>NC_061124.1:8947287-10183084 GCF_905220365.1 Vanessa cardui
CTATAATATGCCTTGCGTAGTTCGCACATTTACGCCAACATTTACGCATTATAACATGTCTTGCGTAGTTGACTGATTTCTCTTGATATTGACAGGTTGAAATCTGTTAGGACGGATTATTATAATCGCGAGCCGCATTAATAGGCATTATTACGTTTAAATAGTGTACTTAAACATATTGATTAGTAAAGTAAAATAACAGCCCGTAAATTTCCCACTGCTGGGATAAGGCCTCCTCTTCCATTGGAGAGAGGGTTTGGAACATATTACACCATGCTGTTCCAATGCGGGTTGGTGGAATGCACATGTGGCAGAATTTCGATGAAATTAGATGCATGCAGGTTTCCTCACGATGTTTTCCATCACCGCCGAGTACGAGATGAATCATAAACACAAATTAAGCACAGATATATCTAGTGGTGCTTGCCTGGGTTTGAACTCGCAATCATCGGTTAAGATGCACGGGTTCTGACCACTGCGACATTTCAGCTCAATATTGTTATCTAATATATTGATTATCTAATAAAAATCTGATAGATGATCTTACAAAACTTCTGAACCAATAATTAAATTTAGAGTCTAATAAGACGTTGTCTTTAAATATATCTTCGCATTATAACGTGTTTATGTGCGCGTGGGCCAAACACAGTTCGAATTAGACTATTGATATGTATTAATGTGAATATTCTATTAATGCGAAGCACTGTGGGCTGAGTATTTGTTAGAACGGCTGTACCGTCATCACTATTTTAGTTGATCATTATCATCGTTGACAGTATTTTTTTTTGGTACAGGCGTGTCTTAATCTGATTCATATGAGTACAAAGAACATACACATTAAGAAATATTTCATTCGTTTATTTATGAAAACATTTGTTTTAGTTAACATCTATTTAATAGACATTGGCTTTGTATGACAGCTACTCGTGTTTGCAAATGAAACGTCAAAATACAAAGATATTCAATGCAGGTGTATAGCTAAGGATGCCCCTTTTGGAAACTAATTTAATTAATAAAAGCAAAACTTCATGCACACCTCTAAAGCTTTCACGGTATATTAATTAATCCAGCATACGCCTGAAAATACGAAAATTAAGGAGAAGTTTTTATTTTGTTTTATAATTAGGTATATTATTATAAAGTTATGCCAATAATTGTCATTTGTTCGTTAATATGATTCAATGAGCTCATATGAGCACGTCGATATTAAATCTAATTCTAGCAGGTTTTTGCGCACATGAAAACGCGCTTCTTCACGTTGAATTAAGATTTTTTTATATGCAATTATAATCTAATTTGTATTTTTATGCTGTTTTACTTTTATTCAGCTCACGCACACTAATACATCTCGTGAGCACTAGCGTTACTCATACACGTCGATAATATTATTAAGTGGAAGGGCGCGGCTTTGTGATAGAGTATTTCGAAGAGTGAGTTTCGAAGACTTTAAGGTTGAGATGATGATGAGTTTTAAATTTTGTATACAATTTAACTCGCATGAGACTGAAAGAAAACATCTTGAACGTATTGAATGAATGTCTCAAATTTATTTAACACTGCGAACTGGAATAGCGTAGAATAAGATGCAAGTCTCTCAAGAATTTGTTGATAAACTTAATATTTTGTACCTATTTGTTATTTGCTTTAAATTTAGCAAAGGATAATACTCACGCATTAGATCACCTACAACAGTATTAGTGACAACATATACGTAACGTTAGAAACAACTCATTTTGATTTATCATTCGAATATGACCTTGAAACGTCAGAAGTTTGAAATAAGAATAAAAACGAAACACTATTTATTTAAAAAAAGTAGCTAAATGTATAAATTAATACTATTATATAATATTATTTGATATGACCTTATAAGGCCAGCAGATTTAAATGTAGGTATTTATTTAACATACCAATTACTCATCTTATATGGTTAACTGGTCTTTGTACATCGAGCAAACATTCTGACTCATCAAACAAGACTTGCATTTGAATTTATCAAATAGTTTATCCAATGCATAATACATGTTTGTTTTTAATTTCATCCCAGAAAGCGATAAAAATACTCTGTGGGTAAATGAAAAAAAAATGCATGCACCATTCTTATTTCGCAAGAGAGCTGTTCCTCTACCACATTGAAAATTATAAGCAATATTATAATGGACAAAACCTGCAACCTACCTGCTAAGTATATGTCGGTTCTTCTCAAATTAGGATATTTTCTATCCCAACCCGCCGTATTTACTTACGTACTGAATAAATTAATTTGATTTAAATCAGATTTCTTTCAGGATTCACTTATTGTTTCAATAGTGTGATCATTATGGAACCTTTGTAAATACATTTACCATATAGATGCATTGATGCAACCGCCGTATAAGGTCGTATCATATCGTATCGTCATAAGGCCGAGTCTTCTCCAAGTAAGGCTATAAAGGTCTCAAAACCGTGATAAAGAATAGATATATCGTGGTTTTACAGAAATTGAGTTTTTCTGGCTATTTGGCATCAAATATAAGGAAACTCTTAGGAATAAGTTACACTGTCAATTGTCAATATGTAAACGATGTTTTTTTAAATCAATATATATATATAAATCTGTTCCGTTACTGAGTGAGTGACAGACAACGCACAGCCTAAACCACTGGACCTAGAGACTTGAAATTTGCCACATGTATGCCTTGAGTGCCCTAGAGGTGCACTAAGAAGGGATTTTTCAAAATTCCCACGGGATAGGGACTAAATGGGATTTATATTTTCGAACCAAAGTAGCTCTATCTCCGTAACTATAATTATTAGGGGTTTCAAATTTAGCATGCACGTAGGTTATAACAACAACTAAAAACTGTTTTTAGTATATTTCAGAATTCCGAAGTAATAGGGAATAAACGGGACTTGTTTAGTATAAGCATTGTACTTGTGCGAAGCCAGGGCGGATCGCTAGTATAGAAGCTTAAATGATATCAAGTGTGGATACATATTATTTATTATAAGACAACCGGAATCCAAAAAATTATTAGAAAACTCGAAAAATGTTACGTATAAGTGCTGTGGTGATGTAATAAATAATAAAAAAGGTCCTTCATAAATACGTTTAAAACTCCAAGTGTCATACAAATTATTGATTATCCAATATTACTTTTGATCCAAACCTTATAATATATGTATACACAATCGTACATCCAAAGTTTCACGGTGGATACGTTAGTGAATTTTTTAAGAGTAATCCTCTTTATTTTGATTTAGGATTAAGAGGAGGTTTTATGTGAAAAATGTATAACATTTTTCATTTAAAATTGGAAAAAAATGGGATTATCAATCACAAATGGTCCATTTACGTAAAACTAGTAGTAAGTTTTAGCTTTTAACTAATACAAATAATCTCTCAACTATCCAGACTAATGATGATGTTGTGACCAAATTCAGCTACGATGGATAATCTCAAGAGAGACTAGGCAACCACTCAGGGCATGTCATAGTGCACAAGTGCATGCACAAACACACATGACCTGTCTATTTCGTCACTGATTGGAAAATTCGACACGACTGGAGATAGTGCAATCCCAACTTCCAGATTTCGGACTTTTACTGAGAATTTTTCGTTGGAATATCTTCTAACTTCCTCAGTTTGACCCGGGGTTCAAACACAAGGCCAAGGATTATTCAGTCATATAATACCCAGTCACAAGACCAATAAGGCAGTTTCAGTAAAAGTGAGATTTTCATTCTTTCTCAACTAGTATCAACTTCTCGATTGATCATCATTTAATTTTATATAAGCGTTACCAGGTACGTTGGGTACTTGGCAACTCAATATCAGCCCCCCCCCCTACTCAGAGAGGAAACCCCGAACCCAATTTATACGATGAAAGTATGTAGATATTTTTATGTGTGCTGTTTTCATCTTACGACAACCTTATTTATATAACAACAACAACAACAGCCTGTAAATTCCCACTGCTGGGCTAAAGGCCTCCTCTCCCTTTGAGGAGAAGGTTTGGAACATATTCCACCACGCTGTTCCAATGCGGGTTGGTGGAATACACATATGGCAGAATTTTTATGAAATTTGTCACATGCAGGTTTCCTCACGATGTTTTCCTTCACCGCTGAGCACGAAATGAATTATAAAGACAAAATTAAGTACATGAATCAGCGGTGCTTGCCTGGGTTTCAACCCGCAATCATCGGTGCACCCGTTCTAACCACTGGGCCATCTCGACTCATGCTTATATATATACCTACTAATATTATGAATTAGTAAATAAGTTTGCATATCTGTCCGTCGAAACCGAATTAGATAAAATTTGGTATGAAGTTAGTTTGAGTGCCAAAGATGGATATCGGGTACCTATATAATTCGTATCATGAGGTTTCAAAGGCTTTTATAGCCTGCTTGGAATGCAAATTATTTCGAAGTTGATACATGTATTATGTTTTGGTTAGCGGCGGACGTTTTCATAATAAATCGCTGCGAGATGGCTTTACAGCTCTTTCAACTGATTTTTATCTCACTTGTGATAACCGACTTACATTGGTCAGCTATTTTGGTGTATCCTATAAATAATATAATTATTATATTCAATTTCGCACATAACAGTCTGATATTTCACGCTCGTGTTTTGCGGTAAGTTTCAAATTTCTTCTTATATAATGCGTCCTAAAGGTAGGACAATATCTTTGGAATATTGCTAGGCAAGTATTAAAAAATATAGAAATATTATAAATATAATTTGGAATAATATTTCATTTTTACCATAATAAGGTAATAATTGTAACAGAGGTAGTACTATTTATAACTCTTATATATCGTTGGTAAAACCCATTTGCTTGAAACTTTTAACTTCAATATAAAGTAAAGTATCAAGCCCGGTAATGGATTTAAGGAAAAGGTTTTGGAGGGAGTTCTATAATGCTAAATCAATAAAGGTTGTTGTATACACAAGAAGTTGAATAACGTTGAAATTACACATGTAGGTTTCCTCACGATATTTTCTTTCATCGTTGAAAACGAAATGTATTATAATCTCAAATGAAGCATATGGAAAATTTAGTGGTTTCCTGGAGGCAATTACCTCAAACTTAACATTTACTGGCTGATCCGGCTACATAATCTCCCAAATACAAAATATTATAAGATACATTAGATTTTTTGTTGTATCAGCGTAATTAATTCGTCATATTTTTTATGTTGTATTTTTTGGTTTTAATTAATTAGCAACAAGATAATTTATGAATAATTTCACGCTCAGCTTATTCGTAGCATTTTAATAGTAGGTACTAGTAATGTCTTTATTTAAAGAACAACTAATGTTCTCAATTACGCCTTCCGTTAATGGTAAAATGTGTTCGAAATATGTAATACCAAAGAGATCAGAATCGAAACTAAGAAATTAAGATCGCTAGACGACCCGTATGGTATGCAGTTTTGAAATACTCCAGAAACTTATTATATACTCTCCTAGGGATATTATAATCACTGCGATATTTTTCAAATCGCCTATTCATTAATAAACGTTAATATTTTTGACAAACAATTTGACTGGTATTTATAATCCATTTTGTATTATTTAATAGAGGTTAAGGTACCCAGTAAAGTATATTTTTTTATTTCTAGTACTTATTTGCCGAAAAATATCATATCAAAAATTTCATATTTAAATAGAGCGCGAAAACGCTACTTGGACAATATGCCGCTGTGATGGAGTTGGTGACGTCATTTACCTGTATTTTAATCTGTGGTACGTATAGTACGTATGGTAAGCAAGGTTAATAAGCAACTTCATCATAAGCCTGGCCAATCAGGAGGGTTTTGTCACGTGACAAACGCTTAAATAAATGCATTTTTACTAATGGATTTTAGAAATAAATTAGGTGTTATTTTCAACTTTTTTTAATAAATAACCATTTTTAAACTCATAATATAAACTGATTACAATAATTGACACTTTGTTTTTCGTATTGTCAAATAGCCTATTGTAGTCTTGATGAAAGTATTACGCTATACTAATAAAAAAATTATATAATACATGGTTAAAAGACTACTGAATTTCTAGCAGGTTCATGTCCGCAGAATCTACATTTAAACTAAACTAATCAGTGCTTTACATTAGATGTCTGGGTTTACTTAACAACCGTAAACATAAATAATGTCTGGTTAGTTAATCATTGCCTAAACAGTTATATAAGCAACAATATAGTCCAAGATATATTGTCGTAGTGTGGCCTTGCTTCAGTTGTAGCAAATTTCTGGCAAAATAAATATAGAAAAGTAACAACATTTCTTTACTTTTTATATTTATCAGGTAAGCATGTGACTCCACTCCTGATAAGTGGTGGTGTAGTTGAAACGTGAAGACGGCCACTACAGTCAGGAAGAATGAACTGCACTAGCCGCCGTCGCCATGGCCCGTGAGGTGCCTCTTCACGACTCGTTTGGTTTTAAAAGGAACACGTGTGCACTTTAAAACCAAAAGTAATTTGACTTTAAAAATATGTTTTGTTTCAAAGGTCGGTGTAACATTGAAGAATTATAAAACGGTTTAAAATATATTATAAATATCACCGCCATAAAGGCGTGTTTATTTTAAGAAAAGTTGGATATTTTCGTCTTATCCTAATATAATCCGTTTAACATAATCTTACACAACCTTCCACAATGTGAACTCATGAAAACCTTGAGTGTGGCGGCCAGGGCGAAATTAGTCAGGACTTCACCATCATCACCCTTTCTGTATCATTAATCGTCATGAAAAGTTCATGATGATTAACTTTCCTTTATAAATTTATAATGGTTTAGTATTATATATTATAAAATTATAGGTATAATAGGAAATTTTAGGTAATTTTAATTTTGATCTGCAACATATTGTTTTTTAGTATTTTATAATTATTTTTATCTTAATACATTTATACATCTCTTTATTCTACGATATTTCTTAAAATGACGTGATTTTATTGTGAAACATACAAAATAATTGTAAGATAGATTACCGTATTGGTAGTATTTTTCTTTCAATTTATTATAGTTATGCGATTTAGAAAAGGCTAACCTGATGGTAAGTGGTCAAAATCGCCGATTGATAAAAAAACATGCCTTACATCGTTAATGCGCCACAAGCTTTTGCAAAGACATTAATCTCTTATGCCTGTAGTTACATTGGCTTAAACCGGTACACTACCACCAAAATTTAGATATTTATAATGCATAGTGAACTTTACTTATGACATTGTCACCTTGACCATGCACTTGATAGTTTACAGTAGATACAAAATAAACAACCATTTTTGGTTTAATTCTAGGATCTGAGTCAATATTCAAGACACGTAGGAACTTACCGCGTGGATTTAAATTAGGTTTCCCTGTTATATTGCTTTGAGTCTAGACATGGAAATAAAACCAAACTTAGGCTTAGGGTTTGATTTGTTTTGATACAATGTATCTAAATCTTGTTTTGTATGGAATTATTGAGTTTTGTTTTTGTCTGCTTAGAAGAATATTTTGGATATTATTGAATCATAAAACTATGGCAAGGTTGATGATATAGAAAATTATGGTTCCCATATATATTTTCTTGTTTGTCGGCATTTATTTTATAAATTAGTCTGTCTGACGAGTATTAGATTATATACGAGTATTATATAACTATCTTTAGGTACAGGCACCGTTCCTTTCGTCACTTATGTCCAATCAATCTTGGGCAGAAAGATATTATGTCTCTTGTGCCAGTAGTTACTGGCTCACTCAACCTTTGAGGGACACAAAAATACCACACCTATCAAAACCGGCTTGCACAAATACCTATTACCTAGTAAGTGGTTTAATAAAATGCAAAAATAAATTACATTTTCGAATTTTGAAATATTTGATGGTGATAATTATTTTTGTACCAGCGTTTACATTCGTCACAAATAATATTTTCCAAAAGGTACTTAGCAGATATCTGGGCAAATGAAGATAAGCGCGTCATCTAATAATGAAACAGAACAAAATACATTGATCCGTTTACAAGTAAAAATATAGATTTATACCAAAGAACATATTATAGACTACGTCATCGAAACGATATACATACAAACAAAGTAGTAAGTTACGTTTAGTAATTAATATATTACTATGTATACTTACAACTTCTACGCAGTATGTACGCAGTAGTTTTCTAGGAGCCCGAGGCCCTGTTTACATTTTATCCGTAAGTTGGAGGTGTGGTTCTCAATTATTTATGTAATTAGGTGGGTGCCCATACGATATTAATTGCCTCAGAATAGTGGAGTACCTACGAAAACGCCTACGATATGTATATATATATATATATATATATATATATATATATATATATATATATATATATATATTATGGTATAGGTTAGCGGACGAGCATATGGACCTGATGGTAAGTGGTCACCATCACCCATAGACAATGACGCTGCTAGAAATATTAACTATTCCTTACATCGTCAATGTGCCACCAACCTAGGGAACTAAGATGTTATGTCCCTTGTGCCAGTAGTTACACTGGCTCACTCACCCTTCAAACCGGAACACAACAATACTGAGTACTGTTATTTGGCGGTAGAATAACTGATGAGTTTGTGGTACCTACCCAGACATGCTTGCACAAAGCCCTACCACCAAGAGCTATTGGTAATAAGAGAGAGATATCGCTTTCATTTATTCTTCCGACATTATAATACATTAATATTCCGTGGAAGAAACTAGAAAATTCAAGCGAGACAATTGGTTGAATTGATAATAAATCAAAGCACTTTACATGCCATGAATGTGTGAACGTTGTTACGTAACGTGTTCTTTATATGTTATATTTATGGATATAATTAATTTATATTAAAATAAATTTACAATTGCAACAAAAGATTATATAAAAGACATATACAGTAGCCATAAGGCAGTAGTATCCCTCACTCTTATACTATTTTTCTGGAGAAGGTTTGGAACTTGTTTCATTTCTATCCATTATGCGTTGGTAGATAATCATTCGCCAAATTTAAATCTGATACATGTAGGTTTCCTTACAGATTAATTAAAAACTGATAAGCGTCTAAGTTCAGTGCTATCGGGGTTTCGTATAAGATATCACAGATTAAGATTCCCGTTCAAAGCACTGTGACATTATCAGAAATAAGAATCTATAATTAAAAATAATTAATACCGCTCAACAGTAAACATGAAGAATAGAACAAACAAATTAAATTGTCCAAAAAAGAATACGTTCAAATTTATACAGAGTCAAGGGTCAAAACAAAAAGATTACTTTTCTGCATAGTCATGAAGAAATGAAATTGGCTTCTTTGCTTAGTACTTTTATAAGGAGATTTGAGTGGCTATTAAATAGGTCCCACTTTGAATATTGTATAATATTAAAATACGTCTGGGTATTGGGTCCGTTTCTTGTTTTTTTATTCAACGGATACCCTTATCTGTTACTAACGAATAATTAAAAATTTTACCCTTTAAGTAAAGTAATAGCCTGTAAATTTCCCACTGCTGGGGTAATGGCCTCCTCTCCCATTAAGGAGAGGGCTTGGAACATATTCCACAATGCAGATGTGGCAGAATTTCAATGAAATTATACACATGCAGGTTTCCTCACGATGTTTTCCTTCACCACCGAGCACGAGATGAATTATAAACACAAATTAAGCACATATATATAGTGGTGCTTGCCTGGATTTGAACCCGAAATCATCGGTTAAGATGAACCACTAGGCCATCTCTGTACTGAGCCATCTCTGCTGCTACTTTTTTACCCTTAATTAAACATCAAAATAGTGCCAAGTATAAATAATAAGGACTTTTGTTATACATTGACATACATGAGGCTAACATCATATTAAAGTATTGAAGTTGCATTAATGAAGTTTTTTATTAGTTCCAATTAAAACTATTGTACTAATTTAAGTACATAATTAATTATTAGTGAGTGTTTATGATTGTGTTCAAATCCTTGATTAGAAAAAGGAACACGTAACTTTTAACCTTATATCTGTATAAAATAATAAACGCGAATAATTAAAATATAAAATTGTTAATTTATGTGTTATGTGTATATTAATCAAAATAATAAATAATTTCAAACAAAGGATATGTATAAGTACGTATATTGGTGTGAAACATCTATTATCACGTGTTTGAAGTAAGATGGACTCGTGTACCGTGACGGCGCGAGTATAAGTTGCTCTATTACATTATTATAATAAAAATAATTTATATAAATATATTATGAGAGCCGAGATGACCCAGTGGTTAGAACGAGTACATATTAACCGGTTTCAAACCCGGGCAAGCACTGAATTTTCATGTGTTTAATTAGTGTTTTCATCTCGAGCTCGGCGGTGAAAGAAAGATCGTAAAGAAAACTACATGTGTCTAATTTCAACTAAATTTTGCTACATGTGATTTCACTGACCCGCATCGCAGTTGGAATAAGTTATAACCTTCTCTTCAAAGGGAGAGGAGGCCTCTGCCCAGTTGTGGGAAATTTACAGGCTGTTATTATTAAATATTTATTAAAGAAATATATATGATACGGACTATTCACCAGAAACGCTGTAAGGCGAGAGGTTAAGATACTGTCCAAATTAGATGCATATGCAGGTATACAAAAAAATGACGTCAATTTGTATAAATTCTAATGTACAGTCGGGGTAAGAAAAGGTTCGTCACCTTAAGATCTATTTTCGTGTGCTCAGTATGAGCGATTACCTGCTACACCGATCGAGAATGACATATTGCGTCGCAATGATCTGATGTTTAGATTCAAAAGGCACTAAGAGTTTAAGACTTGATAAAGGAATGAATTTGAAAACTGACGAAGGCTTTTTTACTCTGACTGTACACTACTTGCAGTTTACACTGAAATTAAATCAAAAAAAAAATTGTCAAAGGTTTGAAATTCCAAAAAATTTGTTTTCCTACACATATATTTAAGTACAAAGACTACGGTGTAGCACCAAGAGCATCTTAGGTATGATCTTTAATAGACTGGATTGTGTATATGTCAACCATTGCTGTGCCACATTTCAAGTGGCATAGAAAAATAATTAAAATACTAACCTAGGAAATAAGTTTTAATTGTTACTTACAAAATGAGTCGTTGTTACTTGATAAAATATAAATAAAAAAAATATATTTGTCTGTCGAGCGACGGCTGTTTTTTCGTATTTAAAAGTGATTAAGGTAAATTTATCTTTTAAATACACGCAGATGTATGATTGATCGCAAGCAAACAAGTGCTGGTCGTAATCATTGTTTGTGGGCCGATCGCTATTGGCTGACGATGAGGGGCGACACCCACTTGATACTCTTTATGGAATCAGAGGTATAGGTGTTTATTAATTATTTATTCAATATCACATTCATTAAAAATGTTTGGAATGTTTTACATGTTATATATACTAACTAATTTAAAAATCATCTGATTGTATCAAAACATTTTTAAATTAAATATTTGTTATTTATTTGGATAGTAGTTGATATAATCAAATAAAGTCAACAAGCTTGAGGAAAAGTAAAATTAGCTTACTTTTGAAAATAAAATACTGTAACTAAGTTGAATTTGATACCCCAGCCATTTAACTTAAGGTATTGATGACAATAGTAATCTATAGGTACTAATATAAACTTATATTAAAAATACGAAAGTATTTATTTTTTATTATTCTACCCTAATTGCTGGTAGTTTTATAACGTAACAGGAAAAACCGTGCGTCATTGGAACAGGCATAAAGAATTTTAGTTCCCAAAGTTGGTACCCATTGCGATCTAAGGAATGCCATACATGTATTATTTCCCTTCAAAATTGTAGGTGTGGTTATCACTTTTATTTAAATAAATTTTAATAATTTGGCATTTCTTTCCCCTTTTTAGAATTGTTAAATTCTAAAGAAAAGTCCGCGTTGCTACATGTCTAGCTCCGTGCACTACCCCGGGGGCGGATTGCTGGTAAAAATATAAATATAAAATACTTCAACCATTATAAAATAAATTCAGCTTGAAACTAAATTTGACCGCTCACGTTAGAATTCGACGAAAACTCGCATTTTTAAAACAAAGAAGAATAAAAATTAAATAACTCAAGTCAGAGAAGTCTCATTAAGAAATTTAATGGTATAAAGTAGAATTAAAATACATACTAAAAGCTTCATATTCAATTTATAACAAGTACTTTTATTTAATCATAACATTTCGTTAAAACAACTTTTAGATATTAATTATTTTGATGTATTGTTTACGTTCGTGCGAATTCGCTGTGAGATTATACATTTTTATTCGGAGAACTGCATTTCACTGAATAAAAATAACGATGAGTCATCGGTCATTTAAGGCGAAAGAGGTTATTGTTCCTTTTTCGCTTATTTTGCAGACCTTTGGGTTCTTATTGACCAGTTCACTGAAACCTGTTGTAAACAAGTCCAGCCTGCGGTGCCCATCGCTGGATCAATATCCATGCGTGTTCAATATACATTCAAAAATGCTCGACCATATTTTGTCTGTCCACACTATCTATGTATATAAAGTCTCGTATTTGATGTTATTCCTCCCTTTCTACTTTTTTAAAAACTTCACTGCATAGTATAAAATAAATTCGCTTTCTCTGTCCTTATATCCCTATTAATCTTTAAAACTACGCAACAGATTTTAATGCGGGTTTTTTTAATAGATAGAGTTATTCGAGAAGAAGGTTTTTTATACATAACATGGATAATAATTATTATTATTATGTTTTGTCTGTATTAAAAATAAGTATATACGTTTGCATGTCTATGTAACATTGACGCATGTAAGAAAATCATCAATTATTCATTTTAAACTCACGCGTTATTTAATTTTTTTTTACGTGTAATACAATACATGAATATGTTAACAAAAATCGACTTGAGTATGATATTGGCGTCCTACACAATCAGCTTTCCATTTGACTCCATATTCATCTCGTGAGCCTTTAATTAAACCTTTTTTGTTTTTTTTAATAAACGCACGTTACATATATAAATCGCGTAATCCAGTTTGATTAAAGAAATCATGGGATGTTCATTGCGTATTTAAATAGGAAGTGAAATTAGTTAAAGACAATATAGTCATTTGAACAGGCAATGGAAGACGAAAATAACTTAGTTATAAATTTTCAATTTACCAATTTTAATTAATATTCGTGGTATACGGAAAGTAAAAGGTTTGCAAGAATATTCTTAGAATCACACAACGGAAACATTAATGGAAATTTGGATTACGAAAGATGATTATTAAATTTATGCTCAAGGCATGTGTGACGTAAGGAACACTCGCGAAAATACGTTTCTAATTAATTATACATATCACATACTTAGATACGATCGTTCTGAATAACAGTACAATTTTTTTCAGGTTTATACAATGGAATACAACAAAAAATATCAACAAGTATTAATTAAAGAGGCCGTTTAATAATATTTACTGTGAAACTTGATATATTATTTGACATTTGACAACAATACACATCAACTACAGATTTTATAATATGTAACTTAAGCTAGACCTAACTCAACGACTTATCAAATCGTCATAAATATTTGCATACATATGGGTACACAGGGTGTACAAAACCGCGTATGGTAACACGAAGTTCTATAAAATATACTTCTTTAAACTTTGGTTTTAACATCCGACACAATTCTTATAGTACCTTGATAGTACTACGTTCAAAACATTCACGCAACTATCAAAAAGAACTGTACAAAGTTTCAGTTCATTCAAATGAATGGCTTATGAACAATAAAAGATATACTCATTCATATATTGTACTAGCTTACAATGATATTGATGGAATGTCTTTAGTTATGTGCTGCAGCACGATCCAGCGACGTGTTAAAATAATGTGAATATTATAAAAACCTTATTTCCACGCGGTCATGATTGCTGCAGTGACAATGTTAAATTTTTATTCATATATAATTAAAGCCATCTTGTAAATATTTCTTATTTAAATAAACGTTTGTGTTAGTTTTTTTTATTAGTTTAAACCATTACCAATTAGAATCCTTACTAATATTTAATTATTGTATGTATGGATGTAAGTTACTATTTCACGCATAAATTACTGAACGGATTTTAATGAAACTTTACTGTAGCTTATACTTAGTAAACGCTTATGTTATAATTTATTCTGATATTGTATGGAATACCTGACAAACAGCATCTAAAAGGCGAGCCAAGCCGCGGGCGAAACTATCTATATATCAATTGTTATTGCTATCAATTAAACGGTAGCTTAGTCTGCACTATGTAAAAAAGTAAAGTAAAACAGCCTGTAAATTTCCCACTGCCTGGATAAGGCCTTCTCTTCCATTAAGGAGACGGGTTAGAATATATTCCACAACGCTGTTTCAATGTGGTTTGGTGGAATGCACATGTGGCAGAATTTCGATGAAATTAGACACATGCAGGTTTCCTTACGATGTTTTCCTTCACCGCCGAGCACGAGATGAATTATAAACACAAATTAAGCACATATATATAGTGGTGCTTGCCTGGGTTTGAACCCGCAATCATCGGTTAAGATGCACGCGTTCTAACCCCTGGGCTATCTCAGCTCTACATATGTATAAGTACACCAACACGTGTTAACCATACATGCGATTATCTCTAAAATTGTCACTCTAGGAATGTTGAAGTATGATCTATTTGTTAATAGGCATGTAATTTATACAAAGCGAGTGAGATCTTGATTTTACTTAACGCTTCACTTGAGAATACAATCTAGCCAATAAACTGCAACTTAACTGTGTCATATTTATCTTTAGTCTGTGGTAACTTCATGTTATACAGGAAGGAAGTAATCTACCTTCATGTATATTGCATGGCGATAATCACGTCTACTCAAGAGCATTTAGAATACTACATTTTCTTACGCGCATGCTAATATGCCGTTTGTGGTGAGAAGGTTTTATTTTTATTTATATGTTCACGTACTATTTCCTTAAGAGTTGACGTTATTATTTAGAATCAACAAAATCTCTGGTGGTGTATATACTCACATAATATTAAAGCTTTATGACGAATTTTAGGCAGTTTAAATAGTATAATTATAACATATGAGTCAAATATAAAGTGGTAAAGTACTAACGTTTAATAAATTTAAAAGATATACTACAAATTTAATAAAAAAAATACTTCAAATTTCACTTATAGAATTAAGCTATTTTCATTTTAACTTACATACGTTTTAGGGTCAATTCAATTCAAGTCAATGTGTTCAATTTCAAAAGAGCTTAAGCGCAAATTTATCGATTTTTGAAAATTGACTTTACATACGGTGGACATTATGAATGCCTACATAAAAAATATTGTCTACATGTTCAAGCAAGATTAAAATAGCAATGAAATTAAGATAAACGGTCTTTATAATTATACTTTTTACCCGATGGAATTGGTGTCAATTTACACTATCAAAAACTATGAGCTTAAATATGATGAAGCGATAGTATCAGTTTATTTATTATTTAGTTTATTACGTGTTGTGAGGATATAAAACTCCTATAATCCAAAATTTCACTGACATTTTAATCTTTGCTACGAAAAATGTGGCCTTAATAATAAAAAAAATTACAAATCGAAAAAACCATAATACAAAATCAAAAATCAATCCAGAAAAGCGTTCCTGCGCAAAGTTCTTCCTGTAATTCAGAGTTCGAACAAGACAAATCAAATTAAAAACACATTATAGATAATGACTATACACGTTTAGAATTAATAAGAAAATGAATTATGGTAAATCGCCGCTTAATTTATTGTATAATTTTATTTTTAACGAGGGTCCGTAGCGACGCGACGTGGTTCGTGCTTCGCTGGCTCCCATAACGTGTGAAACTGTCGGCGTAGAAAGATCTCTATATTCATACCTGATATAGACATGCTTTCATACGCTCCGAGCAAATATTTTGCAGCGGCTCAATTATAATTGTGCATTAGCGTTCTATCACTGAACATTGACGTTGTAATATTGATTTCCGCTTAAAGCGTTCGGACTTATTACGGCCGAAATTACGTCGCTCGTTCGAGCACTGTTATTCAGGTACATCTATTTGTAATAAATAAATCACTAGGCTTTTGTGATATACCGTTCCTTATATGATTTCACGTTTTGAATTATAATCATCATAACGTCAATTGATGAATGTATTTTAATTAAACTTTCTCGACGTAAAAATCTCTATAAAAATAAAGCAGGAGATTGTAATAGTCTTTTATATCTTGCAATTCGAATCAGTAGTATTTGCGGTTTTGTATAATATATTAGCACGTTACTATCAAATAGATCGCTCAGCATATGTTTTAAGCGCGAGATAAAATCGTTATTTAACTCCGGTCGGGACGGAATGTATTGACGGAACCATTTATATGTATATTTTGACTAGGATGCATATCTAGGTAGACATATACAAAGGCCAGTTTTCGCCCACAGTTTCGTTCGCGTTTTAGGGTGTTGATTGTCGTGTGTTAGGCAAAAAGCCTAGCCTATGTCCTTTCAAGTTTACTTCATACCAAATTTCATCAAATTCGGTTCAGCGGTTTGGTCGTGAAGGAACGACAGACATACAGACAGACCGAGTTACTGTCACATTTATAATATTATATTAATATGGATTTACATAAACTAAATAATTAAAAACGCAAAATGTTTTGTTATATATTTTTTAAATGGGCATGTATTATTAAATAAATAAGGATCATCATTTAAAAATAATCACTAAATACTACCGCACGAAATGGGCGCAACATTTTTCCATTTTTTGTCTGTATTGAAAGTTATTGCATTATACACGGCGAAACATTTAATGGATACCCCTTAATTAAAATATATTAAAGGAAAACATTATGGCTTACGTTACGATGTTTTCTAAATAATAAACTTTTTTTTTTAAACTAGGTAACTCAATCACGCCTTTATATACAAAGACGCAACTGAATTGTGTATTTATATGATTTAGTTCATTTTTATTTTTTATATAGTCAGTTGTACAGTCGTATGTAACATAATATCATTAATATAAATTATTGTATTTACAAGTCGTAATAAATACGAATACAATGGCGTTATATTATGCGTACATTGAAACATATCAAAGCTAATCTTATATCTCAATGATTCATCAAGTAATTAACTTTAGGTCCGACGTATGACCATTGATGTGTATTAATTTATACGTAGTCATGTAACGTTACTTCTACAATGGATGGTATACGTCAAAATAATAGCTCTGTTTTTTTAGTTTTACTAATGAGTACAATTTTCGTAAACTTTAATGTATACGTACAATTTATTGGCTTTTTGTTTATCTGTGTGTTGTAAAAAAATAATGTAGTGCAATTAAAAAGTCAAAGAGCTTATTTCATCACGCTGCACCAAATAGTGGATACAAGTAGCAGATTTTAATTCAACACGTATAGGATCCCTAAGGATGTTTTTATTTTATTAATAATAAAAATAATATAAGTTTACGAAAATTCGAATCGACCTTATTACTTTTATTACAAACAGAAAAGTTTTCACCTAGGACTTAGAAGAGTTATTCTATATCGAAATACTAAAAAAAATATTCTATCGATGCGGTATTTTAATGTGTTTTTTATATACAAGACCATATCGGCCCACCCCCCGATAATATAACTCAACAACAGCTTGTAAATTTCCCACTGCTGGACTAAGACCTTCTTTCCCTTTGAGGAGAAGTTTTGGAACATATTTCACGAAGCTGTTCCAACGAAGGTTGGTGTAATACACATGTGGCAAAATTTCCATGAAATTAGACACATGCAGGTTTCGTTACAATGTTTCCCTTCACCGTCGAGCACGAGTTATAAACACAAATTAAGCACATGAAAGTTCAGCGGTGTTTGCCTGGGTTTGAACTCGCAATAGTAACGGTTAAGATGCACGCGTTCTAGCCACTGGGCAATCATAAATTCATATCAATCATAATATTACTCGTGATAACTTATTTAGTATTTTGAAACATGGTTCTAAAAATTAAATAGTCACGGCTATTAAGGAGAAAGAAGGATACAAGAGTTCACTTCAATGTCTTTGAACCATTTCATACTAAAGAAGTCATCTTAATAAAATCGCCTTTTATTATTTCACGATAATGTGCCAGCAACAAGTGCATCAGATTTGATAATATAATCGACAGATATAATCCAACATGTTACCCAGTTGGCCTTCAACCTGCCGTGATTGTGATGCAAATAAGCCACAAGTTAATTTGTTTTTTGTTTATTTATTATAGCAGATATTACGATATTAAGTCATCTTCGCCATATTCACTGGTGATATCGAATGAGAATGTACCGCGTCTTATACGATCAATGCTCTTCGAAATATGAAATCTGAGAAGTTATCCCTTGTATTTATTAAATGTAAATTGTACTAGCTTTATCGGGAAATAACAAAAGTGGATTGATTTCTGGCAGTAGGGTATGTCTACGGGTAATCCATTCAGACCTAACCACCAAAAAATTATAATAAATAAATATATAACTTATTATAAGTGACGTTGTTTTATCAAAATTGGAAGATAATTTTAAATATTTTTGGGATTCCAATTGTCTCGTTTCCTTTGTCGGAGATAAATATGGTCTTAACTAACACAGTTTAGGCAATATTTACATTTATTTGTCATTGCTGTCAATAGCTTTGCGGATGCGAAGCTCAAAATCACAGATTGAAATCCTGGTATGAACCATTGAGTTACATAATATTATTAGGTATTATAAATATAAAAATATAATTCATGATGTGCTCGGTGCATGTGTGTAATAGCAATTAAATTCTGCCTCGGTGGAAATAGTTCCAACCCTTATCCTCAAAAGGCGAGAAGATATTTTTTCGACAGAAGGACATACACAAAATGTTATTTTACGTTTTTTCTATTACTACTTTATTATTGAACTAATCTTATATTTGCATGTTGCTTCAGATGAAGTTCTGCTATGTATACATTGAAGTGGCGTGCTGTAATAAGGCTTATCCCTTCCTCTAAGAATAGTGGAAGATTTTATCCATCTTAGAGACGTTTAAGTATATATATACATTTACATGTTATTTTAAACGTTTCGGCCGATGATCTATTGAATGAAACTTGTTTGAATCTAGGTAAACTTGATTGAGTTTGCTCTTTGTTCTGTAAACATTGGTGCTGAGTTTAGATCTATGATTCATCGGTTTCCTTGACCGCCGCTTTATTCTGGCAAAAGATTACCTTGCAGTGAGAAATGAAAATTCTGAGATACGATGTCGAAACGGTAACGGATTGTGAATCAACAAGACTTATATTTATGTGTAACATACAAGACCATACCATGATGAGTCGAGATGGCCCAGTGGTAAGAACGCGTGCATCTTAACCGATGATTGCGGGTTCAAACCCAGGCAAGCACCGCTGAATCATGTGCTTAATTTGTCTTTATAATTCATCTCGTGCTCAGCGGTGAAGGAAAACATCGTGAGGAAACCTGCAAGTGACAAATTTCCTAGAAATTCTGCCACATGTGTATTCCACCAACCCGCATTAGAACAGCGTGGTGGAATATGTTCCAAACCTTCTCCTCAAAGGGAGAGGAGGCCTTTAGCCCAGCAGTGGGAATTTACAGGCTGTTGTTATGTGTAATAAGAAGAGGCGTTACACATAAGAATAATAATTGCCCGAGACCTTTTTAACAGATAACGTTAAACGAACGATATTTGTCGGTAAGTTGATGAAAACAGTCTGGGTACGAATTATCATCTATTCTACCGTGAAGCAGCAATACTAAGTATTGTTTTGTTCCAGTTTGGAAGGTTAAATCAATGTACAGGCACAACGGAGACAAGAACTTAGCTCCCAATGCTTGTGACGCGTTAGCGATGTATGGAATAGGTAAATGTATACGGCACCAATGTCTACGGGCAGTGGTAACCACTTATCTCGGGTGGCACATTTCCTTATTCATCCATACCCACTTATGCATAAATATATAAAATGCAATATATGAAAAATATGAAATATATATGGTAAATGCAAATACTTATTGAACTTTTAATCAAGCCATATATAAATAAAAATTTTAACAAAAAGAAAAACCGACTTCAAACAAAACAATTTTTTTAAAACAAATGAATATGCACGAAAATGTAATAAAAATAATTGCGTATTCAACATATTTTTTAGAGTCTTCCTAAGTTAAATGAAATGAAAAATATTAGACTACTTAAAAGTCGATTAACGATTATATCATGTAGTTATAATTATTGGTATATTTGGAGCCGGTGTCAGCCACGGTGCCCTTGCCCCAACAATCAAACGAAAGAAGCGATACGAGCCCCTTGATTGATCCAGTATATTATGGTGTAAAAGGTAATTTGTAAAAAACATATTTGTTAAAGTATTCTCGTATTGTTTTTTGATAGATATTCTGTAGGGTTTTATTGGCTGACACCGACTCCAAATATGACAATAATTATAACTACATGATATAATCGTAAATCGACTTTTAAGTAGTCTAATATTTTTCATTTCATTTAACATAGGAAGACTCTAAAAAATATGTTGAATACGCAATTATTTTTATTACATTTTCGTGCATATTCATTTGTTTTAAAAAAATTGTTTTGTTTGAAGTCGGTTTTTCTTTTTGTTAAAATTTTTATTTATTTTTTGATTTTAAGTGAAGCTGATGTTGACTAACTAATTTTTTTTAATATGGATAGATTAAGCGTTCCGTTTATATGAGTCAGAAACTACTTCGAGGACAATTTCAAAGGAAACTTGCGAATAAAGCAAAAATAGACTTTCGAAAATGCGGATTTAATACGTCACGCGGCGTAAACTACAAGGATCCCACGAAAGAGCTGTAATCGAACTCAGCAAAAAAACTTTGAAAAAGACCAACTATATTTCGTACATCATATGACATCACATCACATACACAAAATTTGATTAAAGATAGTAAGAAATTCTGCCCCATATTGCACCCTAACTGCGAGCTGTATAGAAGTTCCATCACTACATAGTATATAAATAAAATTTTAACAAAAAGAAAAACCGACTTCAAACAAAACACTATTTTAAAACAAATGAATATGCACGAAAAAATAATAAAAATAATTGCGTATTCAACATATTTCTTAGAGTCTTCCTAAGTTAAATGAAATGAAAAATATTAGACTACTTAAAAGTCGATTAACGATTATATCATGTAGTTATAGTTATTGGTATATTTGGAGCCGGTGTCAGCCACGGTGCCCTTGCCCCAACAATCAAAAGAAAGAAGCTATACGAGCCCCTTGATTGATCCAGTATATTATTGTGTAAAATGGTAATTTGTAAAAAACATATTTGTTAAAGTATTGTCGTATTGTTTTTTGATAGATATACTGTAGGGTTTTATTGGCTGACACCGACTCCAAATATAACAATAATTATAACTACATGATATAATCGTTAATCGACTTTTAAGTAGTCTAATATTTTTCATTTCATTTAACTTAGGAAGACTCTAAAAAATATGTTGAATACGCAATTATTTTTATTATTTTTCGTGCATATTCATTTGTTTTAAAATAGTGTTTTGTTTGAAGTCGGTTTTTCTTTTTGTTAAAATTTTATTTATTTTTTGATTTTAAGTGAAGCTGATGTTGACTAACTAATTTTTTTTTAATATGGATAGATTAAGCGTTCCGTTTATATGAGTCAGAAACTACTTCGAGGACAATTTCAAAGGAAACTTGCGAATAAAGCAAAAATAGACTTTCGAAAATGCGGATTTAATACGTCACGCGGCGTGAACTACAAGGATCCCTTGAAAGAGCTGTAATCGAACTCAGCAAAACAACTTTGAAAAAGACCAACTATATTTCGTACATCATATGACATCACATCACATACACAAAATTTGATTAAAGATAGTAAGAAATTCTGCCCCATATCGCACCCTAACTGCGAGCTGTATAGGAGTTCCATCACTACATAGTCGCTTTATATAGACATAGACAAAGTCGCTTTCTCTGTCCCTATATCTTTAAATTTACGCAACGGATTTTGATGCGGTTTTTTTTAAAAGATAGTGTGATTCAAGGGGAAGGTTTGTGCATATAATACATGAACAATATAGTAAAGAAACACTGATAATTTTAGAAGTTTGCGATGTGATGTCGTATATAAACAAATTCTGTAGTATATTTAGTATCAGTATTGCACCCGTGCGAAGCCAGGGTGGGTAGCTAGTTGATTATAATATTCGACTATGATAATTACATAAACATAACCACATTACGGAAGGTGACTCAAATATCCAAATAACCTATAAATAAAAGATTCGACCGAGTATCGCTAACGTGCTCCTCAGAATTGTTCCGTTCCCTTCCGTTCCGTCACTTTGTCATGGATCCTGTGCTCAGAACCTTACCAAACTTTCACCAAATTACCCTTGAAGTATATATTTTATAATAAAAAAAGAATTATCAAAATTGGTTAACGTGATTTTCAGTTATTCACCTATTTGTCGCGCATATACATAACGCAAATTTAAGACTTATGTCGTTTTCACATGGATACCATCATCGGAAAAAAAAATAAAAAAAATGGGACCCCACGGGAAGCACTACCTTTCAAACAAAAAAAAAATTATCAAAATCGGTCCACCCAGTGAAAAGTTATGAGGTAACAAACAAAAAAAAAAAAAAAAAAAAAAAAAAAAAAAAATACAGACGAATTGATAACCTCCTCCTTTTGGAAGTCGGTTGAAAACAAAGTCGCTTTCTCTGTCCCTGTATCTTTAAATCTACGCAACGGATTTTGATGCGGTTTTTTTTAAAAGATAGTGTGATTCAAGGGGAAGGTTTGTGTATATAATACATGACCAATATAGTAAAGAAACACTGATAATTTTAGAAGTTTGCGATGTGATGTCGTAAATAAACAAATTCTTTAGTATATTTAGTATCAGTATTGCACCCGTGCGAAGCCGGGGTGGGTAGCTAGTTGATTATAATATTCGACTATGATAATCACATAAACATACCCACATTACGGAAGGTGACTGAAATATCCAAATAACCTATAAATATAAAAGATTCGACCGAGTATCGCTAACGTGCTCCTCAGAATTGTTCCGTTCCCTTCCGTTCCGTTACTTTGTCATGGATCCTGTGCTGAGAACCTTACCAAACTTTCACCAAATTACCCTTTAAGTATATATTTTATAATAAAAAAAGAATTATCAAAATTGGTTAACGTGATTTTCAGTTATTCACCTATTTGTCGCGCATATACGTAATGCAAATTTAAGACTTATGTCGTTTTCATATGGATACCATCATCGGAAAAAAATAAAAAAAAAATGGGACCCCACGGGAAGCACTACCTTTCAAACAAAAAAAAAATTATCAAAATCGGTCCACCCAGTGAAAAGTTATGAGGTAACAAACATAAAAAAAAAAAAAATAAAAAAAAAAAATAAAAAAAAAAATACAGACGAATTGATAACCTCCTCCTTTTGGAAGTCGGTTGAAAATCGAGCAATATATACGCGTATTTTAAATGATATTATTGTTTGCAGAAGTTTAGGTAAGAAAATTATCAAACATATGAGAAGGTATACTAATGAAAATTAGATCATGATTAATTAGAATCGTAATAAGGACGTTTTCATTCACGGTTTTCAACTAATTTTGAGCTGATGTACAAGATAGAATATATACAAGATATGTTTCGTAACTCTCAATCGAAAGTAAATATAATGTACGTACAAAATACTCAGACGCTTGATATAAATATTCTTATTAAGTGTTATCGAAAACACGTGATTAAATAAACATTACCAAATAAAGTTCGTGTCTCAAAGTAAACGGTAACAGTCTGTAAATATCCCAATGCTCTGTTCGGTTTGGACCATATTCCGCCATGCTGCGTCGATGCAGGTCAGTGGTTGCACATGTGGATGAAATTTGTTGAAATTAGACTCATGCAGGTTTCCTCGCGAGATTTTCCTTCGCCGCCGAGCACTAGATGAATTACTTAGACATATTAAGCACATGAAACTTCAGTGGTGTTTGTCTGGTTTTAAACCCGCAATCATCGTTCAAGATGCACGCGTTCTAACCACTGGGCCATCTCGGCTCTAATTACTTCCTACATAGGTAACAGTAACGGGATGTATTGTATTTTTATTTTTTTAAAAGAAATCATTGCAAAGAAGTACCCTTCAACTCTCACGAGGATCTAATAATAAGATTAGGGGCAAGAGAATTTCAATTTTCTCGTAAACAACATAAAACGTATTGTGATGTTGTTTTTTTTTCTGCAATTATACTTAATTTTATACAAAAACAAAACGTTTATTTGTATTAGTACTGGGATTTCCTGTTGTTTTTTAAATCTTATTTACGTAAATTGAATAATGCAATATTAAAAAAAAAATTAAATAAACTCGCTTATTTCACGGAAACTTAATTTGTATAAGTAATTATTTATTCCTATTGATTAATTTCTTTATACGCAGATAACAAAAAATGTGTTTTTCTAAGACAAATACGTTATACGTTTTCGAAGTGTAATGATTTAAGCGACTATAAATAAACCGTGTTGATATTATAATCGAAACTACTCTACGATAACACATTAAACTATGAATTTAACACATTCTCGTAACCTCAGGACACGTGTAGTGTGGGCGTGCGAACATATACCAGTATGATGTCATTAACTCGACACTTCACAATCTTTGTCACCCTTATTACTCGAAAAGGCTTTCAACACTACAAAGGCTCTATTGACACACTGCTCTATTTTTGTTTCGTTATGCAAGCGAAGGAATGCGCGCGACCGGTTGTCCATACTTACTCCAACCCATTCATAACATTAGATGCACCTGTTTTTAAAGCCACACTCTGAATTTCGTTACTTTGTTAAAATTATTACACACACAACTATAATAACTGTTATGACTTATATTGCATGCACACTTGTTAATGCCCTTGTAGAGTCTATACTCGTGGGATATGTTTAAAATAAATATTTTGCACTTGTTACCTTATTCTAATAGAACATCACAATAACCATTAATTCACTTCATCGTATTTTCACTGTTAAATTAATCGGAATCTTTATTTTGTGAACAGTTCGTCGTGTTACGCGCGTATGATCGCACGGCATGCGCAGGCGAGGCACTATCTGCGAGGAGTGACGGAGGCGCAGGTTGCGCGGGAGGTCCCCCCTCCGCGCCGACAAGGCTGCCCCAACGCAATGGCATTCCATCTGTGACGACAACGTGCCCATTTATGTCTTTGGACATGGTTGACGGCCACACGGCCATATGGTGTCTTGCACTCGGTGCGATTATGTTTTTTCAATGGGGCTCTGTAATGGTGGTAAATTACTTCAAGGTGTGGGATAATAACGTTACAACGGATCGTTGCACGGTTTCCTGTGTCATCCACACAGCACTAGTCTGTCATCTGAGGCTATTCTAATGTTTGATAAACAATATAAGAAGTTACGGTAGCATAAAACATATATATATTCATTGAAATGTATCAATCCAATTAATCTTTCAAATTTACATTTCATCTCGTATATATTTACTTACTTTACATATGTTTAAAGGGAGGAAAATGTCACTGTAATTTATGTCAGCATAAATTAATAATACATCCTTTTGCAAATGTTTTCTGCTATCTATGGAAGAGTTAAATTGGATTCGAGGGTCTAAAGGTTTAATTTGATGCGGGTTCAGTCTTGCGATACTAAGGCGATGAGAATGTAAAGACAATAATTTATTTCATGCTCACACAAAATCCTGATTAAGCTAGATTGCTGTTGTGTGTTAGTCTTACGTAATTAAAATTATTTGCATATACATTACGTAAAGTAAATTATTATGTGTAGAACTTTGTGACTAAAAATAAAATAATTGCAAGAATATGAAATATTGTTAGTTTAAATATAGAATTACATACCTATGTAGTTATACATATATACTCGTATAATACAATAGTTGAAATTCAATATTTTTGCATTGCAGCAGTGCTATGGAACAGTGCTTTTCGATTGGCTACTTTGCTTTTGGTAGAAAATATAATAGTTTAAACTTTGTGGAAATTCCTGTTTCAAAAAAAATACCTTAATATGTACTGTTATGTACATCAATTCTTTCTGTTTTTATATATTCAACTTTTCATTGATGATTTACAGATTCTATTTATTTACTTATTAACTATTCCATTTTCAAATTCCAAATTTCGATTCCAAAATCCATATTTTACTACACTTTCATATTAAAAGGAACAATAACTCATATCATAATCTTAGTATAAATTGTTCCTAGGTTATACACGCGTAAATTTTGCTACTTATTATGTTCAGACCTGTTTCCTTGCACAAAATTAAAACCTAGTACAGGCTGCTGGAAGATTCTATTAACGGCAGTACATACTTCACCTCTTAGGATCGTAGCATGGCGTTTATCTTACTTTAGTAGAAAAAAAATGTCTGGTACATCCGAGGTTACGTAATTAAACATATATTGTAACGCTTTAAAATGTAACGTCGTTACTTCTGATTTTCCATAGCACAAGTGCTTTAGCTACTTACATTGGGTTCAGAGTAATGTATGTGATGATTTCCAATTTATTTATTTATTTAAAACTTGCGACCCGCCCCAGCTTCACACGGGTGCAATGATATGACAACACTGTAGAAACTTCTTCTTCTTCTTCTCTACTTCTTTACGAAATTATCCATGTATTATATATAAAAAAAATCTTTTCGAATCTCTCTATCTGTTAAAAAAACCGCATCAAAATCCGTTGCGTTGATATAAAGATAGAAAAAATGACTTTGTTTTTATACTACGTCATTAACGTTAAAAACGAAAAAATTCGTTACCTTTATAAGAATTTTACATGTCCATAATAACTAATAGGAAGATATATAACATATCAGATGTGTTATCAATATGATTTTGTGATAGACTAACAATTGTACCATCCCGTTTGACTCAGTGTTTGACTTAATTCTCCGTTTTGATATTTCATATGGGTTGAAGTGATTCAAGTCAAGCGACACAACGGGCCGGGTGTGGAGAATCGTGAGTGTGCCCTAACTCGTGAATAAATTTGAATGGATGAGCAGACCACGACGACATTTGGCCTAACGGACACAGGTGCCGGCTCGACGTCGCTATAAAAATTCAAGCTGCCTCGGGAAATTTCGAGTAATTTTCAAGTAGCGTTCTGAAGTTGGTCGCGTTTTATTGATACTGTAATTTTACTGTTGAGATTTTTGAACGAAAATCTCAATCCATTTTTTTTTAATACATTTTTGGTCGTTGTATTAGTTTCTGTGAATGGTAAAGGGAGAATGTTTGAAAATATTTTTGTAAATATGTAATATTTCATATTATCCTTTGTAAGAAATATTTTTGTATGATTTAATATGTTTAATGGCTCGCTTGCTCGGTTGCTTTGACCGTTTGAGGGCATTCATTTCGGTTGTTTTCATTTCAATATATTACGTTTAATAAAATGATTTTCGACGTCCAGTTATTAAACAATACCAATAGTAACAATACGAAATGTTGTAAAGATATTCCGCTAGCATTAAATGCGGGAAATAGAAAAGTTCTAGACGTTATTAGATTTCTATCTTAGTGAGCACAGGTGAAACATTTGAAGGAGAAATTTTCAATACCTATATGAAAAATGGAGTCGGTGTACGACAGGTAAACGAGACAAATCTGTTTTGCGCGAAGCCTTCACTTAAGTATTGGGAGAATTGACTTCCGTATCGAACGACAAATTGTATTCCATAAAATTTGGTTTTGCTTCAAGAAAACAAACAATATTTTCAGACGAAAAGACAAAATATTCTCCGACTCGTAGCTTCAAAACTATTCATTGCTTGAATGACATAAACCTATGTTGCTGGTCAAATATTCAAAACGTCTGATGAACAAACATTTTCAAGCAGAATCGATCTTAATGATACTATGTCGCTTATAAAACGCTAGAACTATTGTAATGACAGGACTAGGTAAATAAAGTACGTAGATGTTTAAGGTTTGAAGATAAATTTATTACTGCTCCTCAATAACATGTGTCATCTGCTTATATACTATACTACACTATATACGCATGGAGCAGTAAAAATACTATAACGTACTATACGTTATTTTATTTTTGGATTTGTACGCGCTCTCTCATAATATCACGCGTGGACACAATTCATTATTATTTAATTCACGGAGTTGATAATCGCCGTGACGATTCTTTTGCAGTCCAGTGTGTGAGCAGCCTAACAGATAAATATATAGTCTAGGCAGTTTATTAATCAGTGACGGTTAACAAGCGACAAATCATTCGGACCGATTGCAAATGCATTTCATTCAATAATTTAGAACGTAGCCTATTTGTTAAAGACCTAATTAAAAACAATTATATCGGCAATTTGCTGTTTTATTATACAATTATATAATTTGGTTTGTGTAAACATAAAGTGTGCTTGCTTGTATTATCGCTGCCGCGATTAACATACGTGTAGGAGGTGCTCTTGTATTACTTAGCAAAGCCAAGGAATGTTTTTTTAATGATGCGTGGATTGGAAGATTACTAAAATATTTTACTAAAATAAAAACAAAAAAATGATCTTAATTATTTCTTTACATTCTTTTCGTTTTCAAATAAGGTATTTATATATAACAATAGCTATATTTATTTCTATAAAAAAAGTAAACACTACATGAAAATAAAATTTTCTTTCGTAAATTCTGCTTTTAACGGGAGCGTTTTTTGTTTCATATCGTATTAAAGCCAGCGATGCTACATTGGGGAACGTCAAAATCAATGAATGCTGGTGGTCTACTGGCCGTTCAAAGTTTTAAATTTAAAAAACGAACAACGACTCCGCCATTTTTTTATACAGTTCGGGTATATTCTAGAAAGAGTAATTTATTTAGCGATGCGCAAATAAGTTCATTTCATTCGAAAATATTATTTATTAGGCCATTCAGGTTTAATGGATCATTTATTTATTTATGTTAAAAATTCGGGATTTTCATTGAATTTATTATGTAAATTATTAAATTTTAATATCTAGAAGTTTTAAATAATTATTTTTAAACTACGGGTTAGTATAAGAGTGTAATTCGGTCGGCGACAGACGCCGGCGACTCATTACTACACCCGTGTCGGGTAACTGAATTGCAATTTATAGCTTTCTCGTTGTTTTTCATAATTTATACGATAAGCAGAGCCGGCGCCGTCACAGGCCCTTTATAAATTTCAAATAAGCTTGATTTATAGCCACCGTAAAAACTCGTGTTTTAAATGTGACCGAAGTATCCTTTCATAATAATTCGAATGATACAAATGACTTTATAATATACACAAGTAATGATTTTATGAACGTTCCGTTTTATAAAAAAAAATAACATATATATTTTTTTATTTACTGCAAAGGATGTGCAAGGCAGCATTATTTCATCCAGCAATGTCAAATATTAAATGGGCGTGTATAACCTATATGTGCTCAACTACATTTTATATGATATACTTGTATGCCAATAATGAACACATCTAAACACACATTAAAAACAAACATAAGATGTATGATTTACGTGAGTGTGTGTGTGCCTGTTACGTTGTGTTAATTTATTTTAAAATACAATATCATTATAATAGAAACGACTTATAATTTTAAGTTTTTTGTGTGATTATCATTGTTTGCATTTATCACTAAGGACCTTTTGGATTGTGTTTCTTTACGAGTGGCTCACGTAGTATGGAGTCTTTTCTTTGACTTCTTAGACATTCTAGCAACACGTTGTCGTCCACTCTGAGATACGTGATTCGCTTAAAGAAACATTCAGTAAACTATAGCGATAGAGCGTTATGGAAAAATACAATGAATTACTCGCAGAGTGTATATACCCTGCAATTGATTTGTTTGATAGTTCACAAAGAGCTTGAATTACAAAAGGTTAGTATCGATGTCGTTTTAGAAGCACAGAATTCAAAGAGCGCTCGTTTAGTTTGTTATTTGTGTTGACCCGTGTACGTGTATAATATGTAGGAATTTAATTAAATACCATTGATCCCGTAGTCATTCTTTCCTCGCATGTTCATGTTTAAGCTCAATATAATTAATTTTAATTTAATTTACGGAGAAATATCTATTCGTTTCAATTATTTAAAAAAAAATACATAAATCATTGAGATAGTCCAGTGATTAGAATACAAATCTTAACCGATGATTACAGGTTCAATCTGGTCAAGCTTGTTTTTCTTTTCTCGTTTTTTATTCATATGGTGATGTGAAGTAGGTGATATAAAACATTGTAAGGAAACCTGCATATGTTGGATAAACTTTTGTATATCTTAACCCGCATTGCAGCTACGTGTGGATAATCCCCGAACCTTCTCAAAAGTGTGGAGAAGTTCGCCCAACTTTGGGGCATTTGAAGGCTTTCATTTACATATTTCTCTTATTAATCTCTTTGAGTATAATTACGTTTAATTAAACCAGTATTACGTTTATGGTAAAATTGAATAGTAGTATAATTTTATCGTTTTGTTAAAACATTGCTGGCTCTACAATATAATATATTAATTAGTGTAAAACATAACAAGCTATGGAAAGCTAAAATGGGTACTTCTGGTGGTTTTAAAATCAAAATATAAGTGAAGATTTCTGCCAGTTAATTCGTTCCAATTTTTTTTTTTTGCTTTACTTATTTTATACTTTTTTACTGTACACTACAAAGAGAAAATAAATAAATAAAATATGATTACAGCCTAAATAAAAGAAGCGTAAAATTTTGGCAACCTTGTCACAATACAACGATCTCTTGAATCGACGGAGTAGGTGATAGAATATGAGATGGGTGGTGTGGAAATAATAAATAAAATAACATTTAAAACTTGTAAATAAATGTTAAAATTGAATAAATATATTACGAATCAACAAAAAATATATATTATCAATAGATATGAAATTACAACCTACAAATATAATCTAAATACATATTATATACAATTTGAACGATAATAAACAAATCCTCAAACATGAAGAGAAATAATAAAATAAATTGTTGATAAGCCATATATAATAACTATTCGTACATATATTCATTATCCCGCAGTGGGATCAATCTCAATATAAATTAAGTATAAGCCTGTGAACGTCCCACATGTGGGCTGGACATCATCAGTTCTTCATCTCAATATATTGATTTGTCAAATTTCACTCAATAATATAATTATATATATTTTTGCGGTTTGTCATATTGCTAGTTCCTGTATAATGATTTCGAAATAGAGTATTATTACGTGCTCATAAGACACGGAAAAGCAAATAGATAACGTTAGAAATAAATCATTATACATGCTACATGGTATATTAATTTACATGATTTTTTTTAATTCGAATTTTAAATATACATTTTTATTGCTGTCAACTGACAATAAACAAAATAAATCTATTGGCAAATTAAAAAAAATCATTTTCTGAGGTGTTTTATCTTTTCTCATTTTATTTATATATAATGTATATTAGCTGCCACCTGTTCGGTTCACTGGGTATTAAACAAAAAAAGGGGAAATTCCGTATCGATTGATCATATTGTCATACGACGGTGAGTGTTAAATTATTATCAATAAAGTTATCATTATAGAAAAAGATGTATGAAGTTGTCTATTTCGAGTGACTTGACACTTAATTGGCAGTTAAGGGAGCAATTTCATCATGTAGTTTCCATACCGGTATGCGCGCGCATTTTAACACTCTTGCAATCTTATTTTTTTTATAGCGATTCGAAAGAATTAGAATAAAAAAAAACGTTATATATTTTAAATAGATTTCATAATAGAGATTTTCATAATAAACTAACAACATATATCTCAATATTGTTAAATTAATATATTACGCTTTTTACGACATAATATTTCTTAGGGGGCAAAATATAAAAGTTTAATCTAAAATCAAATCTGCAACTTTAATATCATTATTACTGTTATATACAGGTTGTTGATAAGTAACACTAACTATATTTACTTAATACTTTTTAATTAACAGTTATAGATACTTTAATACTACTAAATATATATTACTGAATGTTTGGAAAGGTATGTTAGTAGGATAGTTGTTGGTAGTATTGTGCAAGCTTATCTCTATCAATTATTATTAGTTATTCTGACGCCATATAACAATGCGTTTTATTGCCGTGTTCCAGTTTGACGGTTAAGTAAGCTAGTATAATAAAGGTACCAGAGACACCTTAAATCCTATGCTTTAACTATCATATTCGGAATGGCGTATACGTATTTAAACATTACATGGTATAAAACGAAGTCGTTTTTTCTGTCCCTATGTCCTTGTGTATTCTTAAAAATTTGAAACTACGCAACTGATTTTGATGCGGGTTTTTTAATAGATAGAGTGATTCAAGAAGAAGGTTTTTATATCTAATAGATGGACAAATTGTAAAGAAACACTGATAATTTTAGAAGTTTCTATTGTGATGTTAAGCATCCGCGCGAAACCGAGTCAGGTCACTAGGAAAAACAAAAACATCTCATTTTCAATGTGTGCAATATTTTCCAATGAAAAGGGTAGTTACTTTAATGTTTTTTTTTTTTACTACAACGACTAATAAGTGTGCAAAGTAATTCATTTCAAAAGTTAATTTTCAAACAAGTCAATCTGACGCTACGGTGAAAGCATTAATATTTTCGTTTCTCTCCATTACTTGGCTCGACATTACCATTTTTATGGTTCAGTAGTAAATGGCATAAGCTCTGGTCATTAGACAGCACTAAGGAAAACTTAACGCGCGAGTGAGCGTTTGAAATTATTGTTCCTGATGTTATATTAGTTTTGAAACTAAGAAATAATAAAACGTTGTTTTTCCGACATCACAAAGATGAATTATTGTTTGGCTATTATGTATAGAATACAGGAACATTGAATAATTTTTAGTAAATTCTACATCATTAATATTCTTGGTTGTTCAATAAAAGCCCAGAGATTTGATGGTATTTTACCATCAAATATATATTTATTATTTTAAGAAGTAATAATATATTGCAACCAAGTAAATGCTCTGCGTGTCTCACACACAGTGAAATAGAGAGCGTCAGGGGACAGGGAACATAACGCCAGAACACCACGCTGATTGCCGTCACAGCATACGAGGTGCGATAAAATAAGTTATAAGTATAAGACGATCAAATTACAGAATTATTTTTTTATGGTATATGTTGGTGGACGAGCATATGGGCCACCTGTTAGTAAGTCACCATCACCCATAGAAAATGACTCTGTAAGAAATATTAACTATTCCTTACATCGTCTATGTGCCACCAACCTTGGAAACTAAGATGTAACGTCCCTTGTGCCTGTAGTTACACTGGCTCACTCACCCTTCAAACCGGAACACAACAATACTGAGTACTGTTATTTGGCGGTAGAATAACTGATGAGTGGGTGGTACCTACCCAGACGGGCTTGCACAAAGCCCTACCACCAAGTAATATCATGTTCTGAGTACAGTCAACTACACAAGACATAATATTTACACGAGTGTGTGTAAACTTGTGTAAACGCAAGTGCACTTACTATTTCCTTACTCTCGTAATCAAATGAGACAGCTCAGAGCAAATCCGAAACGACCGAATAGAATTTAGGCCCAAGATCAACGCCTTTACGCGCTTACCAGGATACGGATTGTACACACTTCCAGAAAATATTACTGAATTTTCTTCTATATAAAAACCAATAAAGTATACATCGGATTGTTTGAACGTTTAATCAGCGGCTTGAACCCATTAACCAGTGTTTTGAACACAAAACCTCGGAATCTGAGGTTCTGTGTTCATCTAGGCCTAGACAAACGAGGTAAACAGGCCACTAGGCCCTTTTTATACGTTTTCGTTTCCCATTTTTATTTGATAACAATATCAGGCTTTACTGAAAAATTTAGTCAATAGTTATTTAAGATAATTTTTATTTTATTTATAATATCAATATTAGTTGTACATATTTAGAGAACTACGTATAATTTTGAGGTAGCGAAAATTATATCGTGAATTGACTACTAGTTCTGCGACATGAAATGTTGTATCGAAACCTCACAGAAACCTGCGAAATGATTTGTTGCTTGCCACTTTATTTTCCCTTCAAAGTGTAGGGTAAGGGCTCCCCGGTTAACAAAGCAATATAAGGGCAATTCCATAGAGATTTCAGAAATATTTATTTCATATCACATTTAGTTTATTTATTCTATATTTACAAATAAGGTAATAGTTAATATTCCAAGTTTCCATTTATTTCCAGTTTTATTGTGATTTACATTCGTTGATTTTTATTCGGATATGCGTATATACGTACGTAGTTAAGTACGTATTTCGTTTGAAAAACAATAACTACGAATTTCTTACCGAGACGAAAAATTCGATTCGAATTGAATGATTTAAAAATTGATTGTAAGAACTGAAAAATAATGTCTGTATGCTTATACTTATTACTGATAAATGTAATGTATTGTTAAAATTGTTTGTATGTATTTAGGAAGTAATATGCGGCAGTAATTCTACGTTTATTTACGGGCAGTAAGCTACTACTATGCTATTATTATATATATATATTATATGCTATTCCTGAGTGCTATAAGTTTCACTTGGTAGTAGGGCTTTGTGCAAACCCGTCTGGGTAGGTACCACCCACTCAAACAACAGTACTCAGTATTGTTGTGTTGTTGTTTGAAGGGTGAGTGCCAGTGTAACTACAGGCACAAGGGGCATGATATTTTAGTTCCCAAGGTTAGCGGTGCATTGATGATTTAAGGAATAGTTAATATTTCTTACAGCGTCATTGTCTATGGGTAATGGTGACCATTTACCACTAGGTGGACCATATGCTCGTCCGCCTACCTATACCATAAAAAATGATATTTAAATCGTTTCATTTTCTTTATTTACAATTATTAGCCACCCGGGGTGGGTCACTAGTATTGATGTAGAATTATACATACATAAAATTTATTATTCGTTTGTACATAATTTATATGTAATTAGCGGTGCAATGTTGCAAAAGTGCGAATGCAGTTACCTTTGCTTAATAATATTCCAGGCAACTACTCTAATAACCTTACCTCTCCAAAGGTAAGTCACATCTGAAAAAAAACACATACGACGTTTTAAAAGTAGTTCATACTTCGTCAGTCGCACTGAATAAGAAACGCTCTTTCTCGGACATATATTGGTCGAAATTTTTAAGTACCAAGATTTTGAATATGGACGAAAAAGTAACGTCAAAAGTATAAATAGTTATCATTACATTTTTAATACTTTTATAAGAGATTAAAGTAAAAAATTCGTACTGATCACTATGACTTTTTTACTAAAGCTGTTTTAGCATTTATTTCAGTTTTTTTATATCTACAAATAAGTTCAATAAAATTTTTATCGACTTTAATTTCGTATTAATTTTTTATTAATTTATACTGCTATATGTAATAGATTTTAATAAATATGTATGTACATAATAGTTGTACAAAATATCAATATTTTTTTATTCCTAATAAATATTTTTTTGTATTATTTATTCTTGGTGTACAATCAAGTATATTAGTATACTAGTGTTTGCATATTTTTACATATCACTCACAGATATTGAATTTAATATATAACGTAAATATTAGCTAGGTATAATAGTTATACACTTAATTGATGAGCTCATAGTAAAATATTCAAAACTCGTCAATCTACTTGGATGGTTATTGACATTAATATTATAATCGATTTCGAGTTTATTTCTATGCATATTTTAAGACTATATTCAATAAAATATAAGATAATAAGTGCTGAGATGGCCCAGTGGTAAGAGCGCGTGCATCTTAACCGATGATTGCGGGTTCAAACCCAGGCTAGCATCACTGTATATGTGCTTAATTTGTGATTATAGTTCATCTCGTGCACGGCGGTGAAGGAAAACATCGTGAGGAAATCTGCATGTGACTAGTTTCATCGAAATTCTGCCACATGTGCATTCCACCAACCCGCATTGGAACAGCGCGGTGGAATATGTTCCAAACCCTCTCCTTAATGGAAGAGGAGGTCTTTACTTTTTATTTACTTTACTTTACAATACAATAGTCGATCTAATGGTTAGTTTATAAAATTTATGTTATTTATTTAAATGTCGGTCTCGGTCAGTTTTTCTGATCAATTTAAGTAACAATATTTGTCAGACAGTATGAGTACTTTATCGTTTATTCTAAAAAAACTAAAAATTCAAACAATCCATACAAGGAACTTCGTACATAAGTATTCAATTAGTTTATCTTTCCTTTTAAAAGAGTTCTAAAGTAGAGTACTATTTATATTCTACTAAGGATTATAAATTGATATAAAAACTTAACGAGAGCAATTTGATTCAGAGATATTATAAAATAATACGAGTTGCAAAAGCTGGAAAATCACTTGCATGGCAGTCGCAGTCGGATATAGACTTACAAACTTTTAGACAGTCCATTGGGATCTCTCTTATTTCCCGATATAAAAATAATACGAACAGACACGAAATACAGTTTATTGCCTCTTTATTGATAATAAAGTATATTGCGACGAGACTTTGTAAAACTTTTATTATCTACATACGAGCACCTTTTAGGTTTTCTGTATAACATTAACAGTCTGTAAATTTCCCACTGCTGGGTTAACCATTTTGAGGAGAAGGTTTGGAGAATATTCCACCCGTGTCAAACTTTAAGGTGGATTGGTTGATACACACGTGGCAGAATATCGTTGAAATTAGTTACATGCAAGTTTCCTAACGATGTTTTCCTTCACCGCTATTCCTATAATACTTACTATTTAATTTGTATCATTTAGTGTTTTAACTTTTGTATGGTGAATTAGTGATAAATCAATTGTGATAACTTTCGAAGTGGAGTTTTTGGCGAGCGTAATGGTTTCGTAATTATTTTAAAATTAAGACGGAACTACCGCTACTTTGATATGCGAAAATCACAACGATGCTGATGGTAATGGGTTTTGTATAAGATCGTCAGCTAAGTGGCTGCTACTCGAGTTAACGAAAGCAGTTTTTCAATGGCTTAAAGTGGATAAGAACAACATTATGACGTTATTTTAATTTCAAATTTTTCATTTATCTCTTAGCATTCGAATAAAAAGAATAAAAATAAAAATGGTAAGCTTTTGAAGAATGCTTTCGTTTCCAGCGTTTATCTGAATTGACTTTAATGCAACATTTTAAAATATTTTAATACTTACATATTTTTAACGGTAAAATGAGAATTTTATTTATTTTGTTTATAAAGTAATATTTTTCTTTTATATAAATTATAAGTCTTATAATTGAATTGTATTTAAAGTGTTTAAAACAATGCTTCGGTTGCAAACATAATATTATCTTTTGGTATTGTTGTAACATACAAAATAAACATGTCCTATTTCCTTCATATTGTATATTATTTGGGAGCAATACAATGGTACATTTAGACAATATTGTAAAAAGGATGATTTGAAGCGTCTTAAAAGGGGTCGCGAAGGGGCCAAGTTATTGTAGACTCTAATAGAGTGAAGATAGGTACTTCTTCTTCACTTGATTGAAATGAGTTCTTATAAAATCCTATAAAAGTTTAGTATCCTCGTAAATTAGAACAGCTGAGAACGTTCAAATATTTATTTAATTTGTGACACTCAAAGGGCCGCTCCTTAGCGCCTGTCCTGAGCTGTTTGCACTCGCGCGGTGCGGCATTTTGCTCAAAGTTTACGCGAGTAACGTAAATATTGCTTAAGAAAATTAACACACGCTAGGGAAGCAAGCATCGAGTGATTGATGGAGTTGTATGATCTAGTGATGTTTTTAATTTTTTTTTAAACATAGATGACCGAAGGAATCTGTATATCTTATATGAACTTTTTTTAAATATTGTTTTAAATGTTCTTTTTTTAAACTATTTTTAAATATTACGAAATCTTAAAATACTTAAGACTTCTCGTAATACAGAAAACGTTACCAAATTTACTAGCACGAAACTCAGCGAAATTGAGAAAAAAAAAACAGTAAAACGAATTACTTTTATAACTTACGGATTTATCGCCGCAATGGGAAATCTTCTTGAGAGTTTGAATATTTATCTTTGAATTAATACAAATTTAACTTTTTTTTTTTATTTAACCATATTTTTGAATGAATTACGAATGGCCGGTCGAGATGGCCACAAAGGTAGAACATGTGAATCTCTAACAATGATTGCGGGTTCAAACCCGAGCAAGAACACTGATTTCATGTGCTTATTTTATATTTATATATTTGTTGCTGAATATGATTATGTTTCTATCATATACCATTCTACAGCCCAAAGGTTGCAAAGTGTGGGTTTAAAAGTTATTAATTTTTTATTACTTCTAGAAGATCTAGTAGTATTATAATTAATCTTATAATACCACTAGATCTTCTTCTCAAGAGGATACGACATTTACTGACTCTTACTAAGTTTCAAATAAAAGAACTTACTTTTTCTAACTAAGTTTCCAGGGAAAGATCTGACCTTTTTTTGACAAAACAAACTGTCATTTGTTTTGCAACATCTTTAGTACTTCGATATCAAATGCTACCTATCCTTTGTGATATAAAATAAACTCGGTCACAACTATGAAAAGTAAAAAAAAGCGTATTTACAAAACTGAAAACTTTTTTCGATTTTATCTTTAATGAAACTAGGAATACGGTTTGTTATAGCTAGAACGAATTTGACAAATTGTAACTTAAGAACTTTGTCGACGTAACAACAAAGTGCAGGAGCGTGGTGAGTGTGCGGCGCTACAGGAGAGTTTAAAATTCCTTGACAGCTTATCCGAGACACAAAGCGTCGGCGGCGGTGGGCGCGTTACCCTGCTGTGCCATTTACCGCCTTACTTACTGATACATTTCATTACTTCCACTGCAATTTTTAAAATATTTTCCGCACCTTTAGGTACTACTGAGTTTACATTCGTATTGTATTACATATTATATATTTATAAAAATATGAATTCAATGAAAATTGTAGTAGGTAATATTTTTAACTGAAATACTTAGAAGTATTACTTAATAATTATTAATTGTTAAGTCCAAGCAAAGATCGATTCTTGTTCAAATATAAATTGCTTTTGATATTTCTAAAAAGTGTAGTACACTTTCGTATGCCCAACAACCAATTTAATGATAACTGGAACTAATAGTGCTTTCCAAGATAATTTCTTGATAAAAATATGGAAAATATAATGATGCAAGGAAGTGATTAAGAAACGTGTCAATTTATAGTTATTGCGTGAAAATATATGCGTCGTGACTATATTTAAATGTGGTAAGGACTATACGTCGGTTGACTACATCCATAAGACGACGTGTTCCTGTCACCTTCTTGTTTATGTCACTTCACAAATGTCTTATAGAAAAGAGATTTTACCAATTTTATTACACGATATTCGAGACGCTGTTCCCCTATATTTTATATTGGTATTAATATATCGCCGATGTATGTCAAATGGAATTCGTGGTGTTTTTTTTTGTTTGTGTGTTTTGTTATTCGATTAAATATTAAGGTACACCAATACACACATAGAAATATAAGCGGAAAATAACGATACACTAATTAAAATCATGTTCATAAATCAATGGTGTATTTGTTATGATGGAGTTTTCGAAAATCTTGAGAATTTTAATATTTTTAACCTAAATCACATATAAGAAATATGGTGATTAGTGTTTGTTTAATTTTAAATAAAACTTAGTATAGTTTTTAAATTGTACGTAATAATTAATAAAAAATATATAATTGCATAACAATTTAAAAAACAACATTGTCATTTTTTTAATTTTTAAATATCCATGAAATATATGATCTTGTTGTTATTAACATATCGGTAGAACTAATTATATAATTTTCCTACTGATTATTACAACAGAGTAAATGTTGATCTTTGAACGAAGCAATCTGAATTTAAATGTTGAAAAAGAGTAACTACTGAGTTTCTTGCCGGATTTTCTCGGTAGAATCTACTTTCCGAACCGGTGGTAGCTTCACTTAATTGTTATATGACGATTCAAAAGTGCTTGAAAAAGCCAACTTGAATAAAGTATATTTTGATTTTGATTTTGATTTTTGAGAAGTAAGAATGAATGATATAATATAGGCATGACAATTTATCGATCTCTGGCATCGATGTCACGGAACTTACAGAATACTGAAGTTTGAACACAACAATAAAAAAAAAACATGAATACCTAAACAAGTTATTTCATTAAGACACATGTCCCTACAAACAAAGACAGAGGAGATGAACACAAATAAAGTTATCGAATGTATAACGTCAGGCGACCCATGGGGCGCAGTAACGTTAAACGCAGGAAACCACAGAGCAGCTAGTTCAAACATCGAACAATTGCTATCAATATGCTGCGAAAGCAGATACTATGATAACAGTAAAAAGAAAAAGGACTGAGCGAACTGGAATTGTAGACGAATAGGTTTTGGAAATTGTTAATACATTATCGTTGTTTTAAGTCAAATTTGTTTATTTGTATGGTTTTGTTTAAGCAGGTACTTGGCTGGCACCTACTCGTCAGATATTCTACATCTAACCTGCAATGTTTGGTATTGTATTGTTCCACATCTTAAATATTAATAGCATAAGCCAATGTTTGTCTCATTGTAGGACGATAGTTGCACGTTGAAGATCGGTTATGGTCTCAATTTGAAGAGCTCCAGTTTCAAATGTGCAGAAAATTATAGAGGAGTAATTGAAATTTAGTACATTGTTACGATTGAATAAAGAATTAATTTTAGGGAGCTGAAAAAAATTACTGACTGGATAGAACGGTGCTATAGCCGTAATTAAAAAATATAAAAAAAGAATCAAATCAAATCGAACCAAAACCTGTCATTGGTTTCGAAATTTTTAAAAATCTGTTGAATAAACGCTAGCAACGGCTTATTGGCGATGAAGTGTTAATATTACTCACAGAACTGATGTCAATTTACCACCAGTGGTTCTTGGTTATTGATTTCAAATCGAATCAAAAAAATATCAGTCAGTATTATGGATCTAGCAGTATCATAATACTCTATAATACTGATTTATCGACTGCACCATTTATCAATCCTCAATAAATATTTGACAGCAACAGGTGCTCTGCTGTAACCATAATAGACCTGCAGGACCCTTCAAACCTACATCATAATAAACCTAATAATCATAATACTTAAATATACATAGAAAAAATTATAGGAAAAAAAATGCTAATTACGTCTGTGATTAAATTCATCGTTGGTATGTCACGGGCCACAGACTACAGCTAAGTACGGAACCCAATAATGTGTGTACATTGGAAAATGACAAAACAATTTAATTAGCTTGATTTTCATTTCAAAATAATACCTAGCGACTAATTCATTGTATTTTTATTGAGTACTTTTTATTTTTTGAATGATTAATTTTATTAACTTCCAGAATCCTGGCTGCGAATGAGAATTAATCGACAGAAAACAACAATAGCCCTACAATAGCCCGACCTAAGAATTGAACTCATAACTACAAAATCTATGGCCTAGTATCCAACACTAAACTAACAAGGAGGTCATGTCAATTGGTCCTATTTACCTTAAGATTTACTTTTCATAATCGTAAAACATTGAAACGAGTCTGTTTTAAAAAAAAGATTGGTTACAATATTTCATATTATTGATAAAGAAATTATAGCATTTTAAATGTTTTCTTTTAAGTTTAAATAATTGATGGTATGAATGAAATATGTTCTCAATATCCGCGTACAACAAGTAATCCAAGGCTGAATAGCTCCGTAGCGCTCGTTATGGTCCAGCTCGAATGATTTATAGCCAGCCAGCTACAATTCGATGTCACTTGATTAATTACTTAACAGAACAGAAAATGTGGCATATCTTTGCCACTTCATTTGTAAGTATCTCTAATATTATTAATTCATTATTAAGGGAATATTAAGTACTTGTACATCGAGAATTTTCTAGGAGAATGCTGCTTGTTTCAGTAACGAGTGTATTACAAGTATGTTTTTCGGACGAAATATAATGTTAAAATAAAAATCTACGTTTCTTATTAATTCTCATATTTGAAAATTCGTCGTCTTTATATGGTTTTAATAAAACTTCTGTAATTTTTAACTATTTACATGTCGGAATAACTTTAATAATTTATCCTTTTTTTGTCAACGGTCTCTTTGATTTAAGACATAGTTATCATTGCATATTAGGATACTGGTAACTGGTAGCTAAACCCTTCCTTAGTGTTATGTTCTTTGAAATACTATCTCCAATAAGCTAGGGCTGGTATCTGTGTTTTAATTTTATCTAAATCCGCCAGGATATTTTTGCGCGATTGCGAAAACACATAAAAATTCACTTCGTCTATACATATAATAAAATTAGAGTGTCTGTTTGAAATTTTTTTTACCATATTTTAGCATATTTATGCATACATGCACCAAAATATCACATTTTACATAATTATTTTGTTTGTCTCTCTGTTTGTTCCGACTAGTAAATGGAACTACTGGACTGATTTTGTCGGGATTTTCGCTGACAGATAACTGATGTAATGAGGAGTAACTTAGGTTAATTTTATTTTGGAGTTATATATCCAATTTGCCCCAAAGCCTTAATATTACCAAAGCTGCCTAATACAGAATCAATGAGTTTTAGTAAATTCTGCGATCTGAAAAATATTTTTTTTTTTCAATTCAAACATGCTCGAAGTCGCGGGCACAGATAGCTGATAATATTAGGCAACAACTGTAAGGAGTGTTTAATTGGGCTCTTTATATTGTACGTGTCATTATTCTAATCTTTTTGTCTTCAAAACTCTTCGTCTTTTCGGTAAGAATGCAACTTATAATGACCCAACCCGGCTTTCCACGGGTGCAATGCTGATACTAAATGTATATATGGACGAGCAGGAGGCTCACTTGATGGAAAGTGACTACCACCGCCTGCATCACCAGGGGGCTAGCAGGTGCATTGCCAGCCTTTATGGAAGGAGTACGCTCTTTTCTTGAAGGTTCCCATGTCGTATCGGTTTGGAAAAACCGCCGACGAAAGCTGGTTACACAAAGTGGTTTTGCGAGGCAGAAATGTTTTAGAAATCTATAATTAGTATAATAATATAATTTTTAAGATCTAAGTATACATAGGGACAGCCCGCGGAAAACGACTTTGTTTTATGCCGTGTAATGATGATAATGATTAATAATTTAAGATTTTCAATAAGTAGGTACGTTTTGATAATACCAAAAGTATTTGGAAGGTGGAACAAAATAAGAAAGTTGTTTGGTTAGAAAACAGTATGCCTGTTTTCCTTTAACAGATGTTTTGTCTCCTTTGTTGCAGACGTGGGTAAGTGTTTCATGTATTATTCAGATCGTTCGATGATCGCGGGCGGAGGTAAGCCTCTCGTTAGGACGGTGAGCTGATACGCAACCTCCTAATGGCCCCTTTTGCTGAGATTATACGAAATCTTTTGAGGTATGTGATAATAGTAATATTTATTTTATACATGAGAGTTATTTAATTGCTGATATAAAGAATAATTTGAAGAGATTTAAAAAAAAAAAAACCTGATAATTGAATTAATGTAATATCAATCGTTGCATAAAGAGGTTAAATCAAGCATTGTGTGATCTTGCTAGAATTAGCTACCTAACTAGCGACCTCTAACGAAATTAATTATATACAGCCAGCATTCGGTACTCGTGGCTCACTCGTGATTTATGTTCTGAAAATAAGTGCATAGACATTAATTCTATAGAAATATTTTAAATACGAAAGTAGCTCTGTCTATTTGACTTTTGATCTTTTACGGCCAAGCGACAAGTTTGATTAAATTTATACCAATTTTATATCAGAAGCAAAAATAGCTTGAAGCCCAAAGAACGACTTAGGCTACTTTCTTTATGCGTAATACCTGAAGGCTAACCTTAAATGCAAGCGAAGCCGTGTGACAACAAATAATTATACAGACACAATTAAAATATACAATATGTATAGATTAAAGATTCTGTAAGGTTTCTACTGATGAGCTTGGCCTCCTCTTGCTTGGAGGCTATTCCATCAGCTCCAATGCAATATAGTATATTCTATAGGTTTGGTTAATTATAATTATACATGAATTAGTTTGCTTCAATTCCTTCCAAGTATCCTTTATATTAATTAATTAATTTGTTAATTTCGCAAGCCAATAGCTATAATTAACAATATAACAAAAAAAAAATCGAATTAAAAATCGGAGCAGAATATTAGTGTTTGAATTTTATTTTCGAGTTTCCATGTCATATTTCGTTCAGCTTTCAAGATAAACTTTTCAAAGAAAGGAAGCGTATTTAAAGTGAAATACCTGCTGGTTCGCTCTGACTGCACTTCAATTGGCTGTCAGTTGGCCGTCGGCAGCTCTGCGGTGGGCAGCTCGTGTCGATATCACTATTTTGTGTTACATCAATGCTATCCTACCTTTAGAACCGATTAAATTTTGCTTCATATTTTTTAGTTGAGCTATGAAAGGCAAATTGCTTTGATTTTTTATTTGAATAAAGAATGCTTTTTTTTTAAAATAATTATGAATTATCTATATTCCCAAATTAATTTATTAACTACCACTTTTGTTTTTTTTTTAATGAAAATAAAGTCTGTTTTTGTTTGTTTTATTTTTTCTAACATTTTTTTTTTATTTGATACATTTATACACTTTACTTTTGTCATTTTGTGTAAGAATTAATAGTTAGTTTTAATTTAATGTAAAGTGAATTTTGGATGTATATTACGTACAATTGTTGGAGATCAAATAAATAAGTCGCGATATTTTTTTTAACATGTGAATCATTAATGGTTTAAGTTGAGAGTTAAAATTTTAAAATTTGAAACGTAACCAAAGTCACTCATATAAATCTGTCAACCATTTTGCTTGTCAACCAAAACACGTATATCACCAAAAAATAATCCAGTTGACCATCTCATTACAATGACATATTCATAACAGTTTTATTCATCCTCGTAACTTCCGTATAGACACGAAATAGCTTATAATGTTGTTGTAAAAAAATATGGTAACATATGTTCCAAAAGTGAATGCAATCCGTTTTAATATGTATTCGAGATTTTTACATGATCATCTTATTATATTTATAAAGGGTTTTGCAGGTGACTGGCTCTTACAGAGACTGATTGCCAAACCTTCGTGACCCTTTTAAGGAGACCAGTAACGAATGGGCAAAAATAATACTTTTTTTTTTAATAAACTAAAATGAAAATTTTCATTGTATGTTATTATCTGTTTCTTGTATTTAACTTAAAACTTGTGATTAAAAAGCTAATTTATTACATACTAGCGACCCGCCCCAACTTCGCAGGGGTACAAAAATGATACCAAATGTATTAAAGAATTTGTTTATTTTCGGCATCACATTAGACACTTCTAAAATCATCAGTGCTAGTTGTTTACGATATTGTCTGTGTATTATAGAATTTGTTTATTAACGACATCACATTAGAAACTTCTATATTTATTATCAGTGCATTTTACGATATTGTCCATGTATTATCTACAAAAACTTTCCTCTCCAATCACTCTATATATTTAAAAAAAGCGCATCAAAATTCGTCGTGTAATTTTAAATATCTAATAAGCATACATAGGGACAGACAGCAGTAAGCGACTTTGATTTATACTAAGTAATAATGATAACGATGACAAGAGTGATGTAACCTAGTTGATTTTTGTTATATTACTTGGTAGCAGGGCTTTTTATAAGCCCCTCTGGGTAGGCATCACCCACTAAAAATAAATTCTATTGCGGAGCAGCAATGCTTTGTATTTTTGTATTGCAATTGAAGGGATATCAAACCTTAATTAACCGTAATGATACTATTATACTTGCCTTGAAATATGCAGTGTCTTTAGCCACTTAACACGTCATGATAGGATAAAGTGCTCCATTGAGTTCCAAAACAAAAAACGTATCACGTTTGAGTTGAACTCGATCACTCTTTAAAATATACACTTCCATAAGTACACAAGATTATCTCGAGAAGATAATATCTGTCAAGACAGCGGAGAATTTAATTTCGAAGGGATCTGTAAGACAGCTCAAAGCGCTACGAACTCTAAATCACTGGGAGAACAACAAGTTTAAAGGACAAGTACTTCCATTATAAATATTTGGAATTATATTATAAATATGTATTTATTTAAATCTGTGATTGGCTGATATATTATGATATAAATATAAAATATAAAAACTGTTTGCTAAGTGGATTTAATCAGGAAACTGAATATATAGAACCTTTTTTTAAGTGCCTATAATACTGGTCGATTAGTGCAATTAAAATTATAATGGTAGTAAAATGGTAGTAAGATGGTAGTTTACCATTCGACCAAAAATAATATTTTCATAAATAAAAATAAATAAATTTAGAAGAATCAAATACATTATTCTGTAATGTAATTAGCTATAGCACTTGTGTTATGGAAAATCAGAAGTAACGACGGTACTACTAACAGCCAGACCAAAACAACATAGAAAACTAGTGAAGTTTTTCTACATCGACCCGGCCGGGAATTGAACCCGGGACCTCGGAGTGTCAACCTATGAAGACCGGTGTACACACTGATAGACCAGAGAGGTCGTCTCATGCTGAACGGCGGATGGGTGCCCCTAATGACATGTATATCTCATTATTTTATCATACTGATTTTATATATTTCTTTAAATTAATATTTATATTGTTAATATACAAGTCAAAACTCACCGCATGAACACGGTCATAAAACGTGAGAAAGTAATATTGAATATATTTCTAAAACATATAACACTCCGCCTTATTGCCTCCACTAGTGATATAAGGGTTGGCTCATTTTTCGCCCTGAGAATCGGAATTACGATTCAACGTGGAAATGCTGCTAGTATTCTTGCCACCCACGCGGTCATGATTTGTAAAGTAGTATTTTTTTCTTTTTAATGTAAATACAGTAAAACTAATCGTAATAATAATAACATTATGTATCACCTAAAATCACATCACTAAATTACACTGAAAAAAAGCAGTTCCTACAGAGTACAATATCTAAATAAACAAAAAATTCAAAGAAAACGTTGGGTTCATATTTGAAGAAATATATCAATCTGACAAATATAATTTTAACATAAATCAATAATGTTACACGAGAAATCTTCTAAATTGTGAGTGTCTAACAAATATCCGTTTTATATTTATAAATATGTATTTATTAATAACTAAAAGCATATGTATACAAATAGAGTATGTACAAATGTACGGTACAAATACCAAAACAATATTTTTTTTTTTAATTTTTAAGTGTCGGTCTATTTAATATAATTATATATTATTCTTAATATAAAATATTTATTTCCAAAATAGACAAATTTCATTTCATAGGTAGGTATTTCTATACGCATTATACTGAAATAATTAGTTAGTAACACCTGCAAACTAAACAATAACTTATTTGTTAAATTCAATCGCAGACACGGGTTATAAGCTAGTCTACCAATAAAATGCTATGCGGCATATTATACATTTTCTGAAAAGTGAGTATACAGACGCGAGCTACTGCTGATTTTGAAAATAGGATTCAATTCAATTCCGTTCTTTGCTTAGTGGCTTTCAGCTGTGCCAAAAGTACATAAAATTATTTTACCAACGTCACGTAGGTAGACTAAAAATTAATTATTACTGGCCCAAATTTGATATTTATTTAAAAATGTAGAGTAAATTAGTGCACATTCCTTATTAGATTCCTAACTTTAATTATAGCTCGCCGACATAGATTTCAATTAAGTATTGTGTGAATTTTGTATCCTACACAATTTTTTTTAATTAGATCTTTATAACATAAAGACCGCAATTATATATTAATAATGACTTCATACGAGATTATTTTTTTGTTTATTTGTTAACCTAAACCCTAAACACAAAAGCCGATCAAAGTGACATCTACCGGGTAATTTCCCGATCTCATCAATCCGGGAACTTACTAAAAATACACAAAAATATCATCGCTATTGGTACAACCGTTTAAAAGGACGAGGAGAATAAACGTCTTCAATGACTTTTCGTTAGCAGAGCCACCTTCTTCCAAACTAAACCATTCTATTATATACATATAAAAATATCATCGTAATCAGTACAACCGTTTATTAGTTCAGATACATAAATACATTTACACAAACAGACACACACACAACACACATACAGAATAGTTTTTTTAACCGTAGAGATTCAAGCTAAAAAATGTGTTATATTTTTGTGATGTATTTTTTTGTAATTCTACTTTAAAATATTGCAATTCCAGCGACATTAATGTTCGGGCTTTGTACCATGCGATTCGTCAAGACTTCACCCCGTCGTTACAACGAAGCTTACCAATTTACTGGAGAGCTTCTACAATAGAAAATAAATACAACAGAATACAAAACAAACGAGACGATAGTTCACTGCACGCAAAATTATATCGATGGTATTAAATAAGAAATTCCCTCAGCATTTGAAATATATATTGTTAGAAAATATTGGTGCGAATGAAATATAATAACGCGATGTTCCAAGATATTTTTTATCATAAGTTACACGGTGAAGGGAATCTTTAACAAAAATATCAAATATTTTTTCATTTTTTTTTTATTTTCACTATGCAACGATTCGTCTTTCTTATGACTAAGTACGAAGACAAAGAGGATTTAGTTGTTTTTAAGTCTAAAATAAAGTATGTATTTATAATTAAAACATGAGCAGAGTTTAATGTAAAACGATATCAATTTTTTTTAATGTATATACAAGTACAAGTGTACATATGTGTGTTTACATATGTGTTTTTAGACATTTTAATAAATTTAAATCTATAATTAAAAACTGTTGAAAGAAAAATCTCCGCATAGGCGCTGCTCTCCTATTATATTCAAACTTCATGGTTATAGGAAAATTTTGAACATGCTACCGTTCTTGGCAGTCTGCCATACGGATCGGCAGTAAGGTTAACTGCCTACAAAAATTGAGTATCGAGGTATTCCCGAGAGATATACCAAATAGATTAGTTTTTTTAAGAGTGTACTCATAGAATATTTATAGTTCACTAATTGTGCCCTGCAGGTATACTCGTGTAAAATTCGAATTAAATAAACTGACCTGTTTGCGTTTAAGGTTGCAGCTATGCTTATAGTACGAAACGCGTAGTCATATGACTACTTTCTATATAGAAAATGAGCTATTTATTGTTATAAGAGTTTCTTAAATATGACTGTTACTAACTAGATTAGAGCATTAAAATATAAAATGGCATCTTTGTAATTTACTAGCTATGTCTTTTCAACCGCGTTACACGTTACTGCGCGTAGATGGTTACGTCATTTATATACTGTATTTATATACTGTATATTTATATACTGTTCATCTTTTTGCGACGATCCACACAGCACAAAACTATTAATTTAGACATAGATCCTGTAATTATCGCGCACAAACAAAAAAATCAAACAAACTTTTCAGCTTTATTATATGTATGTGATATGGTAAGAATAAATGCTATATATGTATGTTAACTAGCTGTTGCCCGCTACCATACTCGCATGGAAGTTGAATACATACAGATTAACTTAAAATATTACATTAATTTTAGACTTTTTGTATACTACGATGGTATGTATTTCACCTCTTAGGGTAGAAAATTAAGAAACGCTAAAATACAAATCTTCTTATTTTCAATTAGTAGCCCACAAATAAAGTCTCACACAAACTTCCATGAATACTTTCAACCCCCTACTTCACCACCTTAGACCCACCCATAAGGCGAAGAATTTTCAAAATTATTTGTTTAGTGTGTGTTTCAATGAAACAATACTCAAAAAAATTTCATGGTCCTAACTTTAATACTTAGCTCGGCGCTGACGGATTCATGTAAAATAACACATCCAGACTGATAAGTCAGTCAGGACATGTTATTTTATTAGTACAGTTATGACTATCGATACATATATATATATACATATATAAATCGATATGCATATTTTAAACAGAATGAATAACATGCATTCATTTCACGCAAATTTATAACATTTATAGTTTTGGTTAGTAAATATATAGGACCGCGTATGCAATCAATCAAACCAAATGTAGGCGGTTCTAATAATTTCGACAGTAGAGAAATGCATAGTCATCAAACATTTTAAAATAAGCCATCTACGTAAATACAATCTGTAATAGGCTTACGCCTATAAAGTATTTTAAATATAATATTTCGAAATAACCATTAAAGGTTGTATAACTTAACATAATATTATATATTGTTAATTATTTGATGTTCCTGTTTATCTGAAGGTGGGTCTACAATACGGTTCAAAATTTCATATAGCTTCCGTAGAATCCGTGTTGGATAGTGGCATTACAATATTGAATAACTGCTTCGATTCTCCGTACGTAAAAACTTTTCTGTTCCAAGAAAAGACAATAAGGCTGGTTAACTGAAAATCGTAAGTGCTCACACTATTGAATTTGTATGCGCTTAAAAAAGGCGGTGGAATCTACCATGGAATCTGCCACAGGTCTATTTTCTCCTACCTGCATATGAGAACTATATCATAAACACCAAACCCACTCCTTAAAAAATGAAGACCTTAACTCACTTCATAGGCTACTTTATGGTTTTTTAACTATTGACATGATAAAACCAAAATTTGAACGAAATTTACGAGATTCTTTCGGTTCAATATATTCAATAGGCCCGCTCACCCCTAATGCTGATTCCCTGACATGAGACGAGGCAAATGTGTTAACGCACGTGGTAATAATAGGGCCTCATTTTGAGGAAACCAGATCATCAGGTCTAGGAGCTCTCATTTACCGTCTCCATGACTAATATAAAGCAGAAGTTTAAAAAGCGCAGGTAAATTGATGGCGACAAGAGCACTTTCTACCTTATAAAAGAATCATTTCAGGAAACCGTGTCTGAGCTTCTTGCATATGAAATTCTGTGCTATTCAGTAAAGGACTATATTTTATACATATAAAACTAGCAAAGCCCAACAGATGTTGTCATGGCGATCAGATAAACGATATAGAAAGCAAAGGTTAATTACAAAAAGATATAAAGAAATCCATTGTTATACTCGGATTACATAGAGCAAACTCGTACATAAGACGTATTTGTTCCAATGCGACGTCGAAACGAGTAGCTAGTAATATTGCATAGGGATAAATATTGGTTCGATTAGTGTACAAATGAAACGGCAAAGACGAAGCGATAGTTTTCTCACGAGTGACGTAATTAATCAAGAAGCAGGAGTTGTAGTGAACGCCCGTGGCTATAAATCATCCCGACCGAAGTCTAACGAGCATCGTCGAGCTATTGCTTTGGATTTACCTACTCATGCTTCTGTTGTAGGGTAACAAACTTGACTATAAAGATTATATTGGACCAAACATTTGAACAAACATGGTTTCAAATAGGCATATAATAATATTAACAAGTTACACGCTCATTATATTTTTTAAAGACTACATACAAATATGGTCATATCGAAAGTTTAAAGAAATATTATACGAATACTATTAAACATAAATTCTTAAAGGATTATGTGTTTTTAAGAAACTTGCCAACATGGACATATTAAAGTAAGACTTTGGCACATTGGCAATGGCATGTTGGCCGTCTGCCAGGAATCGACTTAAGAAAATTTACTTCAAATAAAAAAGGTTAACAAGATCGCGACTTTTAGTTTTAGTTGCGCCATTTTGACAGTTATTAATTTGTAATTTTTAAAAAATTGCTGAAAAAAATTGAAAATTTTCAGAAACAACAGCAAATAATATCCAACTATGTATATCTATACTTAATACGTCAAAAGTATAAGCCTGCTTAATTAAAAATCGCTTAAAAGTTTGATAAAATAGTAACTATTATAATATTTGGTGTTTTATGTATAACCATAAAATATTATAAAATTCGCGGCTTACATTGTATTGACTATATTTTATTGTTATCCGATGCGGCTTGCGTGCTACTTATTGAACGTTAGCGGTGCAATATCAGAAATGACGTGTAATACAATAACTAGACAAAGTTACAAATGAATACACGAACGCAAATGGCAAGGGAATGCAAATACTTCCGCCTTCAAACTGCTGCAACTGAGAATCCAATAACTATGACCAAGACCTCGCGGTATGCGGCGTTAGCCAAAGCCTTAACTAAGCAGCGCCTCGAATACATATAATTACGTGTTTGACAGTATGTACGTAAATAACAAATGTTTTGTGAACGATGAGTAAGCCAGTGTAACTACAGCCACAATTGACATAACATCTTAGTTCCCAAGGTTGGTGGCGCATTGGCAATGTAAAGAATGGGTAATATTTTTAAGAACACCATAGTCTATAGACTGTGGTGATTACTTACTATCAGTTAGCTGTCACGCTTAACCGTTTTTATGATACAGGTTTTTACCTATATCTTTAAAATTAAATCACTTAATGAAAACTGTTTGTAAAATAATTTAATAACTTAGCTTAAGCTAAACCAAATCAGAAATCCCTTATTAAGTTCCTTTTTAACACTATACAAGATGCAAAATGTTATCTAATAATTGAGTCGCTTAATATCTTTATAATGAAACTAAAGTAATTAATATCTGCTCGATAATATAATACAAATGAAACTCGCACAGCACAGTTTTCTCCGGTGTAAACTAATTAATCAAGGACAAGAGCTTCTACCGGCTATTAATCATCTGCGGCAGTCTCTAACAAGAACAAGAGTTACCGCCTTAGGTTCTACCTATTTACTCGTCTCCTACACATTAATACAAAACTGTATCATTCACCTTATGATACATAACACCTATTATATATAACGACTTAAAAATGAGGACGTTCCAATTAGTTAATTTAAATGAAATAGCTAATATTAATTAAAACTAGACGCCATCCAAATATTCAAATTTATTATTTATTTCATTTTGAATATATAGATAGTCACTCTATCAAATCAAATTAAAAACAATTATTTGAATCATTTATTTTTATTTTATTTAAATTGGCCTGATACGATTTCATTTAATTTTATTTGGTTTATTTCAATCGAATTAGTAACTTTATAATTTTTGCTATCATAAAAATAATAAAAAGAAATAAAAATCATCATTCATTCATATCCATGCATTCATTCATCAGTCTTTAAAAGTCGATTGTTGGAAATAAAGAGATCGGAGATCCTGTCATCTATTAACTGACATTAGTGCAGAATGGTTCAATGAACTCCTTGAAAGAAAAGAAGGGTTTTGTCCGGCGATGTGACTTTATACATACAACATTTTATTTATAATAGACATTTACTCATATAATGAAAAAGCTAACCTCAATCGTTATGATAGTTTGTTTAAAAATACACGCAATGGAAGTTTACTCATGCCAGTCTAGCTTTCGAATTTATTTTAAAAACAAATATCGAAGCATTAATGTTAAAATTGACTTTTTGCTTTGTGTATCTAGTTTTGAAAGCAATGTTGCATAAATATTTTGTATCTGTACCATGTTTGTGTGCATGTATTTCAAATTAAATAAGCCCACTATCAAAGTTATTTCAAGAGTTTTTATTCGTTTTTTTTTTTATTAATGAATATATAACCTTTTTGTTCGGCTTATCTCGTGGATTAAGCACGAGTATTATTAATGTTTATTTTTTGTTTTTACTACGTGTAAATATTATCTGTAATATAAAACAGCAGATATTTTGACAATCAAATTCATTTCTTTGGTTTAGTCCTGGAAGAAAGGCAAAATAATTTCTCATGTATAAAATTAGTATATATTTTACATATATAAATCTATTTCCTTTTATTATTGTGACCTTATAATTTACCTCAATGTATTAAAATATTATATAAAGGATCTAAATTAAAGAAAGTGGATAGGTTCCGTGACTTACTCGTAGTCATATTGGATAGTAAAGTGAATTTAAAACTTGACTTATTAAATCCCTCACATATGTTTTAATATGCTCCAAAGACTTCAAAGGGCCTGCAACTGTCTTAAAGTTCTTAAATTAATTCATGCGTAGCATATTTGAATATTGTTGTCGTGTTTTAAGATTGCTTATTAATAGAATCGAGAATGTACAAAAAAGGTTCGTTAACCATCTTATAATATAAGATGCTTTTGTTTAACATGACTACAAAGCCTCGAGTTTAGACTTTGTGTTTATTAATTAGTTAGTAATTGTGTAATGTGATAGCGTATGATGAGTCCTATAAATAGTAGAACATTTTAATTTGCCTAGATAGTTTCGTAATATATTTTTATTTTTCATGTTATATTTTATCTACTGTTCCTACTACTAAAACGGGCTTATACAATGAGGCTAATGATTCCAGGGTCCGAATTCTAGGTTGGGCTATCAAAATATTTTTGGGCTATTAAAGTATTTTTTTAAAGGCAGTCATGGTTATGTAATTTACATTTCCGTGACTCGAAAATATAGTAAAGCCGTCCTGCGCCTGATCCCTCCGGTCATATCAGGCCGCCGTCCCAACGGATTACGGCGGTGAGGGAATTGAGAGTGCACCTGTGTTTGCGGCCAAATATTTTCACTATTATTTGTCTTTGAGAATGTGCCCTGTGGTAATAATTAGTCAGAATTATAATTATGGCGAAAATGGCAATATGAATGAAAACTAGTTCTAGTTGTTTTCAACAACTAGTTTTCATAGCCTGGATGCGAACTTTGGCCTACGTGTTTCTAAATACCTTAAGAATTATCTCCTCTTAGAAGGTGTAACATATTTTCAAATGGTTAGATCCTTTAGGGTTATATAGGGCCCTTCTTTTCCTTATTAGGTACGTGAACCTAAAAATTATGGAATATTTGTGTTGTGAGAATTTCCGGGTGCGGATGAAATTTGACTATGTGATAAATGAAAATCTAACAAGGCCGAGGACGAGTGCGAATAGTATAGGTGTTTTAATAATGTAAGATTTGTTAATAGGTTTTGTATGCTTCAAGTTAAACTGATCCTATTCTCACGGTCGGTCGCGTAAATATATAACTAACGGTGTATAGAAAACATATTACTTTCAAACTAGTAATTCATTTTATTTGAAAATAAATCAGAAAGTGTTAGTAAGCTTATTTTATAATTGCGTATATTTTAAATACTGTCGGTAGTTTTAAAAAAGCTATGGACAACAAGGTAAGGTTTGGGTAGGACGCTCGCGTTCAAATATAAAATAAGGTTTGGTGCAAGAAATTTGAACCCCAACTGGCAAGGCTACTTTTTTATGCCTAAAATATATGACTCGCTAAAAGGCGGCTGAAGCTACGGGCGAATACTAGTATCAAATAAAAATATTCTGCTACTTTTCTACATAATACCCGTAGTTTATTTTGGTGATTGATTTCAAATTTAATGTATTTCCTTTCGAGCAGATGCGTAGATTTTTATCAATCTAAGTTAGTACATACAAATTGAATTCCAAGTATTTCAAAAGTAAGACTCTTAAAAGAACTAAACCTCAAGTGAAATTAAGATCCATTACACATTACAGACAATTTCATACAAGAAAGGAGCTTCGATATTGCAATTAAAAAGAAAATTGCAGCTTTCTACGAACAACCTTGTTTAACTAAATTTAATTTTAAGATAACTTTTTATAATTAAAGTGTTATTTTAAACGCGCGAAAAGATTACTCATACAATATTTGAAAAGCGAATAACGTCTCTAAAATTAAAAAAAAAATTAAAAAAGGAATCCTTAATTTTTTCAAGGTATATAAACTTAATACACAACTTATAATAGGTAGGTGTAATCTTAATCGTAAAGGCTGCAGTTCGCATCGACTTACAGAGATTAATAGTGTCTAACGTATTCGACAAGTTTCAGATACTGCTAATGCGCTGCTAACCGATGTCATGTCTTATGTGCCAGCCTCACTAATTTCACATCGGATATAACAACATTACAACACTAATAGCATAGATTCTTGACTACAAGCCATTGGAGGCGTTATAACAAAGGACTAATACGATATATTGCAGATAGTGTTACCTTGATATTAATAGGATATGATCCTTTAGAACATAATTACTAGGGGTTACCTGAATGCCTCGTTGTATTGACTAGCTTTAAGGCTGAAAATCCCGAGACAAAATCTGAATCCGACAATAAAATTATTATTATTTTAAAATAATCTTAAGGTGGAGGAAATTTGGGAATGTTCATACAACCGAACCTTGGAAATCCATCGGTACTGAACACTATCTGCTTGGATTTGCTGTTCCATCGGCTCATTGGAGTGTATGAATAGATATTGCATTTCTGCTTTATAATACGACAAAATAGGGTAGTCACCATATATACCATATGTTTATTGTATTGCCTGTATTGTATTTGTATGGTCTTAAACCGTATTTGTCTATGTTTGTTCTAGTTAAGTTTTTAATATTATATAAGTTTTTAATAGTATAGTGGTGTATCACACTGCACTGGTCCGTATACTTTTATTACATAATTGTTTTTTAACCGACCTCAAAAAAGGAGGAGGTTCTCAATTCATCGGGGCCTTTTTTTTTAATTTTTTATGTATGTTACCGAATTACTCGAAGATGGCTGGGCCGATTTTGACAATTCTTTTTTTGTTTGAAAGGGCATGTTTTACAGGTGGTCCCATTGTCAGGAGATCAGGATCTGATGATGGGATCCTGGAGAAATCGAGGGAACTCCTCAAATTTTATAGGCACACCTATAGTGATTTCGGTTTTATTCAAAGTGCCTTGGTCATATGCTCACGAAAAGTGACATTTGATGAAGTGGAACTGAATGTGGAATGACAAACACTACCAATTGTAATTATAAATAACAAAACAACACTGAAAAGCAGTAAATAAATTTTTATAAATTAAAAGAAACCGTCTTCAAAAATGAACTAAAAAGAGAAAAATAATCAGTTACATCCATATCCAATTTACGATTTTTTAATCACCTTTTGAAGTCGGTGCCAACAAAGTAAATAAATTCCTATATTGAAATCATTTAATTTGTATCGATAGTAAGGTTTGTCTAATGGTGTCATCTATACAATAAATAGATTTAGTTTTTGTATGTATGTATTATGTACCTATATTATGCATATATAGCAATGTTGGCACCGACTTTGAGAGGTGATTAAAAAATCGTAAATTGGATATGGATGTAACTGATTTTTTTTTTTTTTAGTTCATTTTTGAAGGCGGTTTTTTTTAATTTATAAAAATTTATGTGAATATGCCGATGGTGTGTTGAAATAAATATGAAATCGATTGGATATCATCATCATAAAATTGTTTTTAACAGCAAAAATATTAAAAAATAATAATAAAGCAAATTTTCAACCAGTACCAATGCAAAAAAAAAGTTAAATGTAATATTACCTAAGATCATTTTGAGGAACTCGATTCGTGGAGACCAGTTCCACGTAGGCCACTGATTGGTGGAAATATATATCAATACATTACCTAAAATAACACGTAAAACTATGTGACAATAAAATCTCCTAACAAAATATTACATGACAATTGATGCAGCAAATTAAAATTTCCCTAAACCAAACCATTATTGCATTTAAAATTTCAGCGCGCTCTCAGCATTCTCGTGTACTGACGAACCTCTTGTGCAAAATAAAAAAAATAGAGCTACATAAATAACGCGGCACTGTACCGCGGCGAGGCAGATGCTGCAGGAAGAAAACACATAAAGTAACCGGAATTTCATTGACGTTTATGTGAATAGCGATGTTTTTAAAACATCGTGTATAATGGAAATTAAAAATGCAACCATACGTTCTAAAAACATATATAAATAGATTGTTCGTTTTAATTTCTAAACGCAACATTTTAGAAACAATTGTATTACGTAATCACGTTGAAACTTAATTTGTTCTTAAACAAACTGAAAATCTAAAATAAATCTCTTTCTGAACGTAACATATATCGTATCAAATCGTGAAAGTTGTAATGAGTACCGGCCTATATGTAATATGTCCTAAATGGTAGACATGTGCGGGCGGATTGGAACCACAGACTAATCAATTATTCTGCTGTCAAACAACCTAAACAACTTTGTATTGCTGATTCCGGTTCAAAGGATGACGGAGCCTGTGTAACTACAGGCACGAGAAACCTTACATTTCAGCTTCAATAGCTGGCGGCGATTTGATGTCGTCCTGACCGATTTCGGTCACGGCGGTTAATCTCAAGGAAAACGGGATAATTTACATCAGTGTGTGCGCAAACATACCTATGTTTGCGCACACACACACCTGTGTTATTAGAATGAGAGAGTAGATATTATTTTCTCACTCTCATTATCCGATGCTAGAGATCGGAATAAGTTCAGGCGCAAGACCAACTGCTTTACACGCTCTCCGAACCACGTGGGTCCACACTTCCAATTTCCTAAATGTTTTGAAGGAAAATACATTTTTATCCACTTACTTAGACTTTATTCGGGATTTTAGGAACTTTTGCTATAGCTACGAAACCAACGAGGCAGTCAATATCGTTTTCTTTATCATTATTACATAGTATAAAACAAAGTCGCTTGCCAATGCCTGTCTCAAAGTATGCTTGCTCTTTAAAATTACACAACGGATTTTGATGCATTTTATTTAAAAGATTGAGTGATTATATATACTATACATACACAATATAGTAGAAAATGATTGAAGAATTGTAAACATTGTAAGACATTCTGCAGTATATTTAGTATCAGAATTGCAACCAGCCGAAACCGAGGTGGGTCGCTAGTAACGGTATAAAGAATATAAGATTTTAAATTAACATAAAAATAACCTTATTATTAAAGTTATTAATTTTGGGATATTTACGATGTTTTTTTTATTTTTGTTCGGTGGAGTTCGATATTTCGACTTTGTCTACGAATGTCTTGTTCAAGAGACTAATGGTAAATATCCCGAAATTAATAACTTTAATGGTATAAAGAATGGTTAATATTTCTTACACTACCAAATGCGACGGGCGCAGTATTGACCACTTAATACTTGGCCTATTTGCCGGTACATCTTAATTGATCCATTGATATATACATTTCGTAATTTGAAATGATTCTTCAAATAGATTAGACCTCAAATTGTATAAGATATTTCGTAGTGTTTAAATAATAATTAACGTTCTTCATTTACGTTGGAATTTATACAGTGGCTGTATACCGTTGGTAAATATTAGTTAGGTTTTGATGATACAAGATTAAATTATTTAAACCATTTAATTAATTAATTGCCCAATCCTCGAAAATTAATAGAGCAGAAAAATCTTTTGTCAAATAACTGTTAAGTAAGTCACAACAAAGAATAGTATATTGACATATCTGAATTGTAATAGGACAGGACGAAATGTCTTTGGCTTATTCTATATCATACCAGTTGCTGGCTGCGGTATCGCTCGCGTTTACGGGATCGGTCGAAGAAAGTAGCCCTTGTTTTTTCTTTAGATTTCATCTTCAAACCAAATTTTATTAAATTCAGTTCAGCTGATCGAAAAAGCAATAGACATACAGACACTTTCACATTTATACTCTTAGTACATTATTCTAATCACTTTAACCCTCGATTTTCTTTAATGGTTTGTTGCTGTAAATAAGCTTTAAAAATTAAATATTAAATGGAAACTATGTATATTTTAAAAAAAGTGATTTTATTAATGATTATTGTAGTATTACGAACAACTAGAACGTACTTAATTATATTTACTATAACAGTATCTTGTATTTACACAATGTTCATTTCTATCTACATATGATGACGTGTATTCATTATTTAAATGATAATAAATAAATATCTAAATATTATAAACACTACTTTTGTTGGATAATTTGTTCTCTAGAACGTCGACAAAATATATTTACGCTATGAAAATGAGAATTGCCCGAAGCTTTGATATTTTAAATCCTGTGTTTGAAGTTACTTTACCAGGGTGATGTTTACATAGCGTTTATTCATAAAGTTACGTCATCCTATAGAAAGTAACGATTCAAACTGATTACGAAAATGCCAATTATTATTTTTTCTATGTAATTTTTTTCTATGTCATTTTTTTTATAAATTATTTTTAATATAAATATCGTCGCGTCTTGGGGGACAAACATGTATGCCAGAGCGGCAAACGCAACGCCGAGTCTTATTAGCCTTCATTGTAGTAGCTTCACTTAATTGTTAAATGACGATTAAAAAATGCTTGTAAAAGCCCACTTGAATAAAGTTTATTTTGATTTTGATTTTGTGTGCGTTGTGTAAGTATTTCGTTGCTTTATTGTCTGAGTGTATGTACCGAGAGTCCAGAAAAAAAAATTATATAAACTTTTTTTGATGCTATTGGTTGGCGCATGAGCATATGTGCTACCTGATGGTAAATGGTCACCACCGCTCATAGACAATAGCGCTGTAAGAAACATTACCCATTCCTTTCATCGCAAATGCGCCACCAACCTTTGGAACTAAGATGATATGTCCAACTAACTAACGTTACTTGTTTTTTATTTATTTATGTCTCACAGATGGAATTTGCATATATAAGAATTTTTTTGACGTTTTTATTTTGTCAATAATATTAGTTTCTTACCCAGGATAGGTAATCGAATTATTTCTTTAATAACTCTTGTCGCCGATTAGCCGTTAACCCACGTCTGCGCACGACAATGCACGAACACGCAACCTTTGCACATAAATGAACGGAACGACTGCGTGCGTGCGTGACGGTTCGTGTAATTTAACACGAAGCTAACGTGTGTCATTGTGAGTTAGGGACTTTGAGTCATTGACATAAGAAAATAGAACAGAGATAATTTGTACAAATAATAATATTTATTTATAAATAATAATAAAATTCTCGAGGATTTAAAAGGCCTTAAGTGCCGATGATAATCAATGACTTAATAAATCACTTTTACTCTTCTTACGTGTTGTTCTATGGAGCAACTAAGAGGCCAGTACCTACACTAGTTAGAAGTTGATTTTTCAATATATTTAGAAAATCTTTATACTACAGATGAAATAAATAAGTCATTATTATTTATATTTACCTTAATTGTGTACATATAATGATAATATAACAGTGGGAATTGCATTTGCCCCGTTGAATCGCAATTCCAATTCAGAACAAAAACCACCACTTAACGGCAGCCAATATGATGTGATATAATTATAATATATAAAATATTAGCGTTATAATTTGGATATATATTTAGGTGATATCTCTTCCAGACAATGTTACGGTATTCACCGTCTACTATATTTTAAATCGCTTTACAAAACGTCAATGCACCAATCTTGAACACGAGCTTTCGAGCATGTTTGTGTAAACAGGAAACGATCTAAAAGCTTATGTCCCGGTGATTAGAAAGATTCATTTTTAACTAAATATTGAAGTTTAGAGGTAGAATAACCAAACAGCATGTTTAGGCAAGAGAGTCGAGATCGCCCAGTGGTTAGAACGCGTGCATCTTAACCGATGATTGCGGGTTCAAACCAAGGCAAGCACCGCTGTTTCATATGCTTAATTTATCTTTATAATTCATCTCGTGCTCAGCGGTGAAGGAAAACATCGTAAGGAAACCTGCATGTGACAAATTTCATAGAAATTCTGCCACATGTGTATTCCACCAACCCGCATTAGAACAGCGTGGTGAAATATGTTCCAAACCTTCTCCTCAAAGGGAGAGGAGGCCTGTAGCCCAGTAGTGGGAATTTACAGGCTGTTGTTGTTGTTGTATGTTTAAGCAGGCCGACTTGCCTAACTGCCTACTAACTTACTTTTTAGAATACTTTATTTTGTTATGTTGGTACGAAAAGATATACGTTTATAAAAGTTATATTAAATTGTTTTGAACATGAAAAGCGTATCTGTCAAAACAATTGAGTCGTTTCGGAAGGATCAACGAGATAGCTTAAGCGCGACAAGTCTAAAGCTGGGGACTAACCTGCAATGTTATTGTAACGTATCGCAACGAGCGTTACACGACAAGGCTTCAAAAATTTTCCATTTTTAAAAACTCTAGCGACCCGCCGCAGCTTCGCACGGGTGCAATACTGTTACTGAATATATTACAGATTTTTTCTTGTTTATTTAGTATATTATCCATGTACTATATACAAAAAAGGAAGGCTCTTGAATCACTCTATCTATTAAAAGAAACCCCATCCAAATCCGTTGCGTAATTTTAAAGATCTAAGTATACATAGGGACAGACAGCGGTAATGGACTTTGTTTTATTATATATGATAAAAATGATGATGATAATATTTCAAAAGATGTTGTACATAAAATTATCTTATACAGAATTTCAAAGCGACGCGTGAGCTTGTAACAATGACCTGTATTCAGCTCAATCTCGAAACTGAAAATCGCATAGAGCATTCTGTGTTAAGATGTGAAAAGTGTTGTGAAACAGCTCGATTCGCCCTGTCTACGGTTATATCTCATTGAAACACGTCATATTATCTTCGAATGAGGTCAGTCACCAGCTTAATGTTTCATCGAGAACGGTATTATGAGGCTACATTTATTAAATAAATAAAATTAAAAAAGGTTATATATGCGTTCTATGCGTACAAATATTTTGTACCCATTTTTAGAAAAATGACGGATTGGTCTTTGTGTAAATTCGAAGTTTATACAGATAATGCAAAAAGGAGTGCATTACATAAAATCAAGGTCATTTATGACATATTTTGTATATATCTATATAATATCTTTTTTATGTATCTTTTTTTTTTGTTTGCAATGACAACTATGATCTGCCTCTAGGTTACTTTAAACACTTTCTACTAAACTATTTCATGAAGATATATTTACTAAAAAAAACCTTAATTTAACAATCATACAGTACTAGTTATACTGATGCTGATTATGTTTTCAGTACAACTTGGGCCAATATATTAATTATACGGTACTAATTTTTAAAGCTATCTCTTTAAAATTAGTAGGATTAAAAAAGGACGGTGAGGCATTGTGTCATCCTGTTGATTAAGTTTACTTATTTTAAATTTGGAATATCCTTAATTATGCGATAAATAATCGCAAAAAATGTGACGTCATATGTGAATATGACACAGAATGCTTTAACAGATTTTCTAGAAGTGTCAGCAACGAGGTTAATAACGGATTTGAAAACGCAATCACGCAACGCATTGGAATGGAATTTTTATATTATTTTTTTTTATTCATCAGACTATTTAAAAAATTCAATTGTATTCATTCATATTATATATAGAGCAAAGAGTTTGATTAGCGACGCAATTTAACAACATTTTATATTGCTTGTTATATATCGACTATTTTTTTAAAAGCTTAAACACATCGGCATTATCCATTCCTTAAATAATTAATAAATTGTCAGTTTAGGTACTTAAATGATACCTTCTAAAACTAACTCATTTGATTCTTTATAATTTATACTAGGTATATTAAAGAATAATAATAAAAAAAAGCGTAGTAAATATTTAGTTCATTTGATATTTTATTGAATAGTAAGTACATTTAAAATATTTTCCAAAACAATAAACATAGAACACACCCCAACATTATAGATATTAATTGTACATGAAGCTAAAGAACTGTGGGAATAAAGGCTCGCCTAATCATCAACAATGACATTTCGTTACTTGTATTTGAAAGGTACCATCAGGTAACAAGCTTACTAAAATCAAACATCAATGTATAGTCAGAGTAAGAAAACCTTCGTCAGATTTAAAATTAATTCCTTTATCGAGTTTTTAACTCTTAGTACCTTTTGTATCTAAACATCAAATTATTGCAACGCAATATGATATTCTCGATCGGTAAAGCAGATTATCGCCCATACTGAGCACACAAAAAAAATACAGACGAATTGATAACCTCCTCCTTTTTGAAGTCGGTTGAAAAATAGATCTTAGGGTGACGAACCTCTCCTTACCCCGACTGTACATGAAAAAACGAGGGTTTATTATCATATATTAGTATATCTTCGTATGTAAATATATGCATTTATAGTTAAAGGAGGAATTCCTATACACTAAAGTAATTAAATATCTTAAATTAATTAAGTAAATAAATGAAGAGTCTAGACTATATCAGATTATCTACTGCCAGACTATCAGACTTTATTTACGTCTAATTTTTTTTAGTATGATTTAAGACCAAACTAATTACTAGCAAATGAAAAAGAAAATTAAACAATCATTTATTACTTTAATAAAACCTTTTTTTTATTATATAGTTTGACGAACGAACAAATGGATCTTCTGATGGTAACAACCACTGTAAGAAATAGTAACAATTCCTTAAATCGGCAATGCGCCACTTACCTTAGGGATTAAGATTTTATTACCTTTGTGCCTGTAATTCCGCTGGTTAATTTAACCTTCTTATTCGGAACACAATACTGAGTATTGCTGTTGCTATTTTGCGGTAGAATATCTGATAATTCACATTATAAATACTAAAAGAAAAACAATTGAATACGAGATTTTTGTCTCGTGAACAAGACATTCATAGATAATGTCGAAATATCGAGCTCCACCAAACAAAAAAAAACCATGGAAAATATCCTCCTTTGAATACTTGTAGAAACTCAAATCAAGTACCAATTAGCACATAAAAAACCTGCTATAAAAATATTGTTGAGCGTGTATGCGTATTAGTGTCGATATGTTTGCAGGGATTAATCTCCTATGACGCTATTACTTTCGATTCAATAATTCTTCAATTAAATCAAAACTATGATTCAGATTTTCAATTGTATACAAGCTAGTGATTCAATAAATAGTTTCTTTGATAGATATCGAATTAAGTGTTCGCCTAATGATCTTTTATAAAATAATATGTCAGCAGAATATGTTTGTATTGTGTAGCAATATTTCTATAAAAAATAAACATTTTTTATATATTTTTTCATGTACGGAACCGATTTCTTATAATCCAAAATCAATACATATGTTTTTTGTAAAAGGCTTAAATAATATAATTATAATAATAATTTATTTATTTAAGACAATTACAGTCCACTTGTTAGTAGCAATAGCAACTTAACAATGTTAGTGTACTAATACTAAAAAATATACAATGAAAAACAATAATAAAATAAACATAAAAAATAAAAAAAAACAAACAAATTTTACGTAATTAAAACTTAATCCCAAAATAACACGATACAAATTACATTTGTTATCAGCTTTTAAAATATAATAAGATGTTCAAAGGCGCTTATATCTAAGGACTCTATTATATTTTATGCATATTGTTAAAGCAGTTATCAAACGCTTAAGGAGCCGTCAGACAATCCTAGCAACGATACCATTACGTGTATAAGTAGGAGGAGCTTACCGCTGTAACGAGAGGCTTAGACCCGGCTAGTGCATGATCATTGAACATCCGATATAATAATACACTTCATTTAACTTGCATCTTTAAATACGTATTTTAGTTTGACATTTTCGAATTTATTGTGTAACGTAAATATTGCTTTAAGTCAATTTTATTTCAACTGATTTGACTTGTTTGGTCATCTATTACTACCATTCGAGATTTCAACATTCTTATAATATATTATAATACTAGTAGTCGACAGCGGCTTTGCCCACGTCTCAGGGTGTTGGTTGCCATGTATTAGATAAAAAAGCAGCCTATATCCTTTCTGATCATCAGAGCAGAGATGGCCCAGTGGTTAGAACGCGTGCATCTTAATCGATGATTGCGGGTTCAAACCCAGGCAAGCACCGCTGATTCATGTGCTAAATTTGTCTTTATAATTCATCTCGTGCTCAGCGGTGAAGGAAAACATCGTGAGGAAACCTGCATGTGACAAATTTCATACAAATTCTGCCACACGTGTATTCCACCAACCCGCATTGGAACAGCGTGGTGGAATATGTTCCAAACCTTCTCCTTAAAGGGAGAGGAGGCCTTTAGCCCAGCAGTGGGAATTTACAGGCTGTTACTTTACTTTATATCCTTTCTTGGAGTTCAAGTTTGCGTCAGAGTGAATTTCATCAAATTCGCTTCAGCGGTTTGGTCCTGAAAGAACGACAGACAGACAGATATAATATGAATATAGATAATTGCTATTAAGATGAGTAAAAAAAATGTCGAACATATGTTTTACTAACACTGTGTATACATTAACACAGTTAACATAACTTATAGTAACTGTCTATTACTAAGATACCGGAGTCCGAAATCAAATAAACCGAACTGAAATTAACAAAAAATGCTTTAAAAACTAGTTTAATCTTGATATTATTTCAATATAGTTTATACATTGTTTCGTTGTCATTACTAGTTAGTAAGTCAGTATAAAAAACAAAAGAATATCGCAGAACATTCGATTTTACACATTACTTTTTCTTTGTGAATATTGTAAAAGAAGGTTTAATATATGATGAAATAGTGTTAATTAAAATAAAATTAATTTAGATGTATATATAATATGGATATAATTAAAATAAAAATTATAGTGACAGTGACTATTATGTGCATTTAAAACTATATACATACAAATTAAAAAAATAAATAAAAGCTAGTGTACAAATGATCGTGAGGAATAAGTGCGCGAGTTGCAACATTTCCGTTGAATCGCAATTCCGATTCTCAGAGTGAAAAATGAACCAGCCCTCCTGTCACCAGGGGAAGAAATATTAAATTATATCTCAGCTTAGATATACGATTTAATCTTAAAAAACCGCTGATCTAAATAATTATATTTATTCAGTAAACATTTTCTAGAAGCTTCTCAAAATATTTAGATCCTTTGTTAATATTAATTGAAATTTAACCTTTAAATATCTCGATAAGAAATTATGAAAACGTAATACTTTATTCAAATTTACGATTTCCTTTCGAGTTGGTACGGTGGATTGTATTTTACGTAAAGTTATATTAGAAAAGAAAATCCCTTTCAAAATGAATTTAACTCCGAGCAGAAATTTCAAAGTTCAACAAAACTTCTAAACAGTCCCAACACACGCTAACTAATTGCCGCGTCGATGTTGGTGACAGTGCCACCGACCACAACAAAGCTGCCAGATAATTACGTTCGCGATTACAGGAATAATTTAAAGTGTTAATATTGCTCATAAGATTGTATTGATTTTTTGTTTCTACTCTAATTTGAAAACTTTTACGTCATCAACAAGAACAATAACAATAGCCTGTAAATTTCCCACTGCTGGGCTAACGCCTCGTCTCCCTTTAACGAGAAGGATTGGAACATATTCCGCCACGATGTTTTCTTTTACCGCCGAGCACGAGATGAATTATAAGTACAAGTAAAGTTAAGCTTGGGTTTGAACCCGCAGTCATCGGTTAAGATGCACACCTTCTAACCACTGGGCCATCTCGGCTCATTGACGTCATCAATAAAATTCAATACAAGTTATCGGAACGCAGATACGCTAAAACGTCGTAACTACATTAAAACTACCCTAACATTATTAAGGCTCCTGTTACCATATTGTGTAGTTTAACACGGGAAGGAAATTCAATGTTTAGCTAAACTTCTTAATGGTTTTCGTATAAATAGCGTTTGCGTTTCACAAATTAAAACGAAGTAACTGACGACACAGACCACAGACAACGTAGCAATTTTCACTCTAGACCAACCTATGTAAATCTAAACTAAAAAAATAGTAGAGGTCATATTGATTCCTAACAGACAATAGGCTACTTGACAATGCGAAAAATTAATTGTGAATTATTGTAATCAGTGTATATTATGAGTTTAAAATGGTTATTTAGTAACGAAACTTGAAAATAAAAAATCAATAAATAAAAATGTAAATTTTCAAACGTTTGTCACGTGACACAAAACGCTCCTGATTGTCCGGGCTTATGATGAAGTCACTTTCTTGTAAACCTTGCCTTTCTACTATATGTACCACAGATTAAAATACAGCAAAGTGACGTCACCGACCCCATTGCAGCGCCATATTGTTCAAGTAGCGTTTTCGCGCGTTATTTAAATATGGAATTTTTAATATGATATTTTTCGGCAAATATGTACTAGAAATAAAAAAATATCAACTTTTACTGGGTTCCTTAACATCTACTAAATAATATAAAATAGCCTATTACTAAAGTAATAAAAATAAGTTAATTAGTAAAATACTAGTTTATAGTATATATTATTAGTACTACACGATGATTCAAAAAGGCTTGTAAGAGATTACTTGGTTTCCGAGGTTTTAATATCAATACAATCTCACTAATATTATGAATGCGAAAGTTTGAATGGGCGTTTGTTGTTCAATCAGACCAGAGTGGCTGAACGGATCTAAATTTAATCTGATAGAAAGATAGATTAAATTCTGCACAGGATATAGGCTACATTTTATCCCCAATACTAGTATCACTAGTACACTATACTTGGTAGAATTTTGTGCAAGCCCGTCTGGGTACCACCTACTTATCAGATATTCTGCCGCCAAATAGCAATTCTGGGTAGTATTGCGTTATAGTTTGAAGTGTGCGTGAGCCAGTGTAACTTACTATCTGTAAGATCCCACATATTGAACCAGTATAGTGCAGTAACATCCAAACTTTCAACCTATTAAAGATAAGACGCCTTATTGCAACAATAGCATATAAAGTAAAGTAACAGCCTTTAAATTTCCCACTTCTGGGCTAATGGCCTCATCTCCCATTAAGACCAATATATGAACATTTACATAATAAACATACAAACAAGAACATAAATTATTAGCAAGCCTAAGACTCAAAGTGACAAATTTATTTCGGCAAATAATTAAAGTGATTATATCATAAGCTGATAATTGATATTTATTTATTTCAAATTGAAAATGTATAATATTACAAATGTGTTTATACTCTCGCGGGAAATCACACGGAACTCGCTGTAAAACCTTTCCATATTAACACAAGTTAAATCTATCCGTTACATCTCAAGGGACTTTGCGGTACTCTAAACTTTTTGGAGGACAGTCAATTTTCTTAGGGTTAAACCTTAGCAAGCGATGGTTTTGCCAGTTCATAAACAAAAACGATTGTTGTCACAGAAAGTTAACGCAAAGTCATCATGAATCCAATAATCATAGTATAAAACAAAGTCGCTTACCGCTGTTTGTTCCTTACTACGCTTGGATCTTTAGATATACGTAACGATTTTGATGCAGTTTTTTTAATAGATAGATTGATTCGAGAGGATTTTTTGTATATAATACATGAACAATATAGAAAACATTGAATTCGTTTTCGGAGTTTCTAATATGATGATAAACAAATTCTGTAGTAATTTTAGTATCTCTATTGCGCCCGTGCAAAACCGGGGCGGGTCGATAGTAATATATAACATCCAAAATCATATCATATAAAATGAGTTCCAGTATATCCGAAAGGTTCTAAGTAATAATAATTACGATAATCGACATTCTTTATCAACATTAGTTAAATAGGAACATTTCTTTAACTAATATACTGGAGAGAATAGAGAAAGAAAATATGACAGGCTGATAGTTCACCAATCAACTCCCTTTAAATGTTATGTTCTTACAATTCGCACTGATGTAGAAAACATTGTATGTTTTTTTCTTAAATACTTGTCCAAGCTTATCCAAGGTGAACAATTTTTTATAAGATTGCATATGCTTATCTTAGAAATATACCTTATGTAGTTGCCACATTTTTTATGTGTATATTTAAATCTTATTTAATTATGTTATGTACATTTTATTTACACATCGTACATCATCCTCGGTAGTATAGTGGTAAGTATCCCCGCCTGTCACGCGGGAGACCGGGGTTCGATTCCCCGCCGTGGAGTTTGTTTTTTAGCTATATTAAAAGTATTACGATTACTTTTTTTTTATTCATCCATAAAAATATTAACAATTCCTTACATCGCCAATGCGCCACCAATCTTGGGAACTAAGATGTTACGTCCCTTGTACCTGTATTTATACTAGCTCATTTGCCATTCTAACCAGAATACAGTTATACTAAGTACCACTGTTTGGTGGTAGAATACCTGATGAGTTAGTTCCCTTCCTAGATACAGATATAGAAGCCTACTAGAGCCATTCTAAATTATTTATGCTCTACATTAGAAAAAGATCGTATGTTGGAGGAAATCTCTTAAAATACTCATCCGATTTCAAAAATGCTTTCATCTGTATTTAGAACGAACCCCGAGTATGGACGGACGCCGGTCATATATTATTCCGTTAAAATAAAACGACCGGTCATGGAGTCCAATTTTGCAACGTAAGCCGGCGAAAAAACGGTCGAGTGAATGCGTTTCTTACGGACGATGCTTCAACCGTACGAGATATAATTACAAATGCTTTCTATAGAAAAGTTGGAGTGCTTGAAAAGACCCGTGAAAGAACGTATGTGTATATCGATATGTTATGTTTAATTCATAGAATTTACTTAATATGACAAAATCAAATACATATATATAGCCACTAATTGTGTCAAGTTTTGGTGGTTTTTTTATTAGACTATACTAGCGACTTTCCCCGGCTTCGCACGGCTACTAATACTAAATATATGTACAACAGAATTTTGTTTATTTCCAACATCACATTAAAAACTTTTTAAATTATCACTGTTTCTTTACGATATTGTCCAAGTATTATACACATCAACCTTCCTTTTGAATCATTATATCTATTAAACAAAACCACATCAAAATCCGTTGCGTAGTTTCAATGATTTAAACATACATAGGGATATAGGGACAGAGAAAGCGGCTTTGTTTTATACTATATAGTTAATAGAAATTTAAGCTCAAATAAACGGACAGGCAAAATACTGGTCAGCTAGCTATTCGTAACTGACATGCGTGAAAAGGCATTTTTGATTAAAAATAAAATAAGGAAATGCGTTGTCATGTCATGTAAACGTCGAAATAAAATATACAGTAAAATAAATGGTATAGATCGGGACGCACTTGGATAACTAATAAACAAGGTCCAGCATTTCACAAATAGCTAAATGGCTTGAATAATTTATGACCAACAGAAGTGACAGTCGTTAAGACCCTCATTATTCCACTTTTCGTTAAATAATGGACCGAACAGATTAACCATCACTCCATTACTAAATATATAAAATATAATTATATACATTTGTTTTGGGCAATGCTGGTACTAAATATACTATAGACTTTATTTATTTACTACATCTCATTGAAAACTTCTTAAATTATCAGTGTTTCTTTTTACTATATTGTCTATGTAAATATATAAAACATTTCTTTCGAAACACTCTCTCTATTATCTCTATTATCTCTCTATTAAAAAAACTGCATCAATATCCATTGTGTTTTTTTTTAAACATTTAAGCATACACAGGAATATAGGGAGAGAGAAAGCGATTTGGTTTTATACTATGTAGTAATATACGAAATTTGTTAAAAGATATTGTTTATACATAGGGATATTTTTTTAAGCACGAATGCACAACAGACCTATATAAATACACTGTCTTTCATATAATACTGCTGCACTGTCAACCTAATCCATTCTCTTTATTTCTTTGTCGGAAAATAGCAAGAACAAACTCTTAATAATTTAGCTTAAGTCCGTAAATGGACCGAAGTTTGTGCGGCGAACCCATAAAATTTCCCGAGAGAACGCCAGAGACACCTTTGTAAATTTTTTATATAATTCTTTTCAAAAAGTGATTAAAATATCAATTTAAAACAACCATTCAATATCATTCGTCGTATTGTACTTGAATGCTTTCTTGACTAAAAGACGTGCTTATTTTGTAAGAGGCGATTTCCAAGGAGTATTTATATTAAATAATACAGTAATAATTATTTAAGAAGCCAGACGAGCAAATGGACCATCTGATGTTGAGAGTTTTTATATCCTTTGTGTTTGTAATTAGCTTATTTACCAGCCGGAACACAACCATACATCGTTATCTTATTATTAAATATAGAATAATTATTACGAAAGCATCAGACAAATCCACGAACCTATTAAATCCATGACTACTTGATGGTATCAACGACCATTATGCGTTGCTCAAGAAATTCTATAAAGCAAAATAATAAAAAAAAAAAACATTTGTAGCATCGATAAAAGTAAAATGGTAGGTAGTTTAATTTAAAATTATATTTTAAGCTTCAGTTTATTCTTTCAGACAAATCGTTTTACATTTTCTAATTTTTACAAAGTCACGATGACATTGAATATATGTTTAATAAATAATGTTTTTTAGTTAGTATTAAAACATCAGAACCAAGAAATAGTGATCGAGTCCAAATTTTCTTACATATTTAAATTCAGAACACTGAAAATACAAACAAGATCTTATTTTAAAAGTCAGTTGCCAGTATTTCAGTTTTTTTTTAAACCGGTATTCGAACTGACATCCAATCTATTCTTAGTGTCTTTAGCATTGATACTATTTAATGAATCTCCTACGATAAGTGACGGTAAGAAACGATTTGCACAGGACGTAATTAATCAAGAAGCAGGACCTGACACTGCCGGCACCAATAATTTATCCACACAGGTCTTTAATGAAATAAATTGCTTCCAATAACTTATCCTAAATAAGTATATTCGGTAGATAATAAAACAGCACAATCATACTCATTATCATAAGATGCGGCTCGAGAATTAAATATAGGTTGTACTCTTAACATTAAAAAAAAACTACTGGCATGTGTAAATTTGTGTAGATCAAATTAAAAATAACATAATAGGCATGTAATGTTTTTGCTTATGAATACTTATGTAATTGGAAATGCATAAATTGTAAGTAATTTAAAATTGGAATTCGTTCGATGCACCCACCGTCATTGAGAAACCTATTTGCAAAAAAAATAAATACTTTACTAATTTTAATCAACAACTTTAATGAAATGGTATTTTTCATAAGCAAGTAAGCAACACCTGACGTGAGATATGACGTGATGACACTCACAACAAATCTAAATCCAAAAACAAATAATAGAATTGATTGTTTAAATAGTATTTAAAATTCGATTGTGTAGCACAGAAATGCTTTTACATATGCTAAAATATTATTGCGTTAAACGGAAAGGTTTTCAATGTCTTTGTACCGAAATCAATCATCTGGATTTGGGTTAAAATGGGTGTCCCATTGGAATACTTTTTAGTAATTTTCTTTTTACTTAAATTGTTGTATTTATTTTATGTTATATAAATAAAATATCCTATAGATACAATATATAGCTATTTTTTTAAGAACACCGTATTTTTAGGAATTAATAATTAAATTAGTTTTTAGTTTTTTATTTATTATAATGAATGGTGGTACCTACCCAGGCGGGCCTGGGTAAGTACCACCCACTCATCAGATATTCTACCTCTAAACAAAAGCACGCAGTATTGTTGTGTTCCGGTTTGAAGGGTGAGCTAGCCAATGTAACTACAGGCACAAGGGACATAGCATCTTAGTTCCCAAGGTTCCACTTACCATCAGGTAGCCCATATGCTCGTCCGCCAACCTATTCCATAAAAAAAATATTGTATAAAATTAAAAATAAAAGGTAGACTAACAAAAATTTCCAATTTTCTAATGAATGAAAATCAATAGATTCTCCTGGAGTAGTCAATAATTTTCCATTCCATTCTTCAAATGAATAAATTTAAAAACATATTTGTGGGCATATTATTACATAAATGTTCTTAAATACATGTAATATATAAATATAATTAGTTTCATTGTATACTAAGTACCTGTCCTAGTTTCACCTGGGTAAAATAAAGGGTAAAACAACTTTAGAATCGCTAAACTAACATAATTTTCTTTTTCGATTAGGAAAGTTGAATTTCTTGACCTTTCTTTACAATAAATATGAATATGAAATAATGGTAATCTATGTATATAAAATAACGAGTCCTGAGTAACTGACTCATCATCGCCGAGATAAGGTTAGGGCCTTGAAAATTGGTGAGTAGGATGGATTTATTAATTAGACACACATTTACTACTAAGTGGGTAAAATAGAGTTTAAAAGTTTATATGGAAGTGTAATAAGGGTTGAAAGTTTGCACGGTAGTCCGTAATTTTTTGAGCAAGGGACAAGACATTTTATTTTTGGAATACTAATTAGAAATGAGTAGATACTAATTTAAGCGTTTCTGCATATTCTACCCCTGAGGGGATGAAATAAGGGTAGAAAGTTAGAATGGAAATCTGTAATTTTTAAAGTAGAAACATGAAAATTTATTTTTAGGATACTGATTAGAAATGAGTAGATATTTATACGTTTTTATTCATTTATTTATACGTATTTATATGACTCTGGATATTCTACCCTAATGGCGTGAAATAACATTTCTAGAACTCCTAAAGGGGTCCAATAAGGGTTGAAAGTTAGTATGGAAGTCAATATTTTTATAAAGTAGAAACATGAAACTTTATTTATGGGATACTGATTAAAAATGAGTATATATGTATGTATACGTTTCTGGATATTCTACCCCTTAAGGGTGGAGAGTTATATATTAGTCAATAATTTTTTTTATGTCGATAGATAAAACTTTACTTTTGGGATTCTGGTTAGAACTGAGCACATATAGTATGTAAGCATTATTGGATATTCTGCCTCGTCTGGGTTGAAATAAAGATTGAAATTTCGTATATAGGTTAGTCTTGAGGTCATTTTTTAGTTAGAAGATGGTCGTTACAATAATGTTACTGAGGAATTTAAGACCTCCAAAATTATGCAATGGCACCAGACTAATAGTTACGGCTTTCCATCGATATATCATAGGGGCTATAGTTATCACTTGATGATAGATGGATTGATGATAAACAGTATAATATATCTTTTAAGTTTAAAAGTACAGTTTACGCCCAAAGTGGGTTAATAAAGCACAAGATCAAATCTTTAAAATGGCCAATGAGTAAAACTAAGAGAAGAGCGGTTTTTGCCTAGAAATTTCTTAATAGCCTGATGGAGAATGAGCTTTTCGAGCAGTCTGGTGGATCTAACCCAGGAAAATTGACCCACAAACGTTCTTTACAAAAGGGTTTTAAATTGACGTAATATAAGTTATTTATATAATTTCCACACGAGCGAAGTAGCGGGCTACAGCTAGTGTATTATGTGACTATACTCGTATAATACATTACTATATCTTTGTCCTCTATCACAAAGTTTAGTAATGAAAACCGCATTAACATACGTTAAATAGTTTAAAATTTCTAAGCCTATAGACGACGCATAGCGACCTTGTTTTATACAAAGTGAAGATCATTATTTCATGTTTATTAAAATGACGATAAAATAGTTTGTCTTACTATTATGTTACTAGTCGTTATTGAATCACAAAAAAGGATATTTTAAATTTTTATTATAGTGTATTAAAACCTTTTTGCTTTCTATATTTGGCACAAAAATAAATTACATATGAAAAGTACTAGAAACATTTATAATTAATTAATTATTACGTCGTATTCGTTTAATAATAACCTATCGCAACGTAAATATATTACAGAAGGTAATATATTTAGGGAAGGCCCCTTGTAGGTTATATTCTAATAATAGACTCTTGTACTATCAAAAGGTTTGCGCAGACAGTTTTGGCAACTCTATAGTCCATATTATTAATATATCTTCCCGTTAACACCGATCTTATATAACACCGCATGGTTTTTAGTGCTCGTAGGCTACGTTTTAATTATAGCCATTACGAATTATTGCGCAGAAATATGAAATTTTAATACACTCTCGAATTCCAACAAACTTCAATATACCTAGATATTAATAAATTGTACCTTTTCTCCAGTTAAGTCGTCGATGTAGGCGCCTCTAGTGTAAAATAAAAATAGTGTTATATAAATAACAACGCATGGTACACTACAAACAGGGCATATATTTTCACGTGCGAATAAATAAAGTAACTATCGCTTCCTCTTTGTTTGTAGTCCACTGAGTTTTATGTAATCCTACATAAAATTTGTGTACGTTATATAGGCGGTAACGATGTATAAAATAAATAAAAATATCCAAGTATTTATTTGATGAAATGTAAACAAAATGTTTGAAGTTAAACGTATTTTAATATCTGTTAATTAAAATCAGTTTCAACGTGGTTATAACTGTAGCTTAATTACGCTGGAAATACGGATTTTCTTTTATTTAAAGTACAAATTTAAAAGAAACCGTAATTCATTCTGCATCTTCAGTTCAAAGCTAGAACAATACGTCAGAGATGCTTTTCCAACTAGAAAATCTACGAATCGTTTCGCGCGTGTCAAAATTTATTTACACCCGGAAAGGAAAGATTGCCTGAAGCGTTGATGTTTTAAGCTCACATTCGCGTTTCAAGTGTGTTGTAAATTCTTTCGTAAATATTTTGACTCCAATAATTCTACGTATAATATTTTTTACTTTAAAATTATTTTATATTACAATAAGATATTTAAACAAAAAATCTATTTGCAAAGTATATAAAATTATTATATTAATAACCGCTGTCATGTGTTAGTATTACAGTAAACTTTCATGTGTTAGTTACTTAATCTATATGTTACATACATAACTAACTAACTTAAACTACAAAATATTTTGAAAGTAACAATGTCGTTTTCATTCATCACTGATTTAACTATTATGTTTTTACTCATAATATTATACAATATCATGTATTGTAATTGAAATAAGATTTCAATGACCTTAACTATTACAAGCTGAGGTGGCCCAGTTGTTAGAACGTGTGCAACTAACTTAACCGATGATTGTGGGTTCAAATCCGGGGAAGCACCACTATATGTATATACATGGGCTTAATTTGTGTTTATAATTAATCTCGTGCTCGGCGGTGAAGGAAAACATCGTGAGGAAAAACCTGCATCTGTCTAAAAAATCGCTTACCGCTATCTGTCTCTATATATGCTTAGATCTTTTAATATATATATATATATATAGAGTGATTCTAGAGGAAGGCTTTTGTATATAAAACAGATAATATAGTAAATAAAAGCTGTCAATTTTACAAGTTTTCAATGTGATGTCGTAAATAAACTAATTCTGTAGTATATTTAGTATCAGCATTGCCCCCGTGTGAAGCAGGGGCGTGTCACTAGTTTTAAAATAAAAAATGCTGCACTAAAGCTTTGAATGTTAAGGCAAATAATTTTTCGAGTAGATTCCATACGAATGAAAATTTAAATCGTAATAATAAAAGTGCTAGTGACAAACGCTTTGATCGGGCCTCGGTGACACAAAGCGTTTTTTACAATCATTTCTTCTCTATAGGGGAATATCACACGAGTCACTCGGATGTACTTTTAATTATATTTCACACTGACGTAGATTGAAGTTATCATAAAAAACGAATTGACTTATCATTTACTTTTAATGACAGAAAAGTAAATTTTCATTTATTTTTCAGGGTCTATGTTATTATATCAGTGACTTTGATACACACAACAACAACAACAACAGCCTGTAAATTTCCCACAGCTGAGCTTAGTCCTCCTCTCCCTTTGAGGAGAAGGTTTGGAACATATTCCTCCACGCTGTTTCCATGCGGGTTTGTGGAATACACATGTGTCAGAATTTCAATGAAATTAGACACATGCAGGTTTCCACTCGATGTTTTCCTTGATGAATTATAAACACAAATGAGGCACATAAATATTCAGTGGTGCTTGCCTGGGTTTGAACCCACAATCATCGGTTAAGATACACGCGTTCTAACCACTGTGCTTTTGATACTCACCGTGGGCTTAAATTCGGCCCAACATCCTTGAGTTTCAGTTCTTAAATATTATTTTATTCACGTATGTTATTTAGGGATGTTTGATCAAAGCAAGTGTAAAAATTGAGTGTATAGTTAATAATGACTATATGTTATGGGACGCAATCGGATACGACCGGAAAAACGTCAGAAATAGGATCAACGGCTTTGGGTGCCTTCCAAGGCGCAAGAGTAACAGTGCCATCTAAGCTAACCGCTAGTGTAACGACAGTGGTATATAATAATAATTATCTAGTAGTTATGGTTCATTTAATTAATACTACTATGTAATAGTTGTATTATATAATTTATATATATATATATGTATAAAATACTTTAAGCATCGTATCTCATTAGCGGTTATAAACCCATTTGACTTAACTAAAATATTTAAAAATATAAATGAATTATATAATGATTCTTAAGTATCATAAATAGTACTCAAGTACTTCGGCTAAAGTTGCCACGAGTTCCGCCATATAGACACGACTACCTACAGATATACACACACGCACACATACATACGTCTTTCCTAATATTCGGTTAGGTATAATACTTATGAATTTATATTAAGTTCCAACGTCGCAACTTTTACACTAATGACCTTTATCTTGAGTAACAGAAAAATTTACACCAAACAATAATCAGTGCGCAAACGTACCTATTCATTTTAATCAATTCGTGTAAAGTACTAAAAATTTATAAACTTGAGGTTTGTAGTCGAGGAATATTAAGTTGTGACAAAACTTTGAGCTGTGCAATTAAAAATAAACGCTCTGTTGGATTCAACTTGAAAAGTTTTTGTAACCCGGCCAATATTTCGTTTTGCAAAATCCAATTTAAGTAATACACTGGTTTTTAACCTATATCCAACCCATACCTTCGGCTTTAAGCGCCCGAAATTGAAATAGACCGATGAATTTAAACCGATTTGTGCTTTAGTACAGCGAAATGATATTACCATCAAATTAGGGATTTGTATCACGATAATTACAAATTCCGTTGACATGGAACTTACTGACGAACGTTAGATAAAAACTTACGGGCTAAATCCATTACTTACTAGTTACATGTGAATTTCAATCAACCGAAAAGTGTGGATTCAATCCCAGTCAAGGATCTCTTTTTATTTTTTGATCGACGGAAGAAGAAAACATTGGAAAACTTCTCAGTATCGATTGACGTTTTGTCACAGGTGTTTTCAATAAAATCATCATAAATCAAGCGTGGTACATAGAATAAGTGCCAAACTTCTTCCGAAATCGGCGACGAATTCTATGTTTAACTGTTAAATAATAAGACTTTGTTCTTTTAATATTTTTTTTATTGTTAAATATTGCCATTTTTTATTATTTCATTATTTATTATTTACTCTGTCGGTAATTACTGATCCTTATTGCAATTTAATGACTGATCAACGCACTGTTTGCAACTCATTCGCGCACTTCATGTTAATGGAATCAACTCCATCTCATGACAAATATTTATGTTCGAATTTCGAATATTTGATGTACTGTGAAGTTTTTGTATTTTCCGAATGATCGGTATTTTAATGTTATAGAGTCCTTAAATGGAATTTACATATTTCCTTCCGAACAATGTGGGACATAAAATCAAAATGATTAGCCAAAACATTTTCCGAATTTTGAAATACTTTTAATGTTAATAAAAATGATAGTCTTACTAGACGTTGATGGTAGAAGATATTGATTATACCATTAATTACAAAGTCAAGACGCTACTAACTGTGAGATCCTATCTCTAATTGTACTAATTCACCCAACACAACAGTAGAATACATTCCGGTGCTTTACCACGAAATTATATTACGTTTTAAATTGTGTTCATAATAAAATGTACAAACGCGGCTGAGTACAAACCAAAGACACTGGTCAAATTCTGACACATTAGCTTTCCTTCGCTCACATCCTGTTTTAATATCTCATGTGAAGTAATGTATGAATACATCACAGGGAGTAATTGTGCAAATAAGTCTTTTCTGTAACACAAATATCGTATGGATAGCGGCGACATTATTCCAGTAGTCTAATTTTTTGACCGAAATACCACAGAGCTTAAACTATTAGCTTTTCCGTTTATATGATCGACTCGTTGCAACCTTTCATCGGCAGTAAGAACAAGAAATTCTTCTGACTCAACTGGATTTATAGATCCAGATTGCTAAAGCAAACACAACTTTGATATTTATAATTTATGTTTTTTTTTATTTAGCGTAAGATTACTTAGACTAAACCAGCGTACTACGTCCGAGAAAACACATTTTTTCACAAGTTTACATCGTCATATTGTACCTGTTTTGTAATAATTTTAAAAACTAAGGAAGTATCATCAGCAAGCAATACTATATTATGTTTATTCCCACAACAAATGGCAAGTTATTTATGTACATGAGGTATAGAAAGGGTCCATGAATTGGTCCTTGAGATACCCTCATACCAACTGAATTATACTATTAAGATAAAAAGTCAAAAGGTCGACTGCAAATTAAGTTAGAGATAATTCCGTCTTGATAAAGTTTCGTGACCAAAGTTTAATGTTCAACACAATCAAAGGCTTTGGATAAGTCACAGAAAATCCCTGAGGTGTCTTGTGACTCCTTTCAGGCTTCACAGATAATCTGAATAAGCTCGATACCTGCGTCGGACGTCGAACAACAAATTAATTTCTGATAACTTTATCAAGCATTTTTAATTTTTATTAAGTACAACTAATATTTGTATTTTAATCTATACATACACAAATATTAGGCACTTTAATACTAATTAATCTTAGTTTAATGTTTATAGACTTTGAATAGTATTGTTCCAAAATTTATACAAAAAGGAAATATTCATGTAATAGATTTTGATTATATTATATTAAACGTAATTGTTTGATTATATATCATTGACAGTTTCGTGTTTGCAAGTGGTTTCTGGCCGGCAATTTGATATGAAGCCGCTCCATTAGCCGCATGCCGTGATCCGGCTGACCGCTATGTAAATGTTGTCGATTTGTCTACCGCCCACTCACGGCCCGCCCTCCGCGCTAATGACGCGCTTGTGTCGTTTCATTTCTTTGCTTTCCAGTTCACTATCCCTTAGGTAAACCTAAATATATACATCATGATTAAAACTGTATTTTCATACTATTTTTTTTAGTTTTCGTGAATATAATAACCAAACCCGAAACAGATTAATGGAACTGTGACTTTATTTTCAAAAACAATGTTACTTAGTTAAATTGTGTACCGGTACACACTCTTAGATATTTTATCAGCTACTGGAATATTAACCGACGACTGCGGGTTCAAATCCAGGCAAGAACCATTGAATTTTCATGTACTTATTTTATTCATCTCGTACTCTGCGGTGAAAGAAAACATTGTGAGGAAACCTGCATATATTTAATTCAACAACATTGTGCCACATGTTAATTCAATAATCTGCCTTGGAGCAGCGTGGTGGAATATGCTCCGAACTTTCTCCTCAAAGAAAGAGGAGGCATTTGATCAGCACTGGGAAATTTATAAGCTGACATGTGGTGGTGGCCTTCCAAGTTTTTTTCAGCTCAAGTGTTCATTCGTCTGTTAAATATTATAGTTAGTTGATAGATATGCATAGCGAAAATTCAGAGTGAGTGTCAAAATAGAAACCAGCTTGGTTTAATTTTGAATGACACGAGCGTCGACCGAAGCGACAAGAATGGCGTTGTTTTGTAAAATGCATTCATGAATGTAATTGTTGGATTATTGTTAGCTCTTATTTGACAATACGTAAATTTTTCAACAGAGAGAATAATTTAAGAGATTTAATTATGATTTGATTGGATTTTATGATGTGATTTATGTGCGCTCACTGCACGGGATCGTTGTGTGAATAAATAAACAAGAAGGATAAAATGGAGGCTTCTCCATTAGTTCGTGTATAGATAAATAGAGAAATATTATAATGCAGGCAATATATTATCGCGGCAAGCGATCTTTCCTTCCTTATCCAGGCCGCTTAGCCTGTGCTATTAGGTCTTACCGCTCTAATGTTACATTTAACCGACTTAAAAAAAGTTTTCTCAATTCAATTCCTAGAAGGAGCCTACAATAAACTTAATAAGTGTTACTTATTGTACACAACATACTATTAAGACATTAAAAAAAATGGCTTTAAAAGTTACTGTTTAAAATTTTCGTAATTTACTCAGATGTCTCTATATTTTGAGAAATTATAAAGAAAAAAACATGTTTTATAGGAGTTTGTTTCAATGATAAAAATGAAACAAAATTTATACTTTTTTATTCAAGTCTATGATAATCTTGTGCTCAGTGAAAATTTATGTTTGAATAAGTTTCTTAACTATTCATTGACATATTCACCAAGAGATTAATTTGCGAACGCTCGCGTTCTGGCCTAAAAAAGGCTTATTTTGTCCTTTGCTATAAACATTTCATGTAGATCCTCATCCCCATTCGAATCTGGGTAGCTAGTTATAAAATGGTATCCAAAATTGTTAATAGGCTCCAAAAATTAAAATACCAAACAAATACATATTGTTTTCAAATTACAAACAAACACCTTTGACGACCTCCGTGGTCGAGTGGTATGTACGCCGGTTTTCATGGGTACGCCACACCGAGGTCCCGGATTCGATTTCCGGCTGAGTCGATGTAGATTATCGTTAGTTTTCTATGTTGTCTTGGGTCTGGGTATTTGTGGTACCGTCGTTACTTTTGATTTTCGATAACACAAGTGCTTTAGCTACTTACATTAAGACCAGAGTAATGTATGTGATGTTGTGTCATATTTATTTAACATTGTGCAAGAAATACGGTAATATTATTAAAAAGGCATACGCCACTACAAAATAATGCAAGTCGCGCTGAGGGTAATTTCCTGGCATGCAGGGTGGCTAAAACATTAGTTTGGCTTTGTATTTTCGCATGTAAATACTTTTTGCCGTTCCAAGGAAACTTGATAAACCGATGCGGCTCTTGCCAACTCTGGTTAACGGAGCCTGCGTCACTATGACGTATGTATGGTATCGTAAACATAATATATCCTTATATGATAATCTCATTCGTTCGTTTTCTGTTATAATTACGTTTTTCTTATAATATTTAAAGTCATTGACCTCAAAATCAGTTGCTAGCAGCATTCATCTGTTAAATAGAATTTCTGATATAGTAAATACCTAACCAAGAAGTCAGTCATAGTCGAAAGGATATTTTCCCAAAACAATTGGCAAGAGAATGTACGGCATACATATATTATAATCTAGGGTGATTGTAGTCTAGATAATTAGCAGTGAGTACAATAGTAAGGTAAGATACAACACGTACTCGGTTTGCTAATTAAAGGAAAGATGTTTTAAAGTTAGAATTCTGATTTACCGTCTCAAAGTAAAATACTGCGCATAAGTTCTTATACGGATTGAGCAGCATTTCCATAACTCTCTTTGATAGATTACTTCCTTGGCATATAGCCCAGAGGCTATACCCTCCCATTTTTCAGGAAAGTAAGCTCTGAATGCAGGTTTAGATTGATAGTGTAATAGATAAAGGAAGAAACTGTATTATTTTCGAACGTGAACGACGTGACGAGCGCCGTGCTAGCAAATCGAATCCAGCATTAAATATACGAATGAAATGTTCCTTAAATAAAAAAGTCATAACATTCTTATAATAATAATTTAAAAAAAAATTTAATAATAACGTTATTTTATATTATACCTTCATAAAATAACGTTATTGTTAATTATACAGGATTCTATGCAGAAAATTATATATTGTAACGATATAAAATAACGTTACGTATTGTATATAAATGCACGAGCGTTACGTCAGTACATTCAGCCTACAGCGCTACAACTACAAGTCTAAAAATAGAACTGAAGCCAGCCTGGCCTTTTGGTTGCAGCAAGTCTACTTTTAGATGGTTTCTAGATTACGAATTTAGAATAGCCGTTTGTTAAAATTCCAGTTTGGAAAGATTACATGGCACTGCATAATACTTGACTATTTTAAAAGAGTATTGAGAATCTTTGTACTATTTTTTCTATTACATAACATACAATCTATTCCAGTAGGGAAATCGAGGGTTTACGTCATTGTTTTAGATAACGAGATACAAATAAATAACTATTGTTATACAGGCATCACCGAGTATATTATGCTGAGATAAGTAGGTAGTCACCACCTCCTATTGACACTTTTTTTAGGACAAATTTACTTCGAATAATAAGTTAAAAATATACAAAAAAAATAATAGTAATTTAAACAATCAACAATAAAAAAATAAGCTTAAAAAAAATAAACAAATTTCTATAAATACACAAACACAGCCTTATCTTATGTCTGCTACCGCGATCTGTAAAAGGTGTACCATTCAGCTTTAGTCTGTGCTACAAGAAATATTAACCATTTCTTACCTCAATGCACCAGCAACCTTGAAAGCTGATGTTATGTTTGTTGTACCTGGTGTACCCCCGGTTACTTACCCTTCTAATCGGAACATAAGAAGACTCAATATTGCCATTAGGCGGTAGACTATCTGAGTAGTGGATGTTACTATACCTACCCAGACGGGCTTGCACTAACTCCTATCCTCAAGTAATATTCCATTACGTTGGAATTTCAATCCATTAGATATTATTAGCTATAATTGTAACAAACAAATGCTATAAATTGAATTAAAATATTAAATTGGAGGGAAAGTTCTGTCGTATTTTAAATACGCAAGGTAATTTTCCTGATAAATAAAAAAAACAGGCTGGAGAATCATTGGGATTTTTACCTGACAGATGGCAACAAGTTGTAACAAATAACGGGGCATATATAATTTCTTAATATTAAACACATTTATTTTATAAATGAATTCAAATATTTTCTTCAAAATACGACAAAAATTTCCTTCCAACCTATTATTAAAATAGCGGACTGTTTATTTCTCAAAGCAGGGCTAGGGCCTCCTCCTTTATTGTGGAGCTGTTCCACTACGCTGCTCCAGTACGGATTGGTGGATACACGTGGCAGATTCTCATCCACCACATGCAGTTTTACTCACGATGTGCTCCTTTATAACTGAGCATGACATGAATTATAAATTAAGCACATGAATATTCAGAGCAGCTTTCCTGGGTTTGAGCTCGAAATCATCGGTTTATATTCACGTCATCTGTAACCACAGGACAATTACGGCTCAATTCATTTATAGATTCTTTTTTACCTTAAATATGAATGTAATAAATATATATTTAATATTTGTATATTATAATTTATGATCTTTCATAACGTTAGAAAATCCCACTTGACAAATCTGTACATATACTGAAATTGGAGTGTATGTTTGTATTATTAAAATAGCCCTTTTTTACTCAATGCATATGTATGTATACAAGGTACATATAATAAAATACCATTATTTACAATTTTTTTCCGTCTGCCTGTTTGTTCCGGCTAAACTCTGGAACGGCTGGACCGATTTTAACGGGACTTTCACTGGCAGATAAATGATATAGTAAGGAGTAACTTAGGCAATACTGATATATATTTATTTGTTAAAATTCAAACGCGTTTAAGGTCGCAGCAGCTAGTATACTATAAACTACTACTATCAGAATATATAACTTCAAAATATTTGTTAATATTTAAATCAGTATGAGATTTGCTTTAAAGGAATTAAATAAAAAAATAACTTACTAAACTCAACTACAGTTGAAATAAAATAAAATAAAAACTTCAGTTGTATTTGTAATTTGTACTCTGACGTCATTATTGCTAATGGAAAGCTTCAGCTTAGAATAGTGAAGAAATGCATTTTAAAGAGCAATATATTATATAGAAAATGAGTTTGTGAAACTGCTTAGAAAATAAAAAGAGTATGTTTGGTTTTTGGAAATGCTTCGAAAAAAAAAAAGCAATTAATCTATACTAATTCCATTACTATATTAGAACGTCACTATGTCTGTTTTTCTATTTGTTCTTCTTTCGCGGTCACCATCACAAAACAATCAATCGAGTTTGATGAAATTTTGGTGAAAACTCGAGTAAAATCCCGGGCGACATCTAGTACCTTATATATGTACTTTAATAATCTTTCGTTGTAATTGAAAGCTTCCAGGAAACGTTTACAAATGTACACAAGACTCCAACGTAGGAACCATTAAAATAAATGACAAAATAATCAAAAAGCAACTCGTTTGTATTGACACTTCAATTTGCCGGTGTCGAGCCGTGCAGGTTTTGAAATAGTGAACGGTGGAAATAATGAAATTTTATACGTGCGAGTTGAATTTTTAATTTAGTTTCCATACTACCAACGTAAAAATGAAAACCAACCGATGGTGGGCAAACAGGGTGTACTAATCAGGTGGGGAAAAGGCGACATTTTTAATATCGGAAAAAAGTATAAAAATGAGTTTTCCATAAAAATTCAATTAACTACGAGCGCGTTCGGGGCGCCCCCGATGACCAAAGGTTTCATTAGACTTTGGCAAGCGAGAACATTTTTGCCATCATCATTGAATTTTTCCCTAGACGGAACGTAACTCGTTCCCATAAAATTCAACCCTGACAACGCTTCTATTAAAGGGACCACTTGCCGAAACTTCGTCCGTGAGAGAAACAAAGAGGTTTTATATATTTAGTTTATTTTTATTTCTATGTCAATTAAAATTCAATCAACAATTTTTACAATTGTTTATTGTGAAATCACACATATCACTGAATTTATTATAATTTATTAATTAATTTTTATTCATACAGTGAACAACCCACCGCTGTCAATCTTTGCCCTTCATTCTAATTGTTTAAATTGAAAAAACACGTGCATTATTATTAGACCTTTAATTTAAATAAAATTACAACATAGCATTAGGTATTATATATTAGCAGTTAGTATAATAGTATGTATAAATAAATGTACAAGTCAAGTGTATGTATAAAACATATTACTATTCATGTTTTTAATCAAACTATTTTTCTAGTTCTAATTTCTTATTCGAAATCTGTAATATTTAAAAAAATCATCAATGAACATTAATTACAATACATAATTTAAAAAATAATCCATTTTCATAAATAGTTCGAAATGATTTCGCCGTTACATCATTTTAAAAATAATTTTCTACCTTAATTTCTCTAGCAAATGAAGTCCACATTATCCACCGTCCTCCGGCGAGTAACTTCATTTTTCGTTGACCAATTTAGTTGAAATTACTTGATTTCACGCTGCTGAGAATATGCCAGTGGAGTGCGGTAGAAATTCAAGTGCAAGAAGTGGAAGGAATGCAGACGAATCATATTCAGCACGCTCGTGATAGTGGGGATTAAGAACGGGTTCGTCTAATTCTTTATAGAACGAGATCAGAATTACTGCACCGTTATGAACTCCGTCGTCTGTGTATTCATTGTCAGTCGCATATAAAATGCAATTTAGTATAGCACACTCTAACAAAATTCACGAGTTTTAATCGTTAATATAATATGAGTTGACGACAAGCTAAAAAAATTAATGAATATCCTTAAGTATTAACGTTGTCCACATTACAAACTTACGGCTTCTATTTGTCTCCTGATTCTTTTATAAGAAGTCCTAACGCCAAATTGGCCATATCTTCATCCCAATCACAAACAGTGTAATTTTAATTTTCAAATAATTATATTATCCAATAATCTTTATTTTTTATTAAATTAAAATTGACAAAAACAAACTTTAAGACGATTATAGAAAGTAATTTAACGGATAAATAAAAACGGATGCTGCTTGTACGTGAACTACAATATTAATAGAGTAATCAACAAACCTCATGAGACATTTGAAACACTCGCAGGTATTCATAAAAATAGTATTTGCTCGTCTCGACTTCATTAGAGGCAGTAAAATGGATGATAGTTTTTTTTTTAAACTAAATAATTCCTGTTACAAAGACCATATAATATATAGAATCATACGAACAGAAGAATTACATGTAAAATAAAGTCTTTATTTTTATTTTTCTATCAATAGAATTTCTTATTACAACGTATAGCGTTTAACAACTCTTTTTTATCATACATGACATACATTTTTGCGAAGATTTATCAATCAGATAAGTGTTACAACTAATAGAGCAACCGTACGTAATAGGGATAGCTTGTCTCTTTAGACATAATAAAATTGGTCGTTTGGATTTCAATTTTCATAAAAGTTGTCTGCTAAGATATTTTATTTTATGATGTACAGAATCTTTGCGTGATAAAAAATGCAGTAAGAACTTTTTGTCAAACAAACATGTACGAGAATGCGGGCGAAGCTAGGTATCTAGACATGCGGCAGCGTGTCAGCCAAGTTCAGGTAACAGAGCTGGTAATCTTATTACACAATAGACATACATGTATAATTTTAACTGACTCAAATTAAAATAAAACTTTGATGTTCTAATCAAATTAAGTATTTTATTTCAAGAAACTTATAGACGAATAAAACGAATGTGTTTAGTACTAAGATAGTTTCGAAATTCTTTATACGTAATAAATTTAAAGTAATAAGTTCCATATAAGAATAATGATGTAGGTAAAATAATTCAATTTATATTTGATCATCAAAATTACTTATTTTAATAAACGCCTCGCAAACCAAAATTATCTTATTCTAATTTAAACATGCATAAGTTTGTGTATTTTTAATTTTTTATAATGTTTCTTACGTAATAATTGAATAATAATAATTACCAGAGGGTATTCTTGTGAGAGAAAACCAAGAAAATATAATTAAGAAAGAGCTTTGATTGAATGACTATATCATTAATTTTTAGATGAGATTTGAAAACCCTTAGAAACAAAAGACGTGAATGTTTTGTAACGCTAGTGATGAAAATATATAAGATTGAATCAATATCGCTGTGTATATTTGATTCTTAATTCAATTACAATTTATTTTTATAATTCATTGTTCCCACTATTACGGAAAAAGATCATGCGATGTATATATAGTAAAGTAACAGCCTGTTAATTTCCCACTGCTGGACTGAGGCCTCCTCTCCCACTGAGGAGAGGGTTTGGACCAAATTCCACCACGTTGTTCCTATGCGGGTTGGTGGAATGCACATGTGGTTGAATTTCAATGAAATTGGACACATGCAGGTTTCCTCACGATGTTTTCCATCACCGCCGAGCACAAGATAAACACAAATTAAGCACAACATATACAGGATTATTGGTAACTCGACGTATATCCGTTAGCAGGTGATAGGGGTGACTATTTGCAATAATTTTAACCTCCATATGCATAATCCAAAAGTGAACCATTTTCGAGTTATCACGTTTTTTAGTTTTTTTGAAAATTTGTCAAAAATGCAACACCAAAAATTTATTTAAAAAAAAGTTTCAATTAAAATCTATTTTTTTTTCTTTTGTTTTATAAAAACGATTAAAGACTGGATGTTCGTCAATATTTAAACAATAATTATCGGTATAAATTTAAAAATGCCGCGAATCTGAGAAACTCTCTATAACAGAGCACAGCACACACAGCATGTTCTACAATGAATAATTCATTATTACTTACTCTGAAAGGAAATAATAAATCTGCTATTTTTTTTATCTTATATTCACTGAACTTCAGTGAAGTTGCTTGATGTAAAATAAGGCCTTTTCAGCGGTAGTACGGTTACAGATTTATGTAAATGAAATATTATCATTAAAATGTATCAACAGCATTCCTAACTATATCCAGCTGGCGTCACGTAACATCGCCAGTGTGAAAGTTTTCGCTATGGTTTCCTGTTCCTGCTCATATTGAGCCCTCTGGGGTAAGTCATAATTATACCGAGGATAAACTCGAGACGAAAATATTCGAAGCTAATTTGAAATTAAGTATATATTTTGGCTGCTTACCTTAACAACTACTAAAAGATAACATCCTTATTCCCTCCACTGATAACAGGAAATAATATACCTTTTCATAAAGATAATTAGAATTGCGACTCAACAGAGAAACACAGATACTTACCACGATTCATATAAGGTCATTATTTTCAGGACAAGTTAATAATACTAAAGTTATTAATTTCGGGACATTTACCATGTTTTTTATTTTTAATCGGTGGAGCTCGATATTTCGACATTATCTACGAATGTCTTCTTCACGAGACTGTACTTTAGTAATAAAAATAACCATGTTCATTTAAAATCTTATAAAGTTAATAATAGCTTTATTTATCTTTAGTTAAGTTCTCAATATCAATAACTCTTACGATAGCATAATATTATATTGAAACTAAACATCCACCCACCCTTTACGTGGATGTATGGTGACCGACGCAGTGCTTTCCTCGAAAAGCGGCCATAACTTCATGCACATACATCAAGTTACCACAAATAACGTCATTATGACGTGCATTGAGCTTCTCCACCTATTTTTAAGAAGCTTCTATTAATAACAATGCACGTAGTTGCATAAATGTTATGTAAAAAGGAAATATATTATTATAAAATAATTGCAAAAGGTAGCTAATTAAATTAGTTTGTAATTTACTCTTTTATACATAGTCAATAACGTAAAATTATATTAATGTGTATCCACTGGAAATCAGCATATAATATGACCACGCTTTTTTATCGTTAGTAAAAATCTTATATAGTTATATGCCTCATTTATCAATATCTTTGTGGAAATGATTTTTAAATTTTATATTATATTAAAAAAATAGCTGAGGTATCTTTTACACTTAAGAAATCGAATACCTTGTCTTTGGAGAGGTGTATTGACTTTGCGAAGCTAAGTGTTGACCATAAAAATAATTCAATTATAAATATAAACTAATCAATATCTGCTATTTAGTTCAGTCTAATTGGGAAGATAGCTTGTGTCCATTATAGAGATTTCGTTGTAATATATGAATGGCATTAAAAATTAAAAATCAAGGAAGTCTTCTAGGCTATGACCACATAGTATCAGTCTATCGTACGATATACGTGCGGTCCGAGGCTAAAATCACAATGTTATGCAGCCGTCATGAGCCGAAACCACGCTTAGAAAAATACGTCACATGCATGTACCGTTCAGTTAAGCGCGTGCAAACATCGTGTTCAGGCTTGCTTTCTACACTAATTTCTTCGATGTTCTGTATATATTTTTCCAATATCTTATGTATTTATTACTAGACCTGCCCCGGCTTCGCACGGGTGCAATACTGATACTAAATATACTATAGAATTTGTTTATTTACGACATCACTTTAAAAACTTCTAAAATTATCTGTGTTTCTTTCCTATATTGTCCATGTATTATATAAAAAAACCTTCTTCTTTAATCAGTCTATCTATTAAAAACCGCATCAAAATCCTTTGCGTTGTTTTAAAGATTTCAGCATACATAGCGATATAGGGACAAAGAAAGCGACTTTGTTTAATACTATGTAGTGATAACTCTTCTATATTCGTATGACTTTAAATAGAAGCAAGCTGATGAGTGCTTTCTGACGCTAGGAACCATTTTACGTACAATGAAGAAACTAACTTTAAAAGTAAAATTATTCACCGTTACGTTTTTAGAAATATAAATACTTATTAGTTTTATATATACCAATCAGAGTTATTTAGGTTATTTGATATTGATACAATAAATAAAAAAACATAAATTGCATTATCGTAATCTTTTTATTAACAATAAAATTAATCAAGTGCATACATAATTGATTTCCCAATTTAAGTTCCACAAGCTTGTTACTTCTGAATCACATCCTGCCTCGTCGGACTACATCATGCTGCATTACGACTCCGGTTCATTGCAAAGACAAAGAATAAACAGTTATTATGATTACAATCAAATAAATGCCAAACTCCGTTTTCATTACGAATAGAGTTCTTATCGGATACATACGGTTATAATTAAATAATTACTTATTAATATGATAAAAAGCCCTCGCGTTTTCAATCGCAAAATGCGTCTCCTTACCAATTTATAATCAAGAATTATAAGAAGAATTTTTTTTATGGAATATATAACAATAAATAAATTTTTATTTACATTTAAAAATTGTATCCTATCTATTATAATCTGGGTATTTAGGAAATGAAGCGTTCGATTAAACTATGATTTTTTTTTTATAAATTACACATAAATCTGGCTGATTATCATTGTTTTAAACATCGAATTTTATAAACTATCTGTGACACACATATACTGTTCTTCGTCCACAGTTGCTAAAAATTGTATAAGGTGATACGATTCTTATACCACCATTTTAATTGGATTCCATTTTCAAATATTCATTATGATTGCAATAAAAACGAAATATCCGAAAACGTATATAGGACCTTAAATTGTTTTTTTTTTAAGAATATTAATTTTTACAATAAACAGTAAACAAAAGTACATTTTCACAAAATGGTACGTTCTTTATCCAACTGTGTAGCTCGTGGCTCAAAAAAAACCTTTCCAATTTAAAAACAGCAGCTTATAAATACGCATCGTAGATAAGTATTTACAAATTTCCTTAGATTCAAACATTAATTAGTACTTATATTAAATAAACGTTGGTTCGTTTGAGATTAATTACGAACATTCCATATTTATGTATATACCTTAATATTATAAAAGAAGATTAAAATCAAATTTTGATCCTAACCTTCAACAAGAAAACTCTCGCGGAAGAGTTTCTGGTAACGTTGATTTGAACGAATACAAGTTAATATAAAGAATTGAAGTACAAAACATCATCAATATTTTGATTAATATTTATACATTAAAACATTTTAACTACTTATATTTACTTGGCAGTTGTGATTTAAATTTAATTATCGGATGTATCTTCTATCCATTATGCTACATCTCTTAACATATATACCATTCTGTAACAAATTACAACATCCTATGTTCGGTTGTGTATCGGACAAAAACTGCTTCAGAATGTATAATATTTACCATTCCAAGAATATACATAGATTACATACCAAATTTACTGACAATAAAATACTACCTATGTTAACACCGTCGTTTGTCATTTTGTTTTAAATTAATGAGAACGGAAATCGTTTAAGATTATAAATCATATAATGTAGGTCAAGAACTTTACACTCATTATTAAAGCTCCCTTCTATAAACTACAACAAAGTTATTTTATTGTTGTATAATTACAATGATTTTGGCACAAAGATTATTTCGTTTAAAGTTTATATAATACTGGTAAATTACTCAAACATAAAATACAAACCGTGACACATACCAATATGACAATAGACATTTTTATGTAATATATATTTTATTTCGCAGGAATCGAGATGATTCTGCTGATTAATATATATTAACATAGTATGTACAACATACAAATGCTAAAATTTATAAAGACGGTGGCCCTATAGGGCTGCACGCGAGCTAAACTGATCCCGACGCAGATACACCGCGCTCGACCTCACTCACTGCACTTCACACTTCGACTTAACCAACATTAAAGATAATATTGTCTCGGCAAAATCTCACTCCACGAACACTCGTCAATTACAGCGAGTCGTATATACTAAGTATATGTATATAAATTTGATAAAGTTAATTCGTATTTTAATATTATCCGTAATATTAATTTATCATAAAAACACTTCGATAATGTCCACATCGTACTCGATGAGTTCGGTGCGAGATGGGAAAGCAATAGAAATGTTCGTTCGGTCTCACTCTTAGCAGACGGGCAGGCGAGGCGGCGGCGGCGGCACGGGCAGGCGCACGCGCATAGGCGAGGCGCGCCGTTAAATGATGCTCTCTCTGTTCCTCTCGTTTTCCTCCTGCGAGCTCAGTGAGCTGCCGCCGCAGATCTGCATTTCGATCTCTTGCAACCTACGAAGGAATATCGACACAATATCTTCTATAGTATAATAAGATGGGATTTAATTAATAATTATTTTTACCATATTTCTTTCTTTAAATTTACGAACTGCTATATCTAGATTGTTTATGAAGAATTGTGATCAAATAATTAGATAAGTTAATTTTTACCTCTGGTCTACTTCCCATTGCTGTTGACTTAATTTGGCTGACATCGCGGCGTTTTCTGTCTCCACGGTGTACAGGCGTTCTCGGAGCCTCTTGATCTCGCACTCGAGCGCCTCGTGTGAGTCGAGGACAACTCTGGGCGCGCTGCCAGCTGCCACGCTGCCACCACCCGCAGCACTGCTACGAGCACTGGATGCACATGAAGCTACAGGAGACGCTACACGAAGGGGGCTTACTGAAGAACTGGAAAATCAAACATTTTGTGACCAATCTTCATTGTGTGTATTACCGCTCGGAATTCTCCTCCTAATTGTAATACATCGTACAAAATCTATTTTACGGTTTTCCGGTAAATGTATTTCAATGTAATTAATTGAAATGAAAACGCCCAAATAATCACGATATTTTATAAATGACAAAATAAATTTTGATATGATAATTACCTATATAGCTGGTCCCGGTAGGAAGGCGGGTGTGAAGAGTGAAATGGTGGGGGAATCGATGCCGGCGGGAGATGCATCTCCTCTATGGGCACGCGTCCGCTAGTCTCCACCAGCCCTGGCGTAGACTGGCACCGGCCCATTGCCACTACGGACATACCTCTTTTTAATCTTTTAATTGTATATCATTGTAACAGGATCGCCATTCTCATTTGATTTACTCAGCACAATTTCGGCTTCGATGGATTTCAAAAGAAGTGTAGAAAAAGTTCTTGATAATAATATATCTCATCGTAAATCATTCAATTTTATATATTAAAGTCAACACATTATTAAAAAAAGAAGATAAAGAAATTGTAATAATAATGAAGTACCTTTTTCGAGAGGAGCTTTCTTATACTTTTCAAGTCTCTTGACTGCTATAGCTTCGAGGCGTACTCTGGCGGCGGGATACTCCTTGAGGACGTCCCACATGTCCTTCTTGCTGAGCACGAACAGGTCCGAGTAGCCAACGGAGCGCACTGACGCTGTCCGCCGGTTGCCTGTCGACGTGTCATCCACACACTCCGTGCCAACCGATTTTCGGGCAACAAATCCCGTGAACTATTTTGGCTTCGACTTTTTTTTAATTGTTTAAAAGTCGAATATAAAATATTTCACGGCGACAATTAAGAAACAACCGAACGCACCGACAGAAAATAGAAGAGTAATTTTGAAATTCCAATAAAAAAAAAAACATAGTTCATTTTAAATAGGTTTAAATTTTGTAGGAAAATGAAGATATGATTAATAATCATAACAATTTCAACATAACTATAAGAAGCGATTCTATTGAATTCGATCTGTGCTTCAAGACAAAGCGTTTAGGGTTTAAAAATTAGTAAATAAAATGTTTATTAGTAAAAGAACTAAGCTGTTCTACGATCTTTACAATGCCTATTTACGGCAATGACAGTATTAACTAAAAACAATCACTGTAACGTAGCTTGATAAAATGACATAACCTTTGATATAATTCAATCATATAGAACATTAAAATATTATTAGGGGTTTCATGCACCAAGAGGTCACGCCAAATATAGTATTTAGGGAGGATGCAAAGCGGTCGGGGACACTGCCTTCAATACAACCAAAGGAGATGAAACTAAAAGCAAACAAACCACATGACGCTGTGCTACGAATCTTGAATGTAGAAAGCTAAAAAGAAACTACGAAAATAAATATAAATATATAAATAAAATCAATAAAATGTAGCTTACCATACATATTAATGAATTTATTGTTGAAGAATTAGAATTTTGAAAAACGGTTTGCATATTGCATTTAATGGAAATGGTAGAATAGTTCAAATGTGTAAAAACTCGGTAAAAAAAACAATAAGATGTGGAAGCTGGTATACCCTATAAACAGTATCACAGAACGTCACCAGCGCTTAACGATGATCAAAGTTTCTGAGCATTTTGTCTTAGTCTTATCGAATACGTTCGGAAAGCGCTAATGTACGTTCGAGAATGATGTCCCAAAACCTGTTGCTAGCGTCGCGGCCGCTCCCTCGGCCTGATTGCAGCGTCTCCTCGAAACGTTTGCTTTTGCTTTTAAAAACTTTTCAAGAAACGACAAAGTAGAGTAAAAATGGCGTGGCGTCTCGGGCCGTGGCGATATTTACCAAGTTGTTTACCTGCTGTGCCCATGTTCAGAATGGAAATTTCGCCAAAATAAGAACCCGCTTTGAGTGTAGCTAACACTGTCTTTCCGTTGTCACCGACCACCTGTAGTTTGCCTCGGTTCACTATGTACATCTCCTTTCCGACTTCGCCTACGAACATTTTATATAAATGAGTGAAAATAAAATCCAAGCACTTAAAACCAAGTATCAAGAAATACACTTACCTTTTCTACAAATGTAATCGCCTGGCGAAAACAGAACTGGCCGAAGCCTCAAAACCAACTCGCATAGGAATCCAGCCTCCGTGTTTTGAAATATTTCTACCCTATAATATAAAAATTGCAAATTATATGGATATTACTATATACAATTGTACGATATTAAAATGAATATGGTATTCTTAATAGAAAACAACCAAGTCAACAAAACGTAATTTTCACTTGCTAAATTCAAAATGTTTTGTTTTATTTCTAATCGAATTCGCTTTCTAGCCAAAATAATAATTTAAAATCGTTCAGTTTAGAAACAGCCTGCAGTACAAGTTTCAAATTGCGTTAACGGCGTTCGGGTGGAAAACAAAAAAAAATCTGTGAGAGCCATTTGACGACAAAATTTACGGATCGTATGAAAGAACACTCTTGAATAATTCATGGGCGTAAAAAGCGAGTGTTTCTGTTTTTTAATTATACGACACGGAATATTAAACACTAACTGCTTCTTCGAGCTATGATGCCATAACATTTTACAACTACCTTTTTAGACGCGATACTTCGCACTGAAACTAAGAGATTTCAGACAATAAGAAAGGGCTGATACAATATCAAATTAAACTTCAACTAACCAAAAATGAGAATCTCTTAACGATTAAAGTACATATTTAGAATTAAGCGTACCTCTTCAAAGTATCAAGGTGTACATTAATAGCAATTTCCGCTTTAAGTTTGTCAGGGAGACAAGAAACAGCCTTCTCTTCGTCGGAACACTTCTGGGTCAGCCACAGGTAATCGAACCACTTGATCACCTTCACTTGCAGGTGATTGGGCACGCGTCGCATTCTCATATAAGTCTTCACACCATCTAACTTTGCTGCAATAAACCGTATTATGAAGACATTTTTATTATAAAAACATTTTTCCACTCAAACAATACTCCAATTATAATTTCAAGCGTTTTCTTCGTTATAAGAATTTTCTTGTTAAAAGTTGAAACAAAGTGATTTTTTAGTTTTGATAAATGTTTGACTTTACTTTTCAAAAAGCGTTGATTTCCTTTCTAGTGCAATGTAATAAATCAACGGCTTAAACTGGAATATTACGGAAATACACAACGGAGTCGCAGAACAAAGGCTGGTTCCAACATTTGGTATTTAAATAAATACAAAATATCTAAATACGATTTTATAACTAAGACTAACTTTTGATACAGTTGCTACTACTTAGTAAGTTGTGACTAAGTTAAATTATGGCGTTTCAGATGTCGAGCATCTAATCAATAAAGTTGTGAAAACTTAGTTGAATTAAACTGAAATTATAGTTTCGTGTGTCGAAGAGAAAATTTGAACTTGGAATTTAAAGTTATTTCTCTTGAAATATTATATGTTAGATATCTATGAAGTAAGTTTTAGAAGCATATTATATGGACATTCCTAATTATCGATTAATAATAAATAAATGAAGCCGAAAGCGTAAGAGATGGCAATAACAACTGATCGAGCAATTTATAAACGTCCCACTGAAAAGCCTATTTTTGCTGATCCAAAAGTAAGTTCACACCATTTTCAAAAGTCTGATTTCGAATAAAAACTAATTTGAATAAAGAATAAATTCAATTAGGACCTATTTATGCAGTCTTAAATCTAATTGTTTATATGTGTAAAATTATGGTTTGAGTACAATTAGATTCAAATTTTAAATATAGTTCCGTTTTCTTTCTATTGAACACTGAATGTTATTAATACTAGCACTAATTATTGCGTTCATAATAATTCCTGTAAACTATTCTTATCTCTTCTTCTTCTTATCTTATCTTATCTCACGGTTATTGTGAGATAAGTGAAAATAAGAATAATAAATTATTTGAGCCGTATAATGAATAAGAAGACAAGTAAACGTTAGCCTTCAATTCAAAGTTTATAAGTTGACTAAGTTTCTCATGATGGCGGCGAAATCTTAAGATTTAGTCCAAGTTCTGTTGAGTACGCCGTCGATCCGCAGGTTGCATCAATAGTCTATCCTGGGGATATACTTAGCTAATTGCACAAGTTTAGTCTTTCAGGACGCTCACAAAAGAGCTTTTGAGTCGACGCAGTGGACTAAAGTATTAAATGTCAGAGTGATTTCATCATTATTTTAGGTATCGGATTTGGCGTGTATTGTTGAGTACTAAAGTAAAGTAAAGTAACAGCCTGCAAATTACCCACTGCTGGACTAACGCCTCCTCTTCCATTAAGGAGAGGGTTTGGAACATATTCCACCACGCTGTTCCAACGCGGGTTGGTGGAATGCCCATGTGGTAGAATTTCGTTGAAATTAGACACATGCAGGTTTCCCCACGGTGTTTTCTTTCACCGCCGAGCACGAGATGAATTATAAACACTTGAAAGCGAAATCGTCGGTTAAGATGCACGCATTTTAACCACTGGGACATCTCAGCTCAATGTGTTTTGTTAAATTGTTATGAAATAAGAATAGTAAGATACGTACAAGAGGCAGAAAAAGATATTTCATTCAAAAACCTATAAATACCCAGTTTTTAAGGAAACATTTAATAATCATGCTTTGTAGAAAGTACACCACCATTTTAAACTGAATTTTATAAATTTGCATTGTCAAGAAAGACTAGTTCCTTGAAAATATAAATTCGAGCATTACTTCATTTTCATTAAGTATATTTCAATAAGAAAATATATTTAGTCTGAATCAAAGACAATGATTGGTACCCTGTAGTATAGAGTCCATTAGCCTGTAGACATTTGCCGTAATTTAATTTTTCTCCGACGAGAACCGTTCCCGGAAACGAACCACGTCTAGTTTAAGACGAAGGTATCTCGAAAACCGACAGTAAAATTTTTATTTGTTTCTCTTACTTTATTTTCCGAGTTCATTATAGGTTTACACAATACTTTGGTAATAAAACAGTTAATTTTCGTTGCACTCAAATGCATTGTTCTATAATTAAAACTCGTGAAAGTGTATATAATAAAATAAATTGTTAGTTTGAATTGAACAGTCTGGATGCAAAAATTTTCAAGATAATGAAATCAGAAAATCGATACTTTTCTAAATTTATAATATTCTAGAACGTGAATTATTGTTGTGGCTGTTGAGTTAGCTCACAAGAGCCACTATTAGTGAAGGCTAAGTATTATATAGCATATTTCAATTTTTAATATATTTTAAGATACATCCCAATATAAAATAAGTTACAGTTGATACTCTTATTTTCTCAGGAACTTTAGATTGATTCGGATAGCATATTGTTACTGCAGCAAAAATGTCTGAAACATATATTCAATATGTTATGCATTTCAATTTATATAGATAGGCAAATCTGAGGTAGGTTTTGAGATCAGTTGGCAAAGCTGAAATTTGTTTAAAAAGGACTGTTCCATCATTATACTCAGCATTTCCACCTCATATTGATTACGTACAGATAAGGCAAGTTATTTGAATAAAAATGGACCAAGAATTGATCACTGGGAGAATCGCACAATTACTGAAACCCCCAGAGATATTTTATCATTTACATAAATCCACTGAATTCTTGCTCAGGTACGAAAACAAAAAAATGAGCTCGGTTTCTTGATAAAAATAAATATTTAATATCGACGTACTGAGAAACGTATAATGTGTTGTATGTTTGACTCGTTATTTAATTCCCGTACCTCAAGTTATATTACCGTGAGCAATAAATATTATATAAAATATTCTACCATACTGGAAACACATGCGCTAAAGTGTTATAACCTCACGATGTGTACCTTTTCTGCCAAGAATGTGAGCAATTACAAATTAGATTGAAAGGCAAGCGTTCCTTTAAGAAACCACCTTGTCTTTAGCAATGCAGCATCCATTGGTAGTGTTAACAGCCTATCATAATTTGGTATGTCAACAATATGTATGCTTTTATTTTTAGTACAGTCAGAGTAAGAAAACCTTTGTCAGTTTCCAAATTCATTCCTTTATCAAGTCTTAAACTCTTAGTTCCTTTTGATTATAAATGACATCCTCAATCGGTAAAGCAGATTATCGCTCATACTGAGTACACGTATATAGATCTTAAGGTTACCCCGACTGTACATTGATAAGAATTACTGTCAGCTGACGCACCTATGAATTTCAGTAGTTTTACAGTTTTGGCGACAACAATGATAGTTTCTACTAAATTGGTCACCCTAGTAAAACCGTTACAAACTATCATAACATGTCCTGTCCATTTCATTCGCAGTAAAATATTCATAAGAACGAAACAATTAGCGTATACATTCAAACATTCGTTCCATTCGGGCTTCAATCATGTTACTTGTTTACGAATACGTCGACAGTACGTATAGACGAGTCGAGACTAATTGCTCGAATTCACAAAATTGTTCCACGAAATCTTTCAGACTAAAAGTTTTATTAACACATTTTATATACCGCGTATATATGGTTTCGGCGATCCTCGGAAAATCTCATTTGATCACACAACTCTGCGTGTGTACTCAAACAAAGCCGGTGAACTGTGATTGCATAGATTCGACGTCAAGACTAACAATTTGAATACAAACTAGGTACTTACTCCGGGAGTGACTGCACTCCGAACTGTTGTACTATTATGAGTAACAAACAACGCCTCTCCCCGTATATAGAACAATGGAGGGAATAGGTATTCAATGTGCCTGCTTAATGTTTTGAGACAAAAGCTGTGGAACAAAAATTCTTACTATCAAAGAGTTTTTTTTTTTTAATATTTAAAACTAGATGCCAGTAATAGTTATTTATATTGAAATGCACGTGGAATAAATAAATCCTCTTTTCTATAAATACGTATTATTTATCCATTGTTTTAACAAACGAGACAATTTTATTCCGTTTCAGTACGTATGAATAGATATCGAAAATAGATTCCGTAAAAAAACGATAAAGATTTTGTTAAGCTAAATTGCTTTCTAAAACAAATATAATTGTTTAGGAAACCATGTTCATGGTCCTAAATCTTATATATATAATTGTATTCTATCTAGTAACAAAAAAAATTAAACTTAGTTTAACGTCGTATTTTACACAGTCATTAAATATGTATTAACGGAAATTAATTAAAAGCACATGCGTATACTAATAATATAATAATAATCATGACTGGTTTATAGTTTCGTTGGGTGGTAGATTTTTTATCCGCTACAATTTATGCTTAATGATCCACAACTACAACTTTCTTTAGAGTTGAAAAGTGCAACAGCACTTCCAAACATCCATTTGAGCAATCCGCTTATTAAACGATTATTCGATTAGATAAGTTATACTTCTCGATGACCTGTAAATAAATAAATATAACTATTCCGTTTCGTCACTCCGCTTTTCACCGTTATCTATCGAACATTTATCAAAGTATATTGAAACTTCAATATCAAAGAGGAGAATAGAATATCGAATATTCGTAGCCAATACTCATAAAATTGAAGTGGTCCTTTCGAGTGCAAGATTTCATTTATCGAAATATCTCACGTCGATTCTGTCCGCGCGAATAACATTTTACGATAGAATTTCAATGACATTGTTGACGTTGTTTGTTATGGCGATGAGGCACGAGGTGGTCCGCGCCGGCCGGCGAGCGCGGAGCGTGGAGCTCGGAGCGGGAGTTGATCAATTATTGTCGAATAGCTAGGCTCGGGAGGCGGCGGGCGCGCGGACTGAGACCTTCGGGCTTCGGGCGGCCGGAGCGCACGGAGCGGCGTGCGGATCGATGGCAAGCGGACGCGCGCGGGACGCTCCGCTCCCTCTGGGATGGGGCGCGGCGCCCGACTTTCGCCGAGCTATTTATAGCATTCAAGCCGCTGACCTATTTCGCTGCAGCGCCACCGAGGAAGGTCACGGATTCAGCCTGCTCTCTGTCGTCGCGGCGCCATTGTCTTTTCAACCGAGCTGCAGTGCTAATTAAAGTTGTTGACACTTTGCCGCTTTCTGTGTATAAAATGCTCATCCTATCCTTGCCTCACATTGATCGTGTAACTTACATGCTATATTCTCTTTCATATTTTGCTTTAAAGGCTATTTATACGCGACCTCCAGTCGAGCACATGTGTCAAAGAGAAAATATGTAAAGAACATTTAAATTGTAGTGTCTTTTCAATGCGACTTAACGATTAAATGTATTATACAATTTATTATTTTGTTTTACTTGCTGAAACATATGCTTTCAAATTTGGAACGATCGAATTGGAAGAAATCCGAAATTGAATAAACCTTCTGGTTTGTCTACATATTAGGTTTACGAGACGCGGTAAAAGAAGCGAGGTGCGGATAAATGCGTCGAGTCACGTGTTGCTATGTCTGCTATAACGTCATAATACCACTATCAGTATTGTCGCGCTGGATTCTCCTCCCCTCTCAATTTGGGCATCTTTCATGAACATATATTATGTCGAGCTGCGACTAAGTAAAATCACATTTTTTGTCACAATTCAAACTAACTGTCGAGGCATCTGTTGAAGTATATAAAGAATTTATCGCAATATCAGTTATCGAAAAATGATAAAATAACGCAATCAAAAACGAGTTACATAAACCGTTTCGAACGATTTTCCTCGACTAAGAATGTTAACATTCAATCACGCTCATAATTGAACGCGTTGAACCACGTCGTACGGTGAATTATTGTGCCCAAAATAAAGGTCGTTTACAGCCGTCATAAAACGTTGGACCGTATTAGACCCGGCCTTTATTTGTACCTTCTATTTAAATATTGCGAAACCAACCAATCAAATGCATAGTTTATGTTTCATTCGGAGAAAATAGTTGACATTTTGTGTCTCAAACAATATTCAAGTGTACAATGAGGATAAAAAAAAATGTGAGATACTAGAAAATACTGGCATTGAATATTGTTTCAATAAGCCTTGCAACTATAATATGGAGAAATTCCAGTATAAAGTTCATAAATCTATCGGTATTTTAACCTCACTTTGACCATAAATATTTTCGATGACATAAAATGGATCTTTTAGAAATGAAATATTTATGAATGAAACAATATTTAAAGACAAATACCAAATTCAAAACATGGAATACGATCCAGTAATCAAGATTGCTGAAAACAGGCAGTAACAACAATATATTAAATTTTTGCCTTGATTATTTAAGTTAATCTACATCAATTAACTCAAAGTCCCTATTCCATTAATTTTTCAAATAATATAACCTGTTTTGTCATTTATTAGTAAAACATGCTGTATGTCCTTATGCCTAAGAATGGGTCAATGTTTACAGAAATAAATTTTGTATATTTATAAGTAATTTTAATGTATTAAACTTACCCTGGAACTCCTTCCTGGCTGTACTGACGGAAGTTACAATGTTCGCCACGTGACCCAACACAGTTGCGAAGAGAAGCAAACCAAACAGAAGTTGTGCGATCACAAAGACGTACTCGCCTTTGCTTCGTGGTCTAGGCAGGTCACCTGTCAAATAACCATTCGTATAGTCCATTATCCTTTATTACATCGAACGCATCATTCTAGTATAAAATTAAAACTAAATAAAGATTTCGAATACATACAACATAATTATTACATAATAATAATTAAAGCATAAAGCAGACCTAGTATAAGTGTATCGCGTTACAAATTATTCGAAATTATACCAACAAATCGTAAAACAAACGGTAACAAAGCTTTTGATGTCAATTAATTAATACATACGCTCTTATATACCCAATATCCATTAGGTATTTTTATGATTTGCGGAAAATTCATCTAAAACAATTCGTCTAAAACAATTCGACTAAAGCAATTCGTCTAAAACAATTCGACTAAGGCAATTTGACTACAACAATTCGACTAAAACAATTTGACTAAAAACAATTATACTAATAATAATTCGTCGAAAACAATGTAGCTGAAAAAAGCTTTACTAAAATTAATTCCACTAACATTGAGTATACAAAAGTCAAGTGGAACACGAGTATCTCTTTTGCTTACTCTAAAAGCTTTGTTTCGTTAAACTGCTTAAAAAATTCCTATTGTGTAGTATCCACGTTTTTTGAGATATCTGGTTGAAATAGGCATCATCATCATCATCGTTCATCTCTCCCTTCACCCTCCCCTCCCCTCTTTTATAAATTTCCGCTCTCTGCTGGACCCAGAATCAACGAACGAGGACGTGGCGGATTGCTGACTATCTGTTTATTGTTTTCTTTAAATATTTTTTTAAAAGTGTTTTTTGTTTTTTACAGTTATTTTTTATATGTTATTTTGTATTAAGTTTATTATTATTTTCTACAAGCTAATTTTAAAGATGAAAGAAAGAAAAACAATTAAAAAAAAGGAAAAATATAAGTGATGAAATAAATTCTTCATATCGAAAGACTGTTCGCAATTGATTTGACGTATACAATTCTGTCTGTATATATCGGATCGTCATAGTTGGGCGGGTATGGGGCATCTCGGATGGTGTGTGGGACTCAGCCGGCCTGGTACGGGGAAGACAGAAGCTTCACAAGAGGTCGCAAATTTTCAATACGATCGATGAAGACTGCAGAGTCGTAAGACTGAAGTGTAATGGGGAAGGAGCAATGTTTCTAGTCGATTTGTTTTTAGTCGAATTGCTTTAGTCGAATTGTCTTTAGTTGAATTACTTTAGACGATTTGTTTTAGACGAATTGTTATTAGTCGAATTGTTATTAGTCGAATTGTTTTTAGTCGAATTGTTTTTAGTCGAATAGTATTTTAGACGAATTGTTTTAGTCGAATTGATTTAGACGAATTGTTTTAGTCGAATTGATTTAGACGAATTGTTTTAGTCGAATTTTCCGTAGACGATTTTTACAGACTAACTGCTATGTAATAACGATATATATTTTTAATTAATACGCATGAGAAATCGTCTCTTAATTTACTTAAAGTACATGTAATACGATATGAATGTACATTGTCGCAATAAAATAATATATTCTTGAAATTTATTAATGTTCAAAAATGTTAGTGACACAACAGTTGAAAAAATATCGTTCGGTAAGTTGACAGCATTATGAATTCGAACGTAGAACGCATAGAAACGATTCACAATACCATACCTAAAAAGAAAACAAAGAAATCGACTTCTTTGTAAGTAAACAAAACTGCATTTAACTAAAAAATCGTGACCCGAACAACAGCACGGTCGGTCGAGTGTTTTCCGTTTCACCGCAACGCTATGAGCATAACTATTTAACTTACTATGAACGCACGCTTCCAGCATACAAATACCGATCACGTGGTCTACGCTGGTCGAAAAAAAAGCATATAACAATGCACGGTAATTGCATCGTGGCATTTGCAAGTGCCTATCAACGTGGCCCGACCACGAATAAACTCGTGAACGAAATAAATCAATGAATTTATTTGTTGCATATTATCGACTAGCGACCCGACCCGGCTTCGCACGGGTGCAATGCTGATACTAAATATGCTACAGAATTTTTCTTGTTTCTTTGCTATATTGCCCATTAATTATATACAAAAACTTTCCACTCGAATCATTTATCTATTAAAAAAACGCATCACAATCCGTCGAGTAATTTCAAATATTTAAGCATATATAGAGACAGGCAGAGTAAGCGACTTTGTTTTATACTATGTAATTATAATGATATAATGTTTACTGACAGGCTCCGAGGCGAATGTATGTTCGTATTTCAATAAAAGTTGACGTATAAATGTATTTCCAACGTTCGTGTATTCTTCAATTTAATGCGATAATGTATTTAATAATTCATAAACCCTCGCTACCGTGTACACATATGGCACGAGAATTGTTATTTTAACGAAGAAATATTCATTGTATATTTATACTCATAAAATAACATGTCCTGACTGACTGACTCATCATCGCCTAGCGTAAACTATTAAAGATAGGACGATGAAATTTGGTGAGTAGGGTCGCTTCACTGAGAAAACATACAATAAGGAAGGAATTTTGGAATTTCTACCCCTAAGCGGATGAAAGTTTGTGAGGAAGTTTGTTTATTTTTTCAGTTAGAAACATGAAACTGTGTTTTAGGAATACAGATTAAAAATGAGTAGATTCGTATTTAGGCGTTTCTGGATATGCTACGCCAAAGAGGTAAAACACACATCTAAATATTTTCAACTTGTAAGGAATGCCGAGGGCAAAAGCGAGAAAAGATCGTTTATTATAAAACCGATGTTTACAACGCCCACAAACATTGACGCTGTAGTAATTATCACCATCAATCCAAACAGTACGCCAACTTTGGAAACTATCATGTCTGTGATTACTCGTGCTGTAGTCCCACTGGCTTCCACCGGAATATAACTATATTAGGTTTGGCGGTAGTATATCTGATCAGCGCGTGGTATTTACCCCGCGAACTTGCATCAGGATATATTATATTTAGACTCACTAGGAACATGAGGATGAAACAGGAGCCAATATTTTACATATTGTTTTTAGTATATATTTATTAATTTGCAGACATATTCTTATCCTGGTCAATCTTTGATTAATTTTGCAGATGCCTGATGAAATTCTGCCGCACTTGCTATTAATCATCATTAATCAATCAACTGTCAATCACTAGAGCAATGTGGTGGAATAAGTTCTAATCCTTCTCGTTAATAAAAGGCATTTGCTCAGTCACGAGTAACTTAGAATGACACGTCCATAATTCAGGAGATATGATGCTTTAAAATGCACATTAAAAATGGAGAGTTTTATTAAAGGCATTAAATAAGGCAATTTAGAATATATATATATATATATATACCTAATTAAACTAAATTACACTGAAAACAATTAACCCCACGGTTTTGTTTCGTAGCTCACACTCAAAATCAAGTGGATTGTTAAATGAATAAATTGCCAGCTAGAATGTAGCTTTACATTGTGTACTTCGATATGCAAATATTAAACATACATTCCTAAAAGTTCTGCACAGAATTTAGTCATTTTTGTTAAAACAAAAAGGTTTACAACAGTTCCGAAAAGTCTGCCCGAACACGAGTATAAATTCCGGCAGCTTAAAAAAAATCATGTACAAACGTAAAATAAACTTCTGTCCACATATACGAATTTACTAGCGTAATTTTTGATTATGTTATTTCGGGAATATCTTTAGAATCGAAATGACAAAGAAGCATAATTAGATACAGTAATGTGTCCCATTTTTTACTATAGTTTCATAGTAATCTATATTATTATAAATTAATGTGAAAGTAGCTCTGTTTGCCGCACTTTGACGACCAAACCGCTGAACTGAATTTGATGAGATTTGGTATGAAGCAAACTTGAACTCCAAGATGGGACTTAGGCTACTTTTTTAACTGACGCATGACCACCAACACCCTCAAACGCGAGCAAAGCCGCAAGTGGCTACTAGTTTATATAGTATATACAAATGTTATAATATCATAACAAAAGCTGTTGCTCTTAAGGAAGGCTAGCAAACTGTGATATTATAGTGCACAATGCCTGCACTCAGATTCACCCTTTAATCCCTAATTCATCAGAATGAGTTCACCCAGCCAGCCACGGGACAAATGGCATTATGGGTTTTCCAAAGAATGAAAGCTATTATAGAGAATTTGTCTATTGAAAAATCCAATAAATTCCTATGGATCCAACCAAGGGTTTGAACAAACGAGGCAACACAACACGTATTTTGTACAATTTAAATTTTCAAAATTTGCACAGATATAAACGATCAGATTGCATTATAATTGCAATAAAACTTTCGATACGTCTGCCATCTTGCTTTTGTCATAACGGCTGTTGCATTTAACGATTAAAATAAAAGGTAAAACAATGTCTCCGGACTATTACCTTTATTAATGATCGTTTCACCTTTGCCAAGCGTAGCGATCATAATTACGTACTTAAGTGATACTCGCCAGCTCAAATGTTTCAATTAAATTCTATATTTAAAAAGTTTCATGAATATTTGATGGAACGAGCTTATTGCAGCTCATTTCTTCTCAGTAAATACAAAAAGTAATGTATTGATAATGATGATCTGATGGAAATACAGATCCACAAATATGTGAGCGGATACAAGTGTGTTGTCCCCCTCATACTCTGGCTAGTAGAACGGGACAGAGATCAGGTGCAGAATCAACGGATTTTCGTGCGTTAACAACCTCCAAAATCCGGGCTGGTAGTAAATATTTATTTACAGAAAAACCCCACTTATTTGCTATGTTGGCTCAAACATTGTAACAAGCGCAAAACTTAAAACCAACTTATTATAATTTCGGCTAAATTTATATATGTACTAAATATATTAGAGTTACTAGATCTAACTTTTTTATTTGTTGTTATGTAATTGGAGATACTAGAACAAAGAGTTTTTATTATAATAAACTAAGTTAAACATATATTTATTCTTTTACTTTATATCAACTGCTTTTCAACAAGTTTTGTCAAAATAATAGTATAATTATCTCCCGTCTTTATTATCTTGGATACGTTAGCTTTATGTAATTATGCAAACAGTTGTCATGGATTAAATACTTCAATTCAACTGGGACCAATCACATGCATGTGTTGTTGTTGAAGTATTTGGATAAAAAAGGAAACTTAAATACTTAAAAAAATTCATATTCGTGAAATACTAAAATTATTAAATATTAATATTTTTTCCAGCCATATTAATGTTTTCGTATAGGAAATTAGGATATGCTGATGAATTTTTGATGTTCTTTTAAAGATCAGGTATTTATTTATTGTAAGAGTCTGTGCAAGCCCGTCTAGACGAGTTAACCATCTACTCAAAAAATATTATAAACTATTTTAATTGTACTTATTATAGAACTTAATGTAAAGCTGTTTCGGTTCAGAATGTAGATACTACGTGCGAAAGCGACGAGTTACTCAATGCCTACTCTTTGCTTTCAATTTACACAGATCTGTCTATTATTATTATTTCGTTAACATTACATTAACAGCCTGTAAATTTCTCAAGGTAGGTTGAGGAGAAGGCTTGGAACATATTCCACCGCACTGTTCCAATGCCGGTTGGTGGAATACACAATGTCTATCATATACAATTAAATTAATATATTCACAGCTTTTTTCTTATTTCCTATTTCTCACATTATGAGTACTAAGAAAAATGGCATGAGATTTAAATTTATTTATGACTCAAGTTAAAAAATATCCGCGGAATCACACTATTGAATACTTAACCTGACAAAGATGTATTTATATCGTGAACTACTTCAATATTATTAAATGTGTAAAATATCATAATGGCAATTCTTAACCGAATATCATCAATTTTAAATATAATTTTGTTTACTCATATTGATTACTCAGTTCAAGGCAATGGCTAAAAATGGATGTTGGGTGACCTCGTCGATGTCACCCTTGAGAACCGATCTGTCTTCAGGCGCTTGCCTGCCTTTGTGCCGGTTTATGCCCCTAATATCCTCTTATCATAGGGATGAGTTATGTGCTAACCACTCTTTCGGGTTACTTATTAACGTATAACATTTATAAAACTGAACCTGGAGCTAAAAAATATTGGCAAAGTTTTTTTATCAAACTCAAATATCTCTTAGACATGGAAGTATTACTTCTTATTATTTGTTTTCAAAATTCTTAATTCAAACGGGTGGCTGTTCGATTTTTTTTTATCAGACAATCGTGATTACAATGGCAAATGACTTATTTTTGAGACGGTTGTTACATAATCTATGATATAGTAATTGCAATAATAACTTTGTATACAAAACACACAAACGTTCTTTAACACTTATAAAGTTATAACCAGCATAACGCAGTCATAAATTCACTGTTTAAACTCAACAACTTCAAGCAAATTGAGTGTTCAAAGTTTAGTGGACGCACCGCACTCGTGGTGAAAGGAAAAATAATATATCAGCTTGGCTCTTATTAAAGGAATTACTAATGTCGACGCTGCGCCATAAAATACGATTTATATTGATCCTTATACGAGTACATGGTCCTTGTTTATCATTATTGTACGTGAAATAGAATTACTAATACATGTACTAATATAATTTGATTTATAAGCCGAAGAATGATCAAAGTGGCGTGCAATTGAAGAGGCCTATGTCCAGCAGTGAACGAACATTGGCTGTTGATGCTGATGTTGTGAATTTATATAACTTAAAGTGGAGTACTATATTTAAAAACCAGTAAATAATTAATCAAGCCTCTTAATTAACTTTGCTAATATTCAAATATTGAACTGATATCAATGTTTTTTTTTTATTATACACAGCTAAAGTTAAATAACGTAGGTTATTAAAATGATCGAAATTAATTGTTTAACCAATGAATTATATTTACTTTGTATGAATTATTATTACATTGTCTGTGGCACCAGTCCGTATATTCAGATGAAGTAGTTGGAGAGAACTTTGTATATCAACATTAAAACATACATACAATGTACTGTAAACTTAAATTAAATATACAAAACGATAACACGATTTTATCAATCATTGATCAATACGACTTTATCCATGGGTAATGTAAATAAAACCCAATAATTATGCATAGCATGTGCAAATATACACACATACCAATGTAAGCGTTGATGCATAGACTTATCTATATTTGATTAATTTTCCTTGTTCGTTAAAAAGGAGTAATAATAATAAATATGTAGCCTAAATATTATAAATATATTTAAGGTTCTAAAAAATGATTATGTATCATATAGAGAGTTTTACTCTATGAAGAACATACAGATTAATTACATTACACTGAATTTCAGTAATGTTGAATTAATTAGGAAGAGGAATCGAGGGTTAAAATAGAATATAGATTTGTATTAATGACACGTTCGAATTAAAACAAATTAAACTCAAATTAAACTTTTCCTCGCATCGGGAAGAAAGGAGTTTCAGTTCGCGTTTCGAAATTTATATAAATTGTAAAAACACCGCAGGAACAATTTAATGATTGTACCATTTCAGTGCTGACCGTCCCTACCGCGATCACAGTGTTCGGTCATTATTTTAGGGTTGGCCCATTTGCAATACACATTTCCCTGTCATGGTAAATAATTTTGCGTCGGTGATTACATTTTGCGTACCTTTTTACGAAAATTTTGTTCTTTTTTTTATTAAATTATTCCAATTCCAAGAAAATCAATTATTCAACCCTTTTGTTAGATACTTAATACAAAGTTACTTTTTTATATTAATTGTTGACCAATGCATGACTTTTCTTACATTTCTGATATATTTTAAAGGGATTATTAGTGTATTCGACTTGCAGGCCAGCGGTCAGCCACAAGGCGGTTCGGCTGCGGGTGTCGTGGTTGCGCGGCAAAGCCACGGGATTTACTTTAATTTAAAAATCAAATAATACTTAATTAGGGTAAAAGATAAATTTATATCTGGCTGTTTCAGTATAATGTTGAGAATTGTAAAATAATTTCAAAATTAGACAATAAAATCTCGGTGAGGATATTGCGAATTCTGCATTTTCATCATTCATCTGCGAATTGGTTACAGTTTTTATTTTGACTCATTGATAAGTATGTATAAAAAAAAATAAAGTTACAGCTTGTAAATTTCCCACTGCTGGGATAAGGCCTCCTTTTCCATTAAGGAGAGGGTTTTGAACATATTCTACCACGCTGTTCCAATGCGGGTTGGTGGAATGCACATGTGGCAGAATTTCGATGAAATTAGACACATGCAGGTTTCCTCACAATGTTTTCCTTCACCGCCGAGCACGAAATGAATTATAAACACAAATTAAGCAAATATATATAGTGGTGCTTGCCTGGGTTTGAACAGGCAATCATCGGTTAAGATGCACGCGTTCTAACCACTGGGCCATCTCAGCTCATAAGTATTTTAAAATTTTATTTTAAAACCGAAACAAAATTAGAAGACACCTTTATTCACCTGTATATCTCGTTGTGAATATAATTATTTATTAGATAGATTCTATTTTCTGTCATAATAAAGAACAATAACGTTGGCAAACGATCTTTTGCAACAGTAAAAATGTAATTTAATACCAACCCTACTAACTAATTTTTGGCTAACTTTTTTTGCTTGTGAATTATGTGACAGCTATAGAAAATCGAAAAAAATAACAGAGAGAAGAGGGCGGACGTCCTTTTAAAATATTACTCACGAAATGAGGGTCGGCGTCGTTTGGAAGCGTCAGAAACAGGCAAAGATGGTTAAATATTCCAATAATGATACAAATTTTTTGAACACCCATCGATATTAAAAGTATCCTATGTAAAATACATTATATTTTGAAGGTATTACGTACAATATCAAATTCTTATCTTCTACATAAAACAATCCTTTAAATATCAGAGATATCACACGAAATTTGAGTATAAAAAATAATAATAAAATATTTTTCAATGGAATCCTTAAAATAAAATGTTTACTGCAATGACGTTAACGAAAAACCCGAATAACAGTTCTGTGTAAAACTGTTTTCGGCCTCACTGAGTGCTTTTACATTGTCATTAATTTTCAAACAAAGAACACGATCTCTTACGACGATTCGTTAAATTTCGTTTCGCTGTCGTTAAATTTTAAAATATCTTTAGAAGAATATTTTGAGGAAAGATAAATTCAATTCAAAGTATGCCTGTCTGGGTAGCCTTTTCTAAATTCTGACGAATCAATACACCCTTCCTCGTTTGTCATTTGGCAAGTTTATGATGATTGAAGGATGGTAAAAAAACGTAGAGTTAATATCCGTTGATTTTACAGACGGCATAAAATGTAATCATATTAATAATTCATGTTATTCATGTATATAATTTAATTGATGGAAATGATTAACTTTATTATATATTATTATAATAATAATCAACAATGTGGTGAGCTGTATATAGGTACATACATATATAATAAGAGAAGGTTATGTACCATTGGGAACTAAGAGGTTATGTTTCTTCTGCCTGTTTTGCTCAATACTTAAAAATAAACCCAAGAATAGGAAGTACGTATTGATGTTGGGTGATACAATAGTGAGTAGCGAGACCTATCTATATATACTATTACTCCTGTCTATTATTTAGTTATAGTGACGAGATTCAATATGAAAGTGAGCCAGTGTAACAACAGACATTATTATTAATAATGCGTATTAAACCATAATACAGAATCAAATTGTCAATTAAATTTCAAAAATATTTAATATAAAAATACCGCAGTCCGACCGAAATAACGTATAAACAGTAATATCCGCCCCAAAAACATCAGCATATCGCATCCGATACCATAATCTAACATTTGAAAAGTTTGCGCGGAGGGTTCCCGCATATTATTGAAGTTATTATGAACTCCACTCTATTGGAGTGGACGTGATTACGGTATCTTATTCCGTAACGAACGTTTCGGCGACTGCCCGTTATATTCAAATAGTTTTAAACTAATGCCCAAAAGTTGAACGTGTTAATATTCGTATGAATTTGCATGAAATGAAGATATTTTTGAGCATTGTTAATTTTTGAAGCGAATGCATAACGTAACGTTTGTAACGCTAAATATTGCCATTATTAATTCCTTTTTTTTTTTAATTTCGTACTTTCTGTGCACGCGACTTTCGTGCGCAATTGATATATTTAATCCGTAGCGTAAATTACACCAGCGATAACCCGTCAGAATCGTACCAGCCATTTCTGAGATTAGCCGAAACAAACAGACTAAAAATTTACAAAAATGTTTCTTCGTTATATGAACCGTGTATAAATACATATTTATACAATGCATTTATACATTGCATTTAGAAAAAACCGGTTATTTTGGTGTTACAAACAGACACTCCAATTCTATTATATGTATTGACTATATTGACAGTGGACTGGTGAATGGACTACCTACCGGAAGGTAAGTAATCACTACAATCGAACAGGCATTCTAGTACTGTAAGTAATATTAATCATCGGTACAACAACGTACAACCGACCAATCACATATTCTACCCATAAAGAGCAATACCTAGCATTGTTGTGTTTCAGTACTTGAGGTGAGTGGCAGTCTAAGTCTCACGAGGGACATAAAATATTACTTCCCTTCCTAAAGGTCAGTTATGCATTGACAAGATAAGATAAATTCTGAAACGTCATGTATCTTAGTACTGGTGACCACTTCACATCGGCTAACTCATTTACACTTTTTCAATGTATTAAATAAAAAACACTTAAAATGATTAATTTTCCTTAAACACAATTTTGAAGTAAAAAAAAACACACCGAAGAAAATAAATAAACGTTCCGCGAATGTAACAATATGAGCGAATCGATCATCCCCGTTATCCGGCCGAGGCTGTTGTAATGGGTCCACAACGGGGCGATATCTCCAACAAGATTTCTTTCACTAAATTCGGAACCATAATTTATCGTCAATATATTGGATAAACTGGAATAAAAATACTTTAACCTCGATTTGAAAAGATTATAAAATATACGCCTTTGTTTTTATTATGTGATAATATAAGTTGATGTAAGTAACAAAGGGAAGAAGAAATTACAAATTAAACGTACTATTAGTTTATGCTCAAATTGTAATTAATGTATTTTCTTAACTAAATGTGTTTACTATTATTTATATAAGCAATGGCTGAGTCGTAGTGTCAAACTTCCATCAAAATAATTTGTCCAAGTTTGTACAAGTATATTATAAGCAAATATGATATATATATATATATAAGACGAGATGGCCTAGTGCCTGTAACGTGGACATCCTAACCAATGATTGTGGGTTCAAACCCAATCATTAGCAAGCAACATCAAATGTTTATATTTAATTTGTGTTTATAATTCATTTCGTGCTCGGCGGTGAAGGAATTGCATCACGAGGAAATGCATGTGTCTAATTTCAACGTCATTTTGCCACATGTGTATTCACAGAACCCGCATTGGAGCGCATTTAGGAAAAAAGCTCCAAACCTTCTCATCGAAAAGAGACTTTAGCCCAGCAGTGGGATATTAACAGACTGTTAATGTTAAGGTGAAAAGAAAAGGTAGCACGGTTTGAAATCTGTCACCATTGCCATTAATGGTCTATTCTGAGTCTCGCTAACTATTTATCAATAAAATTCCTAAAAAATATTTTTCATTCCAACTCAATCCATCACGTGAAAACCACTTGATTAATTTGATCAACTCGCCATATCTACTATAAAACAGTGCAATACTTTATTATTACGTATTGTATTAATTCTTCTTGTGTCTACGGTAAATTGTACTAATAGTAATATAGTTAGTTAATTTCCTTATTGTTTCCGACCATAATGTTCGACTTACTTTCAAGACATTGTTCGCTTTTGTTGAAGTAAACTTCGGAGCAGATTAAAATTTTTAAACCTTTAAAAATATTGAATACACTAACAGCTTGACTACTTCGAGCAGGAGTCGTAACAGTTTAGTAACTTTCAAAGCGTATTTATTGAAAACAAAGAAATGAGAGTATAAGGAGGAAACATTGTGTATTTAATTTCACACCGCCATTGTTCTGAGGAGTCTCCTGCAGACAGATTCTTAGAAAGTTGCAATTTTACCTTATCCTCTCAATATAAAGTCCAACAGATTTTCTCTTTAATATTTTCTCTTATATCTTTAAAACGAATTAGTAGATCTTACGTCTATCTTTACTTTTACGATTATCACGTAAAAGTTATCTCAAAGAAAATTTTAAATGGCACCCGATTGCTTAAGATTTTATATTTTTTTATGTTATCTTACATAAATATGTATAACATAATGTCGTAATCTTTTAACGTATTATGCAAACGTAGAATAAGGTATTTACTAAAAAGGTTTTACTATCCATAATAGAGAGATAAATATATTTTGTAGTATGTTAATACATAGAATTCATCAATCCAAATAATACATCCAAATAAAAATTGGTCCTTTATAATATGTAATCGTAATAAAAAAATTACAAGTTGATATTAATAAACATAGCTCTTTAAAAAGTGTTCATAATAAATTAAAACGTGTATACGTAACTTACGTTACTGTTAAGATCAAGAAACGCAAATTATTTATCACCTTTTATTAAAATTACAATGCTTTCATCGGACTAGAAGATGTACAAAGCATTAATTTTACATAATAACTTATTATTGAGCACAGAGCCCCGACAATCGAGCATGCTTATTATGGCAGGCACAATACGTCCGTTGATAAAAATAATGTTAATTATATTTAAATTTAATACCATTCGTTTGCATTAAGAGTAAATCACGTGTCATCTTAAATGTGGGATTTGAAAAGTACATGGGGCTGATATAACGAGTGAATATATTGTTATGGCCCGCGTAACCTCGACAACAATAAGTAGATGTACGCAAATGCGAAATTCAAATGACTGCCATTAAACGAAATGAGGCTAGACATTCAAACACCTCCGCCATTTCCCGGTGTCATTATCGTGCTCACTAGTTTCTGTGCAAATATTTGAACAAAATTTATTATTATGCTACTTCGGGATAGCTTGCAATATCAAATATACAAAAATCAAAACTATTTTCGATTTCAGTCAATATCTTGCTTATCTTTCTCACACACTTCTTTCTTTGTATATCTGTATTGCTCTCTTTCTTTAGAATGTTTCGTACTTTAAATTGTTTAGATTTTTAAATAACTGAATAAAAATTACTATAAATAAAATAGGGAACATCTACATAGATAGAAAAAGTAAAAATAAAATCAAGCAAAAACAAAATTATAAAACAAAAATTGTAAGACATTTAGATTAAACAAAAAATTAATGAATTGAATATTGTATTATACTCTGAAAGGTAATGTTGAAAATTGTTCATCCCTCTAATACAATGAAGTGTAAATTTTCAAAAGTATCATAAATTTCTAAAGTTAAGTTCACATAAAACTTTTTGAACAATCTTATTGTTCACATTAAATAAGTTAAATTCTTAATTTTTTCATTATATTTATTAACTTGTAAATTATTTAAGCTTAAGCTGGTTTTCATCCTTACCTTTCTATTGACACATTAAATACTTTACCTCACAACAAATGTACAATAAGAAATTTAAGCCATGTCTTGCATATAACCTTGTCTGTCGTCTAGTGTATACATCGAATTACTCAACTTTCAAGCCGAAACATAGCAATACAGCGAATTCATTTTGGCCGTTTGGCGGTATATAGAAAGATAAACGTAACAAAATCCTGCTACTAGTAGTAAATTAGTCAGTACCATAGTGGCCTCTGGTATGATTCGGTTTTTTAGCCAGATGATCGGAATTGCGATGCAACGGGAAAATACTGCTAGCATTCTTGCTACCATTCTGCGCGGTCAGGATTTATACAGTAATACTAACTATTAAATCAGATATGTATATATTTAATTACTTAATATTTATATTCAAATATTTGTTTATTATACGACCATTATATAATTGATCCTAGAATCATTTCTAATAGTAAAACAAGTAAAGAGCAACGAAGAGCGTTTTAAAGAGTTTACCTATTTAACTGTAGTGTTTTACGGCGTATTAATTAACAAAAAATCCTGTTCTCTATAGTCATATACAGGCAATTAGCGGTTACATTTGATCGTCCGTGGCAAACCACAGACTATATAATTTTGTTATTAACTATTGTGCACTATGTGTTGTACGTACATAGAGGCACGGAATGCAGTGTAAAATGTAACTAGTATTGCATACTACATACATATAATCGTCAGAAATAACATTATTAAAAAAATACAGCCGTTATTTACTATATCTATCAAAGGGTGTTAGTGAATTTCACTAAATGCATACGAATGTATACAGTTCATATAACAAATAACTTTTTTTAATTTTTTACTGTATGTCTGTTTATCTCTAGTCTTGCTTATCTCTGGAACGGCTGGACCGATTTTGTCGGGACTTTCGCTGACAGAAAGGCGATGTAAGCAGCGCACGATGTCGCTGGCACAGCTAATTATGATATATTAATTTGACCAAACGTTTATTTTTTTAAAAAATATTTATCCCTTTAACCTATTATAGGAAATTTTATCACATAAGTAGGTGGATGGCCAAACAAGCCCCCTGATGGCTGAAGAGGTTATGTCAAAAGTCAGTTGCAGAGTATAGCCAGTAAACATTCTTGTTTCGTTCAATAGCTCCAATTTCATTAAGGATGTTTTAAGCTTAGTCCACCACGCCTCTTATTAGTGTACTTAGACACGTGTCGTACCCGAAATTATTTTATAAAAAATACTTGACTACCATGAAACTCGCATGGATTTAAATCAGCCGATAAAAAAGCACGTGTTCCATACCACGCAGCTTGAAGCACTTTTATAAATATTTTCGTTATGTTTGTACCATTTTAGATGACGTCACCAATAAACTAGATATAGAGCGCTGTAGCCGCTGCATTATATATTTAAAGCGTATTCGTGATGACAGTTTTGTCGACGTACGAAATTCCAGCGTTTTGTATTCACCATTCAAGCATTATTCTTGTACTTCTATAGCTTACCAACCATGTGTATTCTACGAACATAATTATTAAAACTTCATTTTATAGGGAAACCATTTTTTAGCTCAGCAAGGAAATAACGCCCCGGGGATTACTCCGGTTCATTAAAAAATATCTGCGCTAAGAAAAAAATAGTATCGTCTTTCCTTCGAGAGTATTACTGTTTGTACACATTGTATATTAGCCTTATAAATAAGCGGTGCGCTTCCGGCAATTATCGCCCTATTTATGGGCGGAAAGTGTCAACCTCCGCTGGGCCGCTCCTACTCGATAATATTTATTGTTAAACTATATAATGATAGAACCGAGATCGGGTAGATCGAGATAAAGAATTCGTTAATCTCAGATTAATCAAGGATTCAAATTCGAGCGAACATTTTTATATCTTATAATTAATTGAAACATATAAAACCTCTTTTCTAGTTCAAATCTAAAAAAATACTTTAAATTGATTACTTTCCAAAAGTCCTGATTGAATATACGAATAGCAATTTCGAACGTAAATAAATCGTTTTCAGTAAATTCCATTTAAACCTACTATCCCTATTCTCATATAAGGGAGGAGAGAATTTCGCAAATACACAAAATACTCGTTTGTATAAACCCACGCAATACATATAAGCACTTAATTTGCCATACAAGCTGCATTTAGGATAAAGCATCTAGGGATTTACGTAAGGCACGTGCTGGAACGATTACCCTGCGGCAAATTTAAGCCATCAAAATACGGAAATTTCGTCCGCATCCCACAAATTGTTAAAAAAATATATGAATGACATATATATTTTGTGGAACTGGAAAAAATCACTTTTGGACATAAAGAATTAGCATTGATAATATGTATAACATAATGCTAATCAATCGAAAATTTATATTCGTCAATAATTATTTTTTACACGAATTACGATTATTCAGATATTTGATGATATGATTTATTAAATGTATTACATTATAATACATAATTCATTTGTAAAACAAGTTATCTTACTTCGAAAAGAACTAAAATCCTTATAATAAATACCTCTTGATGTTTGTCATCTAGGTACTAAAATAAACACAGTGTAACTAAATTATTTCGAACATAGCATTACGACAGTACATATCTGAACTGTACTTCCGTACAGGACCATTACGATTCCCGGGGGGTATAAATTGAAGTCACGCTGCGCCATGTTATTTTAAATTCAAATATATTGTACTGAGTCATTTCTTAACTCGAAATTTTCATTTCATTGATTTAAACAGAAAGGATACCTAATAAGCATAAGAAATCAGTGAACTGGGCTTGTGTCAGTCGACACGAATATCCACAGTGTTGGATGGCGGTAAACAGATATTCAGCAGGCACTTCAAGTCGATAGCGCTTGACTCCAGGGAGCTTTTGCTATATTTTGCTTCCTTTGTTTTTTTTACAGGACCAAGCGCTTCTAGGATCTCGTTTAAGATTCGTAGAAACGTAGAATCATAAATGAATCTGCTATGTGACTGAGATTCGTAATATATATTTTTTTTCTTTTGTGACGGAAACTTTTTGTAATTCCCCGCATCTTGCTCGACAGTTTTTGATGAATATATTGTGACGTCATAATAAAACGGTGTCACGTAAAGTAATCTTTCCAGCCATCAGCTTTAACGACGTCAGCCTCGGTATTCGCTTAGAGGGGCTGTTACGGAATTGACAATACGCGCTTAACATGATTTAAAATCGTTGGGGGTGCTCTTTGAGGCGTAATTTAAAGAACTTAATTAATCGATATAATTTATTTAATTATATTTTCATATGAGTATTCAAACTTCAAACTATTGTAAGTCAAAGCGAACTTATATTAATTATTTATTGTATCAATGAAATAAGTAATTTTTTGAGTTCAAAAAAGGAACGATAGCGTTGTTTTTTTTTTAAATTAGAGATGCTTACACTGCAGCCATTAATATTGATTGCAATACCGAACATTCTAAATTAAAAGTAGCAGTAATGAAGTTTGAAACATTGTAAAAGTTATCAGTTATGTGCTTCACTTATGCCTATTATCTACGTACATACTTTATCTATTTTGATAAAATTTACATACTCATCACGTAAGCTTTGCTGTTTTGAATTTAGAATTGTTCGTCACGAAATTTAAACTGAAATAATAATATCAACAGTAAATCATAATTTAAATGAATTATCAAGCAAATTATATAGAAGGTCAATATTTTATTTAAAAATTGCTGCAGTTAGACTAGAGATTATGTAAATTAAGCCACGATATAATACTGCGATGACAAATGATGCGATGCTGAAAAATTGTTTCACTTGATTAACAAAACTGTATTTTTATTTTTTAGTTATTGTTTTTTTTTTAATTATAAATTATGTCAACAACCATTATTTTAGGCATACTACCTTATTATTTCTAGCTCTCGTTTTGAAAATGGAATTCATCCAAAGATTAAGACCAATATGTTAAGAATGTCATTCTGTGACGCAAAATGATATCATTTTTATAGAAGAGTAGGTTTTGGCAATTTAAAGTAAGGACTGTTTTTTTTTTTAATCATACAGGCCGAATCTTGTCTGAATAAAGCATATATTACGACTTATTTTACTTTAGTATCCGAACTCGACTTTAGTAAAAACGAGTTAAACATCATGTGTTTTGGATGTGCGCCAACCATTCTGCAGCCTTCAAATAAACTGAATTAGAATTAGTTAAAATTTTGCCAAGTTTTTAATAGTTCTTGCAAAATAACTATTGATTATTATATTCCTAACACTTGCGAAATGAAAATTAAATTTGATTTCTTTTCCGTTTTGAAATGCTTTAATGGACTTTCAAAAATGTAAATATATTTATATCCTTTTTGTTTATTAGGTACTTCCACGCAACGGTACGTGATCAACTTAACTAAGGATTATACAATTTTACGAAATATTAAATAACATATTTATGTATATTTTTGTATGTAATTCCACTAGCTCACTGAGCATTGAAATCACAACATATGAATACAAAGAATTATGAGTAGTGGCAATCGTTGACGAGTGATACCAACTAACACGTGCACCAGTGTTACCAGCTAAAATATTTATACTGATTGAACATTATCATTTTTTTTCTTTTTTGTAATGATTCCTGTTAAAAGAATTACATTCTAAATAGATTGTTTAATAATACGAAACTATAAACAACCATAAAAGTCACGAAAATGTAATTATAGCCCGAGCATCCGGTTACAAATAGTTTTCACAAAGAGCCCTGTCCCTCTTCCTAAATATTTGAGAACGGGCTATTCTAGTTAAGCTGGCGGAAGCCAGAAACTACGTTAGTGATGCGCTTTGAAGGTATATTAATGGCTTCATATACCAACCAAGTATTACGCGACCAATCAAATTTTAGGTTCATTTAAAGTTTCGTTAGCCGTTCGAATAGATTTCATATAAAACATACAGAATTTAATATAAAATACTGTGATGCACATACTCTTATACTCCGTCTCGCTCACGCACGAGACCGCCTGCGCAGCCAATGAGGTACGTTGTTTTAATGTATTATTTTTTGTCACGTATATTTTAAGAATACAATTTCCAAATTAAGAATAAAAGGTTGTTCAATACTCACCGATGGTCGTAAGCGCCAACGTGCACCAATAATAACTCTGTAGATACTGTTTCACAACATCCGCAGTCTCCGTGTCATGATACACCCAGTTTTTACTACCGAACCCATTGTTTTTATATATAATATGGTACAAGCACCCGTTCCAATGGAATATCACTAACAAATAATGAATTAAACTTGTAGATCTAAACAAATTAGGATAGTTCGTGTGCCGCTCTGTTCGGTCCATGAATGCCCAGAAACGGTATATCTTCACGAGCCTGAACGAGCGTAGGATAGAGTTGAAGCCAATGGACAGGTAAAGGAAGTCCAGTGGTAGCAAGCAGAGGCAATCGATGTAAAATGTGGTCGAGTTCATGTAATGCGCCCTCAGCTTTGCCGCATCCGTCTGCAATACGCCATCTTCTAAGTAACCCGTCCGAAAGTGAAACAGAATATCCGCTAAGTATAGAAAATCCGAGAAGTAATCCAAGCAAAACCAAACGATGAGAGTTTCTCCTGCAACAAAAACATACGGTTAGTTTCTTTATAAATATTTCAGATTCTTAAAATGTATGTCTGAGAATCCTTTCTCTTACAAATAAATTAAACAATTCAATATCTTGTTCGTCGAATTTGCATAATTATTATTTAATGTAAATTTCAAGTATGTTCAACAAAATACTCCTTTGTAAGCTCACTGCACCCACACTTGCAAATTTTATTAAAACAATGGAAAACTCGAGCGATGCAACATTGGAATGTACCTTTCAAAGTATCACATTGTTTTTGGTGCGAGACATTTAACTCGGAAAAGCTATTTAGGTAAGTAATTTAATTCTCCGCGAAACAAGTTGTGGAAAACTATGCGTTGTACGCTAAGTCGCTGCAACCTAGGTCGTTCAACTAATCTACCTCGCTATCTTAAATAGAGACGTCTTTTGCATAAGAACGAGAATCAAAATTGGATTTTTATCCATTTAACCGTTTTCATTTAAACCCATCTGTCCGTGGAAATGAACGAGGGCGTTATATAAAAAGTTAAAGAATAACTTCTACATACATACATATATATAATGTCAATGAACTCTAGACACGTTTAATAATCATTTAAAAAACACACGGAATATCAAAATTACTATTTATTTTAAAATTCAATTAGATAGATGTTATGTGATACAGGACTACTGAAACATATTTATTTACAGAAATAAATAATTGTTACAAGTAAAATATTGTAATATGTGTAACGAGCAAAATAAATTTACTGTATACTCTGTTAAAATATTATAGTCATTGTTTCGTTTTGAGAATTTAAGTAAATTAAACCTTCGCGCTCAGGATTTAGGGTTTAATTTTTTTTGCTGATATGTCACTGAAGCGAATACATAGCCATTTTGGCTATTATATAATTATTCTAATATGATATTAATTGTTATCCTTCAAAAGAGGAAACAACAATGATATTCTAATAAACTGATATGTTATACCCATACTAAAGAACAGAAAAAAGTGTGCCGCGCCGGGGACCCTTTATTTTACATTTCGTTAAAGGTAAAAAGGATAGCTTGATAAAAACAATAAGTAAAGGGGATAACTAGATGTTTTAATCACGCAAAACGTATTACTACATAATTATGATGTATTATAACGTATTACTGGCATAATAATGATGAAAACGACTAAAGGCAAACGTCCCAATTAGGACGTTTTCTAGTCTTCACTTTTTGCGCGTTAATGACATATCTATTTACTAGAACATCATTGGGAAACAACGAGATTTAAATTAAGTATGTATGATTTTCAATACTCACCGTTAATTTCTTGAAAAGCGAACCTATAAACGATGACCCAAAGGTTGTAAAGGAAGGCTAGTGACACGACCATGGACCAGTAATAGCACAAACGGCCAGCGGGGTCGAACACGAAAGACCAGTGCGGGCCGGAGCGTAGTCGTCCGCTGGTATACGTCGACCGCCGTCTTAATCCCCCTCTGCTACCACTACACAGATAAAATAAACGTTAACAAGTAATAATAATAACAATATCGATATACGGACTAAGATTATAATATCCAATCTCCCTCTATTGCTTAATTTAAGATCATTTTAAAGGAATGTTTTTTGCAATACTTTATTATACAATTACCAAGTTCATAGATAAGTACAAATTGGTAATTAAATTTTTCTTTTTTTTATGGTATAGTTTGGCGGACGAGCATATGGGCCTCCTGATGATAATTGGTCACCTTCAACCATAGACAATGACGCTGTAAAAAGTATTAACTATTCCTTACATCATCAATGTGCCACCAACCTTGGGAACTAAGATATTATGTCCCTTGTGCCTGTAGTTACACTGGCTCACTCACCCTTCAAACCGGAACACACAATAATCGGTTCCTACTATTTATTTTTTATGTTTCAATATTGTAAGCAAATATAAAGCTTGTCAAGATATTAACACTAATTTTCGATTGTCATATCTCACCTGGGTAGGTTAATTTTTCGAACCCATTGTGATATCTATTTTCATCGCCAATAAATAAGTATGATACGTGTTCTCTATTCAATAAACAAATTGAAACTGAACCTAGTATTAATATATTTTTAAACCGAATACGCTGACAAAAATTAGGTTCTTTTTTAACGTAAGTTAAAGACAACAAAGCAATAATTATGAATTAGATTTTTCATATTATGAATTACATTTTCCGTATAATAAATAATTGCCATTGTGAATATACTAAAAATAATTTTAATTATACTTGAAAACTTATAACATAAATTTTTATCACCTTTTAAAACATTGAATGCACTAACACTACAATATAATATAAAAAGCTTATTGCTCTACTAAAATTTTAGTACAGTTGCGTAAAATCCTATTCACAATACACGTAACTAGAATATTCACAACGACTAAAGCAAAGGATAATGCAACCGAATCTATTCCATTGGATTTTATTACAATATCGATATAAATTCATCGAATACTGAACATTAACATAAATCAAAGATATCAAAATCAAATCATTGTTGCGATACGATGTTTAAATATCGAATTTACCATTACTGATATTAAATAGACAATACACGAACTATTACAACACTATTAAGTAGTAACAGCCTGGTAAATTTTCCACTGCTGGACTAAGAACTCCTCTCCCATTAAGGAGAGGGTTTGGAACATATTCCACGCTATTCCAATGCGGGTTGGTGGAATACACATGTTTTGATTACACTGAATTAGATCAAATTAGACACATGCAGGTTGTTTTTTATCACCGCCGAGCATGAGATGCATTATAAATACAAATTAAGCACATGAAACAGCGGTGCTTGCCTGGGTTTGAACCCGAATTCACCGGTTAAGATGCACGCGTTCTAACCACTGGGCCATCTCAGCTCTACACTATTAAGACCGAATCAAATGTTCAATTATATAACTATTATCACAGAAAGTCTACGCTTAGCTTACACTAACGTTAGTCTTAAATGTTTGTTAAGAGTTGGCAGATTGTGTTCAATATTAGGGAGTGCGTAATCCCAGATCGGAATAATTGAATATCACGCTTACCACCTGAGAATAGGCCGCAAGGATGTTGGGAGTGTTTCCAATTAATCTAGGACGGAGACCGGATGGCCTTCCCTCTGTATTGTGGTACTAGTAATGGCAGATTCATTATCTTTGACTGACACAATTTCAATAGCAGTAGCATTCGGCTCAGTGCAAACTTTATAAAAGGACTAACTTTTGTTCGCAACTTTGTTCCCGTGAACGGAAGTTAAATTGATCGTTTACTGACATTTTACGTGCACAACGTTCAAAAGATTAACTAGTTTCTATTCATCGCGCTAAAAAAATGTTCTGATTAGTTTTAAAAATGGAATCGTCCTTGATTCAAATACAATCAATAATTAGAAAGGTATATTTATCAAGCACATAATTTTTATTGTACTTTTATAATAAAGTATTTAATTGACTCTGTTAAGTTTAAATATAAACACGTCATTTCACATTTGATATGCAGAATTCAATTAATTGCATTCCAATTTAAATTGTTTCATTTAATTTTGAAATATTACGTAACCGTTTTCGTTTACTGCTCAAATTAATTCGGAACAATTGCATAACACAGTTTAATTCACTGAAGCTAGCTAAACTATTGCATTTCAAAAGTTCTCGCTTGATTAAATGTATTCGAAGGAAATATAGATACAGGGGTTTGCGTTGCTATGTAACTTCCGCGGCGCCGTGTTTGAATGATCAACTATTTACACCGAACATCAATGCAAAGCCACGGTTGCTCTACGCTGACATTCATTTGTTTATATAAATATTTAAACTAAACCCTCGACGGTGTAATTGTATCTTTAGTGTCAATATTCTAAAATCGAACCAACTAACGTATTCTAAACATAATGTAGCTAAAAAAAATATTTATTAATCATCAAATATTTGTACTGTTAAAAAATGTTTTAAATTGAAAAATAATAACGTCAATGCAATCTCAAACTAAAATACCTTTACTCAATATGAAAGCATGACACTTACTTATTAACAGTCAAATAAACACTACCACCGATTCGGAAAAGGAAACACCCACCTGAGAAGAACCGGCGAAAGAAACTCAGTGTGTCTCTTTTTTGTGAAACTAGTTGTAGTTTATTTGTACAACTATAATGAACAAAGGTTTTTAGGTTTGTGACGTTTGCACAAGGGCTTCAGAGGCTAGCTCCAAGGACTAGATTAGAAACATGAAAATGTGTCTGCTATGAATTTCTGCTACATTTGTAACGTTATGAAAATAATTCCAAACCATCATTTCAAAGAAGAAACCGTAGCGTAGCAGTGATATATTTTTACAATGGCTGTATTTATGATGCAAAAGACCAATTATTTAAAAAAAAAATCATTACAATTAGATTAGAGACAACTCTTTTCAGAGATAATTCTTTCATTTATATCAAATAGAAAGGCAAAAAAACACATGGGAATACGAACAGTTCTACCGTTCAGCCTATATATTACGCCGCTCCACTACGAATGTCCCTAACATTCAGCAAGCGACTGAAATTACTAATGCCAAACGTTAAATCCAACATGTTACATCTCCTATACCCGTAATTACATGTACCCTCATTTACCACAGGCTTAGTCGACGGAAATTAGCGATAATCGACCAATAGATACGATGTATAGAAATCTCAGTGCTTCACTTTAAATACTGAAACTTTTATATATGCGTCAAATTCAGATTTTTAACTTCTTCAATTATTGTTATTGTCTATTTCATAAATTATTTTGGACAACCTTTGTTACTGTTTTAATATTGTAACTAAGTCAACAGTTTTATAACTACATACTTATATTATTATTATTATTAGATATTATGTAAAATAGTTAATGAACAATTACCTATCGGTTCCGTTACAATGCGGCGTAGCGAGGTGGTTGTGCGAATGATGCGGTGCGGGCGTGGCAGGCGTGTGCGGCGTGTGTGGCGTGCTGCGCCACCCGCTCAGAAGCGGCGCTTCTCCGCTAGCACCCAGCAATTTTAATCTAAGTATATTTTTATATGGAATAACAACAATATGTTTCTAATACTATACTTAACTTGAAATATATTTTTAATCTGGATAAAACCGTTTTACTTAATGTAAATCTTAGATCACATGGCAGAGTGAAACTTCTCTGGTAATCTACACACTTAATATTCAACTTAAACATTCGTGCCCAAAGAAGTTTCTCTTCTGAAATATTAAAAGAACTATGAACTGTTATATTTTATTCTTAAAACTAAAAATGCATAATTCACTCGAAAGTTAAATCGTCTTAGCAGCGCACGAGCTGCTACCATTACAAATTGGTTTTCCAAATGCATCGTGGGACCGAAGTCTACAAAACCTTATTCGATGTAAGCTGTCGTACCGTGAAATGAGATATAAAACGCTCAAAATTGTGATCGGTTCTTTTGCGGCGATGTAGACCCGCTTGCTCATACCTATACCAATATTATCGGCTTAATATACCAGAAGCGCAATGTTACATTTCACAGAATATAAAGGGGGATCGAAAACTCCATGCGAACATTTCAGCAAAATTTTATTACACGAACTAAAAAATTTTCGAAGTTTAGTTATCAATATTTTTATAACGAAACGAGTTTTATTCTAATTTAAGAGTTAAGAGGTTTATCGATAAAAGTGGAAGCCCATCGAGTCAACACTTATGATTAAGGCACACTTCAGAAGAGGGCTCTTGCGTTCCTCGGCAAACAAGAGACAGGCCCTCGAACCTCTCCGCTGCTGACTTAATGGGAGAACAGTTTAGACACGTAACTTAAGAAAATTGATACCTTCTGAAAAGATCACTTAGATTTTGTGCGTCTTTTAGAAGCAACACATTACAATGAAACGAACAATGGACTAAGTATGTTGTAACTTGATATTCTATACACGGGATATTAATAGAATATTTATTCGGCACGTGTAATCTTCGTAAAATAGACGTGTTACGGTCTAACACCTTTTTTTTAATCTATCCCATATATACTGATTTAAGTGCAATACAATTTAGAGACGTATTTCTACAGTGAAAGAAGTCTTGACTGAGTTTATGATATCTGAAAGGATACCGTTTTTTGATCTCGTTGAACGCCTCGAGTTCATTTCTTACCTTTCTATAAAGATGTTGATTTTTAATTACAATATATCAATACATTTTATTCATTATATAGATAAAGTATTATTTACACATTTTAATGTATAATTAGCACGAAATATTTAGTACGCGTATGTTATATTAAGTTAAAAATAGCATTGTTTTAATCATTTTTGAAGTATAGGGTATAAATTTAGAACTGAATGATATTTTTATGACTTCGTTGAAGTCTTATTACATATGAAGTTAGTTGTATAATTATATATTTCCACTTATCGCCTATTGGAAAGGGAGAGGGCGTAATACCTCCAATCTATGCCGCTCCAAGGAACTCCCTTCGAATCCTCTTAGTTAATTACTATGTTACAGGCCGTGATATTGCTTCCATCTACTCTCCTAATCAAATAGATTTAGTTACACGAAGCTAGAGTTACACTTAATTTTGGATAGTATATAAATAATTGATACGAATCGTTTTTAATTCAATAAAATTTGCAATTAATGACCAAAATATGTTTTGGTGTATTTTACTGCTACCACTCGAAATAATTACAACACGAAAGAATAAGGTTTTATATATTATTAAAAAAGTATATTAAAATCTTGACTCTGAAAGCAAGAATTTGGATGTTTGGAAGACTTGATCAAAATATTATGGCTTGTTTCAATTTCTTTGATATTAATGATATATTCAAAAGTGCGCTTAAGCCAATTAAATTATTCACAACTAATAGAATACATTAAAAAAATATATTTAATTTCAGTTTAATTGTAAATATTAGCATATATTTTACATTGTAAAACCTTATAACGTGCTCTTTGATTATACACAACTATCTATTAATGAAGTTTGAATTAAAATTTAACGGGCCGATTAAGTTTGCTTTGAGTCGAGTAGTATTAATTATCTTTCGAAGTTTAGAACGATATTAATATATTATACAACATACATTATATGGTAGGTACCAACTTCGTCTTAAGTATATAAGAAGGCCATATGCAATAAACAATTTTTACGAAAAACAATTACTATTTGACTTTCTATAGCAGTTCTTGATCTAGCTTTATCGATTTAATTAAAATCCAATTTACTTTTACACGCTAAATTTCAATAGCTATGCCATCATTCGTGACACTGTTTCTTTCGCGAATCCAACCAACGACTTTTGCTTTTGTCTTTCATCTTGTGGTTGAACTTCACTAAGTATAACCCTTACACGTTGTGAAGTAGAAATAAAATGAGTATATTATAAGGTGCTTTTGTCAATATAGTTTTGTAGTGTTCAATAATACCTAGCCTTGTGTGATCGTCTCGAGCGCGATGAGAGGTCAAGCTCGCTGGCGGCGGAACACGCAGTGCCGGCCTGCAGCGAGCCGCGCGAGCCACCCAGCCGCCGCGAACCCAACCGACACGTCATCATTTCTGAAACAAACCATATAAAATCATTTACTTAGTGGCAGAGCCATGTGCAAACCCTATGAGTACACAATATACCGCCAAACTGCAATACTTGTAGCGTGGGCAGAGCCATTGTAACTACAGATAAACTAGCCATAACATCATAGTTGGTGCAGTGCCTGGATTGGCAATAACTAGCATTGTTGTATTCCGGTTTGTAGAATGAGAGAGCCGGTTTAACTATAGGTAAATTAGACATCAAATCTTTGTCCAAGGTTGGTGGAGCATTGGAGTTGTAAGGAATCGTTAATATACCAGTGTCCATAACAGGTCCATGTACACTTTATAAAAAAAAGAAACGAGAAAACATTGATTATAAAAGCTTGAATTGTATTCGGGGTATAAAGTGTAAATTCAACGTCAAAAACGTTTTTTTTTTTTTGACGAAAATCCATTATAATGTACCGACGGCTGTTTGTATCAGAACATTGTACTTTTATTTTGTAGTAACAAACATTATATTATATTCATTCTCGTATAAAGTGTTTGTTTAATAATAACACATTTTTCAATTGAGTGAATAAAATTTTAAATACAGTATCGTGGAATACTGAATGTTATGAACAATGTAGATATTGAATGTAAAGGGCAATTCCATAAGCTTGTTTATGAATGTAAAAGTAACTTTGCCTGTCCGTCTGCAACGCTTGCAAGATTATAACACTGAATTGATTTTGATGAAACTATTAATAAAGTAAGCTTGAACCCCAGGGATGAATATACATCACCTCTGAGAGGTTAGGGCTAAAAGGTTGTAAACAAGTTCTTGAAGCATTTTCGTTGCAATCAGAATACCAAGTGAACAAAACCGCGGTTTTATCTATAATTTTATAAGTATTCATCCATTATTTTACAAAACTACAAAATAGTATCTTTATGTTAATAACCTAATATTGAATTAATTTCTTAATTGTGTCTTACAATTAAGAAATTAATAAATTGAAAAAACTAAATTAGGAAATTGAACAAACCAGCCTTAATTTGAATTTGTATTGATGTTGCTTCTCAATATCACTGCCTTCTTTAAAATAAATTATAAATTCAATAGATTTATGTACTTTCTTCTATTTACTAATAAAATTAATACAATCATCAAATGTATTTCAGAGTGTTCAATTATATAACAGACGAAGTTTTACAGTTGACCATAGCAAAAATAAAATGGATTTATAAAAGTTAAGCGAAATACTGTAACAAAGTACCTTTATAAGAAATATAATGTTTCACTTGTAATATTTAGTAAGTTCGACAACTATTACACGTAAAATAAAATACCTTAAACGTCCATCATCAAAACAATACCAGCAAAAATACCAAAACCTTTTAACGTCTCGTACGAACGAAGGTCAAATAAAAGGAAAACAATAGAGACAATGAAAGCGAGCCATCTTGCGAAGCAAATAAAATGAATAAATCGAATAAAGCCTATTCTTGGGCCGACTCTTTTTATAAACTGTCGTCCACAATTTTGTTCATTGAGGCGCCACTCCCCTAAAGATCCGGTCCAAATTACAAGGATGAAAGAAACTCCATCGTACCGCACTAAGGTGTAAAAATTTTAGGGTACGGATAAAATCGATTGCAATCAACCGAAACTGGGTCTGATAAGTTTATATAACGATATCATTTTTTGAGATAACAAATACGAGTTTTTTTACATAAATATATAATACAAACGCATTTATATGAATATTAAAAATATTTTTTTATTCAAGGTCTCGAAAAGACCTATGAATGGATATTACAATACTTAATCAAAGTAACTGAAAGTAGATTCTATCACATAGAACTGGCAAAAACCTCAGAAGGCTACGAGTATATGGCTAACTTGTAACTTTTGAGGGAATTATTTTTGAAGCCGCAAGACTGCGTCTTCTTCTTTTGATTGGAATAATGACACAAACTGTTTTATAACGTTTTATAATAAGGCCGTCAGTGAATATACCAATTTACAACCAATGGGTGTATGATAGTTATCATTAATTATTATCAATACAAATCAACCTCTTCTATCGTTCTCTTTTCAAATGCAATTCGTAACACGATTGAAAACGTAATAGGTAGGTAAACGAGTTGTGACGTCATAAACGTAAATGTAAACGGCCGTGTATATAGACGCGTACGTTGTTTCATTCGCAGCAGGCAGTGGTTTCGGTAAATTTTAATGACATGTTACGTCGCAGTGCGGAGTACGGGTGCGAAAAGCCAGCTCTGGTTACCGTCTGCCTGCTTATCATACGTTATTGCTGTATCTGGATAAACAGATTAAATTCGTTATGCCGGCTTTTCCCGCAAAAAGATTAATTCGTCGGTTTAATGAGGGCACGTGCGGCGCGGGATATTTCATTATTTTGCATTGATGTCAGTAAACTTATCAAACGATGAATCGATGCGAGTGTTCATTGTTAAGATTTCAATGAAATAAAGTTCTGATGATGATATATTTGTGTAAACAAATTGATCGAGTAATCCACTATACTAATTTACAAAGAAGATCATCACACGTATTTAGAAAAAGCGTTATTCCTTTTCCCCTTTTCAACCTACTTCAAAAAGGAGGAGGTTATCAATTCGTCTGCATTTTTTTTATGTTTGTTATGTGTTTGTAACTTCGTCAACCAAACTTCGTCAAAGCATTAGGCGATGGATACGCACACGAAAGAATTTCACCCAAAATATTCAGGTTTCCTGGTCACAACGCCAGAGGAGAAATTTTAAAAGCAATTGTAAAATATAAAATCGCAGTATTACTTTAAAGGTTAACAAATATAGATTAAACATTAACTTTTATAATTTATTTTAAATTTCTAAACCAGCATAGATCTAGAAATTTGGCTTTTAAAATACAACCGAACTCTAAAATACACCCTAATTTTCCACCACTACCCTAATATATACTAATAAAACTAACACCAACTATATAACGATTTTTCTATCCGGAAGCGAACACATAAATTGTTAAAATTTACCCCAAATATTCGCGTCATATCACACGATACAAGTCTGAAGCCAGTTTAAATCATGAGATAACTTGAACGCAATTCTGAAGCCATTGTCACGAAAAAGAGGCCTTTTCTTATACTCATAAAGTTTATGTGGTATTGAGAAAATATATAGAGTTATGCAATTATTGAAGCGACAACATGACTCGGGTCTTGCTTTTGTCTTAATCTTGGCAAGGAAAGGTTTTCCATTAATTTAACTTTAAATAATACAGGATTTACTACCACGAATACATGGGTGTCAGTTGTTCTCATTGAAATTTTAGACAACTCCATTGCTTCTATCGGATAACCCATTTTTTACGAATATAATTAGCTAAAGATTTAATTTTCGAATGCCCAAGTTCGTCAACCTTTTCAAATAGAATTTTGTTAGTTACTTTCTTTTTATTTTCATCCGTGTAAATTAAAATTGCTGCTAGAAAATTCGAAATTTTTGCGCGCTTTGATAAAATCGGTGACTGAAGGCATAACGTCCGTACACACTGCACGGTACACAAAACGAATGCTAAATCTTGTCGTCTGTTACGACGTGTTTGATCGTTGGATCCGGTTCATTGGACCACATCGGCACTGTCTGATAATACGTAAAAAATATTTTACATCGAGTTCTCTAATTTGTGTGCACTTATGTTTGCAAAAACCAATTATGTCCTGGGCTGTTGGGTAACCTCACTAAGATAGGCTGCAGCCGAAATCTACCTACATGTCAACACACTTAGAATAGCAGATTGAAGGTATTTAAATTTGGTCTGTTGATGATAGATAAAATATTAAGTTATTTTTTTAAAGATTTTTTAAAATTATTTTTTCTTTCTAAAACAATATTTCTGAATATACTTGCCAAATATAAAAAATAAACTCAATCTGATACCATAAGTTCTCATACAGGTATACCAAGTTATACCCAAAAAAAAACCTATCTTCATGAATGGCAAATCCGATCCTCCTTCTCAGTTCTCGTTCTTCATATCTCTTACCATCATCACGTCTTATTCCACAACGCTAAATAAGAGAAAGAATGTCGATGGTGGTAAGAATTCCTTTTTATTGTCTATAAGATAACTCCTAGGACAAGAGAGACACGGGCACCTGTGCTCAACCAGAGAACAGATGCCAGTGTCACAGCAATGAAACAATACACACTGTCCATATTTAATTAACTACTACATTATTTAATCGAGATTTTTAACTAATAATTATATAATATCATATTTAAGAACCTATAGACGTAACAGTTTCCAAAGCTGCCATCTGCAAACTAACGCTCACTAAAATTTTTAATCACATCCTCAACAAAAACATAAATTTAAATACTTAAAACGAGTATTTATATAATATTTTATAAAAATATATTGCAATGAACACTCATTTAAATCTTTACAGGCATTAAATATATTCGTTTGCCATCCCATTTAAAACAAATAAAAAGTAAATAATTAATATAAACAAAATTTATATTGTGGAAGCAGAAAAACATGCTACTTTCATATTAATTGTACCGGATACGACTACCATTCATTACACGAAGAACTTTTTTAATTCAGTTGCATTCGTAACATATATTATTGAAACATGTTCCGTCATATCTTTAGGTCACGAATTCATTAAAATACGTCGAATAGTTTCGAAATGGAACAGATGCTTCTATTTATAAATGCAGACGTGGAAATACGAGGACGATTAAAAATTCATGAATTCAATGATATCAGTAATATGATGGTACCACAGATGCAAAATACTTCACTGTATGCAAATTATCATTCATTGCGATTCAAGTGTTTATTTGCTTGCTCCACTTTCGCCTCTGAACCGTGATCGTTAAACCGATAACTATTAAATTGATATGATATGCTTTTTTTGTATTTCAATTGTATTCCTGGCGAACAGTAAACGCTAGTCGAGCCATAGATAACACGTAGCCAGCGGCGCGCCGCACTGCGACGCAACATATCATTAAACAGGGAACTGCGAAATACACAAGATCCCATTACAATTAAGTCACAGATTATTATTGTTAGGAGAATACAAAATTATTCGGTATTTAAACATATTGGTATTCTTTTTTTTAAATAATAAATATTGTACATCAAAGTTGCCATACCGATAAAATGCTGATCGTTATGGTAACTAATTATCTGTATCGTATACAGTTTCTGTTGGTACATAGTCACCCTCACCTAAAACACTATTGTTGTAAAAATATTAACCAATTTCTACATAAGCTGATACTTCTAGATCATAATCTTGTGGCTGTCATTTTATAATACGACATCGCTATTTAATATATTATTTAGTGGTAAGGTAGTTTTACGTAGATTTATTTAAATATGAAATCAATTCATTGGATTAAAACTTAGGTGCATAATAAATACTGGTGAACAAAACAGGATTACACAGCAAAAATAAAACTCGAAAAGAGACTTACTCCGGTAAAACTCTAGGGTTTCACAGTGCGTAACTGAATCAGTACAAAAAAAAAGCATCACACGGAATTTCAAATGCCTATTCGACAATACCACACTCGCGAGAACGGTCAGATTTATTTTGCTACGATATTTTGCATTGAAACAAGGTATGTTTGAATACAGTCTGTTAGATTTTCAATTATGCACCGTCACTCAATATTGCATTACTGGTATCACAATAGAATTACAAAATACAAAATGTTATACGGATACATCGGCCATCATACGCTCAAATTTCTCCGAAAGATTATTATGTGAAATAATCAACTAAATGCTCGTCCATTATCAAAATTAGTTCACGTAGATAAAATAGACACTGATATTACAATTATTAGAGCAAATTCGTGCTACGAAACGCAGATGGCTGGGTGCCGCTGTCAAGAAAATAACAAATAATATTGAATGTAATGTAAAATAACACAAATATTGTTTAATCAAAACATTGTATCATAACTACTTAATTTGTAAAGTTTATACAATTCATTAAAAGATCAAACGATTTTTTACGTATAATAAATAAATCTGTAATCTGTTTTAAAGAAGGCTTCGAAATTCAAAATAATTTGACGATATATTTGGTACACAGGGTCTGAAATTAATAATCCAAATTACTATTAATGTACAGCTAGTTGAAATAATTTGAAACATTATTATTATTATTATATGAGTTCTGTGTTATAAATATTCGACAAAAGTTAATTTAGCCAGAAATATTATACTCTGTAAGCTTGTATCGTGAACTTTCTCAGTATGTATATTCCTGGCGATTGTTATCACGAAAATTCTATGTGCTATATCATAAATGTCACTGATATACTCCATTTTCGCTAATTGCTTAAACTTTCTACGAACTCATTAAGATTTATGTCTTATACGTGTTTAAGTGTTGCAAGTTTATAAACAATATACTTTTCGTATGCATAAATGTCGAAATAATATAACAGTAATTTTTTTTTTATTTTAGATTTATTTTATGCCTAATGCATTGTGTGCTTAATCCTTTCTATGGATTTATAGTTAAGCTGTTCGGATGAAATTTTTTATTAAATGCATAAATAAAAAAATATATCTTCCCAATATAGATTAAAGTTACCTATAAATACAACATAGTTTCAAATACATTGTCAAAGTGTACAGCACTATAATATCCGAAGTTATTACGAAAATGTTAATATAAATAAATCAAAATGACAATATCGATAACTCATCAATTGAGTTAATAATGTATTTAATTCAATTCGATATCATGTAAACAAACTGATCGAGAAAAATCGATGCTTATTAACGGCGTTCCTTTTGTTGTTTAAATTAACAGCGAATCAGCGTGCCATTCGCAAGCTATTCAGAAAACGTTCACTCATGCATACATCACGACCGGTTAATTGTATCAAGCCACCAATTAAGTATCGTTTGCATTGTCAAAGTTAAAAGAGACATTATTTTGTTCGCGAAAAATCAAGGGAGATACATCCGTCGAAGCGTTATTGCCAATTCACTTTTTGACCGATCGCGCGTTAAACAGACCCTCTTCACTACAACTTCTCTTTATTTATATTCTTATTAATTTACTCAATTCTTGTATCTTCCTCGTATGCTTCTTCAAAACTACGTATTATAAAACAAAGTCCTCCGACCGACTGTCTGTCTGTATGTTCGCATTAACTACTGAACGGATTTTCTTACTAATAGACATAGGGGAGATTTGAAATTCACAAGGAAGGTTTAAGTATATAATTTATTAAGGTTTTTGTGTGAATAAGTGGAAGTAGAACGACGATTATTAAACATGTCGGAAAAAAGCACCAAAAAAATATATATTTGGTAAAAATATTAAAAAAAAATATGTCCATCCGTGCCGGTCGGTATATAATATAGTCGATATATAATTATAGCTAAAACTAAATTTATCAAAAAACATCCTTTAAAATATTCGGGTCAGTGCACCGGATACCAATTACAGCTAGACAAGTTAGCTGAAGGCTATAATCAAACATTGGTTCGAGTCTCCGTCGTAACAGGTCGTAAGTTTGCCACTTCCCTGGATGTCAATACGAACACAACCTACAATTTTGTAACTCGTCTGCAACTTGTTGCGAGTAAGCAGGGAAGGGTGCTGGCTTGGATCAAAGTTTCCGCTCTAAACTATAGTACTTACAGCTTCTGAACAAAGGCTGAACAAAATTACATATAGATTTACCTTCAACGTTCGAAATTAATTTGCATTTAATTTGATACGAGCACTCTGATAAGTTGCTAAAATCAATGTTAAATGTGATTTTCTGTGAGTGTTTCTCTGAGTGTCTTCAGTATTCAACTCATTCCGTACAATGTAAATTGTGTTATCAAAAACTAACGACCCACCCTGGATTCACACGGGTGTAATACTGATAGTAAATATACTACAGAATTTGTTTATTTACGACATCACTTTAGAAACATCTGAAAATTATCAGTGATTCTTTACTATATTGTCCATGTGTTATATACAAAAAACCATTCTCTCTTATTACTTTATCTATTAAAAAAAACCGCATTAAATCCGTAATTTTAAATATATAAGCATACATAGGGACAGACAGCGGTAAGCAACTTTTTTTACCACGTATTGATATCAGTACTAATTATAAATTAGTAGATAACTAGTACCGACTGAACTGAGATGGCCCAGTGGTTAGAACGCGTACATCTTAACCGATGATTTCGGGTTCAAACCCAGGCAAGCACCACTAAATATATGTGCTTAATTTGTGTTTATAATTCATCTCATGCTCGGCGGTGAAGGACAACATCGTAAGGAAACCCGCATGTGTCTAATTTCATCGAAATTCTGCCATTATGCATTCCACCAACCCGCATTGGAACAACGTGGTGGAATATGTTCCAAAACCCTCTCCTTAATGGCAGACGAGGCCTTATCTCAGCAGTGGGAAATGTACAGGCTATTACTTTAGTACCGATTGCCTATCGTGGTTAGTCCGTAGCGTTATATAACATAATAGTGAGTTTTGATACGTTTTCTAATCCCATAAAGCATGACCTTATTTATTTTTCTTGGCGAGCCAAAGACGATAGTCGTGATGATAACGGGTCGATGAGATAAAAGTTCCTTCCATAATTCATGTAACTGTGTCTTAAAGTTCGTGATGTACTATATTAATAAAAAAACAACAGGGACATTCATTTTACCATTCTTGCCACCATTCCACGCGATCAAGATTTATACCATAACTAGTTTCAGTTAATATTTGTATATATTAAATTATTGCATTTAATGTTATTATTTTTTTATGGTATGGGTTGGCGGACTAGCATATGGGCCACCATAGACAATGACGCTGTAAGAAATATTAACTATTCCTTACATCATCAATGTGCCACCAACCTTTTGAACTAAGATGTTATGTCCCTTGTGCCTGTAATTACACTGACTCACTCACCCTTCAAACCGGAACACAACAATACTGAGTACTGTTATTTGGCGGCACAAAGCCCTACCACCAAGTATTTTTTTTTATTATATAATTAATTCTTATGTTAATAAAGATATTTAATTATAAAAAAGATCTTTGACTTATTTACGTAAAGCCTTATGTCCTTTGTTGGAGTTCCAGTTTGTTTCATACCAAATTTCATCAAATTCGGTTCAGCGGTTTAGTCGTGAAAGAGTGACATACAAATAGACAGACAAAGTTACTTTCACATTTATAATATTAATATAGATATAATAGACTCCTTACAACATAGATATAGTATTTATTAAATAACAACATATACACGGAAATTAAAGTTTCAAATTAACAAGTTAGCGTCATAATTTAACAGCTTCTAAATAATTTATCATACATATTTGAATTACACTAACCGTTTATATTTAATAAATAAATAAATATGACACAACACCACATACATTGCTCTGATGCCAAGTAAGTAGCTAAAGCACTTGTGTTATGGAAAATCAGAAGTAACGAAGGTACCACAAACAACCAGACCCAAGACAACCTAGAAAACTAATGATAATCTACATTGACTCGGCCAGGAATCGAACCCGGGACCTCGGAGTGACGTACCCATGAAAACGGGTGTACACACCACTCGACCACGGATGTCGTCAAATTCATTCATTAATTTCAAATATTGTTTAAATACGGTTTAATTTTAAATATTGAAAATTATTATGTTATAAAAATATCCAATAATTTTAGCCAATCTTTGTCGCGTATAAGTTATTATTGTTATGTTAAAGCAATTGTAAAGACACCGGAAGGGTTCAATGATCTCATTCATTACCGTTGTCCTAACTTAGCGCCATTTTAATTAGTTCTGCCATTCGCTCGAGCAAATAACAGAATGGAAACAAATATTCGCCAATATTATCTATACGTGCTCTGCTTAACGAAAATATTAACTTCTTTAACTGTACAGAGAGTATAATGAAATACGTAATTCAATGTTGGAGGCTAATTGTAATAAAACATAAGAATCATTTGAGTGGCCCAGTGGTTAGAATGCGTGCATATTAACCGATTATTTCGGGTTCAAACCCAGGTAAGCACTAATATACATTTGTGTTTAAAATTTATCTCGTGCTCGGCGGTGAAGGAAAACATCATGAGGAAACCTGCATGTGTCTAATTTCATTGAAATTCTGCCACATATGCATTACACCAATCCGCATTGGAACAGCGTGGTGGAATATGTTCCAAGCCCTCTTAGATCAGCAGTGGGGAAATTTACAGGCTGTTACTATAAGAATCATTTATAATAAAAAAATAAAAGATTAAAAAAAAACAATGGACAATCAACGTTGAAAAATTTTGCGACGGCGGTACTACATTAATTTATTTACAGTAGTATAACATTGATATTTCACCTTATTCTATTAAACATTATGTCAAACTTTTATGAAATTTTCAATTGTATAAGAAATATCATTACTGAAACTTTGGTTCAGTAATCGATTTTTTTGTAATCTCTTTCAATGTACAGCCCTCATTGGTGGCCTTTATAAATACAGTAGAATCTATTGGCCGATAAAAAACATCACTCGGTAAGTGAAATTCCGACGGTATTGATTTTGCTGAAACAATTTCAGTTGCTCTCAAACATTAAGTCACTTATCCAGGACTACCGCAAACAACACAGACATAGAATATTTACTCTGTGTTCGCGTAACTCACGCGCGACTGCAGATGAAGCCAACTGGTTATCGTCGGCGGCTTCATCCCTATTTTAGGGGATATTCCTCAGATATTAAATTTAAAAAAACAACAATTTAATCCGTATTTATAATAATATAGATTTTTCACTATTTCAACTATGACCTTGAGATTTAAATAAATAAATATTGGACAACATCACATACATTACTCTGATCCCAATGTATTACAGGTAGCTAAAGCACTAGTGTTTGTACACAACATATAAAAGTAATGAACTTTCTACGTCGACTCGGCCGGGAATCGAACTCGGGACCTTAGAGTGTACCCATGACAACCGGTGAACATAATACTCGACCACGGAGGTCGTCAATTAATCTGAAAATGCTCTTGAGATTTTTAATTAGACATACACAAATTGATACGCGTAGTGATTACATCGTAGACATAATAGTATTCAAGAGTATTAAAAACTTATTTAAATTTACTTTGAAGTTCTGTTATCCTAGTACCTAATTCTTGTCGTATGTTTCAACATCCAGGCAATCGAACAAACTCCTACACAAATGAGCCCCCTGATAGTATATGTATATTTTACATTATAACTTGCCGAAATTATTGATATACATAAGTATTAATAATATAGGCGTAAGTATTAATGTTCCATCCATGCGTGAATATGAAAAATAGTACGTCCCTTGTGCCTTTTATTACACTTGCTCACTGCCACTTCAATACACAATAACGTACATTATGATGAATTAAATAACAAAGTTACCATTTTCTCTGTATTAAATTTCCAATATTGAATATTTTATGGATTCATTTGATGATACATTGAAAAGGAAGGGGAATAAATTCGATAGTCGTTGATTGATAATATGAAAAACGCTAATTACATTTAAAATAAAAATTAGTTATTTCTATATTCAAAATTAAAAATAGAAATATTATTTATTCAAGCGGGCTTAAATGAAGGTACCACGGAAAGTAAATTTTTCCAAAAAAACAGGCAAGAATATCAGTTTTATTCTTTCTCACCATTTTAATTTTACAGAGTATGTCAGTAAAGTACAAGTAAATTTATATACATCGTGGCTAAAAATGAACAAATACAAAGACCACGTTTTTTTATCATTCGTATAAATTTGTATCAAGTAATACGCCTTATTTATCAATGTTTATGTGACATGATTTATAGCCTTAACCCTTTATCACCTCTCAAGCGAAGTAAGACAAGGAATTACTTCAATATTTTTAATATTAAGCCTTTGAATGAATGTAATAGAAATCGAACGTAATAATTAGAATAAATGAATGATATAATAACAAATAGTAATTTATTGCTTATAAAGACTTTTTAACTTATTTTTAACTACTTACATGTACATTTTGAATGCATTTACATTGAGTCATAATGAATCATTGCAAAGTTTAATTTTAAGGCAATTGAACGTAAAAATATTAAGCTCATCGCAAAAAGATGACGAGCTAATCAAATTTAGCGAGTTGGAGAAAGTTGTCAGTAAGTTCTCGGATTCAATTAGTAGATACGGTATCTGCCGTCGTCGTTCGCACCGGTGCCGTGTCGTGTACTACAATAATTAATGTAATTCAATAGAAAATGAGCATGTAGGTATATATAATCAGACCCTTTCTCTTTCCCAATAAGCCCAGATCAAATAAATACATCTGCATATTTTCTAAATAAATATTGTATTAATTTAATGTATTCGTCGATTTACATGCAATTGCTTTATCGGGTGGAGTAAAGAAGATATAGCGACGAATAGCGTCCTATGACGCGATAGGTGGCTATTTCTATTGGTTTTACAAATCGGCAGTAATCGGCATTATTGAATTGCCGATGCTACATATAAGTTGTGTCGTACTAAGCATTTTTTATTCGCAAATTGAAGAACAATAAAAGTTACTTTGTCTATTCTCACAAAATAGTTTTGTCAAATTCATGGCCCCATTATCCCAATATGCCCAGGCCCCCAATAATTTAAAGACGACCCTGTATATAATACGTATCTCAGCCCGTAAACGTGTTTAAGATGGCATTATATTATTTGAAAAACTCCGCTTCGAATCCTTCATTATACATTGTTATGTAGATTTTTGCTCATTAATAAATAAGTTATTCTGTTCAAAATTTCATTTCATGTAAAAAAATGCTACGAGACGGACGGTTTCCGAATATAATTCATTTTCAACCGACTTCAAAAAGGAGGAGGTTATCAATTCGTCTGTATTTTTTTTTTTTTTTTTTTTTTTTTTTTTATATTTGTTACCTCATAACTTTTTACTGGGTGGACCGATTTTGATAATTTTTTTTTTGTTTGAAAGGTAGTGCTTCCCGTGGGGTCCCATTTTAATTTTATTTTTTTCCGATGATAGTATCCGTATGAAAACGACATAAGTCTTAAATTTGCATTATGTATATGCGCGATAAATAGGTGAATAACTTAAAATCACGTTAACCAATTTTGATGATTCTTTTTTTATTATAAAGGATATACTTTAAGGGTAGTTTGGTGATAGTTTGGTAAGGTTCTGAGCACAGGATCCATGACAAATTAAGGGAACGGGAGGGAACGGAACAATTCTGAGGAGCACGTTAGCAATACTCGGTCGAATCTTTTATTTATGGGTTACTTGGATATTTGAATCACCTTCCGGAACGTGGTTATGTTCATATAATTGTCATAATCGAATATTATAATCAACTAGCGACCCGCCCCGACTTCTCACGGGTGTAATACTGATATTAATATACTAAAGAATTTGTTTATTTATGACATCACATTGCAAACTTCTAAAATTGTCAGTGTTTCTTTACTATATTGTTCATTTATTATATACACAAACCTTCCCCTTGAATTACACTATCTATTAAAAAAAACCGCATCAAAATCCGTTGCGTATTTTTAAAGATATAGGGACAGAGAAAGCGACTTTGTTTTATACTATGTATTGACGGAACTCCTAAACGGCTTACAGTTAGGGTGCGATTTGGGGCAGAATTTCTTTCTGTCTTTAATCAAATTTTGTGTATATTATGTGATGTCATATAATGTACGACATAGCATACGAATAGCTCTTTTGCAAAGTTTTTTTACTGAGGTCGATTACAGCTCATTCGAGGGTGGTACCTTGTAGTTTATGCCGCATGACGTATTAAAACCGCATTTTCGAAAGTCTATTTTTGCTTTATTCGAAAGTTTCTTTTGAAATTGTCCCTGAAGTAGTTTCTGATTCATATAAACGGCACGCTTAATCTATCCATATTAAGAAAAAAATGTTAGTCTACATCAGCTTCACTTAAAATCAAAAAATAAATAAAATTTTAACAAAAAGAAAAACCGACTTCAAACAAAACAGTATTTTAAAACAAATTAAAATGCACTAAAAAGTAATAAAAATAATTGCATATTTAACATATTTTTGAGAGTCCTCCTAGGTAAAATGAAATGAAAAATATTAGACTACTTAAAAGTCGATTTACGATTATATAATGTAGTTATAATTATTGCTATATTTGGAGTCGGTGTCAGCCAGCCCTATACTATACCTATCAAAAAACAATACGAGAATACTTTAAGAAATGTTTCTTACAAATTACCTTTTATACGATATTATACTGGGTCAATCAAGAGGCTCGTATCGCTTCTTTCTTTTGATTGTTGAAGCGTGTGCCTGTGGCTGACACCGGCTCCAAATATAACAATAACTATAACTACGTTATATAATCGTAAATCGACTTTTAAGTAGTCTAATATTTTTCATTTCATTTTACCTAGGAGGACTCTCAAAAATATGTTAAATATGCAATTATTTTTATTACTTTTTAGTGCATTTTAATTTGTTTTAAAATACTGTTTTGTTTGAAGTCGGTTTTTCTTTTTGTTAAAATTTTATTTATAATTATCATCAAAACGTGTGATAACAATATTTTCGTATCTTCTTGAATTTAATAATAAAACGTAATTCTCGTTAAATGATTCAAATAAAAATCAGCATCCACAAGCTGTATTTTTTGATTGTAACAAATTAAAATTATAATTGAATAAATAAATTAATAATTTAATTAGTCAATTTGAAATTACAACTTATCGTTATAAGTATACCTGAGGAGTCTAGGTATTAAAATAGACATGAATTTTATATGTTTACTTAAAAACCAAATGCGTAAAATCTTTAACTATATAAATACTGTTTTATGTTAAAACAAAAATTAATATAAAATTTTCACTCAACAATAAGCAACATACCTATGTGAGCAAACACAACAATCGTTGGAGTTGTATTCGCAATAGGTAAATACGTTACAAATTACTTAAGATATTGGACCGGTAAAAGCTAAAAGGCCGTAGCTAGAGAAAGTAAATTATTTACGGGAAAATGTTACGGCTTGATTAAGCCGAAATGAATCATGTGCCTGTTAATAAATCGTGTTTCAGCAGGAGCAGTTCTGTTAAACAACTTCCCTAACAACAAAATGGTTTTACCAAGATACACTCGTAATGGAGTTGGTAGCTATGAGCAAACTATTACGAGGTAGACGGCTGTAGATTGAATTAGACGGATGCGCTCTAACAGTGAATTATCATATGAAACTGTGTGCGCTTTCGGCTAATGCATTGCAGTTATCATTGCAGGTAACAACTGTATGTTTTACTACCACTCAGCCTCTCAGGCTTCAAGAGTCAATTCGTGTCTGTTGATAGTGTACGTGTAATTATATTAGTCCCGCATGGAAACCCATTGTGTCATTGACCGACGTGACACTTTCATAGATCGACGCCGGCAAAATACTAAATGTATTCAGTTTTTTGATGCATCGATAAACTAATTTTGACAACGAACTTATTTGGTATTTTGTAATGGAATGGTGTAAAATTTATTTTAAATGGAATTTAATAAATAAACAGAATACTCGTGTATATTTGTCTTGCTTATACCAATTAACCATTTTGACGGATGACACATGGAATTGCAGCACAGATAAAAAAATATTATTGTTTATTTTTCAAATCGATGTTTAGAATAATTTTATAAATGAAAACAATTCATATAATATACAATAAATTATTAAACTCCTTTTAATAAATGACATACATTACACAAATTAAATGTTATATTATTAATAAATAAACAATAATTAAAGACATCGCGCGTCAAAGTATCTAACGAATATTGCTGATAGGTAAAGTTTCGAGGCGGGTGACCTCCGTGACCCAAGATTTCATTCAAAGCAAGTAATAGTTAATATGAAGTCAATTTTGTTTTTTGCAATGTTTATTTTGTAATATATATGAACTAGATATAAAAATAAAAAAGTTCACATAAAAATCGTGTATATATTCGAACCCGAATTAGTAGGCTTATATCATAAAAAAGGATTTGGAAATTCCTACCCGAGCCTTACATATATTGGACGAGGCTTGAGATGCGACTCGTCAGAAGGCGTACATGGACACTGGACAGTTTGGAAGGCGGCATTCTTTCATTTGAAAAAGACCGTAGAAATATCTTTTTTTATAGGTGCTTTTGCATGTGTAAGTCACATCTTTGTGTAAGTGGTAGTTTATGTACGAACGAATTTCAATGTCGTTGCAACTTTGAGACTTGAAGTTTATATAATTTTTCTTATTATTTATCGTACAAGGCACTTTCTATGTCTGAAGTGCTATGTCTAAAGATTTTCTCAGGTCTTTTGAAATGTTAATAATATTTGATATAGTATATAGTTAATTTTAACAAGCATAAAGAAAATCTGTATGTATTTAATCTAAAATAAATTCTGATGAATTTGAAGTCGGTATTTAGTTAACATAAATAACATCATAGACTTTTTTTTAGCCTCGTTAGACAAAATAAAAATTGTTTAATTTATGACATTTAAATCCTAGTGGTTACCGAGGTTAGCGTGTACACACATACAGAGATATCTAAAATTTTAATTTAATATATATAATACAAACAAGGACACCCTCAAAATTTACCGTAAATGAATATTTTTAATTTTAGAATGACGCTAAATGAAAATAATTGTTTTTAATACTTCTGTCACTGGCGTCCAGAAAGTTTTTAAAGCTTCCACCGAAAACTGATGTTGAGGTGTGCTGATCTCAACTAAAACTAATAGTAAATCCCTTTTGTGGCCATATCCAACATATAGTTTTGCAAGTTTCACATGTTATGTGTGATATTATTAGTCTATATTATTATTTTTCATATTATTACACTGTATTATTAGTACAATGTTATTTATTTATTAATTGGCGAATACCTACCCGCCGGTCTAACCGATTCAAAATAGAACGGGACTCAATATTCAGATTGCCCTGAGACTAGCTGAGGACATAGTGTGGAAGAAGCTAGTCCACACATATGTAAAAGAATTTCAAGAGAAGTACGACCTTAAGTAATGAAGAACAACACACTGTATATGCTAGGCAAAGGCCTACTTTCCTCTAAAGAAAAAATGTATCTGAATTTCAGCAATAGTTGAACGCGGAGCATGAGATGAATTCTAAACACAAATTAAGTACAGTGGCGCCCGTGTCAGAACCAAAAATCTCCGTTTTCAATTTACGTGTTCCTGCTACGAGATCATCTCGATGTATATATATATATATATATATATATATATATATATATATATATAATATATATATTCTTTATTGCACTAAAAAGACATTACAGAAAATAATAAAATAGAAAAAACATGAGCAAAGGCGGACTTATCTCTAAAAGAGATCTCTTCCAGTCAACCTATGGAGGTGAGTGATAAGAGTCAATCAGCGGGCAATGTAGTGCAGACTAAAATAAGATAGATTTGATATATTTATATATAATGGATAGCAAATAAAAATATACTTCTATTTATTACACACATAATTACTTATAAAAAAAAATATTTATATAAATACACATTCATACACATATATATATAGATACACACATATTAATATCAAAGTTTATGATGAAGGGTAAACTTGTGTCAGGAAATGCTGTCTTAATCGTTTTTTAAACATATCGATAGTAGTACTGTCCTGTATGTATTTAGGAAGTTTGTTCCATAGTAGCGGAGCTCGTACTGTGAACGACTGACGTCGAAATTTGCTGTTACTCCGGGGCACATCGAGCATCATAGTGATACAAGAACGCCTGGAGCGGGTTGAAGGAGGAAGCAGGTTGAGGCGGAAGCTGAGGTATTCAGGAATATTAGGGTTTGTGAGAATATTGAAAAGGACCGAAAGGATGTGCATATCACGGCGAAATCGGATAGGCAGCCATTTAAGTTGAGCGCGGAAAAGAGACACATGGTCGTACTTACGTAGCCCGAAAATAAAGCGAATACCAAGATTTTGTAAGCGCTCTAACTTATTAAGCTGTTCCTCTGTCACATCCAGAAAGCAAACATCAGCGTAGTCGAGAATAGGGAGAAGAAGAGATTGAGCGAGCATAATTTTGGTGTTGAAAGGGAGAAAATATTGGAGACGTCTGAGAGAGTGAAACGTGAAATGCATACGTTTACTAACATCGTTGAGATGAGACGTCCAAGACATGTTGCAGTCAATGATCAGGCCCAAGTTTTTTACATTATCATGATAGGCTATTGGAACCCCAGCATACTTGATACAGGGCACAGATGGCCAGTCAATTTTACTTCTTAGCCTACTGCTACCAATGATCATTGCTTGTGTTTGGCAGGGTTAACCAGTAAGACAAAAGATTTGGCCCATAACTGAACAGCCAAGAGGTCTTCGTTTAGGCAGTCAACAGTCTCAGACAACTCACACAACTGACAATGACGATACAGCTGTAAGTCATCTGCATACAGATGAAAGGGAGAAGAGATGACACGTGAAATGTTATTAATGAAAACAGAAAAGAGAAGTGGAGAGAGTATGCCGCCTTGAGGAACACCGGCAGATAAGTTAGACCAATCAGACGATGAATTTTCTGTTTTCACGCACTGCCGGCGCCCGAAAAGATAAGAGTGAAACCAATCAATGGTAGAGGAAGAAATATTAACCGCTCGGAGGGTACCAAGAAGAATGTCAAGATCTACAGAGTTAAAAGCACTACTAAAGTCTAACAGAACAATTACAGTAAGCTTGGTGTTATCCATAGCATACCGAATGTTCTCAGTTATATTCAGCAGTGCTCCAACAGTGCTGTGAGATGGACGGAAACCGGATTGGAAAGGACACATGAGGTTGTTGATGGTAAAGTAGGAGTACAGTTGTTTGTGAACTATAGATTCTAGGACTTTTGATAGGATAGGCAGTATAGATATGGGACGGTATTGAGAACAAGAGGAAGGATTGGAGGTCTTCGGTAGCGGGATAACGTAGGCGTTCTTCCAGAGTGTTGGGAAGATATTGCACGAAAGTGAGAAATTAATAATGTGAGTGATCACAGGTGCAATATCCTCCAGCACAGGAAGTATCATTTCCAGGCTAAGATTATCGCTACCGATGGCTTTTGTGGAGATAGATCGGACATTCCTCTTAACAGTTTCCTCCGAGACTGGTTCAAAAGTGAAAGGGGGCAGGTCTGGTGGAACAAGATTAGATAGATACGAAAGTGTAGCAGACTTAGTGTCAGGATCTAATGTTATAGGTGGCGTACTGAAGTACTGATTTAGTTCATTGAGGTCCACGGTAGTTTGAAAGCTATCCGTGGTTTTGCCCACACCTAATGACCGTAAGAATCCCCAAACTTGCGCTTGGGAAGTATTCTGAAGTCTACTGTGAATATAGCGGCGTTTAGCATCCCTACACATTCTGTTGCAGATGTTACGAAGTTTTTTGTATTCGTCAAGATTTTCCTTTGATGGTAGTTTTTTATGTCGAGCTTTTGCTCTGTCACGTTTAGCCATAGTTCTTCTGATCACTGGCGTTAACCAGGGAGCAGGTGCATGTTTCATCCGTACTAGTCGAGCGGGTGCATGTTTATCAAATATTCTAATCAGCTCAGTAGTTAGTGATTCAACCATGGCATTAATATCATTAGCTGAGAATAGTGACGACCAGTCAATACATTTCACATCCTCTCTCAAACGATCCAGGTCCATATGCTTAAAATCGCGCAGAAGATAAATTTTGCCTCTAACCTTTGTAGGACGCACTTTGTAAGAGAGGAAAATCAAATCGTGGTACGAGAATGGAGCAGTCATTTGACCGTGGGAGGAAACAAAATTAGGGTTAGAGACGACAATTACATCAATTAGAGTTGGTCTACTGTTGGGAAAATAGTGTGTCGCAGAGGACATGGGGAGAATGTTTAAATTAAGTGATGACGTTAGCGTTTTTAACTTTTGTGCTCTAGAATTATTCTTTAATATACAAGTGTTTAAGTCGCCCATACATATGACATGGTCATACACAGGGACGAGATTTTCCAGAACACCTTCTAATATGTCAAAATAGTTAATTTTATCATTTGGACAGTATAATACCCCCAGCAGGATCTTTAATAGGATAATATACCATGGAGATATAATTGCAGAAAAAAAGATTGTATATACTTGTTAACCCAGCCATTCGTCAATCTTATTTGTATACCATCTCACAAGATTGTCTTGCACTCACAGATTTTCGATGGATGTAGCGCATGAAGTCTGCCTTAGTGAAATCAATAGATGTCAGAATAGATCCAGGAACATAATAAAGTCCTTGCTTTTAAGCCAATATAGTGGCGTTGCGACCCTAAAACTTTATATGACAACAGAAAAACCAAAAAAGACGAAACACACAAGCAAAGAAAGAATGTCAACCCTTCCAGGGATAGGGCAATTGAGAAGGATATGACATGCTCACAGTAAATGAGACACAGCGACAAGAAAGTTACAATTGCACGACAGCGTATCCCGTGCAGAGGGAAAATATTACGTCATACGAAAAGCTTCGTATTTTATGCCAAGGCACTTTGAGTACACTGGTTAAGAGAAAACAAATGGCGAGTACCAAAGATATTCTAGAATACAACCTTAAAATGGCGATCGATAGCAAAGATGATCCGCTTATAAACAGACTGACCGAATAGCATCCAGATCGGCTAAAAAATCCAGAATCCCACAAAGACAAATAACACCCTTTCAAGCACACATTCTAAATCAATGGTCTGGAATCTACAGCTTCTAATACTACCATTTATTATAAATATTGCATATGAAACAGATTTAAACAAAAAAGTAATATAATAACAATGTCCTCGATGCCTAAACTATTGATCCAATCGTTTAAATTTGATAAAATTTTCTGCATAATAGACATCTTCTTTTTAAGTATATCTTCCACTAGACACTTTCTATATATGCCTTTATTTTACCAAATGATGCCTAGCCTTAACGAAACGTAGCTGGTTATTTTATAAACGTATTATGGGCTTTGTTGTTCAAATAAATAAAGTTTAAAGTCTGAAGTCGAGCGTAATGCTAGTTTTAAATGGGAATCAATAACGAAGCCCCCGTCACCGTCGATAAATCATACTTATTCTATTAAAGTTGTCCAGCGCCCTCATTCTGTTGGCACCGATGCTATTTTTAACGCGGCTAAAGGCGTCTGGGGGTAATTAATACATTCAGTCGCCTCTTTATATGGTTAGTTTTACGCCCGCGACATTTTAAAATATGACTTTTCTTTTGTATTGCTCTGAGATTTCCCCTTGGAAAATATTCGTATTTAACTTAACGGGAACAATTTCAAGATTAAATGGTACTTGAAGAATATATGTATACTCTAGTAGTCGCCCGCGGCTTCGTTTGCATTTTACGGTATTGGTTGACATGTGCCAGGCAGAAAAAAGTAGCTCATATCCTTTCTGGAGTTCAAGTTTGTTTCATACCAAATTTCAACAAATGCGGTTCAACGGTTTGATAATTAATGAGGGACAGACAGACAAAGCGAGTTACTATCACATTTATACTATGAATATAGAACACACTGCATATTTATATATTATTGCTTAATACTTTAAATATAAGGTTAATTTTTTTTTTAAAACAGTAACTACTAACTTTACAGATCAAATTCCGCTGATTATTCGATGGAATCGAAATTCAGAACTAACAGTAATGTTTCGTCTAATATGATTCTAAACTAATAATAATAATATATATTTTTGAATAAAGAAGTATTTGGAATAATATGGAAACATTTCATTAATCATGTAATATGCGAAGATTAGTTCGTGTATTAAAATAATTAGTTGATACAAAAATAATACGACCGGATAACGGGCCCGCAAGCTAATAATCGGGACAATTGCATCACAGCGGTATTCATTCGTAATAATCCCATTGTTTCAAAACTCTCACAATTGAAATCGATTCAATTTTCTGTGTAAGTGCATTCGACAATTAGTCTACATGTCTGACTAAAATGATACAATAATTTTGCTTTGTTTAAATTATATGATCTATTCGAATGCTCGGTAATATATGATTTTATATTTGTATACCATAAAATGCAATACGTCTACATAACTCACTATAAAAGTATACTAGTTTTTTAGGATGTATGCTTTTTTATGACATGATATGTGCCACTTAATGGAATAAGATTATCATCACCGATAGATACTGCAAGAAATATTAGTCATTCACCACCAACCTTGGGAATATGTTATTTATAACGATTTTGAGTTTTATAGTTATATAAGCTCCATTTGAAGCTTATGTTACTGTAAACTCAAAAACATCTGTTTACCAATTTTCATGAATGCACGAGACAATGTATGAACAAAAATAAAGTAGGTTCATGTCAACTAGTCGTGCAGAAGCGTCAGTGATGTAAACTTGCGATCTTTGAAGATCCACTTAATTTAAGTGTCATGCCATCGAAACTCTTTTTGATCTGTACTTAACTTTTTGAACCTATCTTCCAACTATATTTCACCTTAAAGTAACAAAGGTTAGAGGAAATTTTATTTACGAATGATTTTTATGAAACAATCATTTTTAAGTTATGTTTTGGAACAATATTTCATATATTTAATAATAATATGGATTTCGGTGAAACGTAAACATTTTTGACACAAAAATCCATTATCATGTTGGTTTAGATACAAATTATTTTGACACGAACATTCATGGCACCATAGAACATACTACAGTCAATTTCATAAGTTGATATGACATTACCTACCACTGATTTTCTCCTAGCAGATTTCATCCACGATTCCCAAGAAAGACTAGCCAACTACAGATATTATAGTGTACGAGTGCGGTCACACACAAGTGCACTCAAGTAATTCAATGGGACAATTGCAACACAACATTGAGAGGAGTTCAGCCGGACCAAAGGCATTACGTGCGATCTTGTAAACTAGCTACCACACCATTGCCTGGTCACTACATATTATAAAACAAAGCCCTCCGACCCCGTCTGTCTGTCTGCATGTTCGCGAAAAATTCCAAAACTTCTGAACTTCTGACGTGTCATGAGGTTTTCACTAATGAACAAATTCATTACAACAACAACAACAACAGCCTGTAAATTCCCACTGCTGGGCTAGAGGCCTCCTCTCCCTTTAAGGAGAAGGTTTGGAACATATTCCACCACGCTGTTCCATTGCGGGTTAGTGGAATACACATGTGGCAGAATTTCTATGAAATTTGTCACATGCAGGTTTCCTCGCGATGTTTTCCTTCACCGCTGAGCACGAGATGAATTATAAAGACAAATTAAGCACATGAAACAGCGGTGCTTGCTAGTATATGTATAAATAAGTTGAGTTAAAAAAAAACAATTGTTAAACATGACGGAATAAAAATATGTAAATAACCCGTCCGTTACGTTACGTCCACCCGTGTGAAGTCGGGACGGGCCGCTAGTCAATACTATATTTTGGCAACTATTCAACTATATATTTATTAATACTTGCCTTGAATATATAAAAATATGAATGAAAAATAATTACTTTACAAATCTTGACCGCCTGGCATGGTGGAAAAAATGCTAGCAGCATTTCCCAGTTGACTCGCAATTCTAATCCACTGAGCAAAAAACTAACGAAATTTCATTCAACTATATATTTATGTAACAATAACGAATTCATTTACAATTAAATTGGATATAAAATTCATCACATAGTTAGTACTGGCAATGAAGATGAATAAATTAAAAACTTATAGTTAAATGAAATTGCAAAAATCGCTATTAAACTTTGCATTTCGCTTTACAAAACCTTTAATAGTTCGATAGAAATCCTCAGTACTAGCTATCTTTGATCTCTGAGTAATAAATTAAGACCGTCTGATTCCCGCTTCGATTATTAAAAAGACTTCATTTGTGAAGGCTTTTTTAAATTATTTCACATTCAATTTCATTATAAATTTAACACTTGTTGTTTAAAGGTCAAATGAATAAATTTTGAATAGTTGTGTTTATTAAAACTTTTAGGGACTTTCTGAAAATTTATTCAAACTTTACTGACAACTTCAAACTAGTACTACTAATTCTATTATTAGGGCGAGTTTAACTATCCATTTTATTATTACAAGTAAAATATTTGTTAAGAAAAGATTCGTAAATGTTAAAAATTAATACTGGCATATACTTCACAGATGATTTAAGAGGAAAGTTCGAGAATCTAATGAACCTTATGATGACAAATGAAAGGTCATAAAAATTCGAACTATTTGGGCCATACCCGCTACACCTGTTACTCGGCACGATATTTCAGGTCTAAGTGCTCGAAGTTAAATAATTCACGAAAACCTTTAGTGAACCTGGATCTGCTGAGAAAGGCAAGAACATTTTGAATGTAAAAATTGTACATATCTAACTGCTACAAAATTATTTACTACAACAACTAAAGGTGTTAATTTACTAAAAGTGAAAAATACTTTTACTATTTTCTTGTAAAGATGGGTAATTTATATAATTAGAATAACATGAGACAGCTAAATTCGAAACTAAAATCCTATACTTGGACTTCACAGCTGACGTTAGACGAATTCTGAAAAAGATTCAGTATGAGCTAGAAGTAATCGGTATTACTAGCAGCAGTCCAGTATGTTTTCGTTTGTATAGTACCGAAGGAACAAAACGTAAACCCGTTTTTATTCCATGATGAAAATTAAATGGTATCATGTAAAATCTAAAAAAAAAAATCTTTAAAAATTCCTACGAAATTTTTTAACACAGAATATCATCTGTTCGATAATATTATAAGTTAAGGTACAATCCAAGAGGAAGTTTTTGTCAAAATTTTACATTCTTCATTCAGTTTTATGAAATAATAAATTATAAATATTTGATAACATCTCATACATTATTCTGATCCCAAAGTAAGTAGCTAAAGCACTTGCGTTATGGAAATCCAGAAGTAACGACGGTACCACAACTAATAAACGTTTTCAACATCGACTCGGCCGGGAATCGAACTCGGAACGGCGTACCCATGAAAATGGATGTACACACTACTCGACCATGGAGGTCATCAAATATCGTAGTGACGGTATGCTATTTCACTAAATTTGTCGATAAAATTCAAATTTCCTATTAAAATGAAGCCATCAAATCTAAATTGATTCGGGGACTTAAAATTCATACCCATCGATTAAGGCTTTATATCACTGCGCTGTATTAAAAGATACTTTAATATTGTCTTTATTCTTTGTTCAAATCCAATTTTCTAGTATTGCTTTTCTAAACATGTGCCCGAAAAGCTATTGTTATTTCATTCAAGCGATAAAATTTTATCATAAATTTCCACCAAACCAACTGAAACTGTTTGAATACTTTCATAATTATATTCTTTTGAATATTACGATAAAAGACCATCAATGCATATTTAACTAGTATTAGATATTTATATATATATATTTATTTATATAGATAACGTCTCGGCAAAGGTAGTGTAGGACGTCTTCAGGAGAGGTGGAGTGACGATTTACCCAAGTTGGCTAACAGTAGCTGGATACGAGTAGCCGAAGAAAAACCACAGTGGCGTGCATTTGGAGGGGCCTATGTCAGTATGTAAAGATGAGCTAATGGTGATGATGATGAATGGATATTTATTTTTCGAGTTTTGCAAAGCATTTATGTATTTTAGTAATTCAATTGTGTTTATTATCAAATTGCTTTCTAAATCTATCAACAACAATCGAACAATAAATCAAATTACTCAGGTAATCTCTATGGAGTAATATTCACTCAACGGATTACAAATTAAACTAACTCTGAATTCGCTATATAACTAAAGTAATACATCAATTATACAGAATACATAATTGTTTAATTCGAAAACACCTAAGAGAAATCTGACACAGAGCCTGTCGACGTTACTTGCTTCCAAATCCCTTTATAACTCCGAGCCGCTAAATTAATAGATAAGCCTAATACACTTTATTGGCTCGGCTCAATGCAGTTGTATATACAATCGACTATACCAATGAAGCAAATAAACTAACTTTAATAAGTATTCACACATTGAAACAATGACGAATTTATCATATTGATCGAAATATTTGCATTCAATTTTCAATGTAATTATGTACTGAATTTTACCTGAGCATACATTTTAAAAATGAGCCGAGATGGCCCAGTGGTTAGAACACGTGCATCTTAAACCGATGATTATAGGTTCAAACCCAGACAAGCTCTTCTGTAAATTCATGTGCTTAATTTGTATTTATAATTCATCTCGTGTTCGCCAGTGTATGAAAAAGTCCTTAGGAAATTCTGCCACATGTGTATTCCACCAACCCGCATTGGAACAGCGTGGTGGAATATGTTCGAAAGCATATCCTCAAAGGGAGAGGAGGCCTTAACCCAGAAGTGGGAAATTTACAGGCTGTTGTTGTTGTTGTATACATTATAAATCGAATAGAATTTTGTCAATACATATTCGTGTTCCCTCCGAATATTCAAATAAATGAAATCACTATAATCTTTTATCTAGCGTTGCTCTGCAAAACTGTCAAACCTCGTCAACGTTCAATTTATTGGAAGCAGCGGGTAACGAGCGCGTATTTGAGACATTCAAGGCTTCGTCACGTAGTAACACGTCGGCTACCCTAGGCACCATAATGCTGATACCCAAACCAATATGAGAGACCGATTTATTCCACCGATAATCTCACTGTAGCTTCAAAAATATGTATATATAGTTAAGTATTCCTTTGAATGTACTGTAGAACAAAGGAGAAATAACAGAATCAAATTTCCCTCTTGCTTTAGACCAACTGCGGACTAATTATTAAAGTTCCAAAGCGCTGATGAGCGCTATGATCGAATAAACATGTATATCAGTCACGTCACGATATTTTCCTACGAGATGTATTATATATAAAAACAAATTATTATATAAAATGGTGTTTGATTGGGGTTGGGGCTTGGTTTTTTTGGGCTCGCAATTGTTGTCATCTAACTTGGCCATCACGGCTCAGTCCGACATTAATACTACGAATAATAACTCTGAATGAGTGAGCCAGTGTATTTACAGGCACAAAGGACCTATAAACTTACTAGTGCATTATTTCTTACACTTCCAAAATTTCATGAGTTTATCTATCACAACACAGTGGTGATCACTTCTCACCAAGAGGCAAATGGTATTTGTATTTAATTTTCTTAAATCAATTAAATTAATAAACTAATAACAAAATCGTTGGATACAACACTCCTCTTACAAGATAGATGGAGAATCTTCCAAATGATGGATGACCAATTTAATTTATTAAATTAAAAACTTTCTATTGATTAGATTAATTTCAAGATTAATTTTGAAGGCCTTGATATAACTTTGATGTATTTGTTGTACATATATAATTTTATTCAACTAACGTAATTGTATTTTTAAATGTTGATAAGAGCAACTACTGACTTTATTGCCGATTCTTCTCGATAGAATCAACTTTCCAAAGCAGTGGTGGCTTCAGTTAATATAGTTATTAAATGACGATTCAAAAGTGCTTGTAAAAGCATATTTGAATGAAGTGTAATTTAATTTGATTTGATTGAATGTACGTTATTCAGAACTCCTTATTAGCATAAGTCGAATCAGATCAAGAGGCATTCGATCTGATTCGCAATGTTAATCACGTGTACAGTATACATTAATCTTAGCGCTACGGCTATTTATCCCTAGGCCCTGCATTATCCCGACTGTCAAACTGCAAACTGACGGCGGGAAATTACCGCCGTAATAACATCGCTGTAACGAGATTTTACACAAAAGCCATTTGATTACGGTAATGTAAGTGAAAAATTATTTTTAAATAAATTGAAATTGTCACCGACAGAATTACTTGAACCATAAAATTGCATTTTTTCAATAAAGTCTACATAATATTGGCGCAATGAGGTGTTCCCGTTTGGATTTTGTTTTTAAAAAGACTATTGTTTATCACAAAGAATGTAGGATATATTAATTACAATTCAGTTTCTTCCTATATATTTATTGAATATATGTTTTTATTGCAAATGTCAAAAAACACACTAGACAATGTATAATTCGAGTTTTAAAATAATGAATAAACGTATTTTTTGATTTATTTCATTATATGTATATTTCTTAGACCATATAACATCATGATCCTCCTCATCACAATTTACTAGGGGTCGGCACAGCATGTCTTCTTGCATACTTCCCCGTCTGACGTCATCACAAGTAACATTCTTTCCAGCCATATCACCTTTCACACAGTCCATCCATCGTTTCATTTGTCATCCTTCAAAAATGTTGAATGGGAAACTTAATTCATGTATTATTTATTAAATTAAAAAACAATAATATTTATATAATACAAGTACACTAAATCAATTAATTCTTTAAGTAACAAGGAATAACTGCGATACATTTTATCAATAACAGTTATATAATTATTTTTTTTTCGAGTTGATTAAACTAAACTAAACTTAAAAACTAAACTTAAACGTAAACTTCTCACAAACTCAGATGCATTACGTATCCCTTACTCTTGCAGTATGAAGCGACGAAAATTCGACGTGACCAGAGAGAAAAGACGCAGGACCAATAGCTTTACGTTCTGTCCGAATGCGGAAGTGTAACACAGCGTTCTTAAATCCAGGAATTTATTTGTAGAAAAACCCAAAAACCTTCGATTGGATCGGGGATTTTACTACAGCTATGCGATTCTGTTGGAATTCTCTTGGTATCTCGAACGTGAATGTTTACTAGCAATTTACGATAATACGCCACTTTAATACGTATGACCCTAATTATTATAACTAATCTCGCATATTCTGACATTTCATTTCACACACATGCTCATAGGTAGACACACACTATAAACCGATTTTTTAAATTTCGAATATCGAAACAATAACTGATAGTTTTAATTAAGTAACAATGTTTGATAATGGCAACAATGTCAACACACAAACAAAGATATTATAAATCGCCAATTCATTGGTAACATCCTGAAGCAATACAAACTGTTGAATGAAATTACAATACGTAATTGGAACGCAGATAGCTGAGCTCATTTCCTATATATCCCCATTAATTACATTCATGTCCTCATGTACGTTGTGATAATGAAGAAAGTTAGTTAATCCCCCCAGTATTTATCTGAGTCGTTTCCGACTCCTCATTGCGCACGTATTCCGCATGAATAATTCAAAGTTATTTACTAAAATAGGAATTCTTACATCTCCATGAATAGCTAATTTACCATAGAAATTAAAGAATATATATATTTTTGGCGGTAGCGTCTGCGTATCAAAAATGATAAATATTCACAGATACGTCATAATTTAGTAAACTATTTGTATAAATATAATGACTTCAATTTTTACCGAAAAATTTAAATCAGGTTCACGTCAGATCAAATAAATTTGGCAAGACATTTTAAGAGTTTTAAAATCGTAGTTACATCGCTATCAAAACATAGCAGCATAAACTTAAAGTGTACAGCTAAAAAGGTAATAGTTTAATTATTATTATTTTAATCATTATAAACCTAAGCGTATACCTTCTTGAACCAAGGAATACGGGCTACTACGCTTTGAAAAAGCGATGGCCTCTTTGAATCAAAAGCAACAGAAAAACATTATTTTAAAAATCATTAATGAATAATTAGTAACATCTGAATAAGTAAAGTATAGGTAATTAAGTCCAGGTCAAGCCAGGTCAAGTTGTGTTTTTCAGTTGAGAAATTCTTAGAGTCCGGAGTTAAGCATTTTTTTTCCGTGCCTTGGAAAACACGTAAAGGTAGTCATACGGTGTACCTTTCAACAGCCATATCGTGACTGCGCTGAACTGAAACTTCGGAGATTACCAAAAAATAGAAATAAAGAAAATTGTACTGTTTGTCTATAAGTTTTCATTTTATCTGTTTGAAGAAACAGATATCACGCTCGTGTTTGCGGACACACTTGCACTAAAAATATCTCATGTGCAGCCGCATTTCCCTAGACTCCCTTGAGGTAGGTCACTGTGACAGAAATTGTCAATTAACTTTTAACAATTGTAAGCTAAGTAAGTCCCCCTGGTCACCGATAGCGATATAACGAATATTTCACAGTTTAACTTTCGTCTCAAAGTCAAAGAGAACATCTTTATTCAATGAAGAGGCGTTACTCTTGATTGACTGAAATTTACCGCTTGTTTGGTTAGAATTAAACCAGTAGAGGTACCTATTCTGAAAGAAGAAACATACCGCAAAAAAGAACGTGAAATATCATATTTAGGTTATAGTATATATAGTTATAGATGGTTATATGCAACATTGACTTTAATGATTATAACATATTTTATGCGATACGTTTCAAATTCATATCACCGTAAATCAGCTGTCAAAATTTCACGAGTGTTTTGCGAAGTGAATTCTTACAGTACGTCACTGCAGACTTGAAGAACGAGTAGTGTTCGATTATTATTTTCCTTAATTTAATTTAAAATACAGCACACTAATCTATTCAAAATAAACATACATCGGAACACAAAAGTAATTACTCTATTTAATTTCGATTCACTCAATTAAGATTCTCGAATGCGAAAAAACAAATGTTAATTGATTGAAACCAATTATAAATTTAATCACGAGCATAATATATCACAATATAAATTAACCTTCATGCTTAAACAGTCCTGGAAAAGTTTTAATGAGATTCGTGATCAAAATTTATCTTGCAAAATATAAAATGTATTTTTAATCGTATTTATTCGGTAGTTCTTCTTTAGTAACAGTAATTATTCAGGCTCGCTACAACAACACACCGTGACAGAGAATAAACAAACTAACGGGCCTCAAAGGGACTTGCGAAAATCTTTAGGTTTTTTTGTTAAATATCGTTTACTTTCAAACAATAGAGAGAAATCTCTACTGTATATAAAAAAAGATATTGGTCTATCTATTTGAAATAAATTTACGTACTTCGACAGCGTCTGACTATATGATACACGGTAATCGAAATCGTTGTTTAGGGTTCCGTAACTCTAAAATAAAATTAAATAATAAAGTGTCGTTTTTCTGTTGTCTTTTTGCTAAGACACCATTTTAAATACTGAAATCGAACCTTTAAGTCTACGCAATCAAAATATATGGTAGTTTATGTCATAAATTCGAGGGAAATCAAAACCTAATCTAGAATTATGAAATATAATAGGTAAGAGGCGGAGGGAGGAGGAACATGTATTAGGAAAAATCCAAAAATCTGTAAACCTTTAACATTGTGTTTTGGTGTAGAAATCTCAGAGAGCGATTTCCACGTGGGTAGTTTTTTATTTCATAAAGAATGTTTTCATAATATCCCATTGAAGTTACTGTATTACTTCGCCGATAGATGGCGCTGTAATACATATACTGTTATACCGTCGATACGATCGCCATGTCAACATAAAGTGCTACTACTAACGTTTAGGTATATTAAGAACTAGTAACCCGCCCCGACTTCGCACGATTACAATGCTGATACTATTTTTACTGCAGAATGTCTCACAATGTATTTCAGTTATTCTCTACTATATTCTCCATGTATTCTAGATTTAAACCTTCATCTTGAAATAATCTGTCTATTAAAAAACATCTTCAAATTCCGTTGTATAATTTTAAAGATCAAAGCAGACATAGGGACAGACAGCGGCAAGCGACTTTGTTTTATACTATGTTATGATAGGTATAGGTTATTGCTAGTTACATATTTTTTGGTATATACATATGTGTATATATAGAATGGTTTAAAAAAACACTATCAAAACCATATGCTGCAGTGCTAAGAGTGAAACTAAAAGTATTATGTGAAAAATTTGCGCATATAAAAGCAACAGTAAAGAAAATTGGAAATATTTTAGTCATAAATTCACTTAACATGCTTCATAAAAACAAAAGGCTGGCCTCTTGGTAATAAACCTACAATACTATGGTTACTGTACTTCTTTAGGTGAAGTTATCTCGCAAGTTTAGCTGTAATTTACAAAAACTGGTTTCCCTTCAGTTTATTTTTCAAAAAAATCCCTGCAAGCTCCTAGTTTATGAGTCTTTGTTAAAATCATTTCGAAGTACAATTTCTATGGGTGGCTTGAGAAGATAACTTCAATTAAGAATGTAAGTAATACGTTACTATAACAACATGAGTACGTATTATGTAACACATGCTAAAACGATGCTGCACAAAAGAGGTTTTACTTCTGTTACGAGTACTGAGTTGCACATTCTTTAAGGTTTTTTTAATTAATCTGTGATAAGTTTAGAACATGTTCCTAAATAATGTCACAAAATGGCGTTGATTCATCTTCGAAGTTAAAGAAAAATATGCAGTCTGTTTTTTTTTAATTATCAATTCTATTAAAGTTATAGAGTAATAAGTTACAAATTGTTCTTATTTTCAACTTCTATTGTCATTGATCAATCCGATTATTTAGGGTGTAATCAGTCTGATTTTATTCATAGGGAGACCCAATTGTTTATTGTTTATACCGAAATCAAATATTTGTACAAAATAACGCATATATTTCGTCCTTACAGAACAAATAAACTTTGTAAAAACTGAACAAATATTTCCTTTTATTATGAAATAATATTGAAACGTTATCTATAAGTGACAAACATTATTCAAGGATATATCTCCAGTATTTGTAAATGAAATGAGTATTTGCTACTAATCAAAATTAAATACATTATTCTCAAAACATAATACGTAGTTCGTAATGGCGAATATTTAGGGGCAGAGTGCGAATTTCCTTACCTATTTAAATTAATCAAGAGTTAGGCCAACCCGCTTAGCTTAGGCACTTTGGCACACGTCGCCGCGCCCCGCACTACACAACTCATCAATTTGCTCAGGACACACGACTTGGAATCCTGTTAATTAAACTATGCCGCCAAATTAAACCTACGCTATCTAGAAGTATCTCATGTAAGGGGTATTCCAGACATGCGAGCTTCAAAAATGAGAAAATCTCGTGGAAGTTTATTGGCCTTATTAAAACTTTAATTTACACTTACATTATGTATCATTAAAAAGTTCTGACACGTCATATTAAAAACGTACTCTGTCAAGAGTGAATACTATCCGAGGCAGCTCATTAATATTGGTACGAAATCGTATAGTTGAAAATGTGGGCAAGTCATTATAATTCTCACTTTATAAAAAGCGTGGAGTTAGTATTCATCGATTTATATCCAAAGTCAATAAAAAAAAGATTTAATAAATAAACACATGTACACAGTACGCAGTATTGTTGTGTTGCGGTTTGAAGAGTGAGTGAGCCAGTGTAGCTACAAGAGACATAGCATCTTAGTTCCCAAGGTTGGTGGCGCATTGACGATGTAGAGAATAGTTAATATATCTTACAGCGTCATTGTCTATGGGTGATGGTGACCACTTACGATCAGGTAGGTCGTACGCCAAGTAATTCCATAAAAAAAAAAATTGATGGAAAAGAGTAACTATAGAGATGCCTACCGGTTTTTCTAAATGTCATTTTCATACAGTACTGTAACATACGGTTATTTAGCTAGGTTCCGTTTTGTAAAATATAAACCGTAACGTTGTAATATTACATAGAAACATTACATAAAATATTCATTAAACGTCGACACTGCACGAAACGAAATCATAATATAATAACATGGACAATGACGTGCTCACAATATTAATTTAATTAATAAGTTCAACCGACTACAGACACTTTTTTAGGCTCGGTTTATCTGACCTTTTATTTTATACACATGCTATACGCTTAATTTGAGTGTCAAAAATATTTTTCTAAAGTATTCTGCCTTTAATATGATTTACTATAATTGTAATAATAGATAGGTATATTAGTTTGTTTCATTGGTTTTTTTGATTGTCAAAACTAATTCGGTTCACTAACGAAGGTATTTATAAGTTTATATATAAACGTAACAGTCAGCGTCAAATAATTATAAAAGTTACCATTGGCGACATGACTATAATCATATTTTTGGCGGTTTGTCTGAAACGATCTATATGACATTTTAAACGTCTCGACCTTTTGAGAGAGTATATTGTTGACAAAAATAAGGAAACTTTGTTTGTACCGATATTATTAACTTTTTGGTTTATTTCTTGGAATACCCTGAGCGTCTCTAATTATTTGACGCTGACAGTACCTTATATATTTTGAGGATTAACGTAATACATATATCAAGTTAGTAGGAGTGAAAATTGGTACGATATATAACCGCTTAGTGATAGATCACTGGCTTCCGGTGCAACTTAATCTAAAATGACTAATTAATATGCACGTAATTAATATAATTTTATCAGAATGAATAATCTTCTGATTCAATCAACATAAGAGAGACTACAATAAAGATCAGCAAATATTCAACTTTCAGAAAATCGAATATGTGTAATGAAACATATGTTATTTATAGTGATGTTGCTGATAATAATCAGGTCAGTATATAGCCTGTCGGCCGTATTGTTGAACAAAGTTTAGTTACCTATGAGACTATGTCGGCTGGCGCCGAGGCTGGGCGCGGGCGGCGAGCCGGCAGGACGCAGCGCGCCGAGCGCGCCGCCGCCGTCGCCGCCGCCCAGTGGACCGCCCTCCAGCGCGCCTGTAACATTAAACTACATTGTACTAACCCGCTAAACCTATCTTCTATATATAAACAATGTAAAAATTAAAACATCAATACATATTTTTTTTCCATATTGGTATCTCTAAGTCATCCTAGGCTCTAGCGTCTATGTTTAGTCTGCACTGCACCGAATGTAATTCTTTAAGAAATTTTTGTTTGAATACACAAGTATCAATTATAATACTAGAGTAATAAGTTTACTCTAGTTGTTGTATAGCTTCATTTACTATACCATTAAAATGTCACATTAATGGTAAAGAAAGAGGTCACAGTTATTTCCACACACCAGTTTAACAACGTTTATTAGTATGTTGTTATATTTTGTTACCTGATTAATTTGATAATAATTTAATTTGTTCCACTTAGTATAATGTTAGAATTACAAAAACTTATGAAAAAAGCAAGTTGAATAGAAACAAAAAAAAAAAGTTGTATAGTGCAGAGATAGCAAGAATCAGTGAAAACTCGAAAGCTTTGAAAACCAATTCCAGTTCTGAAACACCAATAATATAGACTTGTATCTCCTGCACTGCGTCTGTTGTTCATTTCCTCGAAACCATTTCGGCCGATGCGAAAACATATATGAAAAATGTAAAGTAACACTTACAGCCTTTGAAATATAAATTATACAACTAAATCGTAACTTAAACTAAGTAAATATGAATAAAGACATAAAATGTTAATAAATGTGATGTTGAATATTATTACGGATTAAATTAGTCAAATACAGAAATGTTTAAATGTATGTAATGACAGAATGATAAGATCAAATAAATTGTCATTCATTAATAACTACCAACTCAAAAGCATTTTAGAATTAGACTTTCTTATTATTTGGCTATAGAAAATGTATTAAGAAAAATCAATAAGTAACATCTTTTTTTTTTCGTTCAAGCACTACATTTATATGTACAAAACAATAAATCCTTAAATTATTTTACAGATTAAAAAAGTATTTTATTTGGCGGTCATATTTTACTAATTTGTAGTGCTTACTATTCTAGATTGCATTATCACCAAAATCATACTTAATTATAAGATTTCGAACCAAATCTAGAGACGGTTGTGCAGACCACCATTTCATTGAATTATGAATTAAAAAAAATTAACAAGTGAATGAAATCATTACACTGGAATGATTGAAAATTCAATTGTAAGATTTGACAAATGCACTAAAAGAAGAATAAAAAAAACATTTATAAAATGAAACCAAATGAAACTTGTCATAAATTAATATGATTATGATAATAGGTAAATAAATACTACCTGTCATATACAGAATAGACATAACATTAAATGTTAACAAAGTGTTTTGATTATTACGTAAGTAAATAGTAACGTGAGTTGCTAATTGCCACATTAGCTTCAATAATTTTGATAACAATTGCGTAATTTATTGAAACGGTTTATTATTGCGCATTCAATTAAAAGTTATTTGCTCTTTAACTAATTATAACATTTTGACGTGAAACATAAGAACTTCTAATCCAATTAAATTAGATTTAGTTATAGTTCCCGTTTCGTAAATTAAACTGTATTCTATTGTCCAGATTCCATACCTAGATTGGTTGTTATGAATACATGTTATTATGAATACAATCACGTCAAAAAAGGCGGAACTATTAAAACAAGGCTTGATATTTAGGTGCAATATTACCTGTTTCATGTATTCATTTATTATGTCATAATTAGTATTATCTCTATTATCTATGCTAATATTATAATTGTGAATAGAAATATGTCTATTGCCCTTTGTCGACCAAAGAACAGAATCAATTTTGATGAAATTTGTTGCAAATTTGTTACCTGCTTCAAGTATTAATTTCTTTATTAAGTAGTTCTCTTTTATGCCTAAACATTGACGACTCGACTGTCGCTTTGACAGTTAATATAACATTTTAAACAAAGCAAGACAGTGACGAAAATGTCTTACGAAAGAAAATCTTTGAGTTATTCATTTTGCTTGTAAGTTGATTTTCTTTCATTTCTCGAACAAAGAATGTACTTTTTAAATTGATTTGTAGCTTCTTCTTGTACACGAGATAAAACATAAATAATAAAATTACCACCACTATTTATGATTTGAAGAATGATAATTAATTTCAAATAAATTTCCAATTTTTGACCATTAATCTCAATCTTTTAAGTGATATACGATTCAGGTATATTAAAATAAGTAAAGAAAAAAATTGTATTATATTTTTAATACAAATTATTTCGTAACATCAGATTTACCTGTAAAATTAACAATTCTCACCGCGCACATCATAACAGCTGACGATAAAAATAGAGCAGGAAATTGATTGGCCCTTTCAGTTTCCAATAAACCGGTGATAAGGGTTCAGGATATAGCGGACACTAGAAAAGACACCGCAGAACAGGGAGAATAAAGGAAATGTCAACGAACGAAAGTAGCTCATACCTGTTTCATACAACACACTACGTTACTATCAATGAATAAGAAAAATACCTATTTGTTCATCTTTCAACATACTAATTCATTGTGAAAAGTTTTGAAGCTCAATCTACCATGGTATGGTATCAAGCTCGCCAATATTATAAAAGCGAAGGTAAGTTTATTTATTTGTTACGCTTTCACATCTTCACTAAACATACGATTTGCCTGCAATTTTTAATACAGTTCTTAAAAATTTTTAGTTAATATTCTCGAGATCTACCGTGTATTGGTTGCATCCTATTTTTATAAAGGCTCAGTTTGACGTAAAATAATTAAAAGTAAATCTCGTAAAAAGACTTCGTGCAAGTAATGAAAGACCCAAATAAAATATACGTATTATATTTTGTAATACATAATCAACTTCAGCACAGACAGCACTGCTTCACACTAATTCCTGCGACTCTGGTCTACTTAAATCTCTCGAGCAGTCATTCAGTTTATTTATTTTAAATTATATTTCAAAGTTTGCAATGTTGTTAATTAATTAATAGTAAAATGGACCCGCTGCGCTTCGCAAAGCCGAGGCTACTACACAATTTAATTTGTAGGTTGAAACCAACAAATGACAGAGACTATTTATTATGGAAGTTAAGCTTAACATGTTTGATACTATTTCCAAAATAATCCTTGGTCTGATTTAGAAACTGTTATATGGGTTGAACGACGCGCAAGGGAGACATCACCTTACTCCATACCCTGTAATGTCTACATCGATCGTCACAACTATAAGGATCCATTAACGAAACCAATAGTACCGTAAATTATATAGTTATGTTAGTTTATAAGGCCTTGTTGGGAAATGTTATATATCATTTGTAACTGTAACAGAGACATAAACTACGAATGTATTACTTTATCTTTGTATAGCAGGCTTAAACAGATCAATACAAGAAAGGCTTTTAGAAGACTTTGAGTTGTTACAGCAAATACATTTAAACGTAGAACTGCAACCTTTTTTATTTTAAGAGATTAGAATAATTTTTATTTTTATATTCAAGAGTAAGTAACAAGGATAGTAAATGCCTTGCATGTATTACAACATATAGAAGATGTCATTACAGTATATTTTTTTTTGTGAAACATTTATTGTTCGGCCAGTAATTTTATTATTCAAATTAACTATTATGTACTTCTGGAAAAAATGCATTATGTGAATGATATTCAGTGTCTTGATCTCACAAAACTTTAATCAAATTGAGGCAATTTAATAATTTCGTTACATGTATCAATTGTGACTCAAATTATATTCTATTAATTCATCATTTGGGACAAAAGCGAAACCTTTTTGGATGAGCATCGAATCAATCAAAATTAAATAACGTTGTTCGTACGTAGTGAGAAAAATAAACCTTAAATTTAACGTTATTGTTTTATTTAAGAACACCCAAAGAGGTTGCACTTCAAAATGATTGTAACAAAGACTCATAAACTTAAAGCCCGTAGCGATTTTCGCCCAAAACAAAGTAAAAAGAAAGCAGATTTTCTAAATTGCCGCTAAGCCTGCGAGATAACCTCATCCAGAGAAGTACGAGTACAGTGGACAAAATATTGGAGGCTCGTTACCTAAAGGCCACTCTTTTGTTTTATGACGCATGTTAAGTGAATTTATGACTGCAATTTTTCCAGTTTACTTCATTGTTGCTTCTATATGCGCAAAGTTTATTACATAACGGCTATAATGTCCTTTTAGTACTGCAGTGTATCGTTGTGATTGCGGTTTTAAAGCTGAATAATATTATACGAATGTTTTAGCTACCTTATATTTTTATTCATATAAAAAAAGATATCTCCTACTGTAATTAAAATGGTAACATGTATTTTTTAAAATAAAACAATAAAAATATCGATACATTAAATACGTCAGTTAAAACCGATTTTGTTTTCAAAATCGCAGTCATGTAATTGTAACTAACCATCTAAAGAAGACAACTTATTAAATTTAATTCAATTAATTTGCAAAGATTTCACGTTGAATGAGTAAGAGATATTTGTAAATAATTATTTTCAAAAATGACAATTAAAATAGCGTTAAATAAATATTTACACGACGAGGTCTCGACGGAGGATATTGGTTTTCTTGTAAATCCTAGAAAGAAATAAATCTAGAATCGCACTGCCGGGAGAAAAAAGGAAATCTTTAAATCAATTAACTAGCAACGGCTTCTAGAGTTGTAAATAAAATTGAAACTTAACGTTGTAAACAAGAAATCTTCCAGGTACTCTATTTCTTAATTTACTTTGACTTTTATTAAGAAAACATGCTTTTTAATAAACGCAAAACGTATTGGTTTTCATTTATTCACACACTTTAAACTAACATTTTATAAATATCTCTGATAATTATATAAATGGTTTACCAAGTACTAACTAGAACGTCTAGAGCAAATAGAATAGTTAAGTGAAACAAAATAAAGCAATATCATAGAATTGCATAAGAAGCAAATTTATAGAGACGTCTGCGCTCAACTCTATCAGAACTCTACATCTTCCTAACTTGGCTCGAAATATAATGACAGCAACGTTAAATTTTTAGGCACTTTTCCAACTTTTAAAGCCACGAGAATACCTAACTCGGTTAAAATTAGTCCATCAATCAAATAATAGATATCGGATTAATTTAAATACAAAACTCATTAATCTTTTATTTTGGAATTAATAATTTAACGAAGATTGAAGATCATGCGCCCAATTATTACACTATTGAATAAATATGCTTCGACATTAAATTCAATCAAAATATATTTTATCTGAGTAGGCTCTTGCAAGCACTTTCCGATTGTCATTTAATAAGATTGATGAACGTAAATCGAATCCATATTCCGAAAGGAAAAATAACTAAAACAAACGGTGAAAAAATTATACTCTTCAATTAATTTTTCTCTTTGATTTTAATTACCTACATTTGCTTAGACGCATTCAGTATATTATGCTCGTTCGTTCTCAAGCTCGTTTAAAAACATCTTTATGTATTTTTATTGTAAATAAAATTCAAGTTTTCTCACAAGTCACGACAAAAGAATCCGTTGTGTTGCATTTACTTAAAATTTTCCGTTGAAAGAGAAATACAATTTTCTAAGGGAGCCTTGAAGCGTTACGATCTGCAATGAAGCTTAGTGGGTGACTGAACTGTAGGTCAAAGTTCTCAACTCGATACTCAATCGCCTAGAAAAAGCTCTTGAAAACTGTTTAGACAATAAAAGAAAGAAATATAAAAAAAAAACTTTAAGAAACTATACGAAGTGAATTGCAAAGTTATAGGACTTAGGATACTTACAGTATTCCTTCAACTTTTATTAAATTCATAACAAACAAGATCTATTTTATTTGAAGTAGACACTTATATGCAAATAACTTAGGGCTGTCAATAAAAATAAAGGATGTTAATAATTATTATTACAGTAAATATTTTCATTATAATGTCAGATTTACGTGTGCTTAATACAATCATGATTCTATAAAAACGATTTCGAGAAATTCTAAAGAGATATTCGTCATGTCAGTAAATTTCTTTAAACATACATAACTAAGCTCAACTCAGAAGTTCTTAAGATATATAATATTACCATTTTCAAACTACTAAAACTTAATCCATATATCGTATTTAAAGTTGAGATCATAATTTTAATGGAAATCCCACAATAGTTATAACTTTAAATAAAAGCCATGATAATACACATATACTTATATGCTTTTTAAAAAACTTCGTATAGCCTCATTCTAAGCGTCTACATAAGTATCTTTTAAAATAGATCTTGAAGTTAGTTATATGCTAACATAAATAGCACAGTGATCTCTTCAGAATAAATTCGGATCGTAGTCTGGCTCGAAGCTATTTCAGTTTGGGGAACAATGCGATCGACATAAACCTTAAACTTGAACAGAAGCGCGGCATCGTCAGCGATTTTCAGTAAGAAGTGATTCCTTTGAACGTCTCTTGTTCGAAACATTATTTTATAAATAATATATAAACATATATCATGTACATTTGAATATTTTAATTTATTACGTCATTTCAAATTTACTTCTAAGCCTCTCTCAGTATAAAAATGAATTACATGAAGCCCAGTGATTAAAACGCGTGCATCTTAACAGATGATTGAGGGTTCAATCCCAAGCAAGCACCACTATATATATATGTGCTTAATTTTGTGTTTATAATTCATCTCGTGCTCAGCGGTGAAGGAAAACATCGTGAGGAAACCTGCATGTGGCTAATTTCATCGAAATTCTGCCATATGTGCATTCCACCAACCCGCATTAGAACAATGTGGTAATATGTTCCTAACCCTCTCCTTAATGGAAGAGGAGGCCTTATCCCAGCAGTGGGAAATTTATAGGATGTTACTTTTTTTTACTTTACATGAAAATGATAGTTATTTTAAAGAATAAAATAAATAAATATTATACAGGCGAAACATTCATACTATTTTACTAAATTCCACAAAATATGAGAAGTTATTGTATTTGATAGTTTTCAATTTAAAGATAGGATCATTCCAAGATACACTCGCTATCTGTCGACTAGCTCTATATGGACTATATGTACAAACCAAATGCCAACCTATTATGTATTGAAATAATATAATTATTATTTCAGCATTGAATATTAACATTAAATCAAATTCTGATTAAAATGCAAAACAAGTAGTAACAAGTTTTTCGAACGTGCGTTGTTAGTTTAGTTACTACAAAGCATATCGAAATATTCGAATATTTACAAAGTCATAGTCATAGTCATCATAAAAACAAAAACGCCTCATTAGGTTTTTGATAAATTAGATTGACGATGAGGCAGATTGATATACTGTTACACATTCACTATAAAAAGCTTTCAAAATTTAGTTTGAATAATTAATTACAGTTTTTCCCATTAATAATTTATCGCCTACGATACACAACAAATCACTAAAACATAATCACATTGATTTCGAAAGTAGCCATCATTAAAATAGAAAGAAAACGGATGATTAGTGACTACAAAAGTCAAGTTTCCTGACTTCTGATCTGGCAGCGTGCCAGGAGCTGCTCCAGGAAATAAGTTAATACCCATACACGGCGAAATAAAGCAGATAAGTGAAAAATTTTCCATTTTATCGAGTCATTACGTCGCCGGTGTCGGAGAAGTATACCCATCTGTCGATATTTTATGGCTGTCTATAATTAACTTGCTGTTAGCACATTCGAGGCGAACGTCCATCATGTCCGTTATGGTCTTGATTAAAATACAAATTACCGATGTTATACTTCACAAGCTAACCAATATTATAAATGCGAAAGTAAGTTTGTGTATTTGTTACGCTTTCACGTCATAACTACTCATTCATTTTTTTTAATTTTTGCATACAGTTCATCAAAGGTTATCAAAATTTACTGTATATGAGAGTTTCAAATTATCTGTTACCTTCTGTTTAAAAAAAAGTTGAAACAGCATTCGGTCTCTATCTTTATTAAACTATCCAGATTGTTATATCAAACTGATTTTGTTTGTTTAAATTTGTCAATAAAAAGGTCTTTCGATATAATTTGTAACAACGTTCCATTTTCAAAAAGATAAATTACAGCATAGCGATCAAGTAATTATTAAGTAATATTGATATATCATTTAATTTTTTTTTCCTCATATTATTAACTGTATTTCATTATGACCCCAACTGGTCTTGATTGTGTCACAGAGTGGAAAAAGTACTGAAATATCAGCCAGATTGAGCTCACTTCAGGGCTCAGAACACACGTCCTTAGAGTGGCTCCTGTGTGGCCGCCCTCGGCTTAGAACATCGTCACCGTTTGAGAGGACATAACGCGTGCTATGTATTACGCCGTCATACGCTTAAGCTTCTACGGGTCGTAATGAAGGGACCTCAATCTCGCTGCCGGGGTCGGCGTTTGTTATGTATGTATCCTAACAAGTGTGTATTGTTTGTAGTTAGTTTATAGTCATTATCGTTAAGGACGTGCTTGGGACGCATACGGGTTGGATATAAAGATAATAAATGTACACGTAATTGGTATGCATAATTATATCTCATTTTTTTTTCTTTTTAATACTATATTTTGGATTTAATAAATATAACTGTATACATCTTTTTTTGTCTCTTTTTTATGTTACAATGTTTTTTAATGAGAAAATAATTTTATTATATTAGTCATGAGAATGCTTTAAATAATAATAAAAGTAGTATGATATTTTTTTTTTAAATCATGTTGTTTGCTTTTTATTTTTATATCTTTACTAATTAAAAATAGTCCTTAAAATTATATGAAGTACATACTCTTGACCTGTTTCCGCAACGTTCTGTTTGTGTTTAACCTTATAAAAATTATCTTAATATATTAATTAGTTTTGACACGTAGGATATATTCTAATTCAAATATACAAATATCTAATATGAATACGAGTTTACAATTGCTCCAACAAACTACATTAAATAAGTGTATACAAACATAAATTAAATTAGAATTATTTTTAATATTACATGTTCTATGAAGATAATAAAATTACTGAATAAAAACACCGCCCACTGATATTGGCAGTTTAAGAAATATTAATAAAAGTTCCTGATATGGCCAATACATCAGAATCCTTGGGAACTAAAATAGCATAATATAAAAGGATAAACCAACAGATAAATTATCGTTTTAGCTCCGCGCGTTATCATCACAATCTAGAGAAATAAAACGACATAAGTCTTTATAGTATAATTATTACCCTACCAATTTAAATATTTTTTTTACAAAGTGACATTCAAATACTACAAATTTAATTATTATAGACAGAATTAACATTAATAGTCTTAACTATTAACCGTGTAAATAGAATACCAACTAACTTGTGATCTCGGGTAAAAGGAAGAATAAACTTGGTGTTCACTGGCGGTTTACGTCATCTCCAGGGAATCTCATTAAAGCCTGTTCAAGTTTCTATCTATCGCCACATAGGAACGTATATTCAGTACTCATCGAAATTGTCGAAGGCGCCTTTTTGCGCCGGAACTGACTCTGATTTATATTGGATCTGATTATTGGCATTTCCCTGTTTTCAATTCAAATATTCTTTTGGCTTTCGGTGACAGCGTAAGATTATTTAAATATCTGGTTTCTTTGAGTATTTTTAAAAATAAATCCAACGAAATTGACCAGATGTTCCTTTGCGAAGGCATCTAATAATAAGTGGATATATACTGACTCACGAAATACCCACACTAAATTTTAATAATAAATCGTATTAAAGGAGGTGGACTAGGATAGAAACAAATGAAAAACCGACCGCTAATGCCGTTACTATATGTCATTATCGATTGCCAAACAAATTCGATCTTCCTCTAAAATGGAATGGAATCGCCATTAAGTAGGTACTTAATTTTTAATCAAGTAATAAATCGATACATTTTCCAATTCCTTACATTGTATCTGTCTTTGACTTTTCTAGAAACGAAATCTAAACCTCGATGTGAGTTTGTCAAGTGGTCACATTAATTATACAACTAAGCCAATCGTTCTGTTAGACGGCGAATTGTACGAAACAAAAATAAACAATTCAATATGAAAACGAAACGAAATTCAGAAATATCGAGCAATTTATTTAGTAACATATCGATAGCCACAACAAATAGGGATCGGCAAGTTATTGATGGGTACAAAGCGAAACATCCAGCGGCGTGACGCGTGTGCTCTAAGCGGTAAAACGAAGCGAGTCGATAAGGGTCACTTTGATTTTGGATTATACATTTAATATGCTGACCTCCCCTCGCCGTCTATTATTTAGAAGGACTTGACATCCCAATATAAATTATACGAGAGTTATGTGTTTCCTATAACGACGGCATCTCTCTGTATATCAGTAGTCAGTATCGTATGATAATATAGAAAATTTATATCTGGAAATACATAGGTTAAAACAAAGGTTTGTTTAAATTAAAATATAAGCCAAATTAATGCATCGGCGTAATTATAGTACGTACTCTATTGTTTTAATTTATTTTGGGTGCACATTACAATGACGCCTTTTTAATCAATAATGTTAATTGTTTGAATATTTTCATAATTTAATTTTGCAATACCAATCTACCAATAGCTATCTTTTGTACGTTCAGCCCTATAAAGCTTCACTTACTTGACTCCTTCAGAAACTTTGAACTCAATCAAATGAATAGTTGAGGTACGTATACGACACTAACAAATTAATTTTCAGTTGATATCTATACATACATCTAATAAAACTTGAATGTGTGTATGTTAAAACAACCGCTTTTTACTATATGCATATATTTAAATGTATACACGGTACATATACCAAAAAATACATATTTTTTTAATTTTTGTCTATCCGTCTGTCTATCTGTTTATTCCGACTAATTTCTGAAATTGCAGAACCGATTTTGACAGGACTTTCACCGTTAAATATCTGATGTAATAAGAAGTAATTTAGGCTACTTTCATTTTAGAATGATATATTACCTATTTATATCATTTCAGTTTAATTCAAACGCCCACGAAGTCGAGGGAACTGCTATTCATTTAAAATACAGAAACTATTGTACGTTTATTTGATCAAACAATTGACTTCAATTATTTTAAGAAAAGTACTAAAAAAGAAATACCTACTTCGAAAAAATAATTAAGAGTGTTGCCAGCGTAAAAAAATATATTTATTAATTAATAATATGTGAATAGAACTTAGATTTCAATAAGTTGAATAGGTCATACTTGATATATTCTGTATAGCTTTATAAGTGAGAAAATAAGTCCCAAACCAAAGCGTATAATTTAATAGCAGACTAGTAAGTGGTACCCGCTCGCAATCATATTATCCCGCTAGCATTAAGCGGATATAACCACTCGAAGCACCTATGACTATTAACCTCCGGTCGGATTATTTTATAAACACATCCATATTAAATTCAAACCAATTACGTTGGACTTAAAGTTTGTAGCTCACGTATACGGATTTAAGTTGGTAATGTATCATTAGAACGGTTTATGTTATTATACAGTTCCCATTAATTTATATTGAGATGATTAAACGACATCAAAAAAGAATTGGATTCTAAATTTGAGTAATTGTGTTTGTTGTATACGAGTATTTGCATGTTGAAATTAAAAAAAAAAAAAAAACAAATTAAAAAGACACGAATAAATTAACTGTGTTCTATTACCGACCATAAACTCAATAGTTACTGTCACAAATATTACCGATATTAATTCAAATATAAGTATATTGTTTTTAAGTAATACATTAAGCAAATTTATATCCTTGTTTCAAGAAATTATAGCCCAATTTGGGTTAAAGAAGTTTTTCTCGCGAAGCTGATAAGTGAAGTTTGGTTGAACATAAAAAGTTTTATTGACCAGTCTTGTTCCGTTTCGAATTCACATGTTTCCTGTCAATGGTTTAAGATTAGAACTCTTAAACTAAACTTTTCTTGTTAGGGATCCGATCTAGCTTTTGTTTAACTTAATTTTAAATAAATTTTAAGTATTTTAAACTTAAAACAGATTGCAGTTATTGATTTCGTTATTATTATAGATCACCTTGTGACAATATCTCATAATGAACACAAAAAAGGTGGATAATAGCAACCAGTGAATTTATTGAACGGTTAATTAAATTATAAAATAGGAGACAGTCTGGCAAATAGAAAAAAATGCCATAGATATAACCAGACCCTTATATCGCTATTTTCCGACTAATATTGGAACTAAGATGCTATGTGTAGCTACGCATTTTTATCATTTAATACAAAAAAAAACTAAGTAGGTATTCTTGCTTGCAATAGAATTTGTGATGACTGGATGATTTCTGAAATATCGATTTAGCAAAGAGCCCTACCACCAAAATTCTTCTGTGAAATCTTTCTAATTTGCCTTTTTACATAACTGGGGATATGAAATTGTAAAAGATAACAATCTCCATGTCCTGTAGTTATGTAATATCTGCACGAGAAGCGCATCATCTCACAAGGCCTATTCCTATTTTATGAGGGGAGTGTTGGTACTCTTGGAGGCTATGGTCGTAAACAAGTGTAGTTTACGAGGGCCGGTATGTGCTTTACCTCGCTGTGAACCCGAGTGATGCATTTTGGACATTATCAGAGCCCGCTCATAATAAATTCAGTTTGAGACAGCCGAGGAAAACTGGAGGACGTAAATTAAGTTGATTTTCAAGTATACCCGCTTGTATTAAGGACAGTATGTTTACATATGTGTGTACGTTTAACGGGAGACGCAGCTGCGTGTTGAACTTCCCTAGTGCAGAGATAGGCCAAAATTTCAGCCAAGGTTAAACTTCTACGAAAAATTTAACAAAATGTTATCTTCCAATTTTAAATAAGAAAAGACTTTAAAAAGTATAAATATCGAAAAACCAATGACACAAAAGTAACATTTGTGCAAATTCCAAGTATTCATAAAGTACATACAACAAAACAATATAAGTCATTATTATTATAAATCTCTTTATTACGCACAAATGATTATTATACAATATGTATAATTACCAAAAAAAATACTAAAGAAAGGTTTAGTATACAACAAAGAAAATATTCATATAAATATGATATGGTAAAGTAGCGTTACAGAAATATACATAGCAAATAGACTATAAAAGTACCGTAGACATAAGGAGGCAAGGTAACCCAATACCTTAGTAAAGCATATGTAAATAACAATTTAACCGGTACCTGTCACATGTGTACATTTCTACGTTACAGCAGCCGCATATTGGAAGTTGTGTATTTACATTAGGAATACGAATCGAATAAAGTTCATATTCGAAAAGAAAATAAAACGTACTCTGTTGACATTTGTCGCAATGTCATGAGTGGATAGGAAATTGAAAAATGAATTCATTGGATCAATTTAATTTTGCATACTACGATTCGAAAATAGAATACTGTATTTAGTATGTTAGCTTTTATCTGTGAAACGGTAGTCCCCGTAGATTTGTTTTATACTTTAAATAAACAATTTTTAATGGGTATCGTAGCAATATATATATATTTTTTTTTATTTACAAACTTGAATGTTAACGAAGCATTGTGTTACATACGAAGCATAATGATGTCAAAAATAGGCGAGTGAATGCTGTGTATGACTATAAGAATAAATTGTTAAAAATCTTTTAAATTTTTCGACAAAAGATGTATAAGATTTTGGAGATGATATAAAATATAAGAACCTTTAAATTTCCCACAGTTGATCTAAGGCCTCCTATCACTTCGAGAGAAGTTTAGGAGCATATTCCACCACACTGCTCGAATGCGGCTTGATGGAGATGACATAAGACAGAGGCTCAATCTAATATCTTGCATCCAAATCCTGCTAAGTACTTTAACGGTACTTATCTTTCTTGAGCTTAATAACCTTTTATAAATTATCTCCAGTGTGGCAAAAACACGTGTTTTAATGAAAATCTATCATATGTATCCACCGAACGGCGTTGGAGCAGCTTTCTAACGCCTTAGGACTACAGACAACAGATGTTTATAGACCAGACATAAGTTACCGGCTGTATTTTCCTTCATGTATTTTTTTAATAAAGCCATTCGCTCAACTATGAAATTATAATGAAACACAATTATACATTTTCGAATGAATATAAAAAACTTTAAATATCACTAACATTGTTAAAAGTAAACAATACCGGTGACGAACTACATGAAATTAACCTAAATAAAATATTGCCACCTGTAATCCTCAACAAACAAATGAGAAACACAGTTTTAATTACATCCTACTTGACCGTGGATCAACAGAAGGAACTCGTGTTCCGCGAAATTACTGCAGTGGATATACATTTTTAAAACAAAAACACAACATCGGAACAAAGGAACTTCCCTTGTTAATTTAATTCCGCTCCGCTTTTTTTTACTTGGCTAACTTTGCCCATGGTTAGTTCATAACATACATGTAGTAAAAAATATCATAAATAATTAGTTAGACGGGGCGACCACGTTGAGAGCCGAGATGGTCTAGTGGTTAGAACACGTACATCATAACCGATGATTGCGGGTTGAAACCCGTGTAAGTACAACTGATTTTCATGTGCTTAAATTATTTGTATGCATCTCGTACTGAGAGGTGAAGGAAAACATCGTGAGCAACCTGCATGTGTCTAATTGCAACGAAATTGTGCCACAACAAAAAGTTTGCAGCGGCGTGGTGGAATATGAAACCTCCCCTCAAAGGGAAAGAAGGCTTAACCTAGCAGTGGGAAACTGACAGGTTATACATGTGTGTAACGACCACGTTAGTGTATGGTATGTTTTATAATGATCAGCAAAGGCACTTTTATATTATTTGTTCGAATACGAATTCAATTAGATTATTATAGGTCATATTTTCTTATTTTTTTCTGTGTGTATTTTCTTATTTCTATTATAAGAAAATGAGAAAATTCTTCAGTTCTTCAATCAAATTCTTTTCGAAACTTATATCTAAATCTTAATAAATTTTTTTGAAGTAATTAATGCTTATTTGAGGGTAAACCGCTTCGTTACGTAACGCGTTACGGGGGCAGTCTGCCTGTTTCTCTTTCTCTTACACATACGAAAACGCTGGGCACTTTATTCCCGTTTCACTTTAACCCACAGCGCTAGCAGAACAGACATACTGTCGATTTTTTTTTAAATTATCACTTCTATCAGGCGCCCCTACAACACCACTTGATGGTGAGCGATCACCAACGCATAGATATTAGCGACGTAAAATAACAATATTAAACATTTAGATTGTAAAATTGTGGCATATTATGAACGTTGTGCCTATAAGCCAATTTAACTAACCTAAGATAAATGGAACAAAACCAAAATATTGCTGTTTAGCTAATGAGTGGGCGATACCCACAAGTGGATTTGCAAAAAGCCTTACCACAAATTAACACTACTGCTGAAATGGTAAGCTATGATAATTATTATAAACTTGGTCTTTTCCAAAACATTTAACAATGCACGAGGCACAAACAAATTAGATCATATTTATTTTCTTATGTTATCTGTTTATGAACGACGAACAGCTGTGCCGACTTGACTCGGTTCAAATAAATGTGGAAATATCATTTTCAATTATTCCCTGCGTATAACTTTATTTTCTTTAACACCACAGCACACAGACATAAATAAAATATTAGCATTTCAGCTTTGTATTGATATTACGACGGATGAAAATGATTTCAAAGAATATTTCATGTAATATGATTATACGCGACCAAGTAACAGGGTTAAAATATTACATACATATATTTAAAGAAATATCAAGCCCTTCTTTGTGTTCATACGTATGAGATAAGTAATAGCGAAAATATTTATACGATAGATACATGATATTTCTTTGCATTTTTCATAGAATTCAGACGTAGATAGACTACTTTATATTAGACGGCCACTGGGAATATAACAAGAATTATTTGATATTATTTACATGGCTAAGACGCTGCCTAAGGTAGGAAGTGAAATATTGCACTTATAAAATTTAAGTTAAGATTTTTCATTCAATGTTCCGTAACACCGAAGACTAGCATTTATTTATTATCCCAGAAATCTGCGGTTTTTCTTATGGTGCATAAACAGTTCTTACAATATAATAATATTGTTTTCAGATTGAACTAACTGTAATTATACTTCTTTGAAAACAATACAATAAGACGATTATGGCATTAAATTTTAAATAGAATTATATATGAAATCATTGTTTAAATTGATTGCTTCGATTAAAACTCACATATAACGTTAATTAGTTAATTATTATTCACGATATAACATGGCAACATCTGCAAGTATAAAAATTTAAATACGTTTACTGTGATAATTATATTTACTCTCCGAGAATGTTCAAATAAATACCATTATATTAGGGGAAAGTTTTGTCGAGTGGTCACACACGGTCCTCAACAAACACATGTACGGACGTCCTGCTGTGCACAGCGTAGCCCTTTTAACAAAATAACCTGAAAATCTCTCATTTTCTTGCGCCTTGCTCGCTGCCTTTACTTATTCATGCATGTAGAGATTACACAGTCGGTTGCTATGCAGACTTTCTGCGAATGTTTATGGATTAATTTGGTTTAAAGGAGGTTTTTTATTCAATAATATATATTCGTTAAAAGTAAGACAAATATATGAGTATAATAATTACAATTACAACTCTTATCGCAATTCAGTTACTTTTAAATGAAGTATACACATTACCAGTTGTTCTTAAATTATATATCTATAATAATTTTTTAATGGTTACAACATATAACTCAAATTTTATTTAATGTAACTAATCGAAATATATTAAAATCAATATATACCTACATATTATTCAATATGCTCAATAAACATATGTACAATAAATACAAAACTAAAATTTTAACTTTTTATATAAGAATATTACCATAAAAAAGGACTCTCAGGCGATGCTAAAAAAATATATCTCCATGTCTAAAGTCAACGCGAAGTGGTGAGCTCAGCGCGTACTGAGATAACGAGTTCTATATCGAATGTGATATAACTTCGACAGTTCCCCAGTGAAAGGAGAATAACTTTTTGTATAATATCACTGTTTTAAGTTGTGCACACAGCATACACGTGGGACGGTTCAAAACTTTTTAGGACAGGCAATTTGGCTAGTCAGCCCACGCCTAATTAGTTAGTAGGGCCATTTCATTAAAGGTGTAATAAGCTAGCTCTGTACCGAGAGGCTTAGCAGGAAACTCAATGCATAAATGATTAAAACGGTACAATACTTTTAATAAGCTGAACTAAGTATCTCCAGAGTGAATAAGATCGTTTTAATTTTAGTTTGAATTGTAATCTTGTACGTGATGCATCATATATTAACTTTATTGCCTCATTTTGACGATGAATTGTTTTTAATAAAGACTGATGGGCTAGGATTATGTACCGAAAAAAGGTTTCTAGTTAATTTCTAGTAAATAAGCGAAGTATGATCATTACTCAATGGACAATTCTTATTTATTTAAGCACTCAAAATGACAATATTTTTTTCCTTTATATTTCTTACTATTTAATTAGTTAATTGTTGATTAAAAATTACCTTAATGAGTGATAAGACTCACTTGAATTTAATCAGAGAGGCTTAATTTGCAATCTTCAAAACAAAAGGGCGTTTACGAAGTGGCTTTAATTTTTTTTATGTTTTAAATTTTATAAAAAAAAGTAATTGCTATGAGTTTACTGTCTTAAACTTTCACGACAAATCTCAAAAACTTATACAGATAAATATCAAGATTAATTTATACTTTGAAAGTTAAACTGAACGTTAGAAGTTAATGGAGTTTATTTATCAAGAACGGGAGATCTTATTGTTAAAAATACGAATTACATAAGTACAGAAACGGCACAAGATATCTAATCGGACTTTAGAAGTATTAGAAGTTGATAAACTGCGTGTTGATGTTAGATGTCCAAGTTTGCTGTGTTCAGTATAAGTTTTTATCAAGTTTCATCACGACTATATTCTGTTTGTATGTGCAATTTATAAAAAGAAGTCAAATAAGAAATTCTGAGCGGAGTTTTTCAAATCACTGAATTATTTAACTTGTACAATTGCGCGGTTGCAGATAAAACACAAAAATACTGTGTTTAAATTAAATTAACGCCCAGAATTAAGCTAAGCTTCTTTTTGTAAAGAAAACTCTAATGTATTTTCATTACCTATATTTATTACCTACATTTTTACTTTTATATAAATTATCAAGTTGTACGTTTTAAATTAGTACATAAACATACCCGTGAATGTGGCGCTCGTAGTGCGATCGGCTAGGTCGGGGCGGGCCGGCGCGCCGCCGCCCGCATGCTATCAGCTGGCCGGCGCGGCCATCTTGCCCTCGCGCGCCTCCTCTCACCGCCCTGCGCCTGCGCAACAATGCCGCTTAAGTATTCAATATCAAGCGTGGCAAGTACTGAATTAAATTGAAACTTTACATAATACAGTCATTAACAATCTAAGATTCCCGACTGCTATGTAATAAAATATTTTGTTGTTTTACTACAAAACTACTTAAAAGACTAGTTCTGAATTAGATTTCTTGTGTCGTAACTTGCCGTTGATACTTCTTGAAATCTACCAACTAATTATTTCTTAAAATTAGTTGACGAATAATTAATTTGAGGCATTCAAAAAATATGTAGGAATAGTCACTCGTGTATGCAAATGAATACGGTTTGTTTGAACCACACAGAAAATTGTTAATATTATAAACTGAAACGAATCATAATTTTCCTTCTTATTACTAATCATAATTTAATAATTAATTTATACGAATAAAATAATTATCTGCTTAATTAGTATTATTTTTATATTGGCCATACACAATTATTAATTATTATCAAATATAATATATACTGTTTTTTAAATTAACTGTTTCGACTAAATCGTTATTAAAAATTATCCTCAACTGAGTTCACGTGATCTTATGACATGGAGATACATTTTGATCATCATATTAGTGACGCAGTTTCCTATTATATAATGTAAAATAAAATCTTAATTTGACGCATATAAGAGATTCAATCAAATAAAGAACTAATAATATATCTTAAGCTATACATAATATATATCCTTAGTGCACTCCCAGCTATATAAATCCAAGCTCTTAAAGAAGAGTAGCAAGGCGCTACGATCGATACTTATTTATTATTAGGATGTTTCTGTCCACAATATGTAGCAGACTCTTTATAATTTATACAAATATAGAGTTCGCAACGAGTTTTCTTAGCTCCGCCGCACAGTCGGGAACTCTCGAAGTTTCTTTTATTACATTCATTTAACAATTGAACTACTGACTTAAATTGCACCGATATGACTTTTTTTAATATAGAAATTGTATAGGTTTTTTTACTTATTATATACTAGTGACCCGCCCCGGCTTCGCACGGGTGCTACAGTACTGATACTAAATATGATAGAGAATTTGTTTAAAATATCTATCACATTACAAACTTCTAAAATGATCAGTGTTTTCTTAGTATCTACAAAAACCTTCCTCTTGAATCACTCTATCTATTAAAAAAACCGCATCAAAACCGTTGCGTAATTTTAAAGATTTAAGCATGCAATGGCATATAGGGACAGAGAAAGCGACTTTGTTTTATACTGTGTAGTGAAATGATATCTTAATTTAATAAATGTCGGAAACAAAAATTCAATAATCCCACGGTATGCTGTATGAGTTTTCATCATAAGATAAAATGTTAACGAGGTAAATATTTTGCCACAACAGAGGCATGTACATTAAAAATATTTTAGCAATTCCGCTTCACGGACGGAGCCGAAACTGGCGGCCAAAAAGAGGTTATACGTTCGGCCCGCATGAAAAATTTCGTTGACATTATTTTGATAAGTGTATGGCTCTTTTGTTAGCAGTATCTTTTTTAAATAAACATATTGTATTTATACGACAAAGAGTTGTTCAGAATAAAAGCTAAATAGGCTAAAGTTCTAACAAATACATATGTATGTGTTATTTTTTAATTTTTCTTTGATTTACATTATCAAATGAATGCATACCTAAGTTAAACGTTACCAGTGTAAATATTTAAGAATAGATAATCTGGTCAATAGTAATATTATAATATACATTATTATTGTCTATAAAAATGTATATTTTCACTTTGATTATTATAGAATAATGCATATACGATCTTATAAATGAACTAGGTACTGCTGTGTAAATAAATTCCTTTCCCATATTTTATGACGCCTTTCTAAAGCTACTACTATATCCGAGAGTAGCACATCTACTCTATGTACTCACTCTACTTATGAATCATTTGAAGCAACGATCTCTGAAATATTTTTAAATTTAAAAATCGAATAAAAAAAAAATTATATTTTCAATTAAATTATAACTTTTTTGTCATGATTTTTGTGAGCATCTTTTGTCACGTCAAAAATACGGCAAAGTTGGTTGGAAGATAATAAATCGAGCAGTCGCAATTGAAATGTCAATCCACAAGTTACACGGTGAGCATCGTGTGAGCATACACGATAGAACAACGCAGACGTCTGATGGCTCACTAACGTTTGAAATTCCCAACCTGTCGTCTGCCGCGTCATGGCAACACTCGCCATTTATTTGTACCTGCTTGTGACAACCACTCATTCCTGAAATGTTTTCGTTGTTCTGGCTTTCGAAAACGCAACGACAAATGTTCTAGCACAACTCACAAATCGCAATTCGGAAAAGTTTATCGTATTTTTGTTGTACGACCGTTCTTGTTTATCTCTTTTAACTTTTATTCACATCTACCTTGATCTGACGAGAATTGAAGGTTCGAATGTATTTATACATACGAGCTTCTTAAGTTATATAATAGTTAATCAATGCTATTTAAATAATCAATGCTATTAACATTCGATATTTTAACAAGTATGTACATATGATTTTAAGAAATTTTTGGTGTACAGAAAGAAACATATTCCAAACTACCTATGCATAACTGCGTTTTGTATAATAAAAATGAAATTTGTAGATTTTCGAGTAGGGTAATTTGCATAAAAAAATATTCATATTATATCGTATTAAAAACATTTCTGGTAGAAAAAATACTAGTGGATTTCAGAGGTGATAGTACATAAACACACATGATCAATGGTAATTATTCATATCTATTGAACTTTGATTAGCGCATCCCGATATCTGGTTATTGACTCTATGCGAGTCCAGGAGAAATTAGCAGATTCAGATAATGTCAATAGTTTACATGTGATCTAATACATATGGCCTATGAGCAATATAAGAAATTACATTGCTCACTTTCGCCTCAATTCCCATATGACCTTATGCTTATCAGCGGTAATTAATGAACAGGTGCGGTAATTAACGAACAGATGAGAATGTATTGAATAAAAAATATTTTACGTAGAATAAGGAGTATGTTTATAGCCTATTCCAATGGAAGTATAAAAATTATATCAGATGCTTAACTTGTCTTTATAATTCATCTCGTGCTCAGCGGTGAAGGAAAACATCGTGAGGAAACCTGCATGTGACAAATTTCATAAAAATTTTGCCACATGTGTATTCCACCAACCCGCATCGAACAGCGTGGTGGAATATGTTCCAAACCTTCTCCTCAAAGAGAGAGGAGGCCTTTACCCCAGCAGTGGGAATTTACAGGCTGTTGTTGTTGTTGTTGTTGAATATCATAGTATAATCAAGCTCTCAACCACTGATATCGCGTCAATTTGCTGTCAAATGTTATTTATCTGACTTTTTCTCTCTTATGCTTGGAACAGAGTATAATCAATTATTCCTTTTTATTCTAAAGCGCTACGTACGCGCTCACAAATCAAACGCTGCGAAATAAATCATAAAACGTTGAAAGGTGGTTAAACCGTTCCTTAGTCTACACTCATACTGATATTCCATTTATATAACTAGCTTATGGCAGACCGGTGAGCACACTCACTGTTGCTAAAAGCTTTCCTACATCGCCCAAACTAGCTATAGTTAAGCTAGTTCTATAAATACGGTTACATTTATTTTGGTCTGTTTAAATGTCTGCATAATTTTGTTTCCATTAGAACAGTGATAATTATTTCGAAATATAATTAGACCGTACATTTTAAATTAACTATGCTTCGGGTATATTTTGTATTAATACATCGAATTATAATATAACGGAGAAATACATAGAAGGGGATTTCGGAAACACATACAAAATATCAAACTTTTCAGAAACAAAAAATTGTGTGAAATAAAAATAAATCGATACGGTAATATACTCTATTATAAATGACGTCATTAATTTTAAGCTAATCCTGGACATATACGTAATAATACTAAATAATACTTGGTATTTTTAGTAACTTGCAAATATGTACTGCCGTAACATTTTAAATGATATGAATAAAAATTAGTTAATGAGAAATAATAGAAAAATGCAGTAAGCTCAAAGCGACATGCGGAAAAAGATGTAACGGAATAGGAGAATTATATTCTTATGCACCTTGTTAACCCATAAAAGAGGTCAGACGACTTAAACAAAGGCTTTTTGATGCCTTCAAGTACTCGACCATAGTACATTTTGCCCATCAAAAAAATATAAAGAAAAACAAAAACAATTCATTACATTTAAAATATTAAGGATGGGTTGTAGTTATTATACCAATTTTTGAGATCGAAATTAACAATACTAATTATAATATTATTATTATTAATCAATATTACATTAATATAGGTAACCAGCGACTCGCCGACTTCGCACGGGTACAATACTGATACTAAATATACTGCAGAATTTATTTATTTACATCAACATCACATTAAAAACTTCTATAATGATCAGCGTTTCTTTACTATACTATCCATGTATAAGATACAAAAACCTGCTTCTCGAAACACTCTATCTATTAAAAAAAATGCATCAACATCTTTTGCGTAGTTTCAAAGATTTTAGCATACAAAAGGGACATAGGGACAGAGAAAGCGATTAATTGATTAATTGTTTATCATGTTAATCTTAACCGATGATTGCGGGTTCAAACCCAGGCAAGCACCGCTGACTCATGTGCTTAATTTGTCTTTAAAATTCATCTCGTGCTCGGCGGTGAAGGAAAACATCGTGAGGAAACCTGCATGTGACAAATTTCATAGAAATTCTGCCACATGTGTATTCCACCAACCCGCATTGGAACAGCGTGGTGGAATATGTTCCAAACCTTCTCCTCAAAGGGAGAGGAGGCCTTTAGCCCAGCAGTGGGAATTTACAGTCTGTTGTTGTTGTTGTTGTATGTTAATTACTTTTTGGTAGCGATTTGTGCAAACGCATCTGGGGTGGTTGGGTTGGTGGTTTGTGCAAACCCACAGGGTTAGTGGCGCATTGGTGATGTTAAGATTGGTTATTTTTTTGTCCAGCGCCATTGCCTTTGGTCAGAGGTGAGGTGAGATTTGTTTATTCAAATCACGTTAAACGATTAAAATAATAAATATGCGTAATAAATTAAAAATGTTATAGCGATTGCTTCACAAAGAGCGCTAAAACAAAATATCGTTAGTCTGTCTATTTAAAAGGATTAAAATGCTCTTGTTGCTTTAAATTCTTGGTTTGAATTATCTTCCTAAATATTATCTTTAGAGCAATTTACTTTGCTCCAGGTTAATTAAAGCGTACACAGAGCACAGAGGTGAGTAACTCACCAGCGCTATACTTGACTCGATTTGAATAACACTTAGTCACGGGAATGCTGTTTACATTAATATACACACATTAAGATTAAATAAATATATTTCATTGGGTAAACTAGCAATATTATCATGGAAGCTAAATCGGTGTGAGACTTTAACTACTGAAATCCTTAAAATTGTTATTTTTATATATAAAAGTTAGGAAGACAAATGACCCACTTGATGGTAAGTGGTCACCACCGCCCATAGACAATGGCACTGCAAGTAACATTAACTATTCCTTATATCGCCAATGTGCCACCAACCTTAAGAACTGAGATATTATGTCCCTTGATCCTATAGATACACTGGCTAACCCAGCCTTCGAGCTGGAACATAACACTGAGTAATGATGTTTGGTAGTAGAATATTTAATGATTTACCAGCCTGTACTAGATATCAACTTAACCACAAAGACCAACGTTGATATAATTTTGTTAAAAAATACTAAATTGTTCATTAATTATTGGAATTGGACAGAATGATACAGACGTAAAGTTTCTCAACGCAATTTAGGAAAACCTAACATACATATTTAAATATCTCATATTTCATCAAAAAAATCCAAACAATACGGAGTCGTTTGTCAAATTTCGATTAACAAACACAAAAAAAAAACAACAAAGTTTATTCAAATGACGTTCAACGAATAAGCAATCAGTGTTTTCACATCGTTGCGTAGCGCCCTTCACATGATGGAGACCAAGCTGAGCGAGGCTAAGCAATTAAATACGGTATAAGGACGAAGCACAAGGTTGCACGCTAATGCATAACTAGGCTGGCGAACGGTGATGCGTAAATATAGAAAACATGATATAATTAGCTGTTATATAACGTTTTTAAACGTATTTTTAGAGACGAGATGGCCCAGTGGTTAGAACACGTGCATCTTAACCGATGATTGCGGGTTCAAACCCAGGCAAGCACCGCTGATTCATGTGCTTAATTTGTCTTTATAATTCATCCCGTGCTCAGCGGTGAAGGAAAACATCGTGAGGAAACCTGCATGTTACAAATTTCATAAAAATTCTGCCACATGTGTATACCACCAACCCGCATTGGAACAGCGCGGTGGAATATGTTCCAAACCTTCTCCTCGAAGGAAGAGGAGGCCTTTAGCCCAGCAGTGGGAATTTACAGACTGTTGTTGTGTAACGTTTTTATAAATAGATATAAGACATTCTACGACAGCTATGAAAAAAACGCTCTTCTGTGACAACAATTGTGATAAGTCACTCTCATTACAATAATGACTATAAAATGAAAGCTCAGATACATAGTTTTTTTTATTAAATATCGGCTTGTCCTTTTCTTGATTTTCCATCATCTTTCAACTTTTTCACTCCACAGTAAACAAGCTCACTGTAGCGTTATCGGCAAATGGCGTTCATTGTATTTAATACTACCCATAAACCGTTTTTACGGACTACCTAAAAAGGTTATATTTGCGAGTGACCGGTTATAAGGTCGTTTGATTATATTCATTCCTATAATCATTCCGTTGAACATAAGCCACTGACTGCTGACTTTGAATTATTTTATAGAACAGAGTAATCTATAAAGCAACCTTTATTGACATACACTTTTGTATTTATTGTTAAATGTAATATTTTATACCACCGAGCAATAAAAATCAATAGAAACAATATAAAAACGATTTCTGATAGTTTCATCAGGTAAAAAACAGAATTAATTACACGAAACTAAAATTAAAATATTGTCTATTTCTGAGACACAATAAATTATTATTATTATTAATTTGGGTGAAATTCAAATTTAGATAACTGACAAAAATATTAAGATTTTTTGTCTTTATTAGAATGAAATGCGCAAAGCAAATATAAAACCTATTTCAGTTAGTTTCATCAAACTAAGAATAAACGTTACTTTGCAAAAAATTAACAGCTGCTATTTAAGAAATCTGAATGCAGAAAAACGACTCGGTTTTGTAACGTGCAGTGAAGAGTCGTAGGAAGTACACAAGCTTAGTTCATAACGACTCTTAATAAGAAGACATTTCGTAATATGGCTACTGCGGAGTTCTGGTTTGTTTCGTTGTAATTCTCTTAGTAACAATATTTTCAGCAACCATCTTGTAAAAGTGTTTGTTATAAATCATCAAAGATTAAAAAGAGATTAGCCATTAATAAATGCCAATTCATGATAATTATATTGCGTTCCAAATATTCTATTATGGTTAACTTCATAACATTCATTATAAAAACTGCTTACAAGTAAACAAATACCCAAAAATTTGGCCAGACTCATAACAATTAACTTCAAGCCATTTTTCACGGAGAGATCTGTTATTATTTACGATCTCTCCTCAGTGTGAAAAGAATGAAATTATAAATTGCCTACATTAAGGATAATATAAAAACACATTAACCTAAATTACTTAGTTTCATAACATCGTCGTGTCAAAATAAATTAATATTTCGCTTTAGAGAAAAATCTGTTTCGACTAATGAGAGAGATTACTGTAACTCTGCCTGGTTTCTCTTAAGGGGTTTGATGGATTTAAATTAATTACTCTTATATTATATATAACTGTCGCTAACTACTTCTATGTAGTTAAGTAACGATCTGTAGATGTCCCAATGCTACCTTTCATTTTCAGAAAGATTGGAGCTTATTCCACCACACTACTACATTGCGGGTTAGTGGATACACGTAGCAGATTTTCATCAGCCGCATGCAGGTTGCCTTACGATATTTTTATTCACCACCAAGCACAAAATGAATTATAAACTTTTAACAGCTCTTTTATGTATTTTTTGATAGCATGTTTATTTTCTTTCTTTAATTTTGTTTAATGTACAAATTACCATGCAAAGCGTGTTGAATTAATGCTCAGAATTAATAACATTTATACTGATAAGAAATGGAAACGAATTGCAGTATTAAAATGTAAATGTTTCACCGCTTAATTAACAGTCGTTAATAATTATTAAGTCTTAAGTTAAAAATATAATAACTTTGATGAAATCAATATATGCTGAGCTTGAAACTAAATGATATTCGTATAAACTCAGTCAAGCCAGCATATTGATTTCCAAATGTTGTATGTTTACCACGAACCCAATTAAACAAAGGACAATTAATGACAACATTTTATATTGTAATTATTTGAATAATCAATCAGCGATAAAAATGCAAATGACAGAATATAAGTGATGCAAATATAAATGTGCAATGTATATTGTATAGTTCATAATAAATAATTCTATAAAGTGTTTTACAGCCAATCAGAAACGCCATATTTCACATGCAGATAATATAAACGCCAATATCAAAATATATTCCTGAGTTATTCACGTTTTTGACGGTCAATTGTACTTCTATATTTTCGCTGTGCCTTATGCCTATAACGTATATATTTTTTGTGGACAACGCTATCATTGCATCTTTACATATGAAGACATACATTTTCTAATTTATTGATTCATACCGACGGATCTTCCATAACATGAAATAAACATTATATGCAAGGTAAATTTTATAAAAAATTCTAAAAAACAAATAAGGGAAGCAAGGAAACTAGTGATCGTTTTAATTTTGATCAAAGAACAACAGCGCACGTGCGCGTCTGTATCCCCTCCGGGTAGAGGTTAAAATACAACGTCTATCCTCAAAGCTAAAGCTGTCACCATATTCGTAAGCCATTCATTTTAATGCCTTACGCCATGGGATGCGCTGTTGAGTCGCTGAAAATCGTTACCGGTATACAACTATTCCCATGCGGATAAACTGACACATGCAACGCACCAACTTACACATAGATTCACGGTCGCGGCTTCTTTACATCGCGCCACAATCGCCGGTCCCGGTATCGGTTTCACTAAATCGTGGACGACGACCACATGCACAGCGCGCGTTATCAGTTACGTCTCGGGATCAACGACAGTACTCAAAGGACTCGGGTCACTTTTCTCCCGGGCTCCGAGGGCGTGTACGCGGCGGTTCGCGGGTCAGGTGTCGCACGGTCTCGCGGTGCGGTGCGGTGCGGACTAGCGCTCGCACGGGCCAGCGCCGACACACGACAGCCTCCGTCGCAATGACGAAGCGGCCGGGTACGCGCGCGCGCTCTGCGACGCAGCCTCCCGATCCAGCCCGACCCCCTCCGACATCTCCCGAAGAAGGGGTGAACAAACCCGCCATACTTCTCCTTCTAACATAGTGATGAGGCTAAAAAGGATTTAGACTTTCTCAGACCGGTACACGATTCGATCGTCTATTTCATAAATGTTACCTAGACAACAATTTTGAAAATAATCTAAATGGATGTATCTTTTAAAATGCCATTTAATGTGCACTGTTAATAAATCGATCCACATCGTACGAAATATTTTTTTGGCTAGTTGAAGTCATATCAAGCTCAGCCCGTCAGAACTGAAAGTATATTTATTCAAAATGTAGATAGAGCAGATCCATACAAATGCATTGTACCGTACCTCGTGTTATCTCGTCTTGGAATATGTTATGAAATACAAAGACTCATCAAAAGAAGAATCGTTAGGTCACTTTGGCAACTTAATATATAAAAGGATTTTTCTTTAGAGGGTCGTTCAACTGTAGCCAAAGGTTATTTTAAAAGGAAAATACCCTTTCAAGTGAAAACTGAAAGTACTACAATACCTTTTGCAAACCAATAAACTAATAATATGACAAATACATGATCATTTTATACAAATTTATTATTTTATTTTAACTAATATTAAAAAAAAGTGTTGCTGAATATATTGTAGTCTATTTTAATGGTTATTTTATAATGGAAGCAGTTCCACTCAAATATAGATTCAAAATTAACAATTTAAATGCTTGATACGCTTTAAAATGGTTCGTTGCTGATCGAAAACGATTAAAATGGCGCAAATTGATATCCCTGGGAACGCGACAGGTGACGGAGAGACAAAAACACCTCCATCTTTCTATTCAACTCTCCATTATATAGAACCTCTTACCACTAAACTTAATCCAATTTAGATGGCAGTATAACGTTTAAAGGCCGTTACATTCACATTCAACGTTTTTTTTTTTGTTAAAGCATGACAAAGCAATGCTTGTCTTCGTCTAAATGCCTAAACAAAAAAGTGTAAAAGTTATATTGTTTATTTCATGTATATGAACACCAGCAATATCACTCTATTAAAATTAAAAACCAATTCACTGATTATTAGTTATTGTTATAAGTAACAATTATTATTATTTAAATCGTTTTCACGTCCTCGCTAATGTAATTTGATCCTTGAGTAACTTTTGCTTCCAATTAATCGTAGAGCAGATTAAAATAAGAGACAATTTAATAAAGAAAATTCTAGAGTATGTATTTTTATAAAAAAAATGTAAAGAAATGTAAATAAAAGAATACTTTTCTCAACGCCAAGGCTAAATGTAGATGATGCTACGTATCGTAGATGGTGCTACGAATACGTATACTCGACGTAGCAAACAAAGAACAGCAGTTACGGCCACCTAATTCCTTCCCGAGCTCTCCGCTAAATAATACACAGATTTATATAAAACCGACGAGGTTCTTTGTTTCGCTGAAACTGAGTAACTTTTGCTCAATGATATGCTTTGTGTTACATTGTTTATAAGAAAATAAACATTTGAAATGAAATTTTACATTTATTTAACGTTATTGAAACTTCATGATTGAAATTTTAAACGGAATAATTTAATTAATAATCTATATTATTCCATATTATTATAATAAATTGAAAATAAATCTGCCTGTCTGTTTGTCTGTCGCTCGTTCGACCAAACCGCTGAACCGAATTTGATATGAAGCAAGCTTGAACTCCAAGAAAGGACTTTTACTTTTTGTGTCTGAAACGTGACAACTAAATAGTAAAAGTAAAGTAAAGTAACAGCCTGTACATTTCCTACTGCTGAGATAATACCTCCTCTTCCATTAAGGAGAGGATTTGGAACATATTCCACCACTCTGTTCCAATGCGGGTTGGTGGAATGCACATGTGGCAGAGTTTCGATAAAATTAGACACATGCAGGTTTCCTCACGATGTTTTCCTTCACCGCCGAGCACGAGATGAATTTTAAACACAAATTAAACACATATATATATATATGTGTTTAATTTTAGTTCTTGCCTGGGTTTGAACCCGCAATCATCGGTTAAGATGCACGCGTTCTAACCACCGGACCATCTCAGCTCTAACGTGACAAGTAACACCCTAAAAGAGGAATGCAGGTGCGGTTGACTACTATAATATAACAGATCTATGCTAATACCGCCTTGTGACGTACATCAAAAAGTATCTATAATATATGTTATAATGCTCTAAACGTGACTTACTTATTATTCATAACTACTAACTTTTCTATAAGAAGATAACGCAGTACATAAAGCAGTTAGTACTTATTGAAAAGTTAGTTGTTAAGAACAAATTACTAAGTCACGTTAAATGTATCACATTATGCAACGTATGTGTGAGTGACTGACGCGGTAGCAGTCTCTGAGCCTAATCAAATATGATACATATTGCAGGTCAGATCGCCTAGGAAAAGATAAAAATACCTTCTCGACAAATGGACGAAGGAATATAACATTATTCTTGGAGCTGGACAATAAATATGGTGATAGTAGCTATCTAGAAAGTACTGTGACCGCATACAAAGACCAAGCGAAGACGTGATACTTTTAACTCTTGATTTAACGTCATAAATGATCAAAAATATATATCTAATAATACTAACATTGTAAATATATGTTATATTAAAATGATTTTCATAATGATTTCAATACAAAGCTTATTTAGAAAGCGACGTTATTCAAAACTGTGATAACATCACTCCAGCAATAATATGTCACAGACTGTATTCCCCACGATCGATGCCTCGTGTTCAGCTAGTTTACCATTTAACTATATAGAAAGACATGTCAGTTTGTTCGGAATACACCTTGATAAAGAGTAGTAGGATTATATCTGTTTACATGTCATTGTCTTTGATTAGTTGAGTTAAGACTTGTGTATAGTCTATGATGCTGGCCTCTGTAGTAATGATCAGTATGTATATACTGTCAATTGTAAATATTATATAAAATTATATGTTAATTTACACTGTTAGCACGTGTTAAATATATTGACATTTTATTTTTTTTTATTTTAGAATGGGCACTAAGTAGAAGCTTGTTTCAAAATCAACTTATGTGTTAATACTCGTACCAAATAAAGGAAATAATTTTTAGTAATACATTTACAATTATAATTACAATTTAAATTTTACAAATAAATTACTGAGACAAAAAAAAATTGTTATTTTAAAAATACAAAGTATGGAAAGTTGCAATAAATAAATATAAATACGAGAAATAAAGTTGCGCCACCTTTGCGTTAGCGACGCCATAACTTTTTTACGTTTACAGTAAATATAAAAGAGGACGTGAGAATAAAAAGTGGCGTATGTTGGAATCAAACCTGATCGTAAGAACGTTTTACAGAATATCTCCTAAAGTATAATATTTTCAATAACCTGCGTTACTATTTTAAAGTGTAAAACTATTAATTGCGAAGACATGGTAATTTATTTGGTAAATCTCAAACTAATAATAAAATAATCCGAATTTTATAGTTCATCACATATAATTGGAATCTTTTGCTCAACGATATTTGTATGGTATCAAGGTTGACTGGGATAGTCCGAACTCTCTTTTTTGTTTTCTTTTTTTTTATGACATAGGTGGCAAACGAGCAGGAGGCTTACCTGATGGATAGTGACTACCACCGCCCATGGACATCTGCAACACCAGGCGGCTTGCAGGTGCGTTGCCGGCCTTTATGAAAGGAGTACGCTCTTTTCTTGTAGGTTCCCATGTTGTATCGGTTCGGAAAAACCGCCGGCGAAAGCTGGTTCCACAAAGTGGTTGTGCGAGGCAGTAAATGTCTAAGAAATCGCGCCGTTGTGGATTTTCGGACATCAAGGTGGTGCGGGTGAATCAACTCTCTCTTCTTTAAACTTCTCTCTCAATTAAACATACAGATATTAATTATTTCAATCAATTGCGTAAAATAACATAAACATATTGTGAAATATATATTACAAAAAAGGTAATGATTCTCTAGGTCTATTATTCAATAAAGGCTGACTTAATAAAAAACCTTGTGATAAGTAGTTTAAGAGCAAACCTTTTTTCTTATAATTACCAAAGCATGTTATGGTTTTACACAAAGGTTTACTTATTTATTTCTACTTCAAACAGTTTTTAAAATAAAATTAAACGAAGAAGTATAGTTTCTATACATAATGCAAATAAACTCATTTGTATGAAAGATTTTTTTTAGGAAGAAACAGAAGTGGCATAAACGAAGCAAAATCAATTAAGTAGACAAATATTTTTTTACTCGTACATGTACAATATAGCTAGGTATAGCAATACATCGCACAATACTGCCCTTGGACGATGAGCTTTACTGTGTGGTTACTATACACCGCACTGCTCCGATGCTTCCGTGTGGTTTGTATGTCTGTAAAATTCATGATGTTTTTCATTAAGAGCAAATCTTCAATTATTTATGCTAGTATTAAAGTATAAATCACACTTTATTGCCTTTTATATTTATCTTTATCCGGGCAGGGCCTGTTAGAAACGCCGCGGTCATATCCCCGAGGAATTGAGTGTGAATTGACCCTCCATAATTTAGTTGAGTTCCCTATACAATAGCACATATTTTTCCCTGTTTTACGTGTATCTCAGTGGCGACTTTCGTTTGTTCGATATGGTAGTCCATAACACACTTTTCGGATCATTCAATATCATTATTTACTATATGGCATTTTTTGTAAGGTCAGACTACTTTAAAGTTGCTTTTAGCATAACTATTTACTACTAGCTTCTGCTTGCGACTTCTTCCGCGTAGATTTCGGATTTGTGACAGAATAGCGTATCTCAAAAGTACAGAATAAAAAAATATTAAATAAATAGAAGTAAGAAGATAATTCTGATTGACTTTTTACACCTTGTGTCCGAAAATCCCAATTATCTTGAGGAACCCATTTTTCCAAAATAAAATTTAGCCTATGTTACTCGTGAATAATATAGCTTTCAAATAGTGAAAGGTTTTTTTTAAATCAGTTCAGTAATTTTAAGCCTATTCATTACAAACAAACAACGATTTCCTCTTTATAATATTAGTTAGTATTAGTTTACTATAAGGTATTATTTGTGAGGTTATAGAATCTTACTCATAGACTACTTATTCCCGATAATTTTCAAATACAAATGTTCGACACATATAAAATCCGTCGATAAAAATTGTGCGTAAAATAATTAAATGTAGTATGGACATAGGAATATATGTTTATTTAGAATAATAGATCTGCTGATGTTTAGTAAATAAGAAAGATTGTAAACTGCCACACCTAGCTAAATACCTACCAATAAATGAAAAAGGCACCGGCAACTGTAAGCGCGTGGATGCAGTGTAACATAAAAAAGAAATTCAAACAAACGCAGGTACACTTTCCATAGCTTCACTCTCAAATCCAATGGCCAGCCATCGGACTTGACCATACATCGGACGCAGGACTAACAGGGTTACGTAGTTTACTTCAGTGTAAGCTCAATGCTTTCAAACTTAAAAATGCCATGACATAAAAACTCAATAAATTGTATTGGCCTCGAGACGTGCAAACTTATTATTTAGAAAATAAACCAACGGACAAGACAACTTGGAATAATATAAATAAAAGAAGATGAAAACAGAGACAAACTCAGACACGTTGTAAGTTTATGTATGTATTATCTAAACATTTATTCGAAAATCAAATTGTCACATGTAAAACACGTCAATTTGACACGAAACTATAGAATATTGTAATAAACTTCGCTTAAAATATCAATTTAAGAATTGCTTGCATAATGTACATTGTAGGCTAACCTGCCTGTGAGAAGAGGGTGGTGGTCAGGTGTTAGATACCCTTTTTCCCTTTATGAACATATCTTTACATTCGTGATAGTAGCCGTTGTCGCCAGCACTCACGTTTTAGGGGTTACTAATGAGTTGTTAGCTAAAGCTAGTGTTACGAGAGTAACCTTCGCCTTCTATACGGTGTTATGACATTTGATTCTATATCATAATTTATGTCACATTATTATTGCATATTATTAATATAACAGGGACTATTGAAGTTACTTTATTATATACAATTATTATTGTGATTAATTGATCAATAATTTGTAAAACTGTAATTAATATTATTTTATATTGCATAGCATTTAATACTGGCATGTAACACTATTTCTTATTTTAAATATGATTGAGCTGTCATTAGAAAACAATTGGACGATAGCGTGGGGCATTCTAACAAAAGATAAGAGACATTGAAGTATCATTGTAAAACAATATTATTTTGGCCATCCCGAACTACTGTAATTACAACAACAGCCTGTAAATTCCCTCTCCCTTTGAGGAGAAGGTTTGGAACATATTCCACCACGCAGTTCCAATGCGGGTTGGTGAAAATACACTAGACATGAATAGCCTATGTTATATACATATAATTTATTAGTTGAGACGTTAAGACGTGAAACACAAGCAAGCTCACACATTTATAACATTCATGAGGATTATCAAGGGTAAATAAAAATATGTCAACAATGTAAATTCATACAGCATTTTATTATTATATACCTACAACTATAGACAAACTTTTGGCAAACTATAATTTATGGTTGCATCACAATCCGAATGTACTGAATTGTATTTATATTCGAGAGACATTTCAAAAGCATCACATTCATCTGTTATCTTATCGAAGAAATAACTCGTATTTACTTTCGAAATTGAGGATCTTTTACTAATATTCATATTACGATTTCTTATGGGACTACTTTTCGGTGTTGAACAATTTTGATGTAATCTATTTGCAAATATACTTTTTCTATTTATTTGTTTATCGAAAATGAGTTTAACGAGATTACTATTTACTTTTGTTGTTGTTACTTTTGGTGCTCTAGAAACGATAGTATCTACAATATCTGATAAATCTATATCGTTCACATCTCCTACGCTCATATCGAGCATACTTAGTAAATGTTTATCATCAGATATATTCTCCTTATTATCGACCTCTCCCAAAACATTATCCAAAGAGTTATTTGCAATGGCAACATTCTTGACACTATTATTCAGTGTCTCTATTAATTTCGATTTTCTTTTCTTAACCGGTTTTAAATAACTATCTATAGTATTTTTTGCTTTTATTTTTGTATTGTTTTTTATTTTTCTCTTAAGTTTATTAACGCATACACTGACATGCGCTTTGCTACAATTCAAATCTTTTTTAGTTAGGCTTAAATTATTCATTGAGTCATTGAGGTGAGACATTGCATCTTTAACTGGTTTCGGTTTTCTGTTGTATTTCCTCTTAGGTTTTACATTCTGATCAATATTTTCTGAATCTGGATCTTTTTTCTTCCTTCCCCTTGTCTTCTTCTCTTTCGGTGGCTTCTTGATAGATTCTTCATACTTATCAACTAAATCTGGATAATAACGTCGCATTAGATCTTGTCTTTCTATTGATGTCCATGGACCTTGTGTATCTTCACCTTCTGTAGACAATATAATTATAAAGAATAAAGATATTTCTTGATATAATTAATAATAATTATAATGTATATGTCGGCGCGAAACCACGAATTTAAGAAAAACGCATGTCCAGAAATGATTATTTTAATAATTTACAACTGTTTCATTGTTAAATTAATAATTTTTAGTGAATTTTGAAATGTTAAATTAGTCTGAAATATTTTAGTGTTTGTAAACAGCTGTTATGTTGAGTGAATAAGTCTACCCACCTATTTTTGTTATAAAAGATCAAGGGCCCGCCGGTATCGACAGGCTTGGTCGAGCCGTCGGAGCGATCGGACCGCTTCATATTGGAATAAATCAGAGAAGATTATTTCTTGAATTTAATTTCATACCACCGAGAATGGTTAAAGATCGAAACCCAGACACTCGTGACGTCAGCTATGCTGACGTCATGTTTTTTTAAAAACGGGTACGGACATGCTGCTCTGTTATATATTATTTTATCTATTTACCTTCAAACTGGTCGTCCGGTATGAGAGCATCATACTGTCCATCAATATCGGCCCACAAAACTTCGTAACTGGGAACTCCTATAAAATAAAACATCGAAAGTTTAACAATGTACATGTTATAACACAACAACACGCTCTGTATGAACAATCTTAGCCGAAGATCGCAGGTTCATATCCAGACCATAACTTCACATGTGATTTATATGTCCTAATTCTGCGTTAAAATAAAATATCGCTAAAAACCTGCATAATATTACTACGACAAATAAAAATATATGGAAATCTATCAAACAGTGGATCAGCATACGACGAATATCCTTCTACCTAATAAAGAAAATGCGTATGTATTTAGATTCCTGATGAATCTTTTAACACAATAACGGAAAATATTTGAAAACAAGTACTCAACGGTCGACGTCACTAAATAAAAAGTTATAACAAATCCTGTTGTCTTAGGATCTCATTAAAATACATAAACTGGAAACAACAATGCCATTAGACAACAGACTTTTGATTACAGTACAATTAATTAATTTAAATAATTGTATTAACTAACATGACTGTATTTTTTTAAATGTTGAAAAAGAGTAACTACTGAGTTTCTTGCCGGTTCTTCTCGGTAGAATCTACTTTCCGAACCGGTGGTAGCTTCTCTTAATTGTTAAATGACGATTCAAAAGTGCTTATAAAAGCCCACTTGAATAAAGTTTATTATGATTTTTGATTTTGAATTAATTAACATGTCTAATGAAATTGTAAAACAACAAAATTGAGACTCGTTCGTTTGTTAATCGTCTAAACGTAAAGTCTCAGTATCCCTGCATGATATTGATCACGGTACCAGAATAGAGTTGGAGGAAACTGGATTACTCAAGTCCTGTTAGACAATACGGAAATATACCGATATAATACAATTATGCTAAAACGGAACTACTGACGAAGATCGATGGGATAAAATTAAATGCAAAATATGTTACTGATTGAGGTCCCAACTACAGGAATAATAGTACTACGCTGTCATCCATATTACTGCGATTTGAAACCAATCAAATGAATAGCAATTAACAAGATTTTTTAATTATAAAGTTAGAAAAAATATTAACATAAAATAGATACGTTTTATTATATAGCATAGCTATAAAAATGTTATAGAATATAAAACAAGACATGCATTCCTCAACACAATAACTGACGAAATTCTGGGGCAATCTGTGAAAAATTTATAGAAATAAAAGTGATGTGCAACAAATAATACTTAGCATTAGCAATACTAATATTTGACTACCTCAAAGGTCTCTTCCAGGAGTATTTAATGTAACGTATTTATGTAAACGTACCTCGTGGATTTCTTTTCTTTTTTATTTCAATTGGTTTTATCGTTCTACAAGTTACAGATTCTTGAAGATGCCATTTCGTTAGTAACGGTAGGAATTTCTCGACGCAGTATCTTTCGGACCAGTCCAATTTCTTGGACATAATTTTCTGAAAATGATTTACTCAATTACATTTGAAAAACAAAATATAAACTTTAGATATTCCATTTTTACTTCTTTATTTCTTTATACTGTGAATAAATCAAGGGCATATTAAGACCAATATAATATAATTAAAACTACAAATGGTCATTACTTTAAAAGTTATCCTCAACTTAATTACAAATGTTTCATAGTTTCAAACAATCGAATACCACAAATTGAATTAAACTCGGAGTCGGAATCTTCAAGCTGTCGAGATCTATATCTTCTGGTGTGGTATCCAGGAATTCCTTCATAACTTTCGGCTCAGGGAAAGGCATTCCAGACGACAGGGCACGGTTACGGAGCGATAGTTCACGTTTTACTTCCGCTACTTTGGACCTACAAACAATTAGTGCGAACTAAAACTTCTCGCTGTCGACCAATATATTACATTAATACCTGTTTATTGAATGAAGTCTGGAATTGATTGGTTTAAAATGTCCGAAATAATGACATTGATACAATATTTATATAATATCAACGTAAATTACCTAGCCTAACTGTAGACTACCAGGGAATATCTCTAAGCGGTACGATGGCATTTTGTGCCATTTGTAATCAATAAATATAGTCGTAAATAAATATGTACATACACAACAAAATCTTCTGCTAAGAAGTATTATAAAAATATGTCATATTTCTTGTAGTAAGTCGTATTCTACTATATGAAATTGAGTCAAGCCGAGTCGAACGATATTAGTTAATAACTAATCACGTGAATATTTAAACATTGCATAGCCATTTTTTTCTCGCTGGAAAAACGCTTTACGAGCTTCCCCAACATGATGGAAAGTGGGGGGAACTCCCCGGTTTCCAGGACACCGAGTGCGCCCAGGTCCACCGGGTTTACCCACTAAAAAACCAGCGGTACCCTCTCCGTCTTTCGGCGGCTATGTTCTAGCATAGCCTGTACAGCCAACATTTAAAAAAGACCAAACGAAACACCTAGAACAGTGAAACGATAAGCTACGCTGTGTTCGCAAAGCTTATTTAAAATATCGACTTTTATGACGGCTGGAATAAAATGCACAATTCGATTGAATAGCTCGCAAGGATTTGCGGAGATGAATCTATGCTAAGAAACTTATAGCGAGATAACCCTCTCGATGCTTCTTTGATGCGGGAAAGATGTGAATTTTATCGGTATTTACGTAGACGGTTCGCATTTTTCCTGCGTGTTTAGTAAATACTCTTTCATTTTTAGGAAGTGTTTTATTAGATGATAGTGTTGCGTGTTATGTCGATATAATCGAGAACATTCTATTTTCGATCACGATATGGATCCGGCCGGGTGCAATTTATTGAAACATAAGCTAATAATATAATTTATACTCAGGAATAATGTAGCTTTCTACCAGTGAAAAAAGTGTTGGAATGGAATCATCAATTCCGAAGATTACCCGCTACATACAAAAGCAATTTAAATATTAATAATATTACACTATATACCTAGATAAATATTGTATAATAAGTAACCTTCTATACGCTGTGCTTTTTTTACGACCACTATGCAGAGTAATCAAGTAATTGAGATTTGGCGAAAAAATAAATTAAAAAAAAAAAACCTTTCCAAGCGTTCTAATACCAATAAGTCACCATATAAGGTATAACCATTTCAATTGTTATCAATCAGTACGCGTGTTAATTTTAATTATAAAGGCAGGCATTTAAGAATCTATTAATACAGACAAAAAATGCCTGTGAAATAAATGAGATAAACCTTTTACTTTATTTGTATTGGTTAGTCAGCTTGTTGCCGGGTGCTATCACTCATTGATATTGGAACTATTATTAATATATTAACATATATACCTCAAATTGTACATACATGATTCTCAATAAACAATAAAGGAATAATTAAAGAGGCGAGACGCGTCAGATAAGTCAACTAGACAGCGATACTTTATACTGCCGTGTTTCACGTTGATGAGTGAACCAAAGTTTAGCTGGTAGGACTGAATATCAAGTGCTAACGATACAAGGAACAGCTTACTATTCTTACAAGACTTATAACGAAGGACGGCTGCGACCACTTACTACTGTTTTTCATCACACATTAATCGAGGTATGTAGAAATCGTAAAATACGACAAATGAGGATGGAACCCATTTTATACTAACTTGTGACCTACGTCCGTACAGCCCCGATGAGTGACGCACACAGGGCAGCCGTTCCTGGCGTGCGTGCGGCCCACGTGCCCGCAGCGGTCGCAGCGGCCGGGCGCCGACGACCAACGGGTTCGCTCTTCGTAGTGTTGCGGGTCGCTCACCCACGATAATAATCTGTATGGAAAACGTGTTTCAAAATACTTTATGATTTAAAAAAAAACCTCGGGTCCTACTGCTGTCTTTCATTAAGGCAAACGAGCAGTCATTATCGAAAGAGCCATCAAATAGACTATTTGACAATGCGAAAAATATAGTATCAATTATTGTAATCAGTATATATTATGAGTTTAAAAATCGTTATTTACCAACGAAAGTTAAAATTATACTTAATTTATTCAAAAATCCATAAATAAAACTGCATTTTTTTAAACGTTTGTCATGTGACACAAAACCCTCCTGATTGAACGGGTTAACGATGAAGTCACTTGCTTGTTAACCTTGCTTGCCTGCTATATGTACCACAGATTAAAATACAAGCAAGTGACGTCAACCACCTCAATGCAGCGCCATATTGCCCAAGTAGCGTTTCCGCGCGCTATTTAAATATAGAATTTTTAATACGATATTTTTCGGTAAATATGAACTAGATATAAAAAAACAACATTTACTGGGTTCCTTAACCTCTACTAAATAATGGATTTTAAAAACCAGTTAAATAACCTATTGTGTTACGAAAGGTCGTCTGTATTAACGTATATACATCGTTAAGCGCCCTCTAAGGTAGGTGGAGGCTAACATAAACAGAAATACTATTACTGCTATGTTACCATGTATATGATGATGGATACCATCCATTCAACACATTATGTTTTAGTTAGTTTAGTTTTTTTAAAAGGGTAAATATGTATTATTTTCCATATTATTTAAGTTTATATACAAATTATTTGTTATTTTTTAGTTTAATGTCCAACCAGCTTTCAACTAACGGATTGATTGTTATTTCACTTTTAATTTAACATACATTTCAATTAATCAAAATAATTACCTATATATGACCTGATCTTCGGATACAGTATGAAGGAATGCAACTGCAGTGGTGATTGACGAACCACAGGCTCCGACCCCATAATCGCAACCGCACAACAGAGCAAGCGCCACCATTTTCTTACGACCAAAACCTTAACACAAATTATGCCAAAAAACTAACGCAAAGGAACTTTACTTTAAACCTTAATTACAGGAGGAAGAAAGAAAAATATTACACACATACATAATATGTAACAAAAGCCAACTATTACAATCAAAATATAATAACAACTAATCAACTTTGTCAATAATCTTTTTATCGATTTCAACTTAAAAACTTATATAGTCAATTAAAAAAGTAAATTAATATATTATCTATTAATAATAATAAAGGTATTAATCGGCAAAATCATGTGGAATCATTTGAAATGTTATTAAAAACCGCTTCCATTTTGAAATGGATTAAACATAAGTATACAAACAAATCAAATATTAGAAAGATTTATATATACCATTACTGTTAAACATTTTCTCAGCGTCGTAGCAATCGACTGATCCCTGCATCGCGCCGCCGCCCGCCGCGCTCGACACGCTGAAGTTGCGATACACGCGCTTAGCCCCGTACGCGAAACAGTCGGAATCCTGGGACACCACTGCGTCCACGAGCTGCCGACCCAGTGTGAACATTCACGTCTATTATATATTGTCAGTAAATAGATACTTGAGATACGGTGATTGACCATTATAGTAGCTTGTATAAACAATATGCTTTTCTCTAAGACCTTATTGTTGTTTTTATTTTATTTAACAAGATCTTAGAGAAAATCATTTTCTCAAAGCAAAGCAAAGGCCAAGACCTATGGGCAACTGACATTTACACTGTAAGAAATACTAACCATTTATTATATTGCCAACTATGGACTGGAAGGAACCTTCAAAATGGAACACAACAATATTCAAGCAAGACTTGTATTATTGCATATTTATTAATGTTGTGTTCCATATGCTTGGCCGAAAAGAAGAAAATAAAAGGTTTGCATCTACCTTGACTTGCAAAAAGCCCTACCACCAAGAAGTTCATATAACATGACAAATAATTACAATGCAAAATACAAAACAAAGATAACAAAGTGATGTTGTCAACTGTTACCCAACAAATACAGCCAAAGGCTACAATTATTCCAATGAATATTGTTTCAAAAGAAAAATGCAATTTAGTGCAAATTTTAGAGTTTATTTGAAAATAATATTCAACGCAGAACTACTTCAATATCAGTTGATAAAAATGGTGATTTCAGTCTTAAATCATTCATAATCATTAAACCTAATTCAACAGTAACCAATGCAAATCTGACGATTTATTTTTAATAAATAAAACCTACATCAATAAATTACCTACAATCAGTCATTTCACAAGCAATGTGATTTAAACACAGATACTTAAATCTTAATATAAATACATAATTAAATGCTACAATAGTTGAAGATTAATTAAACACCTGTAAAACAATGTTTATATATAAATTAAAATTTGAGATTTAAAAAATAATTAAATACAAACACCTTTAGCATTCAACCTTGCACAAGTGGCTTCAGCCTCCCCTCGTCCTTTAACACATCTCACGCCCATACTCTTCAAAAGGGTTTCACACTGAAACATAATGGCTCTTATAAAAAGAATTAAAGTTAATAGTATAAATAATATCGCAAAATCTAAAGCAGTGAGTGTCAGTACACTGTATAATAAATTTTGCACTGTATAATGTGATTTTAACAGAATGTGTGTTTTTCCTTATTACCTCTTTTAATACACCTTTGAATCTCTTCCTTGATACATTTGGAACTTTGGCTTTAGCAGCATCAGACTTTGGTGCAGCACCTCGGAACTGTATAGCATTTCTGGCAGCCATAACATCTTGCTTTAATTCAGGAGCATCACCCTCGAGCACAAATACTGGACTTATATCAGCAAGTAGAAGATAAACAGTTCTGAAGAATAGATTCCTGAAAATGCTCTTCTTATAATATGCTGATACTAAATTAATAAAGTATTTTTATTATTTTTAGCCAGCAATTATATTAGATACAATGAATATTATATTGAATAAATGAAAGAACAGTTTGTTTTTACTAAAATGTTAAACTAAGTTTGTTCACAAGAATAGCCACATGTTGTTTGACTTTGAATTATTTAGAGGTATCCCAAAACTTACTGCAATAAATTAACTTTAGCTGGGTACCACATGAACAAACTCAGATCAACTTTTCCAACGATGTGATATTTACCAAAATAAACCATTACATCATATAAATACATCGGAGATCAAATTTCCCTTATTCTTTTAATATAAGGATGAAGGCCTTTGCCCACCGATGGAAAAACTATGTTAATGTAATATAGGAGATAATTCAAACTCCAACTAATATTTAGTATAGTCCCCTAGTGCATAATTTTAAGAGGGTATTATAATATAAAAATGTATAGGTGTTTGCTGTTTGTTACCTTAAATATAATTTGGGTTGTATATAATAATCGGTCACATTTTGACTATCACAAACCCATCCCGATAAATCAACAGCAACAGTTTCTCCACGAATCTATACAGGCAAATAGAAAATGGGAGATTTATAACATAAAAAACCACAAAATATATAAAAGACAACAATTTGAAAATTTATAATAAGTCAGTTACTTCATGTAAAGATTTCTTTTCGCTAAACGGTGTTAATACTGTCCATAAACCCTTTATACCCATTATAAAGATAATAAAAAATACTTTAAATTGAACTACTTTATACACATTTCATAATATGTTTTTTTGAAAACATTAATAACATATTATTGACAATTTCAAATTTAACGCTTAAGTTTAATGAATGTCTTTGATTCTACAGAGTGCAGACTGATTACAAAACCATAGTTTATGAAAGTTGACATTGACGTATTTTATTATTTCTGAACATTTAATTACCTAGTTCTTCTTTTTTCGGAAAACGTAAAATATATCATTTTGTAATAATTGCTTCTAAAAAATAGAACAAGATCACTTTAATCATTTATGTTATGCAAGGGGATTTTTAAAATGTGCATATTGAAGTAAACATATTGTCTTTACTTTTATTGCAGCCGATAATGTCTATTATTCAATCACTAGCTAAATTAAATCGAGACATCATCATATTCACACATCGTACTATACTGAACTACATAAATTAAGAAGACCTTAATAACCAGCACTTATTCCGAGACCATCAAGAACTACTTAAAAAAGGATTACAATAAATTATATAATCTTAAATAGGCATATCTGCAATACTATACCTGCGAGACCTGACGGGTTGGATTTATATTATATAAATAAACTAGAGTCAATAGTTATCTATTATAGTTATATATTTTAAAGGTATATCAGTCTTTTTCTTCTTTTCACGCGTTCTATAGATAGAACTAGCATATGTAACATGATAGATTATTAATAGGGGTTAATAGTACAAAAAGAAACGTATGAATAGACATATAGATACCAGGAAGCAATATGATTGCGAGAACCATTGCGAACCTATTTTATCCAACGTTACATTGAAGAAATGGTCATTTGACATTTGATTTAATAAAAAAAATGAATGACGAGGCTGTATATTGCAATACTTTCGCCTTTTCATGTAAAATGTCACACAAATCACAATACATGACATTGACACTTGACTTAAATTTGAGTTTCATACAAACAAACAACGATTATTGAACAATTCGTTCATTATCATTACCAAATGTTATTCTTGAATTAATTATAAGATAAGGAATACGATAATTACCATGTATGACGATAACATAGTAATTGTACGCACAGACTATATACATACACATGTAGATGTACAGTTTTATCGAAATAATTCACTGCATTACATCGGTGAAGAGGCTCGGCAACAAAAATCTCTTATCTTCCTTCCCACGTAACGATAACGTTAATTTTGCTCGTTTTAATTGCTAATTAGACAAAATGTCATATTTAAATAAATTAAATAGGATTTGGTAAGTTATATATTATTATTATTATTTCCATTAATTTAGTAAATCATTATATCTTTAATAATTTTTCTACAGCTCAACTCTAAATCTTCCATATAGCGTAAGGTTTAACCACGCGAAGCAGCTCAAATCAGACATACAATGGAGGCATATAGATAAAGTATTAATAGCCAATAGAGGCGAAATAGCATGTAGGGTTATGAGAACTGCTAAGAAATTAGGCATAAGAACAGTAGCCGTTTACTCAGACGCTGATAAACATGCAATGCATGTGGAAATGGTACAGTTTTATTACTTACATGTTTTATAATTGACTTCATAAAAAGTGTGTTCTATATTTAAAAGAAAATTTCAGGCTGATGAAGCTTATCATATTGGACCGGCACCATCCTCTCAGAGTTACCTAAATGCAGCGAAGATTTTAGAAGTAGCCAAAAAGTCTAATAGTCAAGCCATTCACCCTGGATATGGGTTTCTGTCAGAAAACGTTGAGTTTTGTGAAAAGTGTGCAAATGAAAATGTCATCTTTATTGGTCCCCCAACATCAGCAATAAGAGACATGGGTATTAAAAGGTATATCACAATGTTGGTTCAAATATTATAAATAGAAAATGTACTGTAGGTATTTGTAAAAGTCATCCAGGTTTGGTAGTACCCCCTCATCATATATTCTACTAAAAAGTAATGCCTCTCTCCTGCTCTGGTTTGATGGGTGAGTGAACAAATGTAATTAATTATAAGCACATGTCCATAAGATCTTACATCCTAAGATTGGTGGATTGTCAAAATATGTTTATGTGCAATGGCTACCACTTACCATCAGGTCTTCCATTTTCCATTCTGCCTATTATTTTAATATATAAAAAATTATTGCAATTAAGTACCAAACGAGAGTAGGAGAGAAATATTTATACATTTATATTATGATTATATATTTAATAAACTCATAGTTTGTTATTATAATTGATTTAAAAATGTTATTCATTTGCGTTTAAATAATAATACAAGATGTTTTCCCGCACATAATTAGAAATAAAAAAAGGTTACGCATGTAATGTAAATAGGCCATTTATGTTAACATATATATAAAGATTTATAAAATTAAAAAAATAATAAAAAATATGCTGTATTTGTAACAAGTATTTTTTAAATTGTAGCACATCAAAAGCAATCATGTCTAGCGCAGGCGTGCCCATAGTGAAAGGGTACCACGGAGAAGACCAAAGCATTGAAAGATTACAAGCCGAAGCTAAAAAAATTGGCTTCCCATTAATGATTAAAGCTGTTCGTGGAGGTGGAGGAAAGGTAACAAGTTTTTTTATGAATCAATTATAGTCTATGTCTTACATATACATTTATTGTAAATACATATGCATAAGATTTATATGATTTGATATAAATCTTATTGTAAGTAATAAAATTAATCTTCCTAATAAATAACCCTATAATTTTGATTTATCAGTGTAATAAAATGAAATTTGTGTACAATTTTAGCACCAATGTATGTGCTACTTGGTCTTAAACTGGGGAAAAATATATTGTCTATTATGTTTGCTTGGGCAACTTGAAATTATACAGTGGGCTAATTCTACTATTTTATAATGATTATGATACCAATTACTTTTCAATTCAGTTGCTGTAAAGTAACAATTTATTAGTAGATATAGTCTCCTGTATGATTGGAATAATCAACATTGCATTAGATAATCTGTTTATTGAGGTAGATTATTTCAGACAGTGACTGTTATACAGTAAGCAATTTGAAAAACAATAGACTAAATTAATTGTTTACTCTTTATACACATGAGATTTAATCCAGAAACCGACAACCTAAAAAAAGAAATAGATAAAAACTATCATAAATAAATAAAATTTTTAAAATATATTTACAGGGTATGAGGATTGCTATGACTGAATCTGATTTCTTACCACAACTGGAGTCTGCGAAGAGAGAGTCTCTTAAATCTTTCGGCGACGACAATATGCTTTTGGAACAGTATATCACTGATCCCAGACATGTAGAAGTACAGGTAAGTCATACACACACATAACATCTATTATAAAATAATCAAATGTATGCAACATCTATAATTTATTAAGTTATTAAAATATGCAGTATGAAAAAAAAAACTTTTTAATAGGGCTCTCTAGAGCTTTTTAATCTGTAAATAACAAGTTCAGAGTGTTTTTATTTATCTTTTATCATATCATATATAGATGTCATATAAAAGTTTAGTCTATGATAAAAATTAAAACAAATTAAAGTATTAATGTAACATGAATGAATTTATCAGAGGAATAAGACACATGGGTGTTAAAAATACTTTAAATTTTTTTTTTAGTATACTATATGAAATTTAATAAGATAAAATGCTTAAATATAAACAAATATGAACTAAAACTAGTTACTGTATAAATCTTGACCGCGTGGAATGGTGAAAATTTGAAAATTGAATGAAATTAAATTAAATTTGAAACTTACAGGTATTTGCAGATATGCACGGCAATGCGGTTCATTTATTCGAAAGAGATTGTTCAGTACAGAGACGGCATCAGAAAATTATCGAAGAAGCACCAGCGGTATGTCGCCAATTTTTATTCTCAAATTAAGATAGTAAGTGTAACTCCACGCACAAAAGACATAACATCTTAAAAATAGGACATTCCTATGGTAGTCGGATTATTACAGATGTTCGGAATGGTTAATATTTCTGACGGCACCAATGTCAGTGGTAACCCCCTACTGTCAGGTAGGCCACTTACCTATTGTATATAATAATAATTACTGAGAAGTATAATAGAAATAAATGAAACATATTACAATTTGAAGATCTCTTCATACAATCTAAAGACGAAAATTAGATTGTTATAATTTTTCTCTTTTCAATTAAATTATAAATTACATTAAAAATCAGCAGCTATTTTTAAATTGTATAGTCTGACGAATTAATAAATTCGTACAAAATATCACGTGACCATAACTCACCAAGGTTCAATAATATTTGTGACGTCATAACGTCATTATAATAATAATGTGATTATGATAATAAGAATAAAATCAGCAATAAAATAGAAACGAAAACACAATACAGCTGTCTTTCAAATATCAAAATCAGTTGGAACTCTATAAAACGGAAAAATAAATTAGCGTTGTTTTGTAAACTTATGATTTGCGTCAGAATACCGCAGTTACGCAGACCGCGTGACGTTATATTCTCGTAAACAACATACTAAGTGAGAGTTAACATTGATGTTTTGTAAACTATGCTTAGATAGTTTTAAAGCCTGTAAACTATTTGTAGTAAACATATCTCACCGTGATGGAATGATAACTTCAGTAAAGTTTGTTGTGTTTATATAATGTTCTAGTCAGTGTAACTATATATACACAAAGAAAATAATAAATATGCAGAGCCGTCTCAAGCTACGCTGTGCCCTTGGGCAGCCACGAATTTGGAGCCTTTTTGGCAGATATTTACTCCCGCGTACAAATAATTTTCTTATAGAAAAACCTGTAATTACAGTTTCAAATTATCATTCATCAATTAAAGTTTTAATATCGACTATCGTCAGTAGCCTTTAGGTTAATATGGTAGTTATTTCTTACAAATATGGAAATTTAGAAAATATACATAGCAGTCAACATGAGTGTGAAAGACGTTGACTACAGGGCCCTCTGACGTTGAGCTCTTTTAACCGGCACCGTGTTCCCTATGGTAAAAACAGTACTGATCATATTGCTTGACGATGTAACGTATTAAAAATCAGGAGCCATTTTCGAGTTTAGATTTTACCGAAAATAACTGACAACAAAGTCAGTACTTACTCGTTAATAATTATTATATCAATCGACTTCAAAAAGGAGGAGGTTATCAATTCGTCTGTATTTTTATTTTTTTAAGGCACATGTTGTATTATTCTCAGTAGTAAGAACATTTACAGTCTGCTACTCTATTTATTATCTGCGATATAAAATCATTTTGATGTACGAAATAAAATTATACATCAGAAAGTTACAAAATATAAAATTGAATTATAATACAATTTCCCAGCCCGGTATTTCCGAAGAGACTCGCAAAGCCCTCGGCGAGGCCGCCGTGCGCGCCGCGAAAGCGGTCGGTTACGTCGGCGCCGGCACCGTCGAATTCATTCTCCACCGGGTGACGCATGACTTTCATTTCATGGAGATGAATACGAGATTGCAAGTGGAACACCCAATTACGGAAATGATAACAGGTACCTAAACGAGCAGGAGATCTAGAAAAACGACAATCATCCAAGAAATTTATTAACATAAGAATTAACAACATTAAATGCTTAAATATATATATATTCAAATATGAACTAATACTAGTTACTGTATAAATCTTGACCGCGTGGAATAGTAGCAAGAATGCTAGCAACACTTCCCCGTTGAATCGCAATTCCGATCCTCTGGGCAAAAAACGAACCAGCCCTCCTGTCACCAGTGGAGGCAATGAGGCGAGGTGTTATACTTTTGATGAAGCTTTTTGCACCACTACTCCAAGGGCCAAGCGTTTCCACAGCAAATGAAACAATAAAGTAATTAGATATAATACACGAATATTTAGTTCCAAGAAATAATCATGTTTTTATAAACCCGAAACTTATACCCATACTATTATTGTTATGAAATATTACATCGACTGCTTAGGAGAGCTGTTGTCGATGCATAGACAAACATTCATATTTATTTATGTATATGAAAGAAGATACCTTGATTTTAATAGTTTAAATTCAACTTGAAAATTTCACATTATGACATTCTCTTGTAGTTTATTCAATAGCCAAAAGAAAAAAAATTAAAATTACGTATTGTATAATCACGTTTGGTATATTTTTAAATCAAAGAATCGTAACAAATATTATAAAATTCGTATTTTTTTTGCTGTCTGTACTGTAGTCGTTTGGATCACACTAAGACATGTTAGCACGAGCGGACTTTTACACGCTGATTGTAATTAATCTAATAACCTATTACCAACCAGATCTGACTATCAAAACAATAGAGTCACCAGCCAATCGAAATACATAGTTTATATTTTTTTTCGTTATTACTTTGAATATTGTTACATTTTTTCATATAAACTTTTAGGTACAGACTTAGTAGAATGGCAATTGCGCATAGCAGCCGGTGAACCTCTACCAGTGACTCAAGAAGACATAGTCCGTCGTGGTCACGCTGTAGAGTGCAGGATATACGCGGAGGAACCACGGGCAGGATTCCTGCCTCGAGCTGGAACTCTGCACAGGCTTACCCAACCTACACCAGAAGAAAACGTGCGAGTAAGTGCGCATTACATTGATTTTAAGTACAGATACATAAAAAAAACATTAGTGTTTGATCATTTTTCATTCTAACACATTTCCTAGAAGAATAACAGTTAAACTATGTTCCTTTGCCCTTCCTGTCTTGTATTTTATAAGTTTATTTTAAATTATACGTATGTTTGCGTCAAATCTTGTTATTATATTTTAATTCTTAAGTCAATTTAACCTTACCTATTTACGATGAAAATACAAAATAATATAGTAAATTTTATTCTTATTTGTTGCTTGATTGAAAAAACTTGGCTCTGCTTTTTAATAATACCAACTTATATTCCAATTTTAAAATAACTTCGAAGACTTTTTTTATATATATGATAAAACTATAAACTTCCAAAATTTCTTAGAAATACTGTCACAACCAAGTCACTTACACGGTAGGTATAAGGATGATATAAATACGTATTCAAAATCAAAATCAAAGTATACTTTATTCAAGTGGGCTTTTACAAGCACTTTTGAATCGTCATTTAACAATTAAGTGAAGCTACCACCGGTTCGGAAAGTAGATTCTACCGAGAAGAACCGGCAAGAAACTCAGTAATTACTCTTTTTCAACATTTCAAAAAATACAGTCATGTTAGTTAATTTTTAAGTTAATACAATTATTAAATTATTATATCCTGCCTGGAAGTCAACAGGTATTAATTCCACGCTTTTTTATCATCTACAAAATCTTATATCGAATAATACGCCTTTTTCACCAATGTATTTTTTTATAAACGATTTGAATTTACGAGACGGCAAAGTTAAAAATGTCTGTGGAATTTTATTATAGAAATGGATACTGTTTTAGGTCGAAACTGGAGTCAGAGAGGGACAAGAAGTGTCTGTTCACTACGACCCTATGATTGCCAAACTGGTCGTGTGGGGCAGAGACCGCAATGAAGCGCTCCTTAAAACCAGACGGAAGCTTTCCGAATATCAAGTGAGTTGAAATAATAAAAATATTTCCTTTATAATACTTATCAAGTGTTTCCTGAAATATAGTACAAAGAATTTGTATAAGAAAATTTAACTTATCAATTTTTTTTATTTTATTATTTATAGTAATAGTAATTAGAAATCATAATATGGTCGTAATTTTATTACTTTTATTAAATATTTTTATTTCGAAGATCGATAATATTCAGGTGCAGTTCAAGTAAACTCCATAGATTATAGATATCTAACTGTATAAATCTATATTTAAAAATCATTTAACTGATCAACCCATATATGGCTTTTGATTAAAAGAAATCACACAAACTTACCTATATAATATTCCTCTTGTTTGTGTTATTTTTAATGAAAGTGAACTTTTTCACGAATGTTTATGTAGAAGGTGTATTCCTCTCATTATTATATATGTATGGTTATGTAGGTGGAAGCGAGATGGCCCAGTGGTTAGAACGCGTGCATCTTAACCGATGATTGCGGGTTGAATATTCAGTGGTGCTTGCCTGGGTTTCACCAGTGCATGCGTAAGCGATCCCGTGGCGTCCGCCGAAAGACGGAGAGGGCGTACTCGGCGTTCAGGGTTCCGGGGAGTTACACCCCCCCCACTTTCCATCACGTGGGGGAAGCGCGTAATGCGTTTTTCCAGCGAGAAAAAAAAAAAGGCAAGCACCACTGAATATTCATGTGCTTAATTTGTGTTCACAATTAATCTCGCCTTGCGGTGAATAAAGAGATCGTGAGGAAACCAGCATGTGTCACATTTCATATAAATTCTGCCATATATGTATTCCACCAACCATCTCAAAGGGAGAGGAGGCCTTAGGCCAGCAGTGGGAAGTTTACAGGCTGTTGTTGTTGTTGTTGTTGTTGTTGTTGTTGTTGTTGTGTGTAGGTAGCGGGCTTGGAGACGAACGTGAATTTCCTGTTGCGGCTTAGCGGTGCGAGCGCGTTCGTGGCGGGCGACGTGCACACCGCCTTCATACCGCAGCACGACGCCGAGCTTTTCCCGCCCGCAGACGCACAGCTCAGCGACGAGCGCGCCATACAAGCCGCCCTGGGACACGTAAATATAAAAAAGCCTTCATTTAACAATCGTACATAATAATGAAAATCAAATTAAACTTTTAAAAGTAATAATGAATCGTCATTTAATAGCTTTATTAAGAGAGGTTCGCACCCGGTTCGAAATGTAGATTCTACCGAGAAGAACCGACAAGACATTCAGTAGTTAATCTTTTGCAACAGTTTTTTTTTTAGAGTTTTATAAAGTCAAGGTTTTATATAGTTAATTCTTTCTTAAATTTTAATATTGGGCACGAGTTTTGCCATAATCGTCGTGCTTATCAGGAAGGTCCTTCAAGGCTTATCACAAACTACGATCTCGATCTTTCTTCTTCATGTACAATCTGCTATTTTTTTTGTTTCGACTTCCCATCTACGACGTTATCTTCCTATCTTTTTATATTATGATATATAGTAACTCATTTTAATGGTTTAAAGCAATGTGTTACATCCGTAACTCCAATTTGCAATTTCCAGTTTTGTTTTTATACTATATATTTTGACATGCATGTACTTTTTTTTTAGTTAATAAAATCTCAGAGCGATGTATCTTCAAATGACTCATGGAAAGGAATCTCAGTAACTCCGAATGCGTGGAGACCGAATTACAACCTACAAAAGACGGTCAATTTGAAGTTTGATGAGAATGGTAAGTTTTATTCTACAAGTATTTGTGTTGCTTTGAAAAAAAGAGGAATCGGTAGATATATTGGCAAATGGGCTATAATGTTAAGTGGTGCCATGCTCATGACGTTGCTCCTTACGTTTTGTTATAATCTATATCCTATGTTGTTTACTTTTAGCAATTAAATAAACTTTTAAGTATAAGCCTTATGTTTTTGAAAAAAGGGAAAAACGGAAAATCGTTTTATATTTTGAAAAGTGTCAGGTTTACGTTCATTGCACAAATAATATTATAAAAGAATATTTTTTTTAAATATGTAATATCATAAGTTGTTTTAGAAATTACTAGGACTATTGTAATAGTAGGGTTAATAATGAAAATAATGTTCACTTACCCTGTGTCTAGAATCTCACCAAGTATTGACTTATTTGACTAACTTATTGAACAAATATTTGTTTCGTTTCAGACATAAATGTAACGGTTAAGTATGAAAGCGCTCCCAACACATATCTAGTGAAAGTAAACGACGGAGAATTCATACCGGCTGAGGCGCGCGTACAGACAACAGAACAAGGTCTCAGATTGATCGCAAAAATCGGCGACAAAACGAGTAACGTCGGTCTGTTGACCCACGAGAGCGAAGTACATGTTTACGATGAGGTAATATATAATAACAAATGTTTTTATATGTATTTGTATTCGTTTTCCTCGCAAAAAGCTGTATAAACGACCCTAATTAAAGATAAAGAGTTACTCGTAAATCATAATGTAACTTTTTTGTGTGACTAATTTGTGTTTTTAATTACGCTAAAGTGATTAATTTTAAAATTTTATATTTAGAATTCCAGTGTTTTGTGTTTGTAATTTTTCCCTTTCGAAGCGATTGTTTTTGTTTTATTTTTTTAATTTTTCGCTTAAAAATATCAAGTATTTATATTTCAGCCTCGCAGAATCTCTCAGTATTTTTCCCCAGAAATCTTAAAAATCTCTCATTTTTTAAAAATTATCTCAGCATAATATCTTTATTTGACGACCAGTCAGTGCCAAAACAAACTCTGACTCATATATGATTTGTTTATATACTCAGGTTGTTTTTTAAATAAAATTTCAAAGAACATTAAAGAGTATGTATGTTAAAATCTAATTACTAATTATTACACTTGGTGGTAGGGCTTTGTGCAAGCCCGTCTGGTAGGTACCACCCACTCATCAGTTATTCTACCGCCAAATAACAGTACTCAGTATTGTTGTGTTCCGGTTTGAAGTGTGAGTGAGCCAGTGTAACTACAGGCACAAGGGACATGACATCTTAGTTCCAAGCTTGGTGGTACATTGACGTTGTAAGGAATAGTTATATTTCTTACAGCGTCCTTGTCTATGAGTGATGGTGACCACCTATCAGGTGGCCCATATGCTCGTCCGCCAAACTATATCATAAATATATATATATATATGTATATATTTAATCCTTTTCTTACAGAACGGTCAAACAGTAGTGACTCTACCAAGACCGAAGTACCAGGCTCTGGCAGCTGACGCGACGGCTTCAGCTGACAGCGCTTGCTCTCCGACTCCCGGGGTCCTCGAGAGGGTGTTGGTTAACAAAGGCGACAAGGTACGAGTTTCTATAGTGTATCTTACATCATCATCATCATCAGCCTATTTTTGTCCACTGCTGGACATAGGCCTCTCCCAGTGCACGCCACTGTGGTCTTTCTCCGGCTACTCGCATCCAGCTCCTGCCTGCCGCCTTGCGTATATCGTCACTCCACCTGATCTTACACGTTAACCCTATTCAACGGTTGTATAGTACGCGCGAGAGATAAGTGTATTTTAGTTGATTAGGAAGGGGAGTTGTTACCTCAAGTTCTGGGTGGTTTTGAAGACATTCTCTTCTTCTTGGGAGCGCTTCTTTGGTCTTCACACACTCGAAGATCACACCAGGGGATGGGTGATGTTATAGGAGAAGGATAATAGTCCGTTACACTAATTAAATTCGATTTCACACGAGAAGGGAAGTACGTCATACGTCAAAATCATACCATGGATAAATTATTAACGTTTCAATACACGCATAGAACCTAAATACGCTACAAGTTACATAATACTTTGTCTCCTTTCCAAAAAAAATCAAAATCAAAATAAACTTTATTCAAGTGGGCTTTTACAAGCACTTTTGAATCGTCAATTAAAAATTAAGTGAAGCTACCACCGGTTCGGAAAGTAGATTCTACCAAGAAGAACCGACAAGAAAGACAGTAGTTACTCTTTTTCAACGTTTAAAAAATACAAAGTGATGTTAGTTTATACAATTATTTAAATTAATATATCCTGCGTGGAAGTTATATATAACAGGTATTTATTTATCCAATATCAAATGATGACAGAAAGGAATCGACGTATAACTTTTCATCCGCCATACAACTATTCTTCTACATTGTATTGTGAGCGTAAGAATTTAAATGCAACGTACACATTATTAGTGACGTATGAGTTAAATATTAGAGTAACGAAAAGGATTTTTCTCTTTTATGCATTGAGTTCTCCGAGTTTTAAGTTTTCTTTTAAAGATAATATAATAATATGAGACAACATCACATACATTACTCTGACCCCAATGTAAGTAGCTTAAGCACTTGTGTTATGGAAAATCAGAAGTAACGACGGTACCACAAACACCCAGACCCAAGGCAACATAGAAAACTAATGATAATCTACATTGACTCGGACGGGAATCGAACACGGGACCTCGGAGTGGCGTACCCATGAAAACCGGTGTACACACCACTCGACCACGGAGGTCGTCGATAATAATGTGTTTTAAATAAAACTGTATGTTTATGTGTTATATTTTCATTTCACCTGTTCACGCACATCATAAACATCACACTTATTAGTATTTCATAACGCGCTAAAAGAAGTGTAACATCAAATTACTTTAAAATCTGTGTAAGCTTTGTAAACTTATAGTGGAATAAAGAAACTGTATATACAATATACAGAAACCCTTTAAGCATTACATTCCTTTCAGTCGATTAAAAAATAAGCCAGTAATATCAATTAAGAAATTAATTGTATTTTAAAAACATAAAAAAATATTCTTCAATGTAAGAAGACGAAGATGAGCTGAGATGGCCCAGTGGTTAGAACGCGTGCATCTTAACCGATGATTGCGGGTTCAAACCCAGGCAAGCACCACTATATATATGTGCTTAATTTGTGTTTATCATCATCTCGTGCTCGGCGGTGAAGGAAAACATCGTGAGGAAACTTGCATGTATCTAATTTCGTCGAAATTCTGCCACATGTGCATTCCACCAACCCGCATTGGAACAGCGTGGTGGAATATGTTCCAAACCCTCTCCTTAATGGAAGAGCCTTATCTCAGCAGTGGGAAATGTACAGGCTGTTACTTTACTTTACTTTAAGAAGACGATAACCTCTGTGTCAAATGTTTAAAGGTGGTAAAGGGGCAGCCATTGTTCGTGGTGATCGCTATGAAGATGGAGTACGTGGTGCGATCGCCGAGAGATGGCGTTGTAGCCGACATTGTCAGCTTGCAGCAAGGAGACGCGGTGGGGAAGGGCGCCCAAGTGGTACTACTACAAGGAGAAAACTAATGTTTAAGTTCATAAAAACAATTATACAAATATAAAATAATAGAAACGCCGCTATTTCATCCAATTGTCAAGTACACTTCAATCGTCGTTTCTAACAAGAAAAGCATTTCCAATTTGTGAATGTTATTTTCAGTAATTTTTATACATTTTTATAAAACTTAAAATATTTTTTATCTGTTGTTGTAAATAAGTATTTACATTCAAATAAATAATTGTTTTGGTTATGTTTTTATATTTAAATTTTATACACAATGAATATATGGTAATAAAAGGTTTTTTTTTTATTGAATGCAGTTTGAATATGTTATTGTAAATTAATTTTGCCCTTATTAGCATCAGAAAATATATTTACCCTTTATATTATCTACTAATAACTACAGATAAGGTGATGTTTTGCAGAAAAAGCGACACAAATAAAAATCATAATCATAATCTTGAGGTTTAGCAGTATTCCTTTGTTCTAGGTGATTACAGCTCGTTAATGGGATATTTACCAAGTGTTTTGAGAATTTATTCGAAAGGTTTTTCTATATATCTTTGTATATCTCGAGACTAGGTTTTGGGTAATTAAGAGAGGTAATAAATTGAATCACATTTAGATCTAATTGAGATCGTTATAACCCACATAGATCGATATTTATGGCAATGTACACATGGCAGTTTTAGGAATGGAAAAGTAGAAAATTGTCTATGATAAAATATAATTGTCTTTCATTAGTTGATTTACGTACTTCATGTAGTTAATTAGTTAATAGCAATTAGTGTAATATTACAGTGCAGTACACTACACATTTTAGTTTTTGATTAATATACTGAATGCCATTTTTGTTCCAGTTACTACTGGAAGATATCTGCACATAAAAATCTGTTATGGTCTTATTTGAATGTGTTCCGTAGATGTGCAAAAAGTTATAGAGGATTTTTGATTGCTAAGTAAGTGTCAAGTTACTGTCCGAAAAGATTGGTACTACGGTTGTTCAAGAAAAAAAAGACGTGAACAAAATTAATTTGCTATCGGCAAAGTCCTATTCTGAGTGAACGAATGATATTTGACATTAAGAACTCATTTAAATAAGGTTTCATCACGAGTGACTTGCAGTTTACAATGAAATGATATCAAAACGAAACCTGTCATAAGTTTTGAAATACCTAAAAAGCTTTTGAATAACCGCGAAGCTTCGCGGGCGACCCAATAGTCAGTAATGAATGTCATAGATTACTCAAGCTCTCGACCAATGACATCGTATCAATTTGTTGTTAAATGTTATTTGTTTGGATTTCGTCTTCTTGTGCTTTGAATAGACTATAGTTCAATTCAATTCTTGGTTTAATGGCTTTTAGTTGTGCCGACAGGGCACAGATTATTTCGCCAATGTCACGTAGGAGACTATAGTTTTATGAATCTATAATATTTGACAGTCCAACCGGCTATGTCAGAGGTGATACTGGACTTTGAAGTAATAATCAGTTTTAATCATACACAAGTTACACTTACTAATTAAATAACTTCTCGCATCATGTTGAGAACTTGTCAACAAAAGAACGGAATAACGTCTTTAATTTCCCGACCCGTGGATGGCTCTTAATATTTCCCAACCAAACCATCGTCGAAACTGACGGGGCAAAAGGTAGTCTAAGAATTACTTTGTTTTTATGCAGGTTGCAAACAAATTTACCAAGAACATATTAAAAAAATAACCCACAATAGATACTTAGGTAATAAATGCAGGAAGAGTTAAAAAATAATCGCAGATAGAAAAAAAATCGGTGTATTTTCAAAGGCTTATATTATTATCACTAAGTATTTAGTAGAAGCCGAATAATCTCGCGAAGCGAAGCGAAACGACAGTAATGTAAAAGCAGATTTGAATGCCTTTCTTTATAATATGTTAGGAATAAAGTATAAATATACCCGAGGCTAAGACCAGGGGCTGTACAGCACCGAATTTAATCCCTTTCAAGACATATACTATTGAGTAATCTAATGTCAATTATTTTTAATAATTGACAAATAAAAAGTGAAATGTAAAAGGCTCATGTCTTTTTAAATTTTGTTTTGTGAGATATTGACTATTCATATTAAAACCGCACAGAATAACTTATTATTTATTTGATTATACAAATAATATAACTGGTTAAATATGTCGGTAGATATTAATTATAAGAACGTTATCTCGCGTTCGATATCTTTGCTGCAGCTTAATGGTCGACAGTAAGCCCTTGCTTCTTTGTTCATCGCCATATTTGCAAGAGGGAGACAGCTATCTTTCTAACGCTTCTTACCGTTAGATAAGAAGATTAGTACCTACAATATATTATTATTATATAAAACTTACCTAGAGAATTGGCTAAACAAAACAAAACAGACAAAAAGATGTTCGATTTAGAAAGTGCTGTGTTCATTTATGCCTACGAAGCCATAAAATATTTTCCATTTGTTCCATTTTTTTTTGTTTTAAACGAGACTTTACAAATGGAAAGAGTGTGCATATTACAGAATGCTTTAATTATTATTGCTTTGCTATCCTAATTGACTTCAAAAACTATACGATGTTTAAAAGTGCGTCAAAAAAGGACACCGCATTGGCATTCCAAGAATAAGCATTAGCTGCCCTGTCTTAATCCAGAGAGGATGGCTAACAAAACTTCTGGCTGTTGGTTGGTTGTTGGTGGTGGAGAGAGCTTAGGCGATGCTGAATATGATTATGAACTCGATATGCCATTACACATCGAGTAGGATATTTATTTAATAATAAAATATTTGTTACCACGATAACCACTCAATAATTAATAATATATCCGATTTAATAAATATATAACGAAGAGATAAGTTCTTAAAATTAAGTACACAAACAATAAGCGCAAAAATTTAGCGACCGAAAATTTAAAAAAAAGCAGCCATCGCAACCTGAAGATCTAATGTAAAACACCAATGTGGATTACATTGGTGTTTTAGATTAGACCACTATAACACTATATAAATATTATGCCATCGAAAAAATCCAAAATTTTGCAAAGATATTCCTAATACCTGCCGAACCCGCCTGCCTTTTCATTGCGAAATGAAGTTCTCTTAATTACAAATGTCTAAAAGTCAGCCAGGATACTATTTATCATTACAGACTTCGCTATTTATAGGTAAGTATGTATTTAGGGCATTTGTTCCCTCGCTACCACAAAATATCTAATGTTGAGTGCCGATAAACATTAGGATAAGATAAGTAATAGATAGAACCTTGACAAGGTATCACATGGTATGTGAAAGTTGCTGGTAAATAAATTCCGTTATAGGAACAAGGTCGTTCTGAGTAAAAGAACGTAAATTTCGTTAGGCGTCTGTCAGGGGGCGTAGCTCAGATGGTAGAGCGCTCGCTTAGCATGCGAGAGGTACCGGGATCGATACCCGGCGCCTCCAATCTTTTTGATTAAATAATTTTAACATCACATCTTTTTTCGTTTTATTACTAAAAAGTAGACCGATTTTATTTTATTTTCAAAGTCATCAAAGTCAAGTACTGTATGACATTTTTAATTATCGCGGTTTGCAGTCTTCAGTGATGCTTTATCTAACATGCGGTTGAGAAAATATATCATTCTATTGTTCTATTCCTGTATCGTTGTTGGTAACCGCATTATGTAGGTCCCTCTGTCCATATATTTATTATTAGAATCAACATTCAACATAATCAATCATTTTTTTTCTGAAAGACATAATTTAGTAAAAAATTGAATATTATTTATTGGTCGTTATGTATGTTAACCTGCATGGAATATATATAATCAATTGTAATGTTTTTGTTAAAACAAAATACGTGTTACTTTTCCCTAAGAAACGTAAAAAAGGTTGTATAACATTATGTCATCTTTATTTTTTATTTTACTTGTATTGTAGTGTATGTAAGTGTTATTAGTAAAAAAAAAGTAAGATGGATAATTAAATGGTTTAAACGTTACGACTTCCCAAGTCCATCAATGTTCACAATACTGAATAATACCGGCTCACTGGAGAGTTTCTAAGACTCAAAGGGGTTCGCAACAAAGTAACAACGGCGAAGGGACGACAGTATTATTGTGAGTACTGCTTTGAGTTAAGAACTAAGCTCGAGGAAGTTCGACAAGTGAATGATAAATATTTAAAGAATATTTTTCAGAACCATTAATATTAGGAGACTTAAAAAACAACGAATCAAATCTCTGAACAAAATATATCCTCAGTGAGACCCAAGCGTTTTTGACAGTGAAACATTGAAATAGCCTCTTTGAACTGCTCTAATCTCTATGAAATGATAATTTTCTCAATACAAATTAAAATATATATATATATGTATGGCCGGGCAAAGACCTGCTGTTCTCTAAAGAAGTTTCTCACGATGTTTGTTGCCACTAATTAATATTTGTTGAATACACATGTGTATTTAATAAACATTATTTAGTTAAATCCACGTGTCGTATCTACAGGGTTGTATCAGCTCTACAATTTCATTTTCCTAGCAACTTTATATTTAAAACTATTTTCAATAGCTTATGAATTTTATTCTGTTTCATTTAATGAAGCTTTCTAAGGATTATAACTATGTATACGTAGTTGTTTTTTAACTTCTTTTCACACGTCCTTACATTGCTAATGCACCACCAACCTTAAGAATTTGATTTTATGTTCCTTGTACTTGTATTTATACTGGCTCACTCACCCTTCAAACCGGAATACAAAAATACTGAGTACTGTTGTCTGCTGTTTGCCGGTGTAATATCTGATGAGTGGAGTACCTACCCAGACAGGCTTGCACAAAGTCCTTCCACCAATTAAAAGCTTAGAGTTGGATTGAGAAATATGCAACCTTAGCTTTATCTTCAATATCAGCCCCTGTTTTAGATTTTCATGACGTAAACGTTCAAGTCAGTCCAATCTAAGTGCTAATATAAACTAAAAAATATTTCGTTAAATAATATAAATAGACTAGACAAAAGAACTATTAATAATTTTTAACAAAGTCAAAAAATATTTCACATAAAAACACAGTCATATTTACTTCTTAACGTTATTATATAAGTACATATTTATTTATAATACTTTAATTCGAATATAGTAAATAATACTTTTGAACACAAACAATAGTAGTTGTGCTTAGAAAAATACATCACGTCCGTTTGCTACTTAAATGAGTTCAGCTGAATATTTTTTGTTATATTTTAACCAACATATAAATAACTAAATTGCTTAATAACCAAACAATTAGTATTTAGGAAAATAAATTACGTCCGATTGTTCATTAAATCTATATTTTTCATAATTAACAAATCGATCTTTAGTTACTTTATTTTAAAATAATATTTCACTTTTAGTCATTTTGTATTCATTAAAAGTTTTTGAAGTGTTTGAATGAATCGGGTTCATTGTTTTTTAAGGAAGTTTTACCTGGCGCGGGTTCGGCTAGAGCTTGTTTTTTTTTTACATTCCTGCAACAGCTGATCAACAAAACAAACCCACATTACTAAGTTTCCATTGGGTCTCGAGTCTCGACACACCCTTCTGATATCATTTGTGTAAAGGCAAGCACATACCGAAAGTAGCCTTATAATCTTTTATTACTTCTGACGATAATACAATGCGTAAATATAAAATTTTACTCTTAGAGAGAAAGGTTTTTTATTTTTATTATTGAGTGGCTTTAATTAAAAGTTGATTGTAAATTTAAAACATTTATTATGTACCATTGCACATTCACTCGTTTTATTCTCCGGTTATAAATCATACAGTAATTAGCAGAGTTATAAAAAGAGCGAGGTCAGTGAAGTTTATAGTCTGAGGAATATAACAATTTTTAAGTTACTCATTAAACTAGTATCATTTTTTAATTATAAATTTTCATTCTTAAAGAACTATAACTTTAGATTTCTCTACGTTTAAATACAGCAAAACACTACAAGGCATAACATCATTATGAATCAGATGCTCGTGTGAAAAACGCCTATCTTTCAAGAATACTTTGGCAGCAACAAGTGGAGTAACATTAGAAATAAAAAAAAATCTAAATCGTAAAGGAACATTGGTCATCCGGGAATTACAATTGTGAGAAACATTCTTCAAATATACAATTTCTTAATAGCAAGCGTTATACGGAAATATGTAAAAAAACACAGCATTGACAGCGAGTGAAAACGTGCTGGAATTATTGTTTTAATAAAGAAGTACGTGATTAATTAAAATACGTGATCTTTCTTTCAAATAATATAAGCGTTGCGGAATAAAAATCAAGTGACCTCAAACATTATGAAAGTAATTGTAGTCATGTGTCGAAACAGCTGAAATACTTGGATAAAATGTATGTTTGAAATGTGTTGTAACAAATGATATTGAAACTTACAATATCATGGTCGAAGATAAAGCATTAGTTATTTTACGTTATGTAATTTTGTACATAATTCAAACTTATATTAAGAAGATATTATTTACTTACAAGAATATCGTAATGATAAATAAGGCACCTTTTATTCATAAAAATTAAAAAAATTTATACTTAATTAGAACAATAACTACGGTGAAAAATAAACCAACGTAACATTAAATTGACAAATTATAGCGTCTATATCGAATTATACTGTTTGAAAATTAGGAAAGTATTTAATACGGGATTAATAAAAAACTTCCATTATGCATTCAGTATTTTATTATATACTTATAATACAATAATATAAAATTATACACATGTATAATTAATTCATATTCTTTTATATTTAAATTTTTCTATTAGCTTGTGCTGTTTACCTTTTCTAGATTCGTTTCCTTATCTATTATAAGGTCATTAAAAAGTAAAACAAAAACATTAATGATGCTAATATAAATACACCTAATAGATGTAAAAACGCTTAATGTAAGTACCTAATAAGTATTCTAATAACTATTATTACTTCTAACGTCCACGTAACGGTTATGTTTAGCAAGTTACTGTTAAGTTCTCTTTCGCTTTCGATAACAGCAAACACTTTCATTACTTTTTGATTGCATTTGCATATATGATGGCATGAGGAAAATTATTCACAAAGCCATTATGACGATTCCACTTTATACGCTAAATATAAAAAAATACAAAGGAGAATTGTTTCCACGAACGGTGTAATTATATAAATTCGTCGAGATAACGGAATAACAAGTGCGAAGAATGTTCGCAGGGACAGCATTACGCGATCTTAGATGTGTTCCAATTATTCAATTTGTGCGTAGATGTAACGAGGCTACGTTAATAGTGTTGCATAAGTGGGGTGCATCTGCTTGACATTTGAATCGACCCCAAATCCGAATAGAAACTGTGTCACGTATTAGCCGGCAAGCAAGCACCGGCATGGCCGCAGCGCGATGTTGACGACGGCGAGCCGCGAGTTGCGTTGTGCAATCCCGTTAGCACTCCTCCACTCCACGTGCGAACCGAGCCGGCGCGCCTCAATGTCGCCCGTGGGCGGCCGCCCGCTGAAAATAGCGAGCCCACCCGAACTCTACCAACGGCCCGAAGAGCACCGAGAGCAGCCGTTTCGTTCGTACGCATAACCTTTCCTTAACTCCTTCTCACTCGGCTGAACAGCTGAGTATCAAAACAAAGAAGCGAGACGGGCGGTCGCCGCTCCCGCTCGCCGGCCGGCCGGTGTCGCGCCGCACGCACGCCAGTTCTTGTTTGAACCGTGTCTATTAAGGTCGTCCGCAGCGAGCTTGCGCGCAAAGTTTACTGCCGCGAAAGGGTTTTCCTTTGTCCCGATCTTCGAGGACCTTGCCTTCGTATTATGTTTCCGCGCGAGAACCGCGATCAGCCTCGGCTTATTGAGGAGCCGAACCTAGTTGAAAGTACGGTATCGAACCGAAATTCTCGTGGTTCCCCAAAATTTTGTGACGGATACCCCGCGAAACGTGTGCGTCGGGCGATTTGAAAATTTTGAGTGAACTTGTGACAGAAAGAAGTGTGAACTACGGATTAATAATAAATACCTCTGTTGTATATTTTTTTAAAGAGGCTAATTGAACTCTAAGCATCATGTCAACCGGCAAGCGCTTAGCGAAGCGCTCTATCATAGGGACCCGCGTAGCGGCTCTCAGTGACGATGGACTTTATTACTCGGGCATGATCCAGGCTGTAAAAACACCGGCAGCATTTCCGGAAAACAACAATTGTATCAACTTGACTCCAAACACCCGTTACACGGTGCGGTTTGATGGGGGAAAAATGATTCGCGAGTACCGCGATGCGGAGCTCATAGGACCCGGATTTCGTGGATTGGCCGGGGTTCGCTTGAAACCCGGTCAGCGAGTATTCCTCACGTACAATGGTCGCGAGGTCCGAGCCGACGTGTTGGAGCACGATCACGACACCGACGAGCTTCGAGTTCAAATTCACGTACCAGCCGCTGAAGTAAGATTTTTATTATTATTATAATTAATATCACAGTAATTTAAAAACTGACTTTAAAAAAGTAATTCAACCTTGCTCTGCCCCAACTCCAAACTCTACTTCTTTATATTCTAATCTTGTACGTACAACTGCAACAAAAGACATCAACGCAATGTAGAGTCGTCGTTTTAGGAAATCAGTGACGTCGAAGTGGATTGAAAAAACTTCCTACCTACAAATTGCATGAATGTCATGAAACATTCAGTCATTGGCATTAGAGGTGTTGACATTGCGACAACATTGATGTAGACAAAGGTTTTATGAGACGACGGAGGGACGGGAGAGAGCGGGCGCGTGCAGCGAGCTATTGACCCCGGCTGCACGTGGGGCAAGTGACGTGCATCGTGCACCCAGCCCCGGCACCCATACTCGCCCGCACGGCTCCGCTGCACGCCTGCACTAACTACGCATCACCCGCTATCGCATGTAACGCACCGATGCCACTTATCGCCGGCCGGCGAGATTATTCTAGTCGCCAGTGACCAGTTATTGCGCGGACGATGGCTAATTTTATTCTTGCCAACGCAATAAACTTGTCTTAAACATTTGAACTAGAATTCCAATAAAGAAGTAACTAACCGAACACACAATCACTGATTCCTTCACGCTATTAGTACTCGTAAAGTGATTAGAAACGTTATTAAAGTTTGAAATTAATAATATTTATTTAGATCCAATTGTACATCACACAATACTTGTTTACGACTAAAAAGCATAATTTAACTCGTGCGTCACAATCGCTGTGAGACATTTATCTACGTGTGGAAACGGACGGTGTGGCGCACCATTTATGTTGTAGTTATGTCTGAACGGTAATCTTCCCTAATTACTAAAATATTTAATTTTATCTAGTCTCTGATGTGCATACATTAATCATTTATTAAATACAACCTTTAAACAACATATAAAATGTAAATACGTGTTTAATCTCGCTACAATTGATCATAATCACCGAGATGATTAGCTACTGTAGATAATGTGAGGTGTGGTCGTACAGTTTTTATATTCAAGGATGTAACACGCTTCACATTTTAACACTGATCAGTGGACATGAGTAAAGAAGCACGCACGTGCGCTAAATTCGGCCGAGTGCGTACCGTTACCGCTACGCACTGAAATTGGAATTTCAATTTCTCCCACGTGATTTAAAACGATATCTTCGATAGCCGCATTTTAAGTGAAAACGTGTCGCTATTACCCCACGTTTCCATGATGATTTACATTGATATTAACTTGTAATACCAGCCGGCCGGCTACCAGCCACGTAACTCCTCGCGCGCTAAACACAATACCACAATCTTATCGCGTGAGCTAATTACATTGACCACAATATTATTTTTATTCTTTAAATAAATCAAGACCAGATAATTATACAATTTACCAGCTGTGGCATTTTAATGTGGGCAAAAACCACTAGTTTACACCGAACTTGTGATCGATCAACTCGTTTGACAGGTTTTTGTATCTCTTTATTTAATTGTTAACACCAAGACTTACGCACGAAGTTATGGTATTGATTGCTTAACAGGATCTCGGGCATGTTATAGATTTCAAGATATTATGTTATGCTTTCGTTTGTTTTTGAGTTATTGGTATAGAAATTGTGTCGAATTGAGAGCTGGTGCAATGAGGAAGGAGCGGCGACGCGGCGCGTGTGCCGGCCTTGCGCGTAAACACGGTGACGTCGCACGCGATATCAGCGTGACGCGCCGCCACGATCTCTCGCTCACTCACTGAATAACATTTTCGATAACGAGGCTAAATCATTATGTAGTTATGTATAATGTATTAGTTCGAATCCATTAACGATAATCAAATTAAACAATAATAATGGCCTTATTAAGTTATTCGCATTTAAAATAGGCAAGAATAAATACAAAAGTAATTCTAATCGCTGACAGTAAACTACCTAATAATATTATATTAGTAAATAATGTGCTATCTGAAAATTACAAACACTCGATAAAAACAACTCTAATGCGCAGTTTTGGTTCCCCGCTCGACTAATGTCTGATAACATGCGTACGAGTTGAGATTTGATTGCATCGTAATTACGTCACTGTAATTGTATAAAACAATTTCAATTTTCATACATAGTCATATTTTCTCATGAACAACTTGGAAATTACATTGACCGTCATTTCGTACTTATTTATGTGGAGAATAATTATTATCAGAATGACGCGGTATTCCCCGGCTCGGCGGCCGACGCTTGCGATCGTCACACGTTATTTACACTTTTACACTTGGCAAATCCACGACACGTTAAGCGGAATTGAATAAAAAAAATTCTGACTCACACTATCTACTACATTCATAGTATTACTTATTTATTGAAACTTGAAACACACAAATCTCGTTTCTGTTTACAACGCCGACTAGCATCTCATTGTTAATTCATTATATAATATCGACTACGATCGGTATTGACCTAAGCAAATTAATAGATAAAACAAAGATGTTGTAATCTTGAAGAGTATCTTAAATAATTCACCTTCTCGATTCATATATTTTTAAAGTTCTTACAAACGCAGAGCGGACGATCATTATGTAGCAAGCAATAAGATATAAAAATAAAGAGTGCGCGGCCGAGAAATAAGGTCACCGACAGGCCCGGAACCACATAACGGTATTCGTTACAAAATCGCGTCAAGAATTATTTTCACGTGCGCGCGGCGCCGCCCGAACCGTTAGTCGGTGGCGATGTCGGCTCAGCACCGGCTAACCTCATCGTTGACTTGTCCGAGCTAAGTGGAACGCTACCGCTATCGCTAATGACCACAACCTAAAAAGAACTCACACGTGTATTAAAATCGCCTTTCGATACGATGACAAAACAATTCGTCTTAGATTTCACTTTTAAACACCTCGACAATAATAATTTCGATATTTTTGTACGATAATTTTCATGCTTCTGCGTTGCCTTTCGATTACCGATGTCGTAAAGGAGCGTCGATCGGACACGGCAACTGGCGTACTGCAAGCCGCAATGAGTGTGAAAGTGCCACTCACACCTGCACTGTTTCAGACTTCATTCACTTTTACACATAATAACGTACATACATCCATAATGCGGTATTTTTAAATTATCTCCGTGATTGTACAGCTCTAAGCTTTTGTAAATATTGATACATGCGAGAGATCGTAGCTAATTACTGTTATGGCTTTGCTGTTAATAAAACTCCACTCACGCCTATAGTTTTATTTCAATAACAAATCTTATTTTACCGCTTAAAATATAAATATTAAAAAAAACTCGAAGAAAAAGGCGTGATTTTAAGTAAAATGCAATATGTCCTCAACGGTGAAATATAAATCTCGCTTTCACCACAAGAAATTCCGCAAAGGCTAAGAGAGCAGAACCGTATTTCAATGTATACTGTATGATTTCGTTACGAGCGAAAGGATTTCAGAAACGAACAGTAATGCATTTAAACGCATGATTTTTCTATCACATTTTTTTAACTAATAAATACGCGTTTATAGAAGTTGGTGTTGCGTGAAAAATTTGCGTGTATAATATCCATTTCACTTGTAAAACTTAGCTCTAATATATTGGCAATTTTATTTGAAGTACCGTTACGACATGAGTATACGATAATAGCAAACAAACGAAGAAAATAAAGAAAACGCCGAGCTTGAAACTTTACGTTACATGAAATATTGAATTTATATCAAATTTGAACATTTCGCGGAGAAGTATAAACTAAGATAATCCATTAAATCATATACCTATGTATGAATGTTCCGATGCAATTTACAATTTTCTCCTTCGATAATTTCCAGTCGTACGTGACTTTTTTGTCGAAGCAAATGCGTGAAAGGAACTGGCGAGCTGAGATCGACCATCGTAAAGAAACCATGGGAAGAGAAAACGACGAGTCCCAGCGCATGCGCACCATGTTTATTACACACACACAAACATCGATACGTAAGATACAAATTCGATCCGTAAATGTAAAAGATCGTTCATAAACGTTAATAGTATTGATAAATTGAAACATCAATAGACAAACACACGAGCAATACGTAAACCATTAGAAAAACCATTCATAAACTAAGTATGTAACTACATATATCGTTGAAACAAAGAGGTAGCTTGAACGCGTTCAAGCCACATTTTTCAATACATTTCGTAACTTCGTGTTACGTAGCAAAATGCGCCTAGTGACACTGTTTCTAAATAAATCAAGGTTGATAAGATAATATTGTTAGTCGATTTGCCGGTACAAGTCATCAAGGGGCTGTCGAGAGAACGCGATAGTTAAACATGAGCTACGATTTAGGGCACAAGCCGGATACGCTAACTCAATATGAAGTTCACGAAATAATATTGTTTAAAGTACCTGCACGCTCAGCTAATACATAATACTACATACATTATAATTAGTAATCTGCGCTAAAAGAACCGCTACATTAAACCCTTTGATATTAATATCGTCGTTATTCACTTGGAATGAAATGTGAAATGTTTTTATACAGTATCATGAAACAATAGAGCATAACTATGTATCTCTTCATAATTTATTTAATTTAAATTGGATTCTTATTGAAAATATAAGTTATTATTATACATAATTATGAGTGTTAAAATATTAAAGTATTAATCATGTAACAGATTATTGAATACAATGAAAGAACACTTTAAACTATCACTGAAACGGAAACTATTAAAGTAGCCTTCTTATCTATTTTAATAATGGAATATAATTAATATTTCACTATTGTACTTAAACTATTTATTATACGTTAATATTCGTTTGACCAATATTTGTCTTTTGAACTATGAATTTAAAGGAATAATAAAATATAACTCGTTTTTTTTTGTATACATACGTATAATAAATCTTTTTACGACGTAACATATTTGATAGGATTTATTTAAATAATTTAAGTAACTAATTCAATTGTGTAAAATAATATGAAGTGCGGAATTTAAATCAACTATTTCATTCAAAATTTAAGGTAATAAAAGAAGCAGAAACACAATCCTAACGCTCACTATAAAATAGCTCGACTAATGTATTCGACCTACATTTAGTGCCGAAACAGCGAGAAGATGATTGACCATTTAATGATGTCAGACAACCGTTGCTAATCTAAAGGCGTCATTTCTACGTTGTTTTTGTCCGCCACAATTCATTGTTAATACGTACATTGCGCGTAATTTTAAATCCGATGAAATATCATCGATCTATAATACAAGGTACCTCAAATACTTAAAACATTAATTGTCTTGATGCAAAAATTGTTGAATGCTTTGATTCTGTTATATTTTCGTCTATGATGAAGTTGTCATCCCACAACTGTGGCGAAGGCAAGGCCGACCCTTTGTGGGTGACCTCATTGTTTTCGCCTTGAAATAGTTTCATGATTCGTGCTCTGCTACTGTTATCTGAATAGTTAGATAAATTATACTAAATTCCCAATATTTTCCAACAAATTTTTACTTTCATATAACAATAGCTTGTTGTACCTATATCTACTTCGTAACTAGAAATATGAGAAGTTTCGTACGATACACGACATTATTATACGATTTGGAAATGTCAATTTACAGTTATAACGTAGGCGACTATCAAAAGAAATTTATTTTTAAAAAAATTAATAAAAATAACCTTGAAATAAGGAAATAATGTATTAATAGAGCTAGATATCGAAGGCAAAGGTTAATCATGATTCACTTCGTCAATATACTATTGATGTAAAAGAGTTGACTCGGCGCTGACGCAAGGTGACGTGAGACTTGTGATCAGTATCAGCAGTGAACTTCATGCAAGCCTTTTTATGTAAGTGAAGATCAAGTAATAATTACTGTCGGCATGAGGCGCGCTGTGCGCGGTCCTCTCCGACACGCTGACCCACTGACCCAGAAACGTTGATATTGAACCAACGACGCACAACCCGCATTCGAAATTCGACCTCCACTTGTGTTTTCCTTTTTTGTGACAGAACTTTGATACAGGTTTGATATACAGTGTTCAACTGTAAAAAAAATCAAATATAATTCCATTTGAATAAATTTAAAATCAAATTAAATAAAATTGTTTTTATTAGAAGAGCAGTCCGTTCGTACTAAATATTTACAATTCTCGAAGGTCTATTAGATTGACTTTGTAAAAAGTTGTCTCTCGATTGGGACTATTGGTGTCAGCGGCGACGATGTAACTTACAAGTCGTCAAGATAACGGTACTATTCGCACTGCGTATATAATGTTTTAGTCGAACAGGTTCCCGGTATCCGTTATCAACTAGTGGGGAGTGTTGGGCCCGGTCCGTTTTTGGGTCAGACTGGGTCATGACGCCTGCGTGCTCGATACCCGACCTCTCAAACACATATATAACCCATTTTGAAGTCTAAGAATAGAGAGGCAACCGTACTCTCAGGCATCTCAAGGTAAAACGCTCACTTTTCTAAGCGTCGCACGTAAATGATGCGATTATGGCATCACGCTGGGTGCTATGTCGAAACGACTTGCGTGTCCTTGCACAGATTTCTCGTTCCATTACGTAACGCCACTTTGGCCTTATGCGATTTTATTTACGTACACTTTGTCTAGGATACGCGCCTAATACAAGCATCCGCCCACGGAGAGAGCAGTGAATCGCGCCTGTGACGTCACAGCGGCGCCGCGCCTACGCGCTCTCTCCGACGCGCAGTGACGTCGATTCTGAAATTACAGTGACTTACGATATGACGTCATGTCTATCAATTGAAACCTTCAATTGTTTAGACCAATAACCTAGGCCTCGTAATAAATAAAGCGTGCCAGTCTTGCATCATCATTGTCAACGCTACGCAATAATGATTTCCTGACAACGACAACCGTTGACCTACATGGTCAAATGAATTTATAGTACCTACCTATTTCGTCAATAAAGCGCCATTGTTGACTTAGTTTTATTACAAAACATTTCTTACTATTTTTTAAATTATTTTACTAATACTTTTTTATCACAAATTAAATGGCAAATTTTTATTGGGTACAAACTATAAAGATGCTCTACTTTAACGTAAAGAAGGTTGGCTGGGAGCGGATAGGATCGTGACCTATGTAGCTCGTTCCGTGCCAACTAGGTCACCTAACTTCGTCCTGCGCCCCGGTCATTCAATAGGAATGACCTAGGACAGCAATATAATGTTAACTTGAATAACAAATATAAAGTAAATTTAGCCTTCAGTACCAAGTAATAATTTAATGCTCATAACGGATAATCCCAATAAAATGTTTCCTTATAAACGGAATGAGTTCACGGCAGGGCTTTAAACACAGTTGCAATTACACAAATAAAGAACCGAATGTTTGTTTCAAGAATAATGGTAATAAAATCGGTGCTTGCATTTGGACATGTAATGTGGGTCACGGAGTTTTGGCACAAGGTTGTTGCTTGCAGTCCGGCAGGGTGGTGCTTGCGTGCCTTCGCTGTATCCGCCTTGCAACCAGCGTTTGTATTCGCTAAACACACAAGGCCGCCCGCTCCGTGCCAATCGATTGCTCGGCCTAACAGTACACATCCGATTTCAATACCTGAATCCAAATGTTTATTAATCCAAAACTACCAATTTAGGTAATTTGAAATTCAATTTAATAATTGTTACACTATTGTTCTAATGACTGTTCAAACTCAAGGTGTGCTTGTTGATAAAAAGAAACGCTAATGCTTTTTAAACTTATTATTATTAACTACAAATAACATCGAATTATGTTGACGTATTACACCGATACGCTGAGGTATAATAACTAGATAAATTACTTTACAACGAGATTGCTTATGATTTATGAAGTAATAGGAAAGTGACACGCCTCTACCATTTCAAAATGTTAACTTATTCATACTTCGTGAGCCCTTCTACTGGCTGCAACACCACATATTATGATCGTAAAAAACAAAGAATAACACGATTTTACTTTCCTATTTCAAACATTTAAAGTACTTATGATATGATTTTCAAAACCATTCCTTAACTAATTTATTAATAATCTTCTCTGAGCTGATATAACAATTTGGGTTTAAAGTACAGTTGTAATATTAATTAATAAGGTCGCGTTTCGTATATCAAATGTAAAGCTATTGACCTATTTAGTCGTGCACGATCGCCTACTACCATCGAATTGCTTATGCATGCATGTCAACGTGACTCGAAGTGCAGGCTCCCTGAATATTTACAAAATCAACGTCGCCCATCTATCACCTATTCTTATCGATGTAAAAACAGAAACCTTATGTTGAATTACCATATTGTTCTCTTTTATTCGTTAATGCGTATACATTTAGAACCAGTCTTGTCGATTGCATTCACATTTGATATACAGATAATGGCTATCTTCATATTTTATCATGCAAGATACTTATGCTGAAGCCGGCTCGACATTGCAATGTTATCGGTCGTCAGCTGTAGTTGTCTATTGTTTTCTTAACTTCAAAATTCTTAGCATACTCTCCTGCCACAGAACTAGCTTTAAGTATCAGCAAATTGCATTAAATGGATTCAGTCTACGTTCTTTTATTCTACTTCATATGGTGCGTCGTCTAAATTATCTTATTATTTTTTTGTAGAACATAAAATGTATTTCATAGTTATTTTTAAAGGAAGTATACGTTAAATATAGTTGGTTATTATTTGTATTTGAATTGATTATAGCATTTACAAAGTATTTGATACGATGAGTTACAAAGTTAAAGATACTAATTCATCACAATTAATACCTAATCGTCGCATACGTAGTCCGACGTAGTCGGTAGGCACGACACAACGCACGCGTCACACGCATTCAGCCAATGACTCGCGCTATCCTGCAGTCAATGCCACTTGCCTGCACCGCAGTGATAACTTTCGCTTCGGATACTATGTTATAACAATGTATCAATTTTCATTTTAGTTTTCACTCTCAAATTATATTTAATATCATTTTAACATCACCACTTTTCATCGTCTCGTTCATGAGTAAGCAAATTCATTGTCAAAAACAGGTTTAATTATTTTATCATTATTTGAATAATTTCCAAAATGAAAAATCAATGGAGGTAAAAACGCTTCGTCAAAAGAATGCATAATCTATTTGGCGAAGCAACATCGACATGCAATAGAGCCAGCCGGTTGAGCTTTCGCAATCCAGATTCCAAGAGTGTCCAGCATACTGTATTTGCAACTTTAATTGCTAATACACGTAAATATATGGAGACGAAACATGCTTATACCGTATAAATAAATCAAATCATATCTACGACACTACAGCTATCGAGTAACTAAAATCAATTACGTGTAGATGCTATTAATGTTAAATGTGAATAGGCTGACACAAAACGACTATCATGTATTATACTTTACTCGCGTAAATTTGTAATTTTCATAGTTAATTTAAAAGTAAAAGTAGGTAAGAATATTAAGTTTTGTAAGGCGTATTTTTTGGTAATGTATGTATGTATGTATGTATTTAAATAATTTAAATATTAATTGTTAATGGATGTGCAATTCCCGTTTTGGTTATCAAGCAAATATGAGATCTATTGCTATATTAACGACGCGGTATTATCAGTTATCATGTCAAAGTCACTCGGTGACTTTCACTGGCATTTATAGGCGGCCAAGTTTCGCCATCGGATCGAGCAATTGTGCAACAGTTGTCACTTTTTTACATAACGCGTCAAGATTGCCTTTGGTGGGGACGAGGGGGGGATGGAGGGAGGGGGAGGCGATCACGATGAGCGGAACTGCAGCTGCGCGGGCGCACGCTGGCTGCTGATAAATGCTTAGACCAGAACTGCTCTACTTATGATTTAGTTTCAATTAATGATTTCTTGCCATACCACCAAAACTTGATAATATCTTGAATTTAAAACATGTATATTTTATATCAATCTTAACCTGTTATAACTGTAATATTCGAATACTGCTAATTATAAAATCATTATTTTGGTTTTAAAGTTTACATTAACATACGTATACGACGAGTGTGCGAATACTTGAAAACTGCCGTACATACATAATTGATACTCATTAAAACAACTTTCATTGTTCCGGTATGAGCGGGATACGGTTCTCAGCCACGTTCGCGAGCACCAAATCGCCAAAAAGTGAAAGTCCATGATGTGATCAGCGTTTTTAGTGCTCACATTCACCGCGAGAAGCAAATCATTATCTACAGCGGTAACATCTACGGCTTTTGCAATATAAACTTTGAAATCTTTAGGTTTCTGTTTAAATTCAAATACCAGCAAGTTTGCCAAATCATTATTTTTTTACAAAAACAACGAACGTAACTAGGTATTAGAACATTTAATAGTCTTTTATTGAGGTTAAAGATTTTAATCATTATTCCAATTTGATCTCGCTAAGAAATATTCCATTTGGCCTCATTACTCCACAATGCCACAGAAAACATCAATACGACAACTTACTGAATACATACGCATATAAAGAAACGTTATTAAAAATTTGAAATATTAAGATTATAATTCTAAAAAACATTATTACTGAAATGACGTCAAATAATTTAAAAATATTGAATTAGATAGTATTAAATAATGACCACCGAATGGCATTCGCTGCACTGACGTATAAGAGAAACGCGATCGTAAACTAGTTGGCAAGAGCACGCGCAGTACATTGTATTAATGATGCGAACACGCGTTGGAGGAAGCTCAGACGAAAATGCAGCCAATGTCAACTGCTAATAGAATGTTTATTACACGTACTAACCGATATTGCGTTCGAAACGAACAATCAAACGACGTAATACATATAATACCCAAATTAAGCTATTAATTAATTTATGATCACAAAATATAATAGAGTAACATCTATGTATAGTATTATTAACTGAATCATTAGTCCTAAAAATATCTAAGGCTTTTGGTCTGGTTAAATGGAAGTGTTGATGACGTGGAATGCATCTCAATTCACTGTAAACTACTCTAGGTCATGACGTCATCCACACACGGATCGTACGAAGGTCGACCATATTGATCTCGTATACACGCTTTTTGTTCCTATGCCTTACATAATATGCATGCATGTATGACGCCTACACATGTATAATTATAACATTCTCAAAGAACATATCTATTACACCATTTACACCATACAAAAATAACAAGTGCTTTTTTTTTAGTTACTTCAAATTCTTCGTCAATTATTATTTACTTACAAAATTAATGTTCTATATATATTACTTAGTAAAACCTTTTTTTCCTTGCTTGCATTATAAACATATTAAAACGATTTTTATTTGTTCCAGGTGCCCATAGAACTAAGAAAAAGATTGGAAGAGATAAGATTACTAGAGTCTCGGAAGTCAGCGAGGCTTGCTGACGTGGACACAGATTTTGCAAGACTTGCAGACATGGCCGGCGACAGACGCCGGGCCTCTGCCATCATCGAAGTGCCTGCTCATCACATGCAAGGGTAACGTTTTACCGTTAATTTGCTAGGAACGTAAAAATCACAGTCGGCAGCACCTAATTCCTTTTAAATTTTTACCTTGACTACTAATATTATGCTTATTGAAATTAATATACATCATAAGCTTATAAACTTGAAAATAAACTAAAAAAGTAGAATACTATTAAAGTACTAGAGAAGTAGATCAGAGCTGCCAATATTAGAAACATAAATTATATGCAGAGACACGTAATATTTATTATAACAATGGTATTAAATAAACATATCAAAAAGGAGAGCGATAATACTGAAGTCAAATGAACGCAATAAATAATACATAGTTAGGACAATTTAACAAAACGACTACAAAATAAATGGTTTACTCTTAACAACTTCCTGATGAGCAATATATTGAGCCGCTCCCTTCCCTTGTATCTCATAATTGTATTGTAACGAAGTATTGATTTAGGGATCGTTTTAATTTTAATTATGTAAAGAAGCTAGGATAATCAACGATTACTATGATTATTATTACATAACATGTATGAAAGGTCGTAGATTTAAAAAAAAACACTCAAATCACGCATTTATTTTACTTCTCAATTACTTAAATTTCTTATTTCAACTTCATTAGCTGGCAAATACTTAAATATTTAAAATCTGTATTATTTGCCTTGAATGAGCAGTTCACCTCGTCATCTATGAGGAAGGCCGCATCTATTGCAAATAAACTCACCTTGCGGTGGTCTCTTATCAAATTTGCACATTCTTTTAATTGTTATAACTCATACTTCCTGTTTACGTACGCAGCAATAATGAGTGTGATTTGAAAACTGCAAGAATACAAACATATTAATCGATTATTAAGCTATTGTACTAAAAGGTGACCTCGCCGTTCGGCGCTCGTTACGTTAGTTAACACGTAGCAGTATGTACCCGTATTGTGGTAGTTGAGCTTGTAGGTGTAATCGCTTACAATCGTGCATCGGCGAAGTGGAGCCGCGCGGGCGATGTTGCGAAATCCTTAGCAAGCACATTAGAAACTGGATGGAAGTGTTAGCGCGGAGTACGGGCGTGTCCTTGTCACACTTGCCTACATTCTGCCTCCCGCGCCCCACACCTCCAGCAAGCCACAGACAGGGACAGACAATGCAACATTGAGAACCATTAAATAATTCTTACGGCTTGCTTGTATTGCACTATTAAATTAAAAAATATATCAAGAGAAATCTTTCTTTGTAGTTAAATCGATGTACCTAAATTAGAAAGATATCTCGGTAGCGATGGCAAATTGTGAAATGTTAAATAATGCAATTCATAATGTAGTGCTATGGAACCGGAACAAACAGCATTAAATGCCGCAGCAACGTGACGCTCGCTGGCACCGCAGTTTCACTTTTCATCATGACGCTAGTGAGAGGTGAGACCTCTACTTGGTCCGCATTTCACAACAGTGGCCGAAAAGCCAGGCCAAGACGAATAAAGAATTATCAGTAGAATTACAAATCAAGTGAGGTAGATGAAGTGATTAACTCATAAATTTTAATGGATATGTAATTAAATTCAACCTAGTAACAAAGAAAAAAAAACCTAGAAAAGTTAGTAGTCTAATACGATTTTTTTAATCAAGTAAAACGATTTGAATTCATTTTTAACAATTACAATTTTAATTATCTATAGTTGCACGAATCATAGAAAAAGAACATTATTGTTGGTTTGCTGTTATCAACAGTTACATTGAAGCAATTAATTTTTGATTTTATCGAAACTACGCGGGATAGAAATTCCATTCGTGATTGGAACAAATTTGCGATCACGGGGCTGGGCCAAGCCAAAGTGAAAGCTCAAAAAGCCCCGTTTCCCTTTGATGTAATCGCTGCTTATTCAACATTTTAAAAATACCGACATTCTAAATACGCACATCCTTCAATTCTACAATTAGAAATGACTGAATATAATTTAAAACGAATCAACAAAATTCGAAGATGGCGTCGAGTTCGCTTGATACTTGGCGGGGCCGCCATGACACAGTGACCTAGTTTGAAAATGGAACAAACCGGCACACTAGAGACGTGCCACATGCATTCATGTCCATTCACATATTATCAAAATTACCGATATTCATATCTTACATACGATAACTCGCACCGGTTTTTGCTTAGACTAAATTTAGACATATTTTGGACCCCTAAAAGAGAAAACACTTCATATAGATTTAGAGAATTTTAAGAAATTAACCATTCCATGTCTCACGTCCTCGAGCAGGTAGTGAGTACTAACGTATTTAGTCGGCTAGTAGGACAACAGCACAACCCGCATTTTGATGTCGTAAGTATCGGGTTACTACTTATCACGCCCTAAGTCAATGTTTAGTAAAACAGATTGAATAAATGAAAGAGTATTTGAATTATCATAGATTAGTTTAGTACAATAGGCACGTCTAAATTTCGCAACCATTTATGTAATACGGTCAGTGTTCATGGAACACCTTTAATAAACTTTCAATGTCAAAAATGGTAATCCCTTTATTGACGCAGTGTTGTATGCTAATGAGATATTTGAGTGTCACGGGCGAGTGAGTACTGACACCAGTGACAAACTAGGCACGAATACCAGCCTACTAATATTATGCAGCATAACATCCGAGCCATTGTCATTTAATTAACCAACATTTCTATTGTGCTATTAAAAATAAACCAATATTTTGAACATGAACCATATCGATTTTGGAGTTTAAATTCATTAAGTATATCATACTTTTTATTATTCAGCATAGTTTGTACAAATTCCTTGAGCAAAAGTCATGATTCAGTCCTATGCTGTTACCTCAGTAATAATAAATGTAACAACGAAACCAAGAAACGAATAACGTCGAGGGCAGTTTTGCATACTTTTGCGCAACATCTCATGAACAGGAAGGCAATGGAGGCAATGGAGGCACTTTCTCGCTGGGCACGTTTGCTTTCGTTAGTCTTGAGGTCCGTTATCTCATTTGGCAGGTGCGGGCGTGCGCTTTCCTAGAGAAAGTGATACAAAAATTTTACATTCATCATTATGCAAAGTGAGTCTTTGTAAACGCTACACTTCATCAACTCTTAGAATAATAATATCTTTTGTGCTCTATACAGTATTTATTATGAAGGTCAAAGTAAATAGCCTAGAGTTAGGCAGGATTTATTAGGATTAGTCATTCGAAATAATTCAAATACACGCTGACTTTCCATCGACCTACCAGCAGGTTATTCCACCGCTTGCGGGAACAAAAACTGTTCGGCATGTTCAATTATTCTTCGAAATTCGATGATTTAAGGACGGAATATTCGAACATTTAATTTGTATCAGAAACATTCGATTTATTGGACGGGATCATTGATGTTATAAAAAGAAAAGCAGTACTGTAAGACTTCTCACTAATTTAAATAACAGAAAATTTTCTGGTTTCGTATTTAAATTACAAGTCAATAAACTTATTGTTTGCTTTCGAAATCCGTCATTCGACTTCTTTAATTTCTTTTGTTCTGTTTTTAAATATTGATTGAAAAAATATATCAGGGTAATTAAGCAATAAACAAAGAGGTACTGGCAGCTTTACTTTCCGTAAAAATTCTATAGTACCTATATGTTTGATAAAATATTAGTTTTGTTTTCTTTGCTTTAAAATTCGATTATTCATGGTATCTGTAACAAAAATAAAACCTCACAATTATAATGAGTAAAATAAAAACGTGCTTTGTTAACCAAACCTGCCCAATATATAAAGTGATTGGCCAGAGCAAGAACAACGATGACCTCATCTCGGCTCCGGAGTGGGGCTTGCCGCTACCTCAGCCCGGTGCCGACGGAGCGTTTTGCGCTAGCTCAATCACACTTTTTTATACTCGCAAAAAATTACTTCACGACCTACATCAACCGCCAATTGCATGTCAACGTCCATACAAGCGATTTTTTGTTACCTAAATTACTTGGAAACGGTCACGGCGCGGCGTAGCGTACGTCTTTCAATTATTTTTAAATACTAATCGCTTAGGATATTATTATGTAGGCATGGTCTTGATGCAAATACCAATTATTATATAACAGAGGTAGTAGGTATGTTAATTAATTTTAATTCTTGTCACGCCCACAAAGTATAACTAGTTAATATTCCCTTGCCTTTTATAGTTTATTATTCAGGAGTCTGTATAACATAAAATTAACTGATCTTTTCCGAACAACGCATAACATCCTTGTCTTACTTGTTTCCAAACAATTACTGTAATTAAAAAAAATCGAAATAACAGAATTCTTCGAAATCCAACAAATAAAGGTTGGAATGTTCAATCGAACGTGATTAAATCGATCTTACTAAAATGGTTAAGATAATTCAGTTGCTCACGCTAATGAAACAGGAAATAATTTGAATTGAATACCTCAACATGTCTCGGCTGTGTGCGTTAAAGCGTATTTGAATAAAGAAAAAACATACATATTGTAAATATTAACTATTGTAAATAGTTAGTATCAGTAGCGAGTTGGTGGCGCGGCAACAGGCGGCAAGGTCGTTCTCAATGTTACGTATCTACTATAATCTATGTATCTACTATACTACGAGCCCGCAGCGAGGTGAGTGTGCACAGATGCAGGTCGGCAGCGGCTGCCAACCAGCGATATTTAATTAGTGACAGAAACATTTGGATCATTATGAGAGAATTTGCGTGTCACAAGGTCGAAAACTTTTACAGTTTACTAAATTACGAAAACTAGTCAATGAATGTTTATGCTCCGGTTTTAAATATCGAACAAGTAGCCGAACCTCAGTGATTTACATTAAACGTTTATTGCATCGAGCATCCGCGTCGTCGCGTCTACGTAGATCTTATTTATGGTTTGCAATGATTAGATCAAAATAAAAATAAGAATGAAATTCCATTGAACCGCCTTGAAAAGCAACTCGATGAGCGAGATGCGATACGTTTTACGTTACGTCAGCGTGTTAGAGGAAATTACGTGTCTCTGCTATTTTTACGCGGGTGTGCGCCGGCCGGCCGGCGAGATCCAATTATTGCGACCAAATAAGCAGAGTGCGCAAAACCTAAAGCAGTGACGCTTTGCAGGCAAACATCTAAATTTATCGCTCCATAATAATAGCTGTTTAATATAGCTCCAGGTAAATATCAGGTGTTCGCAATACAAGTAAAAAAAAATGCTGTTAATTTACCTAAAATACAAATAACGAGACATATTTATTATTAAAGTATTTTCAATCACAAAGTATGTATTTCAGAAAACAGCGTGTAGGTTTGATCTGATATAGATATGTGGTAAGGTGACCTGCAATCATCTGTTCTGAATAGGATAGCGACCCTGCAAAGTTTCTTGCCGTACGGTCGGCGGGTGAATACACCGAGAATACGCCCTGTATCTAGAGTACGCACATAGGTCAAAAAATATTTCGACATTTTTACGAATATATCATTGTAAAAAAATATATTTTTAATAGAATTTAACAAAACTGCATAAAACAGGAGCAAAAAATTATGTAATAAATTGTTATTATTATCTTATTTTTATTTAATATATTTTTGTATAGAAGAAAAAATAGAAATATTGAAAATATAAAAGTATTTGTTTAAATCAAAATTATTATTAACATTAAATGAAAAGAAGTTGACGAAACTAGTTTTGAGTTTATTAATTATGGCAAATAAGTTGTTAGATAAGTTTGGGTCAGCGATCCTAAAAGCGAGTCCAATGTACGCAATTTATACGCCGCCTGTTGCTTGCTCCTAGGACGTCTACGCGAGTAAACAGCCTTCAGGTCAATTATCCGAGGTCTTTCGAACTTTAACCCTCTCCAATTTTAAGGGTCGAAGTATAAATGACGTAACATCATTACGCCTTCTTTAAATCGAAAGAATATTCTTTATTCAAAATTAATATAATAAATCTCATCTATATAGATTACAAATACCATATATAATTACTACATTCGCACTACGTAGCAAATTAGAAAAAAAAATTAACACGAGGACGTAATTATAAAATGAAATAACGCAGGTAACTTTAAATCTTGATAAACGATTCGTTCGTCATTTCAGATATTTACAGAGTAACTGCTTTTGTTTGACGCATATACTATTCATACAATAATTAATACGTAATAACTCTTTAAATATTATGCTACAAATATTATATTAACTTTCATTACGAAGCGAAATAATAATATTATATATATTTTTTAAATTGTTACGTACAACCTACATACTTTATTCGAGTCGAATATTTTTGTCTTTAAGATAACGTATTATACATTTTTGTATAACAATTTGAAATTAATACACTTTCAATGATTAGTGGCATTCGTGCTATTGTAATCGTAATACCCATTATAAATAATATGAAACAAATAAGTACGCGTATAAAACATTAAACATTATCAACGATCGTGAAGGTTAATTAAGAACAAATTGGAAGTCTTATCAGTCATCTTTATAAAATTCAAACATATATGCTATATATATAATATTAATGTGTAGGTTATCTGCTAGTGCATTGTTCTGAAATGATAAATGAGCATACCTGAATATCATAGCAATATTATACATACACTATTTACCGTCGTCTCATTATAAGGATTAATTCAAAAGAGTTAATTTTTTAAAATTAGAATTTAAATATTAAAATTTACTAAACTATTTATAGAATGTAGAGTTCAATATGTTAAAAAATGCAAGCCCTATCATACGATGTGGCAAAGTTTTGTAGTTTAAACAAATATTGAACATACGTGTTTTAAGCACATAAACACATTAAAACATTACCCAAGTAAATGGTAGATCTTATTCATATATTTTATGATCTGACCGTACCTGTTAAATGAATATTAAATAAGTAACGGTTGGCTTATATTGATTTATTCGTTTGAATTTCGTAATGTCCAATTCTAAGCAATCTAACACGAGTAAAATAACAAAGAAATATTAATATTAAAATGACTTAGTGAAATATAAAACAATTAAGAGTGCGATATAATATTTTTAATCTAGAATTGTATAAAAATTTACACAGACAAGAACGTGTATTTTATCAAATTTGAAATATTTATACATCTTATTTGCTCGTCCAGACAGCGAATATCTACACTATTAAACAGGGTCGTAAGTAAGGGTTCATTGAACGAATGCGAAGTTGTCTGTACTCTTACTTCGATGTCTTGATCTAATAAATCTATTATAATAATTTGAGTGATACTTTACTCAGCTAATTCGTTTAATAGAATATCTACGCGAATAATTTTGCTATTTATCTCCACGCTAAAGCTGTTTTGGAAAACATACATATACACTATTACATCTTTTATTTAAATTACTCAACAGAAACCTTATTCAGCCGTCTTCTTATTGCATGTTATGAAGTTTAGAGAGATTCAAATCATAAAATAATTATTTTTGTTTCAAACATGTTTCACTACTGAAGTTTCTCCTATAGTTATTTAAATTTAATTATTTCACGTTTTACGAAATGCTATTGGGCTTAGTGATGTCCAAAAATACAGTTCACGATATGTCCACGGCATATTAAGTGAACTTGCAACGGAACGCAAAATGAATCTTGATGTAAATCAAGAAAAAATTTCTATATAATTTCATTCTATAATCATTTTTTAAAAGATCATTAATTGATAGTAATCTATGATTGTCCAAAAAAATAACACTTACACAACCTATAGATTGAATATATCTGACAATGTATTTTTTTCTCAGGTCGCGTAAACGAGGTCCCAGTAGTTCCTGCGATTTGGGATATGGAGAGAGGGATGACCAGATGAACGAATGCAATGCAGCCCTCGTTCTGATGTCACTCAGCTGCTCACCAAACTCACCTCGACCCAGTAAGTTCAACCTTCTAACTCTTGAAATTTAACCTTTGAATAATCACCTGACTTAAATATTTGGAGAGGCATGTGGTTCTGTGGTTTCCAATAAAATTGGGTATTAGCTAATACTTCAATTTGTTAAGAATAAATTCGTAATTAACTAAGTTAAAAGTCGTTTGAGACTCGTTTAATACAATTACGTACACTATTTTTTTTTCCTAATTTAAAAATTCTTGTAACATTCTCTTATATCAGTTGATAATTTAGTATTACATAATGGTGATCACGCTACGCCGACTGCGTAGTTACGTTAAGCGATGGTAAAGAATTACATAATGAATCCCACCTGCGAAGTTAGAACGAAGCATATTGTGCTCGGTTTCGACTTTCGTATCTAAAACGTCAAGTCGAGATATGTACCATTAAAGGAGCGAGGATCTTGTAACTTGTGAAGCAGAACTATGCAGCTTATTTTCTTTATTATAACATTTTAACCGTTTTAGAGTTTGGGTTAGTCTAGAATCTACGAAATGTTGATAACGTCTAGACACAAGTCTAGACATTGTCTAGACAGGTATTCGGTGTAACTCCACTCTCACGTTATGAGTTCTAACCAAATGTGATCTAGTAAATTAACTTAAGCATATTTAAGCAACGTTTTCAGTAGCGCGAACCTTTTCTCATTATTTCAATTGCAGGGAATTAATTGCTTTCGTTTCCCACGAGAACGATTTGTGCTCTTAGGTAAGATTGATTAATATCTAGTTGCTGTGATTTTATCATTAACGAAATTTTAACATTATCTTATAATCTGAATTTACTACTCATACAATTGAAAGCATATGTAATAAGTAAATACTATAAAAGGCAACCATACCATTTGATTAAATATTGATGCTTAGCATTTTATTTTTATTGTATGAACAGTTTTTATAGCACACTCGTAAGAAATAATAATTGTAATCTAAATAATATATGTTAAATTCAAATTGCTACACACTTACAGCACTACATGTTAGTCCTATTTAAAAGTATAGAACTCAACGGTATCAAGTAACCAAACTATGTTTCTCATAAAAATTTACGATACATCTTCAGCGCAGGTCTAATGGCGGCACGCAGTATATGTGCCGCGAGAAAATAGCTGTTCTTACGAGTGAAAGTGGCCGGCTATAGTTCCGTTTCGTAATTTATTGCCGTATAATTTTATTTGTGTAGCTACGCACTTGTAACTGTTAAATTAAGCTACTAAATTTTCGACTAAAAGTCAACCTTAAATCTATGCGAAACACTTGCAATAAATTGTATGGGTCCTTATTTAGATTTACGTCTCAAATCACGTACAAAAAATACCATTATGCAATAGTAAGTAGCCAGTAAGAAAATCTTTGTTATGTTTACGTTATAGTACATTAAAACATGTCGTAACAGGTGCGTGGGGTGGAAGGTCATCGGTATCTCCCGGAGCAAGCAGCAGCTCTGGTTCGTCATGGAGGTCCGGCACCCCTTCCCCTCCGCCAGTATCTTCATCGTTCAGTGATGAGGGCATCGCAATGGATTATGAGGACATTCACCCACGCAAAAAGAGGGTACGTACTTATTTCAACTTTGTAAAACAACAAACAACCTTAAACGAATTTTTTAATTTATAATGATTAATTATTAACAAGCGTAGCCATTTTTTATTCCGTCAAACAGTATAAGACACAATGAAAACAATTAATATACAATATACAAACCAAAAACTTCGACAGGAATATTATTGTATTACCCAAAATATAAAATCGTCTTATGAAATCTAATCATATTATATAATTTCTAGCAATCTAGAATGCTATAAAAGCGGGTCTATAAAATTTTGATTCTAGTTGTAATAGATATAAAAAAGTTAATGAGGCAAAGATGCCGTTTAAAAATGCGTGTAGAGCTGTAACGATCCTTTGAGACAAAATGACTCGCATCTTGTTTAGCGTGCCCAGCCACCGTGCCACCGACTTCAATTAGACCGTGACACAGATCATGCTCGCTTTCATATCATAACCGAGTAAATGTGTGCTTAAGTAAATTACGTTATATATGAAGCAGATCCGACGCGACGCGCTGCAAATAGAGCGAATTAACACATAAACGAAAGAGTTTTCTTTTCTCAAGAATGTTTATTGCCGGTGCCTCGATCGGATACAACATAAAGGAATTGTTTCGTGACGCATAAGCGCGTGATTCAAGACTGCAGATGCAGGTCAATCTTTTGTCTAACTCGCAACAAACGTTTATGTGTCATAATCGTTACGAGTGACGTACCTAAGATTAACAAAGCATATTTTGTGTTGCACGCCGTGTGTTCGACACCACTTTCACCAGTAAGACACCTGTTCGACGTCGTTAAAGGCCATTATATCACGACTAAAGGCAATTCCTATTCCTGGTTTCGTAAATCTATATTTATTCTCCGCGATAGTTGTTTGTAAACAGCATGTAAATATTTTATAAATTTTATGCGAGCCTTAACAGTAACCATACCTTTTTATTATTATTATTTCGCCCGACGTTTCGACAGAGGCGTCGGTCGTGGTCACGAGTTGAAATAAAAAAGTATGATCACGGTTGTAAACCGAATAAAATATATTCAATTTGTTTATCATGAACTATTGAAAAGTTTCATTTTGCTGTAAGAATAAAATACGCAAATTATTAAAAAAAAGTACATTTTTGTTTCATACAATATGTACATAAGTATATGTATGTAAAATTTGGTGTTAAAAAATTAATAAAACATCAACCGCTACATAAATTGACTTCTGATCATTTAAATACAATATTTATAATTAATACAAATATCTGTAATTTTTATGACGAATGCAATATAAGTATTTATCATCTACATAATCATGACTCTACTGGAATAAGTAATAAATGAAAACGTAAGAACGAATATTTATATTCGCGAAGTAAACTCATTTATAACATTTAATTTAATTTAAACAATTTAAAAAGCGTTACAAATTGAATATAGATGTGAAAATGCATAATTATAACTAGACATTAATATCATCATTTTATCGTCAGTAGATTACCACTGGTCGTATACCAGGGTGTAATCTACAGATCAAAGTTAGATGCAACGTTATAGATACGGTAGGTACTAAAACTCGTTTTTAAACGCAGTAAACTGCAAACGCATATAAGAATATATCAGTTGCCACAAGAATATTTTATGATTTACAATACACGTGCACACTGCGGTTCAGTGTATCGTACAATGTCAAGGCACAGTACCGCGGTCGCGTTATGTAATTCTATTGCAAGTTGTCATAAATGTTTACGACTATTAGCGACAACTCTTGTCTATCCCAATTTATAACATACATATTTTATTTTAATATTTCTTTGTAATAATTACGTCTTTGTTAACGATTACTTATATAACTACAAAAAGTATGTATATATATTTAGTGTGACGTATCTAATGTACACAGCAACACAAAGTATAATAAAGCAATTGTATCCTTGAAATTAATTCACCCGCGATCTACTGAATGAGGATCATTGTGAATAAGTTAAATAATGAGCTTTATGTATTGTTAAAATAGAGGTCACACATTTAACTTACGTAATTTATGGTTGTGCTCTAAATTAATATATTATAACAATTTGACGTGTCAAAATCCAAACGTCGATTATGTCAACGCACTTTAAAAACTTAAGAGTACAATGGATTCCGTTTTGTTATGACAATAGTCTTTGTGTTATTCCCGCTCATATGTATATTGTTTAGTAATTTATAGATGTAGGAAGTAAGCTGCGGGTCGTCCATGATATCGACTACCTTTCTTTAACGATTACGTAAATTACACACATACACACTGACGCACTAAAGGCTTAGGTGAACAAAGAACATTTATGGGTGCACTTATATTATTTATGTATACTTACTTTGACAGTAACTTATTATTACCGCATTAGATATATTTCTATGAGTAACCGACACTGAGTCAGGACTATGAAAATCTCTGTATATCTGGTGGTCAAAGACATTCTTTCATCTTGAGAAGACCACTTAAACCCAAAGAATTTTTTCTGACAGATCCTCATGATATTTTTCCTTCGGCACAAAGCACAAGAAACATTTTATACACAAATTAAGCACATGAGTGCTCAGTGGTTTGTTGTACTTTGAAGGTGACAAATATCTTGTTGGATCAAGATTACTTAGGACTAGAATCGAGTAAAGAGTAATCAATCATACGCTGCAAGTTGCTCTACGCAATACTTATTGTTTGGCGTACAAGACGTGTTCGCCTACGTTCCCGGCGCAACCTTGAAATAACGGCCAAGAAGTGTTATGATGCGGTGTGGGTGTTTGAAGATAGTTTTTTTAAACTACTGTGTTAATGAAACAAATGTTAATATAATATCGTAGTGGTAAGGCTATGAGACATTATTTTTGTTTTTAGTGTATCACCATTACGTAGTAGAAAACAAAATCGCTTACCGCTGTCTGTCCCTATGTATGCTTAGATCTATTAAATGACTCAACGAATTTTGAAGCCGTTGTTTTTAATAGATAGATTGATACAACAGGAAGGTTTATATGTATAATACATGCACGATATAGTAGAGAGTTAATGAAAAACTGTAAACATTGTAAGACATTCTGCAGTATATTTAGTATCAGAATTGTAACCGTGCGAAGTCTGGGCGGATCGCTAGTCGATTATTAGAACACGTGTATTCGTATAAGCAAATAATTCCCAATAGGTAACTAGAACGATAGACTTAACGTCAACAGCATGAACAATCGAGTAATGCATAACTATCGATACGTTAGGACTCCTACGCAAATGGCAAGCAATGCTAGCGAAGTATTATTTGTGCAACAATGGCTTGCCCTAGACTCGGTGTCGCCTGTGGAATTATCACATGAGCACACTTGGCAACTATTCTGATTACCAATTGCAAACGGAAATTATAACTTAGAAGTGCGTCAGAGCAGTGGTATGAAGATCAAAGTTTAAACATAGATATGCTGAATAGGATCCAATTACAAGGAATCGATTAAATAAAAGTAACAATTTAATTTAGTCGCCTTAGTGTTAGCCGTCCAAAACTCAATATGCTAAAACTTTGTAATTTAATAATGCATCATTTCGCGAATGACTAACGCCGGTTATTGTGCAGAATTAGTATAATCTTTCCTCGATGTCAGCACTCGGATTATCGGCCCCAGGGTCGGCGACCTGTTGCCCGCTGGCCGACACATGTGGACGGAACCAGTTCCTATGAACCACTTACGCCACACGGCCCACCGCGCGCCCTCGCTTCGTCCCAAAAAAACTAACTACCTACGTCACAACTCACAACATTCACCTTTAAATTTTATCGTTAGTCGTCATAGATGTTGTTCAGTACAATATCCGTTTTCACAATTATAACAATGACGATTTACTTCGCAAGCATAAATTAAGGTAATTCTTAATCAACCTTTATCGAGTGCCACAACAAATGTCATGTTACATGTTCATACACTGAGCAAAATCTCTGAAACCAGTGTACGTGTGACGCCAACTGGCAGACCTTGGGTAAGGACATAACTATTATAACCCAGCAAGGCCTTGTGAGCTTTCTGCATGCAACACAAACATGTATGTAATGTATTTTTTATGATATAAACCGGTATCTCTTATAATTTAATTGGTTTATTATTTTGTCTGAGTTTGGCTTATAACTAAAACTTTTCAAATTGCTTCATACACAATTCCATCGACAACAAAACATTTTAAGAAAAACGTTCTCATGTTTTCTTTCTTCTCCAAAAACCAATCTGCCGGTCGGTACTCGGTCGTGCCGCGAGCCGCCTCACTTGCGGCTTCATTATCCTTTCCAAGAATTATTAGCTGGCGAAACTACACAGCTATTATTACTCAATGTCATGGCACTTGCATAAATGAAGACTTCGAATTACGTTACTTCAAAACCAACATCATTATAGACCAGCTACCAGGCTAAAATTGATGCTAGTCTCCACTAAATTCTGCGCGAGCAATAGTTAGTCACTAAGGCATATACGTGAATGCTACACGTGGAAAGCTAGTTATGTAGATAACACGAGTAGTAACTCCGCCCCTGGCGTGCTGACGTTGCCAGCTATCATAACAATAGCCGAGCGCGTTGCATCAGCGCACGCGCAGTAAGCTCGCCTCTTCTCGTTGCATAATCAATGCAGCACCTATCTTTACACATCCTCAAAAATGTCCAAAGACAATTGGCAAATTGTCACCGTTAGGTTAGTTATATACTCAAATCGATATATTTGAAAACAATTTTGGATATGTATTTATGGAATAATAATTTAAATATAATTGTAATTGGGAAATATTAAAGTAAAAACATGCTTACTAACCTTACCTTTTAAACGAATTGTAGTCGTAAAAGTGGACAAAGGTATGTCTTAAGGAAACGTTGTGTCTGTGAAATGTCAATACGGAAAAATTCAAAACCAGAGCTGCCTAGTACCTACCTGTATAAAAGAAAGCACAATTTTATCAGCGAGCACGTGTAACCTCGGAAGCATATAAAATCGATAATATATTTTATATCCATTACATATAGATAATATACATAATACTGTTTTTGCAATATTTATATTTTGAATTTAGATATTTCAAATATGGGTCTCGCTCAGTATTTAGCATTTGGTCGTCGGGATTTTGATATATTTGTCAAGCTTGCTTTATACCAAATTTCATCAAATTCATTTATGTGATTTGACCATGAATGAGCAACACGCAGATAGGCAATCTTACAGACAGACAAAGTTACATTCACATTATAATATTACTAAAAATAAAATTCTTTTTATGATTCTTGGTAATGTTAACATTGAGAAATCAGTAAGTAAATAAGTAAAACAAAATACAGTTAGTTTAAAGGTCGTAATTGAATAGATGCACTGCTGCATTTGTACAATGCCACGGTCACAATTATAAAATAACTAGCGATTTAAATAAGGAAATTAAAGAGATCGAGGACGTCATTGGTGCAGATTCTACACAGTACTTTATAACCATTGGCTGTAATTACTTTGATAAAAAACTTTATCAACAGGATTGGTTATATTATAATTATTTCCTTGATTCACCTAAAATGTACTTATAAATTATTTGCATAAAGGTACAAGGAAGCTACGACATGGTGTGTGCATTGTTTTGACCATATTAGAATCAAATAGAAAAATGTCGCGTGCAGAAAACTATCCATATTGAGAAAATGGAATAATTTCAAACCTTCCTCAAAATAAAATTATTCAATTCTTTATCGTTTTGCCTTAGTTATTTTGCTTAATTGTTGTTAAATTTTATAATTCAAATTCAATGCAAATGCAATTTAACGTTCAACAATAATTATTATACAAGGAACCCCAGTTCCTTCTTTAACAATAACTCCCTAATCTTAAGGAGTTATTTTCGACTGATTAATATAAGCATCGTACAGGCATTTTATTATATATAAAAAGATAACGTGCGGAAATAATTCTATTGTTAAGCACTGGTGAAGATAAACCGCATACATAAACGTGACAATTATCAATTTTATATTTCGATTAACGATCAATTTAGTCTAATAGATCTAAAACGTTAATAGTAATTATCTAAGCAATTTCAGTCAGTATATTATTTTATAAAATGATAAGTTTTTTATATTATAAATAAATATTCTAATTGAATTTATTTGCATGAACTCTCCCAAGTAACAATTCGTCGAGTAGAGTTAAGATGATGATTATATCGACAGTATTATATTTCATTGAAGGTCGTATTATCGCCGTACGTTGATAAAATAAGCCTATTGTTATCGGGAGACACGAATAACTTCCTCATTTACTCAGGGCCATATCAGGGCCTCGTTCGTGGATAATAATTACAAACTTATATCATTTGACATATTTGCCTATCTACCTAGATATGCGTACTAGAAGTACTTTAGTTTTTTAAATAAAGAATCGTTGTTATACTTTTTTAAGAACAAATTTAATATTTAACTAATACGTAGAAGAAAAAGTATCTATATCGTATTAATACAGAATAATTTTTGTCTAAACTTTTTTTCATAAAATAATAAAGTTGCGATTTATTATACACGTTACGTAATGTTTGTCGTAAAGTATAAGCCGTATCATCGTGCTGTATCTGCAATATATCTAAATTCTTGATAAACATAAGTGATAAAACTGTGGTATTGGAAACAAGGGCGTTCTGCTGTCGCAGCAAGACTCACGTGAATAGAGATGCAGCACGCGCGCTCTTCGTGACGATGGTAACATCTTAAGAATACTGCTGTGTATACAAAAGTTTTCTGTGGACCTTGAAAATATTTGCATTTCTACTAACAATCGGAACTAATAATAGGCATAAATCTTGCCCAACGTATACTTTGTGATTTTTATTTGTATATTCTTATAATAAAAATTGTAGAAGACTTGGAAGAAAGCAGACAATATATAAATGTGATGTCTATCATTTGTTCGTCTGTCTGTTTGCCCATGCATCGCGGTAATCATGATTTTATTAATACTGTTTAAGTTTTAAATAAAATTTCGATTAAAACAGTTCACTGAGTTAGGTAGTGGGTCGTTCGTATAATATCATCGTCAAAGGTCACTAAAGTTACTGCTCAAGTTTGAGAGTTGTCGAGGCTGTAAATTTATTCATTAATTTAAATCAAAATAAATAAATTTGTGTAGAAAAAAAACAAAACCCAGTTCCGTGTACATATAACGTATGTGAAAAATTAAATATTTTTAATTGTTTACCTCCTTTCAATCACTGGTTGAAAAACTTGTTTCTTAAACTGTTTAAGTTTTTTTTTATTTTATAAATGTATTTTAATACTTTGCTTGTATACGTATATTATTTATTTACTAGGTTCATATCGAGATCGAAATCGCCAAGAGGTATTATATAACAATTTGCATTGTTCTCTGATCGATATTTATACTGTGACGCGGATCTAATCTTGTAGACAAACTTAATTTTTACGTTACATTTCGTCATCGACCACAGATTCCGTTATCTACGCTATTTGCACGAAAAAATAATGTTTTTGTCTTTGAGCGTCTTAATCTCAAGGTCCCTAGTATATTGCGTTGCGATGCTGGCGTGTTTCAAAGCAAGCGAATAAAGCCACGGCCTTCGCGGTCTATATTTAAAACACGGAAGACATTGCGGTACTAGAAGCGCGCAGATCATTCCCCGCTCAGTAAACAGTTAGGAGTGTAAATGGCAGGCGCGAAACTGGTCGTGAAGAGCGGGCGTCGGCGGTACCGGCGCGGGCGCGCGTATGGAACGCCCTCTGCGGCGGCGGCGCGCGTATGAGCGCTCGCTGATTACTCGCATGTTTGATTGTACTTTGACCTTCATTTACTGTGTCAACCTCCATAATATAACTGGCTAGGCCACTTACGTAAAAATCGTATTTAAAGCCAATGCAAAGGTTACTCACTCGATTTAAAACAAGATGCGTTATTAAGATAATTTATTCGAAATATTACAGTAATTAATATAAAAAAAACTAAAGGCTATCGTGATTATTAAACGAATTATAAGCTGTTTAATGACATTTGATCAAAATACATTACAATTCCGGTAGTAGAGAAGTTGTCCGCATAAATTGAATACCGTTACGCTACTTAACCTTCGAACGACGAACATTCAGTGACCCTAGTTTACTATCTGAATAATATTATATAGGAAATATAAAGGGCTCCACTTCGTTACTCTTTAACCTCAGCATTAAAAAGTGGTTATGAGGTTACGATACGATCGCGTACGCAATGAATACCTATTGTGAAATATTATAAATATTTTTATTCACATCACACATAACACAACGGAAGAACTGCTTTGTATATGTTAATAGCGCCTGCCTTATATTAAATTACAAAGAATGAAAAAATAATACTCAGTAAATAATTAAATGTTAAGAGGTAAATTAAAATACGATGAAAATACGTTTAAAATATTTATTAAGGTTACGAAAAAACATTAACAATAAATATACCTAATAATAAAAAGGAACCTAAGACACAAACGATATATTATGTAGTATCAAAGTAGGCCAATTATGTGTGACGCACATGCGAGGAACAAATGTAAAAAAAAAAACTGGTAACATTTAACCTGATAACATAATTAACATATCGCTAAGTAACTACATAATAATTTCAGTATTGAGCTCTCAATTTATAAACATAAAATAAAATATATATAAAAACGTAAAGAAACGTCTATTATTAACTAATAAAAAAAAACTTTATTTAATAAATAATAAAATAATTATATTTCGTTTAAATACCAAAAGATTTGTATAAATTATTGATCGAATGAGCAACTAAAACGGCAGTTGTAATAGCTTATTCAAGTACTGTGGGATCACGTTGTGCAACATCGAATATAGGTTACATCCATACGAGCGACCTAGATACAGCGATTGCATTAGCCACCAGAGTCCTTTGTGTCGGCGCTATTAAGCGATGATAGATAAACAGTTTAAATAGCGGCCAGTATTTAAATATTTAACGTTTATAAAAGAGGATACGCAAAAATATCGCTAATTTATTAAAAAAATAACAAATTACCATTGTTATTAGTACCTGAATTGTGGCTTAAAGTTTCCCATGTTAAGGGGTAAAATATGGTGTCGCCGTATTGCGGGCGAACTTCAGTTTTGTTGTCGTTCCGTCTCGCTCTTCAGGTCATCGCCCGACACACCACACGACTCCCTCGTTCTAATAACCCTGTGCATATCGGTAGCTTGATACATTATCGTTTTCGTGGTATACTATCCTCGATGTGCATATGTCTTCAAAAATAAGGCATGCGATGTAAACTTTCTTGAGAGCATGGTTTTTTGTGTGTGGGCTTCATTAAGTTCACACACCCTACCCGACGACCTTGGTTCGGTCAAAAACACCGTACTAGCAGGCAATGACCAGAGGACGATAAAATAAAATCTAAAGTTTCGGTCACATTGGCTATAATATGGTCATTGATCACGTTAGTCAATTATTTATACTAGCTTGCACAATTAATAAGAGCAAAGGAAGTGTTTAACTTGCGTGCGACACGACATTGAGGGTAATTAAATAATTAATGCCTTTGTTGCTCATAATCCTTTTGTAATAATATTTTAATGTTTATATACGTATGCAGAACCCTGACAATTCATATTCTATTACGATTAATAGCTAGCAATATGATGATACAGGTTTTTATATCAACGCCTTATTGTAACACAAAAAACAACAAACATTCCTACGATTACAAATCCCGGTGATATTAATAAAAAAAGAAATGTAGCCGAGTGTAAAATTAGATTGGCAGCTCTATTTTTCTCAACATGAATGCAAGTCTTGAGGCAGTGTCGGCAGATAGGTGGAGTCAATGCGTTTTTTTAACCGGCATCGACGGGGCATTGACTCCGATGCCGGGGCACTGCCCGTTCTTGACAGTTCAAATGTTTACACTTTACATCTCGAAGGATCACTCGCTGCTCACTTCAAATGAATCCGTTCCGAATGCTTTACTTCAACGAACGATCCGTGTAACTTCGGGGATTACGGTTACGATGACATCATTCTTAAAACTTGAACGCCACTTTTACCCAAACAATTAACATACCTTTGTTTTGGGCGAGAACAATAATGTGTATTAAAATTTAAAATATTGATTCAATACGTCATTCATTTAATTAGTTACACTAACATTAATACACATTAATTATTTATAATAACTTTGCAATTCTCATACATTTACGTGAATTCCTAATTCTAAGAAATCATGAATGATTGTTAAATTGACAACGAATATTTAGTGAATGCGTAACTACCTATATACAGCGGTCGGCGGCGAATATCACCGGCGCGGACGGGAACAATGGCGCGGCGAGTTCATGAGACGCGATAATGAGTGGTCCTGTGGGTTCAACAAACTTCCCATTTTACAAGTAAAATAAACTTCGTACGACAACAAATCTGTACCATTGCATTTTATACATTTATGCGTGTAATAAATCGTATAGTTTTATTCGTTTGACGATTTGCCAAATGTCAACTCCGACTCGAAATTCACAAAATAGCTAATCGAGCCAGATCGAGGGGCGCTATTAACGATTTTATTAGTTTTTAATTATAAATAATTGCGGCTAAGTACATCAGAGACGTTAGAAGCGTTTCTGCGTGCGTCGCTAGAGGAAAAAGTGAAATTGTAACAAGCCAGAACCAGTCGAGGTCGGTGACCAGCGAGGCGTCTCCACAACGATTGGCGGCTGCCCTAGTGGCTGATTCATCATTACTGCTTAGTCCTCACCATCATACCGGACCGACGCAAGGAACTCTGACTCATAGCAGTCTTTTGTCATTGTATGTATGCAACAAATCATGTCCTTTTTTATCTTTCATAACTCGATTTGTTGTTTCGTAAAATTATGTTAATCATTCGTTATACGAGTATACAGTTTATAACTGTTAAGTTTGTTACCATCGCAATATGAAGTAAAAAGGAAAAAATAAGGTAAATGTCTAATGATCTGTATTAAATGCAGTCAATTATAAATTATATATTAATATAAAATGTATATTTTATAACATTTAGATCCAATTTTGTTGCCAACATCCTTAATTTATATTATAAAGTATTTTTATCATGAAGAACCGAAAAATACTTTTTTAAACGGCAACATTACTTATTTTTAATATAACAGTTATAAATATTCTATTTCAATACTATACTAAAAACATGTTAAACATTCTGTAGATCTCTTAATAAATGTTTCTGTAATTTGATTCGCATTATATAGCTGTAGTTGGTACCGTAAAGAGGCAAACGTACGCATAGAGTTTCTTGCCATCAGGTATTTTCATATTATGTTCTTTGTATGTGGTCGGTCGGATTGGATAAAAAACAAGTGATGAGGGTGAAACGAAGGGTGCGCGGGGAACGTTTTGGCCGGGTTCAATGCATCCGCGCCACCTGTAGGCCTCTATGAATGCGACTGAACCGCACAGATAATATGAAATATACTTTCCATAATAATGTGCAAATAGTCATTGATTTGAAGTCTATACGTATTCGTAGCTATACATTAATATACTTGCTCAATTAATATGAAAACAATAAACTATTTAGATGGTTTTAGCTTGCATAATTCATAAAAATATCCTGGCACATACAGTTTTCATATAAGATTAATATAAGAATATGTGTATGTTTGTTGTTGACCGAAATAGGGGTTACTTACAATAGTTATATAGTAACAACTCGGTTCAGTGACCTCTAGCGCTCGTAGCCCCCTTGTCATCATGGGGTGCGCTGTAAGGAGCATTCGATGTTCATACCCTACTACTATCCAGGTATAATGTTGTCTCGCTCGCATACCATAGAAAGTTAAAATTGTTTATTTTGTGTTTAAATACTTTGTCAATATGAAAAGCCGCTTCAATCCTTCTCGTATTTTAATAGAATGCTGTAAAAAAATCTATGAACATAATTTACTAAATAGTTATTTACAGTAAATGACAAAACATATTCTCAACGTGCATTCTTTAATATATTACGGTTAATTCATTATTCGTATTCATTTTCTCAAACAAATTTTGGAATAAAGGGTTTGTTTGTAAACATTAAAAGGCTCAGCTAGTTGACAAAGCGTGTTTTTAACTCGCGGCGCGGACTGGCCACGTGAAACGTGACCAAATTTTTTACGCGGGTTGCGTCGCCTTACTATGAAACGTGTTAATTCGCCTCTAAATCACTGTAGGTACGTTTAAATATTGTTTCTTAAGACACGTTTTCAATTATAATTATATAAAGTTAACAACTTCTACTGATTCCTAAATTTTCAAACCTAACACACATAATGACATACCTATCCGTTGTTTCTAATATTAATATAGATAATAGTCAATGGTACTATATAGTTGTTTCCAGCATTTCCCTGGGAATTTTTACATGATTATAGTTTAATATCTAATCAGTATAACTTTAAAATCAAAAATACCACAGAGGAGCTCGGTACGCCACGCCACAATTGTCATGCAGTATTCAACTCATCTAAAATATTGACGTCTTTTTCACGCTTTATAAATAGAGAGGGATGGCACCAAAACAACTTATCTAGCCGCGTTGCGTTGAAATAAATAAGTAGAAGGTCACTTAAACGAGACAGTCTTATGTGCAATAGTGAGTTAAAAAGAGAAGCAATGAAAACAAATCAATAAGTCATCTCGTTTCGCCGAAGAAAGAGACGGCGCAATAACAAACCGGCACTTAATGCCGGATCGCGTTACATGCGAGCTATTAAACGAATGTAAACCTTCATGCAAAATCGTATAACGTTATTTCGACTAACCGTGGCGTGGGTTATTTATCTGTGTTATGAAACACAATAACTTTGACTATGGAAGATCCCGCTACTAAATACCTACATTCGGTTAAATAAATAAAGAATATAACTTCTTTTTACCCAATTTAAAATAAAAACTCTTTCAAATATTTATAAGCTATAAAAAAAACAGTTATCGCACTCCGGCCACTGCAAACCTAAGAGAAACTTTGAAGGCAACATAATAAGGTCTGTTGCTAACCACCCCTTGGCCCCGACCTTCTGACGTTTCACTCCCCCTTGGCACGTGAAGCAATCGCTCGCCACCTCTTTCTAACATACAAACATAACACTAACAATTACGTTCTAAATAAATATAATAATATAATTCACCGCGTGATAAAATTGCAAATAACTTTAAACACGAGCTACAAGTAAAGTGATTACAAATGTGTATGTACAATAAACAAAAGACTTAACCTATATAAGCGTTCTAATTACGGCGAGATAAAATGACAGTCTGCGTTGCCTTATGTTTGCATCTCGGCCAACTGCCACATGCACTATATCGTCGCTAAATAAACATATTATAGCTTCTGTACTACATCCAACTGCACTTCACCGCACACACTGAAATGTTCCGGCACGTGTAACGTGTACTCACGGCACACTATTGCGCTAGTCAGGGACCGCCATTACGAGATAAAAGTATTTATAAGTGCATGACTGCAGGTTGCAGAAGTAGATTGAAGATGATCTCAAATGCGATATGAGATTATTAATCTCACAAGTGTTGTCTTATTTATCACACCAACAAATATAATTGATAATAAGTATATTGAAATGCTTTCTAGAATATATCTGAAATGAAGTATTTGTATAAAGTACAACCACGAAGTCGCTTATTTAGCCGTATTTAAAAAAGTATGTAAAAAGACCCGTTTCAGATCGCTTAAACGCGGGTTGCGGGACCTAGTTAAATGTTCGCTGTAATATCGAGGGCCTAAACTAGGTCAGTGGTGCAGCGAGGGACGGGCCCTCGACACTCCCACCCTCTTATTGCGAGGGGAAGATGAATCATTCAGCTGAAATATTAGGCTATGCTTCAATTTGTGATGTCAGAACGTAACGCTCTAACGTCACTCTATTTGGAAACCTTCGTCAAAATATGAACGAGTTTTATGTTGCGTTTGTAGTTTAGCACTTGAGGATTTCATATTGTGATAAAGCTGACACATTAACAATTTCGTTTAGCTTAGACGTGCAAGGCTTAAATAACATTGCAGTTGATATACTAGTACTGATAGTTAACCGTAAAACAATAAATGTTACAATCGATAGGCTGCGCCTAAAACATATAGGACACTATTCATTATAATCTAACATTTATACCTACAATCAGCTCCTTGTATTGCTCAGTGACTTAATATTAACAAATGCTACATAAGACTTAAATATGAATTATAATTCAAAGTAAACTCTGTAAGCACGATTTAATATATTTTGTACTAATTAGCGAGGCTTAACGCTTCCGAATAAACTTAAATTGAATAAAGAATAGTTATTTGATAAAATACTGAAAATGCTGAATATGTAAATATATTTATCTTCGATATAATACAGACAGAGTTATATTATGATTTAAAAATGAAACAAAGGAGTTGCAACCTTCATAGAACACCCTTGGCCGTGGTGTTGCGACCTAGATGGAGGCCCCGCAGACCTCCTCCCTCCCCTGACCTGACCTAGTTCTAAATGCACTTGATATAGCCTCAGTTCCCCGGCGTGGGGCGACGGTGCCACTCCGCACGTGCACCCCAATTTCGCGTCCCTGACATAAAGGTGCTTCTGCAATATCTCTAGCTATATCAATAAAGTCGATACACATTCACGTGCCCTTGTTTGAGATGTCTCTATACAATAATCAACTTTAACAAATGATAATTATATTAAAACTTTATCCAATTTGAGCGTAAAATTCTTAAAAAGAAGCATCTTGTTTGCATTGCAACAAGTTTGAATTGGTCGGATAAACGTGGCATTGAATCGAAGGTCGCATCTAAAATCTTTGGCAAAGTGTTCTCATATACGCTCTCACCTCGTGTCACTAAATAATGTTCTTAACTATTCTATCATAAGTTATATTTATTGCTTACCTTGCAATGCATGTAGCTATACAGACCCGCGTACTGACACCAGACCTGTATACTGGGTAATTGTTTCCGCTTTGTATTAGCCTATAACTACTCGTAGGCGGTCTCGTAGGTGACATTACATTAAATGTCAATGTATCATAAATTCAATGCCGACGTTTTATTAAATGTTTCTGAGTTTTGTAATGCAACTATTTAATGTCATATAAATTAATGAAATACGAAAGTAACCTTACATTTTAAATTTTATATTAAAATTAAACATTGTTAATGAAATAAAGTAAGGTTTAGTTTATTTCGAGACTTAAGACATGCATCGTTGGGACTCGTGTAAGCCGCGTTGTCGGTCGGGTGTGGCTGCGGACGGCCAGCGCTGCACACAGCGTAGGGAGTGAGGCGTTGCGACATCGACAAGGCCGCGACCTAGAGCTGTTTCCGCGCGTTATTTTATAAGCTCAATTTAACTATGTTTCTTCTATTATACAGAATTCTTTTATAATCCTCACGAAACTACAACTGTTATTTTCACCATAAAACAGCAAACATTCTTAAAAATTTTGTAAAATTAAAAAAATATAATAAATTATTCTACAAATGGCTCTACTGTATGTTATTTACAATATTCATTTAAAAAAAGTATAGTAATAGTGAAAATTAAATGAAAAGGTTAAACTTTGATATTTAAGCATTATAATTTGAATCTTAATCAATCAATATCTCATTGATGATTCTTTTGTTTCAGATCAATAGCGTCGTGTTCGAATGCACTTGGAGAGGTTGCGGCTACATCACCAACACGTGTTCCTCCATCGAAGCGCACATCAGACAGACCCATTTAGGGTATGAAGTCATTCAATCCTGCACTTATACAGTTATTGATATAATATAATATCCCCACAGCAACAACCTTGAACTTTAAACTTCACGTAACTAATGCATACTCGTGCATTGCTTACAGTCACAAACAGTTGCCAACACAATTTGCATTAAGCAGATTATTCTTACATAATGCATTTCATCTGGCGTTCCGTTTTAAATCGATATTTCGTTAAAATCAATTTTGTATTTAAATAATATTTCTATATATTATTTTCTACAACATTTGTTTATCAGTCAAGTTTTGAGTTCAGACTTCTTTATTAGACTAAATCTTTAAAGACAGTGAAATTTAAAATAGAATAAAAATCAGATGTAGGTCCTTATATGGATGCTGTCGAAACTAAAGGCATAACATGCGATGTTGAAAGGCCGGCCCTTACTGACACGGAAGCGCCGAGGCTTCGCGACAAGGTTGCCTGCTACATGCCTAGCTCTCGCAAGCTCGTTACGCACAAGGTCACTGCGCGCCTTCTTACATAACACTGCCCTGCTGCTACTGTTTTAATATCGATAACATCTATAAGTAGTTCTTTTCATACGTTATTGACCCTGGCTTATAATCTAGAAAAGATTTCCGAAATAGCTTTTACATCTGAAAATGTACCTATGTACTGTAGAATTAGATGATTGAGTTCTAGTTGACAAGGGAGAATTTATATGAATTGAAACTACTTCTACAAATTCTAATTGATATACTCATGTGTAGAAGTTTAACTAACTTTACCAGTACATACTGTGTATAATATGATCTAGAACTATAAATAAATTATATCCAATTCTAAGATCAAAATGAAGGCTACTCATGTCATTGAATATAATACTTAATCCCGGATGAAATATGATAAAAAACAATTTGATAGATAAATTAATTTGCCATGGCATGTTAGTTTTTCGTGCGTTTCAAAATACGTATATAAAATACAATGACATGTTTTTAATTAATAAAAATTAATTATAGGCCAAAGAAAGAAGGCGAAAGCGATCATGAGGAAGAGTTTTACTACAACGAAGTGGCTGCACCGGCACCGCCGCCCACTCTCTCCCATCGAGACATGTGCCGGCCGCCGCACGAAGATCCCGACTACCAGCGACAGCTCGTCGGATCCTACAGGTGCGCCCACTACATCAAGACCTTAGCCTATTTTTAACCTACCATGAATTCAGATAGTGCTAATACACTGTTCTTTGTCTCAACGAAAGGTTTTTCTAGACTCTCAGAATATTAATATCTATTTTTGCTATCATTAATCCTAAAGTATAACTATACAATACAGGAACTAAGCTGAAACTTGATAAATATTTTTTAGAGTACACGTTAACTCATTATAGCAAATATGAATAAATCATAATAAAAACAATGTTTGTTTTAGGCAAGGACTATTGTCAACGATGCAGAACGGATCAGCGAGACCCATAAGCATTCCTGTAACGCATTCCTGGTCAAGCTCACACTCACCGGTACGTGTTTAATAAAAATAGTGTGATAATGTAGTTTAAAAAAGATCATTTTTTAAATTATAATATGTCGATTAACTTAAAAAAAAGGAAACAGGCCATAAATTTGCCAGTGTTGTGGTTTTTCATCCGACACATGCAGGTGTTTCCTGCAACATCGTGCATAAGATGATTTATAAACAAAACTTACGTATTTGGTCCGCTAGACCATCTCTTAGTTGTTATCGATATCGATATTTATAATCGAATAATGTTTCAGAAACACTTAAAGATCTCCGGAGTCAGCAGCTCACCAGGCAGCCCTGGCAGACGTCCTCGCTCGGACAATAAAAAGTGCCGCAAGGTTTACGGTATGGACCAACGTGACCTCTGGTGTACTCAATGCAAATGGAAGAAAGCGTGTACACGCTTTGGCGATTAGCGCATGCGCCGATCGCTCGCCCCTACGCGTGCTATGATGACAAACTAACGTTTGTGTTGTGAACGGTTCCAAACGTTTCATTACAAAATAAGCAACATTCACTGCCTCGGAGTCGTATGAAGATATTAAGTATTTCTCATGGGTGAGACTATTCCGTGTGCGGGACGTGATGATATAGACTAAGCGAAGAAAATATATTGAGTTTTTTATTTAATATAAACTTATACGGAGTAAATATATTAATAATGTTTAAGGGAGACATATTTTTTCTCGAAGAATGTGACTCGTATTTTGACTGCAACATAAATGGACATTGCCCACGTATTTTTGTAGCGCGGTAGACATGCCTTTACTGCGACACGCATACGAAAGCTGTGTGTTGCTCTCGGTCGGAGACTGTGAATATTAGGTTTAAGCATAGAGTTAAGGTTAGACTGAAATAATGCATTGCAGTGTGAAAACTATTGTTATGACAACATGACGCATCCGTCTTGTATGTTTGTTTAAAAATTCTCTATATTCACTACCACTGATCAATTAAAAATATACATATTTATATTGATGTTGGACCAAAACACGAAATAGATTCAATAAAAAAGTATTTTGTCTAATAATAAAAAAAGATTACAATAATACATTTCAATACATATTCTTGTATCCATTTTTTCAACTCATTTAAAAATGATAGTATTTTTTTAATAAATGTGTAAAATGAATCACTTAACACTACTTAAGACATTTTAGTTGCTCGGAAATAGTTTTTAAAAAAAAAAAAGATCTTGAAAACTTGGACAACGTTATCTTGAGGTGATAACACAACATAATCCAATAAATAAGCAATAATAATTTACTGAAGGTTTCGTAAGTGAATTGTAAAATATAGAACACAGTGTATATGAAGTCAGTGAATCCGTCCACGTCTTCAAAATAGCTTTCGTTGAGTACCATCAGCCCACAGTCGGAGTTCTAACAAAGTTTTCACGCTGCCTTTGCTCTTACTGCGCAGCCACGCGCCAATACTAAGTCGACTCGGTTAAAAGGCATTCCAGTCGCAATAAACTTCAGTGATGGTTATCACTAATTATATGTTTTGACTGAATTAATATATAATAATGAATAAAAACATATAGTAATATGACTTAGCGCCGTAAGTTATCTCAGATTCGACTAAAAGACTACACAAATTTAGAGTTAAATTTTTATGAACATATCTATATCGTATACATTGTTGGTCCTACCCGAACAAGGAGACAATACTCAGTGTTGCCTGAGCTGCGCGTGCGCCGCTTATCTGCGCTGTCGCTCATTGCCGGTGTTACGATCTGTGAGAGCAGGCTATGTATGTAAAGATACCTACTATACTACATACCTTTGTGGACAGTCTAGGCTATGACAATTTGGAAAGTGTTTAAACGTTGGAGTGACCTCGTCACGTGAAGATCAAGATTGTAATCGTCGACAACTAAAGAGAAACAGAACAAGAAGTTGTGATACCTATACAATGTTGTATTCTAAGTTAAATTATAAATACCAACTAAAAGCAATGACGCCCTGTAAAGTGTATTCCATATTTTATAAAAAAAAATATGGAAAATGGCTAAATCGCTGCTCTGGAGCGTGATCGAAAAAAAAATATATCAGACTTCAGATCACTCGGAGTTCCATCTCGAAGACAAAAAATGTGATAAAATAAGGAAACAAGACAAGATAAGTAAGTAAAGGCGATTGCGAGATGCAATATTATTTGTTAAGTATTATTATATGATTATATTTGTAAATAGATAATTATATTGAGAATTATATTTAATATATTCTATAAATAATAAGCAATTTTCGGATATGTACATAAATTAAAGTGATATTGCTGTTTACTGTTACTTAATGTGATCGTGAAACTGAAAATTTTGTACGAAATAGTTATCACTTCATATTGTTCTTCAACATAACAGATCATAATTACTATAAGTATCTATTTATATCGTAACGTAAACATAAAAGCGCGGTATTTCGAAGGCCCATTGCAAATTATATAACCCTAAATTTTAATGGTATGAAATCTGTACCTAAGGACAATTGCGAGAATAGATTCGTTTGTGCCAATTACCATTATTAGTTCAAATGTTCATTGTGAAGGATTTATTATATCAATTAGGTTTCTTTAAAGGCTATTATTAGTTTTGCAGACTTCGATCAAAATATTTTCACTCGACCTTATATAATATAGACTATTTATATTATATATCTAATTCATAATAATACCTACAGAGATTTTCAAATTTAAAAAAGTATACATATCGCATTGCTTTATAAATACAGATCGGAATTAATTGCAGAGAATCAACACAAAGTCACACGCTAAGCCACTGCAATTTATTGATAATAATCTAGCCATTTTGAGCGTAGTTTCTTCAGCAATTCTAATTGCACCAGTATATTAGTTATACTGCATTAAAATATCAAAAGTTTAGTTTACTAGTTGGAGGTAATTGTTTGTCAAATAAATATATTAACAAATTTCGTAGTCGCTAAAAATTGATAATAACAAAAAATATATATTTTTCGCCTTGATTACAGTATCGCTCTGCTCTCGAAAACTTCATCAGAAATCCATAGAACATTAATCTACCTGCCTAGTTGGTCTAGTGACTAGCTTTTAAGTCTAATTGATCCTGCGTCTATTCTTTCCAATCGTTTCGGATTCGGAAAGTGAAGTAGTAGAAAGTGCACTTGTTAGATGTTAAATTGCGCAAATACTTATGCACTTTAGTGTGTCATGCGCAATAGCCGATGTGTGTCACTGGCAATCATCATCAAAACACCCTTTTAAAGAAAACCTGTGTCCAACACAAATACGTTAAAACTAGATACGAATCGACAACTTGCGCAAAACCGTCCTTGTCATTAAACTATGCCATAACAAATAGCTCAGTTAAAACGCGCTCTATCATTTACTAATGCAGAAATCAGTGTTGGATAGTTAAATCGCCAAAATAATTCACTTTGCATAATTCCTCTTTTCTTGCCAATCCCAACCTTCAAAATCATAAAGTAAAAAACCTAATACGTATAACTAAATAGTATTTTTTAACACTGTTCGGCTTTCCTTGGATAGTAAAATATATATAAACGAGGTGTACCTGCATATATTACCAAATACATATATTATGTATAATAGTAATTTTCATTGCAATAATGGTTGTGATAATAAATCATGTAAATGTCGTTGTTAGCAATGACATCAGAATTTTAATTTGACGCAACGAAACTCCGCGCTCATGAAACCAAATGATCACTTTAGAATAAGGCAACAACTCAGCTAGCGATTTGACAACTGCCATATTGTAAGGATTTAGCTGTAATTGCGTTTTAGGTGTAATAATAATAGTTATAAATGATATTTTAAGTTGAAGTCATAATGTAGTATTTAATAATTTTAAGTACAATGAAATTGCATTACCTACAAAGAGGTAAATTCATTTTACTGAAACTAAATTTTAACAAAATAATCAAGAATTTACCAAATTACGCCTTTCTTTTAAATTTATCTGTTTCTGTATTTGTTTTTCTCGATGAATGTCAAATAATTACAATATTGGAAAATCTGCGGACGATCCAACCTTGATCTTTTTCACTCAATACGTATATGAAAACACTATATCGAATCTTATTTACTTTCCTTTTTCGAATACAAATGATGCTCGGCACAACTCATAGAAAGGCTACACTAGATTTAAAAGAAATAAACACTCGAGGGATTTTCATTTTTCATAATAATTTTAGTCCAATATGCCACATTTATCAAAAAACAATTTGACGATTAACTTTTTTGAATCCCTACACCAAGTGGTGCTTGATATACTTGCTTGGTTATTTAAAATGCAGATCTCAATTTATTTTGAAGCTATTAGATTTATGTACATACAATATATATTAGTTCTTATTTTTTTTTCTAAATAAATAATAAAAGTATTTTAATTAATTTAGATAAAGACAATTTTATTTTTTTTCTAAGCTATATGTAAATAAATTTACGTACCTATTAATTTATTTAGCCAAAATTTTGCTCAATATTGTATACACTCAACACCAAAGTCATAATAATAAAAAATACTTATACTTTCACGTCAGTACAAAGAACGCATAATTAAACCGAAATGTTAACCTGTTTCGATACTTCACGTCATGTGCTAACAATAATTTGTTTTGTATATGAAAAAAACATGATACACGTTATTACAGAAATCTAGCAAAAATGTAGTGGTTATAATATTAAGTAAATAGATTTTTCATCACAGAAAGCGGCTTTCAAATTTCTACACTGTCTACTCGCGTTTCAGTGTCGGGGTGACGAGCCCTAGTCCCATCTAAGTCTATATTTCGTAATGTTTTTCCTTTGAACTGGATTGCGTGTTAATGGTTTTTTATTATATAAAAGAGTGTATTTAAATTATTTCTAAGTAATTTAATTTTGTTTACGATGTGCTAAGAAGTATATTTATCACTTGATTTTGCATCCGTCTATATTAAACAATTTAAATTTAAGTTATAGATAATTATTATTTTATTACAACCCCATATTGTACTTAGTGAATTATCTTTTCATCAGATACAAAATAAGTTGATTTATTACAAATTCGCGACAAATTTCGATATCGTTTAGTCCATATAAGTGCATTATATGGACTAGCTATTTCAGAATATTGCGATGTTGAACTTTGAAGCTTGAATTAACTTAACTTTTAAAACATTTATCCGTTTATTTAATATTTCATGTTTTGTAATCCTGCAAGCCATCGGTAAAATAATCTCAAGTTTATTAAATGGTTTATCTCTTCAATTTACAATGTAAATATTGAGTGTACTGAATACCATCGGTTACGCTGAATATATTCTTGTCCTTATCAGTGTTCGAACGTACCTTTATATCGACGGGAGTAAGTTTAGCAATATAATTCGTCATTTTAGAATAGCTTATTGACTTACATTGTATTAATAGAAAGTGTGGATAAACTATTTATGGTACCGGTCTCAATTGATTGTGTTTTAACTGTATACCGAAATTATTATAATAGTAAAACCTAATTAGGTTATATGGGTTGCATATTACATAGAATAATGGCAATATTATTTCGTTATACCCTTTGCTATAAATATGTAGTTATTTTATATGATTAAGTTCTAATTATAAATCAATCTTACATGTATGTGTATGTTTAAATATTAAAAATGCTTATGTATATTTCAAAAACACCAATATAAATAATATTTTATGTGGGCAATAAAATTTTACGAAAATATGTCTCCTGAAAAGTTCATACTGTAAGCACTTTCTGTAAAAAAATGTATTTTGGACATGAGGACCATACGCATTAGTTATTTTAGCGACAGACCACACTTTTGGTAAAATGTTTCTATAAAACTATGATTACTACTGTTTCTTTACACTAAGACAATGCGATGGTGTTCTGCCATTCCAGCATGATACTAAACGGATATATTTGTTGTACATTTGTATGTCAATGTGTTTAATTTATTTTGATTGCTGTTTTTTTTTTACCACGAGTAACTCCAGGTTCATCGATTATATTTAGTTCAATGCCTCTGCCTTGGTGATATGCACATTTCTCTCAATGCTAGCATATCGTCGACACATCGGTTTCAAGGTTACCATTAGTTTTAAGGATATAATGTTATGATCAATCAAAGGGTATTGTTTGAGATGTTATACTTCGTACGGATATGTAGGCATATTTCCACGTTGTCAATATCACAGCAGTTTTTACCGATACTGTCAGCTTCTATATCTAGATTAATATATTTTTGATTGTTTATCAATTGAGCATATAAATCAATAATGCATAAATATATTTATAAATGTCATGTAACACATAAAATTAAAGGAAAATACGGAAAGGTAGAAACTAGCTGGCAGTTGATCTACTGTGATATTAATAATTCTATTTATTAATCTTCTAGATTATTATTTATAACTTAATGTTGAATGTGAGCGTGTATATTTACAGAGATCGTGCTAGTTTAAGGCAATGTTATTTTATACTGTACCTAATGCGAAGGTCCAGAATGTGTTCCAAATTATTGATTTTAGAATTATAGATATTATATTGAAATGTTTTTGTTAATAATTCTTAATTAAATTGTTTATGAAGTTTCGTATAAATATTGTAATAAAAAATAATAAGAAGCGTAAATATTATGATTGTGTACATCACATATGTAAACGTTTTGTAAACTTATCAGATAGTGCGCTCAGAGCTCTCTATGAAACTAAAATTGACGCAAATGTTATTTTGTTTGGTTGTACTGTGTATTCCATCTGCATCACTTGACTGTGAGACATTAGGTACCTACTCATGAAAACGAATGTAACGCAGTTTAAAAGGAAATTCAATGGAAGTGCCAATCTTCCACAAATAGACGAATATGTCTAAATTATTATACCTCAATTAATTTTAGAATAAATTTATGTCTTGAAAAAATATATAACAGTTATTAGTACCTCTGTGGCATTATTTCGCAATCCTGCTATTATCACTTTCCGATATATTAAGAATCTGAAAAATTAACTTACTCAATATATTTTTCAATATTCATGTACCTTAACATAAAACTTGATGATTACCTAATTCTGCGATTGAATATATTGTACGGAACAACTCTTGACCTTATATTTAATTGATCATGTTAATAATTGATATAAATTTACAAATATAAACTTTAGATTAAACAAAATTGTTTTAATATTTTCCTTAATAAAATAAAACATATTATTGTTTACCCTTGCACCTACTCAAAATAAATAAATTTAACTTGAAAGAAACACGCTTACATCTATATAATATGGCACACCTTAAAACAAAACAATTAATCCTTAACAAAGGATGTTTACTTTACTAGCCATTGAAGATTTCCACCACCCACCTTCCATTACAGCACCACAGCATCTTGATGAAGGAAATAATTAATTTTTTTTCTAATAACATTGGGAAAGTTAGGTACAAAATTATGAATACTATTATCTTGTTAACAGCAATATAAAATACACGTAGAACTTTTAGAAGGTTCGATTAGGTTTAAATTTAGAACTAGTTGCTTACAGATGTAATAAATATAAAAATAAATAAAATTTTAACAAAAAGAAAAACCGACTTCAAACAAAACACTATTTTAAAACAAATGAATATGCACGAAAAAGTAATAAAAATAATTGCGTATTCAACATATTTTTTAGAGTCTTCCTAAGTTAAATGAAATGAAAAATATTAGACTACTTAAAAGTCGATTAACGATTATATCATGTAGTTATAGTTATTGGTATATTTGGAGCCGGTGTCAGCCACGGTGCCCTTGCCCCAACAATCAAAAGAAAGAGCCCCTTGATTGATCCAGTATATTATTGTGTAAAAGGTAATTTGTAAAAAACATATTTGTTAAAGTATTCTCGTATTGTTTTTTGATAGATATACTGTAGGGTTTTTTTTTTATTTCGTACATCATATGACATCACATCACATACACAAAATTTGATTAAAGATAGTAAGAAATTCTGCCCCATATCGCACCCTAACTGCGAGCCGTATAGGAGTTCCATCACTACATAGTATAAAACAAAGTCGCTTTCTCTGTCCCTATATCTTTAAATCTACGCAACGGATTTTGATGCGGTTTTTTTTATAAGATAGTATGATTCAAGGGGAAGGTTTGTGTATATAATACATGAACAATATAGTAAAGAAACACTGATAATTTTAGAAGTTTGCGATGTGATGTCGTATATAAACAAATTCTGTAGTAAATTTAGTATCAGTATTGCACCCGTGCGAAGCCGGGGTGGGTAGCTAGTTGATTATAATATTCGACTATGATAATTACATAAACATAACCACATTACGGAAGGTGACTCAAATATCCAAATAACCTATAAATAAAAGATTCGACCGAGTATCGCTAACGTGCTCCTCAGAATTGTTCCGTTCCCTTCCGTTCCGTCACTTTGTCATGGATCCTGTGCTCAGAACCTTACCAAACTTTCACCAAATTACCCTTGAAGTATATATTTTATAATAAAAAAAGAATTATCAAAATTGGTTAACGTGATTTTCAGTTATTCACCTATTTGTCGCGCATATACATAACGCAAATTTAAGACTTATGTCGTTTTCACATGGATACCATCATCGGAAAAAAAAATAAAAAAAATGGGACCCCACGGGAAGCACTACCTTTCAAACAAAAAAAAAATTATCAAAATCGGTCCACCCAGTGAAAAGTTATGAGGTAACAAACATAAAAAAAGAAAAAAAAAAAAAAAAATACAGACGAATTGATAACCTCCTCCTTTTGGAAGTCGGTTGATAAGACGAAATTGAAAGTATACGATAACAATGGGTAAAAAATATAATGTTACGATCGCGGTACACCAATTCAACGATGAAATGAAAATTGTACCAACAATATAGATAAGATTTTTTCTAGTCTTATAGAAATAATTTAAATAAAATTGACAATAAAGGATACAGCGTAGCATTATACATAAGGAGAGAAATTCGGCAATCCCGCGGATCTGTCATCATTACACGCTTACCGGATCCCGTTCCGTTCCCGATGCTGGTAATTTTTAGCAAAATGATAGAGCTGTTGCATGAGTAGATACTGCTAATGTCCTTAATCTGTAAAGATTAAAATCAAGGCTTGTTTAAATTACATCGTTAATGTACTACGGAACATAATGTCCGTCAAACACCGCTTAAAAAGCTTCAGTTTTAATACTGAATTGATATTATTGGCATGAGCAAGAGTCACGAACTAGGTGCTTCGCACGTGGCTTATGATTAGCTATTCTCTATATTTTATATAAAAATAATAAAGATAAGGCAGATGGCCACCTATCATATATATCAGATGCAGGTGACCAAGACACAACGAATGATGTTGAACATGGAGTTACAGTTACACTAACGGGTCTTCGTCAGCCTTATCTTTCTAAATCAGAGTAGTTCTTAGCTACAAAGATATTCTTTAAAAAGTGCGAAAAGTGGTAAAACTTTTCAAGAGATTGTCTACTAAAAACGATTTGTATCTGCAAAAATAAATGAGAGAAGAAACAGGTAAAGAATTACGCCATATTTTAGATTGTCCCTAAAATGCTACTTAAAATATTTTTTTACTGTAACTTGCTGAAAATAAAAGTTGTAAAATACGAAGTGTGAGCCTTGAGAGATCTTAACCGATGATTTCGGGTTCAAACCCACGCAAGCACCACTATTATATCATCATCATCAGCCCGTTTTTGTCCACTTCTGGACATGGGCCTCTCCAAGTGCATGCCACTGTGGTCTTTCTCCGGCTACTCGCATCCAGCTCCTGCCTGCCGCCTTGCGTATATCGTCACTCTACCGTGCCTGAGAACGTCCTACACTACGTTTGCCGAGACGCGGTCTCCACTCTAGAACTATTATATAAATGTGCTTTATTTATGTTTATAATTCATCTCGTGCTCGGCGGTGAAAAAAAATATCGTGAGGAAACCTACATGGGTCTAATTTCATTGAAATTCTGCCTCATGTGCATTCCACCAACCCGCTATTGAACAGATTGGTGGCATATGTTCCAAACCCTCTTCTTAATAGGAGAGGAGGCTTTAGCCTAGCAGTGGAAAATTTACAGGTTGTTACTTTACTTTTACTTTTAAAATACAAACTCATTAATATGATAATTGTGCGGTGTGCCATTCACTAGACAGTTTTATGAAATCACCATATAGACGCCAGTCTGTTATAAGTATCAGACTTGTTTATTACTCCATATATCGCTAAAATTTTCCTAGTTAAATACAGGTACATAAGTAGTAAAATTATCTATTTATCTTATCTACTAGACTATATTTTGAAAAACATTTTGACATGTGATTCTAAAATCAAATAATGAAATAAAAATATTAAAAAATGAACATCCAAATGTATTTAGTAACATACAATTAAGAATAATAAATATAATTATAAGTCAGTTTAGCTGTTTAAGAACCTCCAGAATATCACCCATTACAATTACATATACATTACATTAAATTTATCTGTCAATTTATGTTTCTATTAGGCTTAACTACTGAATACTTTTTAATTTTTATTTGACATACTTTGTAAAATAAAATTAAAATAAAACTGACCACCTAATTATGATTACCCGATTCATTTAGGTAAAGACCAGTCACGGTTTTTGCAAATACTGTGACTGCGTACGATACTATACTCCACCATTGTGGTGTGGTCGGTGTGGACTGCACTATTAGTCTCCGTACACTAAAAGTGTGTTGATTGTTGAAGTGCACTGAAGATACGAAAAGCCGGATCAGACCTTGTTCTGCAATGTCATTCATTATGCCCTGCAAGGAAATGAATAAACAGCCGTAGAAGCCGGAAGAACTGCATAAGCAGTCGTAGCCTACTTTTATGACATTGTTGTGATAAAAAATTAGACGGCGGAATGGCACCAAGAAACAAAAGATCTCCTCGATTTAAATTGATAAAAACTACGGTTAAGCACCTTTTAAAGAATAGTGTCATAAAAAGTTCCGCTTAGCGTATAGGCTCACTAAAGACGTTTTGACCGCCAAATTAAAATATTCGACCATTATGCGAGAGTGTAATGTTTCATCATAAAGCTTAAGAGGCACTTCAGCAAAGTTTCTGCACACGTCTTTATAATCTACGAATAAAACTATAATGAGTGATTGAATGAATTTTCTATTTAACAATAAGCACTATATTATTAACAAAAACACTTACTAAATAAAAAATTTAAAAATAAAATTATGTTCGATCAACAAATTCTGAGTTAATATTATATAATTCTAAAGAAGCTTTGTAATTTTAAAACAAAAATTCCTTGTTTTAAAATCATATTACACAGCTTTAGTGCAAAATGATAAACCATTGTTATTGCGACTGAGTTCATAAAATAAACAATCTGGACGTCAATGTCAGAGTTGTCAGTTGTCAAAATCCAGTCATATTAATGATATTGCATTCATCTTGTAGTTCCAATACCTACCTTCGTTAACTAGAAACTATTTGAGTCATGATTCTTTGATTATATTAAATTTCATTTTGATTATTGACTTTTAAATACAAAAGTGAGTTCTAAAACTATAGTTTACAATCTGAATTTGCAATGGGTGCCGTACTAGGCCTTTGTTCTGCTGCTCAGGTAAGACAGATCAATAATTCTTCGTCAATTAAAAGATTATTTTTCGAGAAATATTATACGGTTGGAAGGTTTCTAGTTTCCTCGAGGAATTTACGCAACAATTTAAATAATCAATATCATTACCTCTTTCAACTTTTCTAATGCCATTGAATCGAATTTATAAATCACAACAAGCTATGACCTTAATGTCTATTAATGTTGACATGTTTTGTTGAAATATCTTTCCACACAGCTACATATAAAGATAAATAATCTAAACAAAGAAAACTTAATTTCATAAAATTAAATATTAGCCAGATTAATTTTTCTGTTGAAAATTATAGGTATTCAAAAATATATATACAAACAGGCTATTAATTTTTAAATGAATTAATTTACTATAAAACAAATGTAACTTGTATATATAGTATGATTGTTAATGAAATAGTTTAAAAGTATCATTTATAAATTGTTTTATGTAAAAATATATTTAATAAATAAACTATTCAAGGTAAAGTGTATTTTGATATTAGATTTTGTTTCACATGTTTTACAAGACTCAATGATTCACCCTTATTATATTTGTTGATCATTTTTTCCTTTAATCTTGGCAGACACTTCTATGCAAAAAAAAAATTCTCTGATACTCTTATAATGAATCAACAAATAACAGTTTAATATTTATTCATAAAAATATATAATAAATAAATTTTCCGTTTTCCTTCTACTATCAAAAAGACATTGAACATTTCTTACTATTAAATATATTAATTGGATTTAAATGAGTCTTAGTCTATGAAACAAAAATAAATTATTTATTTCCAGATGGCATGCTGCTGTACCAGTGCTGCATGCTCTCTGTGCTGCTCAGCTTGCCCATCATGTGCCAATTCCACTTCCACACGCCTCATGTACACTCTCATGCTACTGTTAGTAATGGTGGCAGCTTGTGTAACACTTGCACCGGGATTACATGAACAAATGAAAAAGGTATGTTACTGTTAAGTATTTATAGGACATTCATGCCTCTTCTAAAGCAATAAAGATTATTATCAAACAGAATAATATTAACAGTATTTGAACATCATTATGTTGCATTTAATGATAATGAAATAGCTATTAATGTGTTATGTGATTTAATATGAAAGTTATATGTATGCTATTCTGAATTTGTATTATTTCAGGTACCATTTTGTGAAAATTCAACTGGAATAGTTCCAGGGAATTTTAAAGTTGATTGTGATCAAGCTGTTGGCTACTTGGCGGTATACAGGTACATGGTACATTATTATTGACTTTTTATATATACCTCAAAAAAAAAATTTCAACACATATTTAATAAATTCTGTATCTGATATTTGTTATAAATATTTTTCTGATTGAATTAATATGATCCACAGTCTACACTAGTAAAATATACTGTTTTCTTTTCCGCCAGTTGTAAGGCAGTTTATTTTAAATTAAAACAACCCTGCCCATGTTTATTATATTTTTAGTTTGATCAATACAAGTCAGTTATCTGCTTTTTTTCTTAAGATTTTAAACAACTCATAAATAACAATACATTTTCTTTCAGGATTTGTTTTGCAGCATGTCTCTTTTTCGTTCTAATGGCATTGATAATGATTGGAGTGAAATCGTCAAAGGATCCCAGAGCTGGTATACAAAATGGGTAATTGCTGTCAATATATACTACACTAATTTGATTATGTTACTTATGTTACTACCAAGATTAATACATTTGTGTACAAAACCCATGTCAATTTAGTTTTAATTTTAAGTCATACTGTTCTTTCTCTAATGAAATATTTAAGCTTATTCCACAATACTGCCCCAGCATTAACAGTACATACACATTGCCAAGTATCATCTATCATACACATATATTAATTGCATTCTGCTCAACATCAACTATTAAAGTCAACACCCAAAATAAACACATGAAACTCAAAGGTACTTGTTCCGAATTCCTTGATCACTAATTAAGTTCCACATGACATTAACAATGGACCAAATAGGACTTGAAAATATTTTATTTAATAATAAAAAATATTAAGTTAGTTTCTAATGTGTTAATATTGTAATAATAATGTTTTAAGATTTTGGGGAATCAAATACTTGGTTGTTATTGGAGGCATCATTGGTGCTTTCTTCATACCTGAAGGACAGTTTGCCTCGACATGGATGGTGTTTGGTATGATAGGAGGATTCTGTTTCATAATCATCCAACTAATATTGATTATAGACTTTGCTCACTCTTGGGCTGAAAAATGGGTTTGTAAGTATATTTTACTACTAACTGTACTGTACTGATTTTAATTGAGTATTCCCATATCTATTTATTTTTAATTTTTGCAGCTAACTATGAGGAGTCTCAATCCCGTGGCTGGTACTCGGCACTGTTGTTGGCCATGTTATCATGTTATGCTCTTACACTTACCGGCATAGTTCTTCTCTATGTGTATTACACTAAGGTAAGTAAATTATATTAATAAATAAATTGATGATTATGAGTAATATTCTTTATTTTATGTTCTAATGGAGTTGATTTGAATTTTAGCCGGATGGATGTGACCTGTCCAAGTTCTTCATCTCTTTCAATCTCATTCTTGTGGTGATTGCAAGTGCTATATCTATCTTGCCTTCAGTGCAAGAACATCAACCTCGCTCTGGTCTTTTGCAATCTGCAGTAGTTTCTCTTTACGTGATGTACCTCACCTGGTCAGCGCTTTCCAACTCGGCTGGTGAATGTAATGCCAGCATTTCTGCTACGAATGAGGTATGTTATACAATATAATTCAAAAAAATTTAATATTAAAAATCTATAAAAAATCTATCAATGTTTTAAGTAATATAATGTATAATATATATTAGAAGTCTTAAATATATTTCCAAATCCTTTGTATATTATATACTATTTCTTATATATAATTATATTCTATTTCTTTTCACAAATTTACGACAAGAAACAATATTTTATTAGAATGTATTTTATATTCAATTTATCAACGCATAACCAGGATACTAAGGAAGATATTTATTGGGTACGTATACAACGTGACGACGTCAGTAAATCCTGCTTGAAATCATTTACATTTTCTTATCCGAATATAGAACACTTTTTTACATAAAATTCTCACGTTTATAAATGTGCATAGTTTATTAATCTATGTATACAGCATTAATGTTTTTTATTAAAACGTTTACGGTACACAATACATCTCAATGTTAATTTGTTTAATTATATTTTCATTCAATTGCATGAAGTTTTGCAAGTAGTGCTTGTGATGATTCTCGATTTTTTTAAACCTATCTTTTAACGCATATACGATGTGTACGTACCATTCGACGTAATTCGATTATTGTTGTTTCATTTATATTTTTAGTATTATTGAAGAGTATTTTTAATCAACTATCGACATTCACTTGTTTTTTTGCATAGAACTTTAAAAATAGTTCACCAGTAAAAAGTTATTTTCTTTGACCTAAGATAAAAAGCAAATCTATTAAAATCATAATTTATAGTAAGGGGAATGTCCACCATAATATAAAGAAAATATCAATTGTACTTATACTTATTTAGTTTTTTTTTTATAAGTCTTAAAGTTTTGAAACCGTTAATCATAAATATCTGTGCTTGTTATGAAACATTTATCGTTATAATTATTTGTTTTATTTTTTTCTGATTATTCTATTTATGTCAACCTATAATCGATAATTATTTTTTATGCAAATAGATGTAATACAGTTACATATATTTGCATAGAAAAGAATTTATAGATTTAATTTGACTTATTCATATTTTGTAAGTTTTTTATTGATGGTTTTATTATTCCACAGTCATCCTTCGACAAGCAATCTATCATCGGTCTTGTTATATGGGTATGCAGCGTTCTGTACTCATGTGTGAGAACTGCTTCTTCTTCCTCGAAGATTACTATGTCTGAACATATCCTTGCAAAGGAAGGCGCCGGAGGTAATTATAAATCAATACAAATTAATATCAATGAAACATTAAAATCAAACATAGTAGAAAAATTATTAAATATAAAACCTTTTTGTTTTGCTGATTATAAAGAGCATGAAATATGTATATTATTTAAAATCAATTTAAAATACTAACTCATGATACACTCCCTGGGAACGTAACGCGGTGCAACGCGACGCAGGCCAAGGAGGGCTCATTGCTAACGAAGGTAATGTTATTAGACCCCCTAGATAGATAATGTCAAGTCTATGGTGTCATTAGTATTGGTATTGGTGAATGATGTTTGTTTCGCTTAGTAATACTTCCACACAATTGCTGAGTCATTAGAAAATTGCTGTTCTAATATAACTACCACTTACTATGCCCTGCTTAATCATCTTTTTACTATTCAGTGTTGCTAAAAACTTTAAAAATTGTTCGATTTCAATTAAAACAAAATTCTGCAAAATCTATGATTATAGTTATGTTATTGTTTATTATTGTACGTGAAATAAATATTGAAATGTATTTTTACATAAATCAAATCAATTTTATTCAATTAAACTTCACAATTGAAGACTTTTGAGTCGTCAATAATTAAATACTATCACCGTTTCGGTATAATCGTAATATCTAGACAATATGTTCTTAAGTATGAATTAGTGCTCAGTGCAAATGTTTGTATAACACAAAAGATGTTCCTTTTGATATCTTAGTGTTGTAAGTTATTATTTATAGGTTATGAAATTATGACTTTATTTTTGAAGGTACTACTCCTTTGATTGAAAAAATCAAGAAAATTTAATTTGTGTTGTAGCAACTCTGAATAATAATTCTGAAATTTTCATTAGACAAACATTATTGTTAATTCTTGGAAGTTCTGCTCCTTATTTTGTGCATAAGCATTACTTTCTGTCCGAAAAGATACTCTCGAATAAGAAACGTCAACGTAAATTAAAATCATTCATTTAATTAAAAAACTTACATAGACCCGTTAACTCTTATGGAACTCATTCCAACACAATCATTCCATTTATCTCTTATACTAACAACAGTAAATTATATTATAGTGAGATTTACCATTAAAAAAATATTCATTTTGATGTCCTACACTGCATACACTAACTGGTGATAGATAATAATTATCTCGTTAGTATTCATCCTTTTTTTAAACTAGAATATGTAATGATAGAGCCTGTCGAGTAGCGGAAGCTTCTCAGCATAGTTCGCTTGTCAACGAGAGCTAATAGTTGCATGTCGGTACGCTCACTGAGCGCAGGTTATGATTCCATAGAAGGCGACGGCGGCGAGGCGGGCCGCGACGAGACCAAGGTGTTCGACAACGAGGCAGACGACGTGGCCTACTCCTGGACGTTCTTCCACGTTGTCTTCGCACTCGCCAGCTTGTATATCATGATGACACTGACCAATTGGTACAAGTAAGTATGCATGACAAATTTGTCTCTTGTAATATTGGTACCGTAAATATTTCTATATATAATTGACTTTCAAAATATAAATATATTTTTTTTTGTATACATTTTACAACATATTTACTACAATTATATACATATATATATAAGTCCATATTTCACACCAAGAATAATATAGATCTAGAGATGTAATTTCACTGACACTGCTTTTTATTAAAAATATTTGAATATTAAGTCATTGATCCAATTGGACTACCTAAAATTTTACAATTGATTGACTTTATGTATACTAAAATTTGTTGGAAATATTAGTACTATATATATTTTAAATATCATATAAATAGGTTTACCTGGTTTAACATTTAAACATAAAACCATTAGTTATACATATTATAAATATACAAAACATATTAAACAAAAAACAATTAAAAAATGTATTTTGTCCAACCAGTCCAAGTTCTCAGCTATCTAAGGAGAATGTGGCATCAATGTGGATCAAGATCACATCGTCGTGGCTGTGTGTTGGCCTCTACGTGTGGACCCTGGTCGCACCCGCTGTCTTTCCTGATCGTGACTTCAGTTAAGAAAATATACCGTTATAATAAAATCTTGAGATTCACCCAGTAGATTTAGATGTACTTTATTGCATATTATTATGGATCTCATCTTTGAACTTGAATTTATTATCTCATTATTTCCATATAATTCTCTAAAATTGTATTCTCTAGCATAAGCTATGCATATAAATGCATCATACAATATTTTTCTATAAAATTATAATATGAGATAATACTTTAAAAATGTTCACCAACACTGGGAACTCTAAATTACAATGTATTTAATTATGTTCTATAGTTTAAGTACACTTATTAGTTTGTAGTAAATTTGTTTTTTTTTTTTAATCTTTATGAAAACTTTGTTTATGTAATAAAACCCATATTATTATTAAAATTTTCTTTATACCAATGAATGCAATGAAACTATATTTTTTTGAGATCATCATCCCTTGTGACGGTGTACTTTAGAAGTTTTGCATACTTTTTGAGTAATTTTCGCCAGTAACATTTAACATCTTTTTCTGTGAGATTATTCCATATATGTTCAAAGCCTCTTTCGGCTATTTCTTTAGCCAAAGAATCATTATTTTTAAAATAATTTATTAATTCCATTATTTCCTCTTTACTTGCTTTTGGGCTAACTGGAACATAATGAACCCAAGGTTTTAGAGATGGATAGAAAAATTCTAACCAGTCATTTCCGACATGGAAGACTAATGATTTACATAAAAATAAATGCTTCAAACGAAAACTGGCCGCAACTCCTCTATAATTAAATAGATACTTATAATTACAATGATTTTCAAAAGATACTTCAGAGGCTGGTGGGGCGTGAAGTGTATCCTGAAAGAGAAAAATAATTGAAATTTTAATAAATTTTATTTTTCTTTTGTTCCATCATCAATACATTTTATAGCTAAATTGCTAATAAAATGTTTTTCATATAATGCAAATATGTATAAATTAAAATTACAAGTTCTAATGCTTGTATAAGATTTTGTATTTAAAATAGTGTAGGGCTTACAGCATCTGACTTCCATGCTTGATTTTTAGTATACTGAGCATCAACTAAGTCAGGATGTGATCTTGACAGTAAAATCAAGCTATCTCTTTCTTCACTAGTCCTTGATCCTCTAAAAAACGCTTTTTCTTCCTTTTTCTCCCAAGGCCATCTTAAAAGAAAAGAAAAATTAGCAATATATACTAATTGATTAAATTATTTAGTCAATATAACAAATAAATAAAATTATTATAAATTTGTTCTTACTCTTTAGCAGCTGTGGATATAGATACTCTATGTTTGTCCCAACGGCCAATACCAGTTGGATATAACTGTATAGCAGGTCCACCCTCCCAAAAGCTCCAAGTTGGATACATTATATCATAATAGTCTTTTGTCTACAATGAAAACAATTACAAATTGAAGTAATGAAAATACTGTAACAATTAATTATGAACTATGATAGATAATTTTTAACCTTACTGAATGAAAATACTGGTGCCTTTTTATGTCCCCAAGCTCTGTTGATTTGTGGCCAGTCTCTTGTGTTAATTATCAATTCTATATCAGGAAGTTTCGGTGCTAATATTTTAAGATAGTGTTCTATTCCTGCACATCGAGCTGGAAAGTGACAGTCTTTTGTTCGATACAATTTTCCATTTATAATCTGCAATTACAATGAAACATTCTTATTTCAAACATTGAGTACACTACTTTAATAACTACAAATATTTGAATTAATATAATCAAAAACTAATTATATTAAAATATACCTGATATTTTGTGCCTTTAGTTTGCGCAAGCTCAAACATTTCCTTTGTAATACCACTACTAAATGGTTCTAAATCTTTTTCTATTACATTCTTGTGACAACTACAATTTGTGCTCACACATGGTTCATATGCTCGTAATTCGGAATTTATTGTATTACTTATTTTATAAGTCCACTTGTTCACTTCTGAAAAATTATAATGTAAAATAAATGTAAAGATACGCTATTGTAGACAACAAATTTCAGAAAAAATATATTAACACCTTTGCTATATTTATTATGAGTTTCGCCGCATGTATCTTCATTTAAACAGGTTTCGATGTTATTGTTACATCGAGCAAGTATTATAATGTTCAAAAGGAATGTAAAAGTCTTCATATCTATCATCGTTTATAATTTATTACAATGAACACATTTAATCTTTTTAAACTATTTGAACGTGCTTAACCGAAATAATACGCTGACAATATAAAATTAATACAAAAACACTTTACTTCAGTCTTCAAATTGAATAAATTGACACAAGAGAACAATGACAGATCAAAATTATGTTGCCATTTTCCAACTATGTATTTAACACAGACACAGTCCGATATATCGAAACTAATCTCAAATCGGATACCGTCGCAATATCTGATGTCATCGATTATATATTGATGGGAAACTGTTTTCACCACATCTAAAAATACAATATATATCGTTCTGGCAAGTCAATGCATTCAAAATACCATAATATTACGTATGAAACATTATTTTTTACTCTCTATCAGTTTACTCTTTGTTAGAAAGAGATGAAAAATTAATTACTTGTTGGACAGAGTAGAGATTATAAGTAATAAAAATAAATAAACTAATATAAATACATAATTATAAGTAGAAACTGTTCGGCAAAAGGTATCATTATGTATAAATATGAATATATTTAAATATTTAATTATTTACTGCTGCTGCTTTTGATTTTAAACACTTGTGTAAGTGTTCTCTACCAATTAAAAATTCACGTTGAAAATTAAAATTATAAGCAGAACAAAAATATGCGCTGATATAAATGTCACAAAGCTACGGCGACAAAAATAGTAAAACCTCGGCGATGATAGAGCTAAACGAGCGAGCCTCAAAGCCACAATTAAATCGATCTGTAAAATTAACAATCGAGTCTCTATGTAATGTATGTATTTAATGTATGAGATTTAGTATGTAAATAATAACTTGACACGGGTGCAATATTAAACAAAATTATCTGATAAAAATATGATTATCAACCTATCCAATTCAGGAATAATAAAGGTTTCCGGTGAACACATTTTTGAAATTGGATTATTAGTTCCGAAAATCAACTGTAACATACAAAATCAAACAAATTTTAATTCTTTATGTTATTAATATAGAAGTATCGTGTGGCCAGACAACTTAACGACTATCAGGTCCTAGGAGTAACCACATTTTAATTAATCTACTCAAACGTGGACAACATCCATACTGACCTTGTGGTACCAACAAAAAAGTTCGTCTCTTTTTTTATTTGATAGGTAGCATGGCATACGAGAAGAAGGTTCACCATCAGACTACCACCGCTCATGGATATCTGCAACACCAGGGGGTTTGTAGATGCGTTGTCGGCCTTTAAGGAGGGGTTCACCTTCCCTTGAAGCTCTTTCCTTGAAGATTCCAAAGTCGTAGCGGTTAAGAAAAACCGCTGGCGAAAGCTGATTCCACAGAGTGGCTGTGCGAGGCAGAAAATGTCTTAAAAATCACGCTGTTGTGGATTTTCATACATTTAGGTACAAATGAAACTTGTAATTTTGACAAGATGTCCGAAGATGAAATTAATCCAAACAATTCCTCGGAAAATTGACGAACAATAAAGGAAAACTTCACAAATATATTTCGAAATCAGATCAGATCAGATCTTACAGGTTTTTACCTCATTGATAGAATATGGTATCATAGGACGACATGCTAGATACCGATGCCGGATGGTTATGACATAATACTGAGAAATAAAATATCTTTTTCAATCTGAATCAATTACGTCACTTCGTGCGAAGCAAATTTTCTTATGACGAAAATTTTTGTGTACTCAAAAACTCTGAATTATTTGGAGGTAAGGTTTTGTGCAAGCCTGTCATTCCATTGCTATGTAGTAATAATTATAAAATTTTATTTTCCAAATCTTGAGATGTAACTACAGGCACAATATATAATCCCCAATTTCGAACGTTGGTTGCACATTGTTGATACAACGCATGGTTATTAATAAGTTATTACAACGACAATTTCTACGAGCAGTGGACATCGTCAGATGGTCCATGTTTCGATGGAAAGTCATCGATTTTGTTATAGCTGAATAAAAAAGATTTAAGACTCCAAATAATCTTAAAAATGACTTAACTACTTACTAGGTTATTTTGTGTATTTTCAAACTCGTGCATTATTTTAGCTTAAAATACCTATAACATATTTATTTATTAATGATATAGTGACTTGTTTTTAAATTCCATGTAACAAGTCTAGTTTTGCAGTTTCTAAACGATGTTAAAATTAGTTAAACTTGTACATTACCTAGATTTTAGGCGAAAATTTTGGATATATTTGTTTAATTTTACATCAATTAAGTAACCTCTAACAAATGCTGATCGGAGTTTTCCAAGGCGCTTCAAGACGCAAATTATACGTTATTTACCTTCCATACTGGATAGGTTAGTTCAAAATTACCGGAACTTTCAGTAAGTTTCGGTAACATGGAATCGAATTCGCTCGAATAGAGTCGTATACAAATATAACTTTAAATATTGTTATGTCGTTTATAAACTAATTTAATTATTGTTATATCGATTTCCTATTACATTGCATCGTTACCCATAGTCCCTAATAATGACTGGTTTTAAAATGAACTGAAATAATAGAAAGCAAATATACTTCATTATTTTTATTATTACAATGTAATAAATCTTTTATATAAAAAGATACAACTAAAGTGCATTCAAAACAAGTGGAATAAGTGGTGGCATCATTTTATTGTATCGCTAAATGCATTTAAAGTTATCTTTAAGTATATACAAACATAGCATCAATGTTTCTCTTTGAGCCTTCTAATGTAACAATAGCACCTGTACCCAGAGGTATAACTTTTCTTCACATTCTATGAAGATCATTCAAATCAATTTAAAATATATTTATTTTATTTTAAATTAATTAAATCATACTCTCATGGGTCCAATATATTACAATTTGTGATTTAAGTAGCAATAATACTAAATAAAGTTGTAAGCACCAAATATGAAATAATGATTAGAATAAAAAGGTTTTTACATCATATTAGCTACATGTTTGCGATCGTCTAATGCAAATGTTCACTTGGTGAGTTTACGCTCAAGTTGTTCTGCGATGGCTTGTAGGAAGTCTTCCGTGTTCAAGTACATGCCCTCCTTTGTATTGGCCATTCCATGGATGCAAATGACTAGATCCTTGGTCATCTTACCGCTGTCTATACACTCGACGCAAGCCTGTAATTATATCATTCAAGTTTTTATAGTTTATTACGTTACTATGTACGTTATTATGTACGTTATGATCACTTATTATATATAATAAGTGATCATAACGTACGAAAATAAATACAATTGCTACTTTAATACACTATATTAATGACCAAAAATTGTCTGATAGCACAAATATTTATAGGATTAGTGTTACATTTAATAACCAAGTGTATATTAAATTTTTTTGATATTCTATATGAACTGATTATTTATAATCTGTTTTGTCACGTGATATATTAATTACTCGATAAAATAATGAACAAAGATAATGTGTAGGTACAACATAATCATCACTCTTTTACGTGGTTTTTACATCACTTTCACAAGTAACTATTTATTTATTTATCTGTTTAACATTTACCAAGTTAATGGCGTGCAGGTTTCTTATCATATTTATAGATCAAGAAAATAAATCATTTACATAAGCATTTGTTACCAACGGTTCATATACTATATTAAAGAATTATACAATGAAAATATGTATTCTTTAAGGGGTTATCCATTGATCACGTGAGGCTTGAAAGGGGGGGGGGGGGGGAGGGGTTTGATAAAAATCACGAAAATAACACAAGGGAGAGGGCAGTGTTGGGCAAATTTTAATTGCAATTAAAATTAAAGATTAACAATTAATTAATTGTTAATTGTTACTACTACAGTTAACAATTAATCAATTGTAATTGTGGAAAATCACAACTAACAATTATTTAATTGTTAACTGTATTAGTAACAATTAACAATTAATTAATTTTTAATTGTTTTGTTAATTTTAATTAAAAATAACAATTAAAAATACTGCTGTAAAATATAAAGACTTGAGCGAAAACGACGACTTGAAATGTTTTTGTTTTATACCTACGCTGAAGAAATATTTATCAATGCAACTTTATATTATATAATATAAAAATAAACACTTTTTTTCTGTGGAAAGAGACATTTAGAAAAAATAAGCTTAAAACTTAGAGTCTTTGACCACATTTTTATTCGTCTGAAGTCTAATACTTATAGCTTAATTTTCCTAAAAATTTACTAATTACATTTTGATGTATAAAGTTAATTGTTAGTTTTAATTGTTTTATAAAACAACTAAAAAAGTTAATTGCAATTATTTTAATTGTAAGTTGCAATTGACATACGTTAATCAAATTAATTTAATTGCAAGGTGCAATTAAAAGTTCAATTGCGATTAATTTAATTGCAATTGATTTAATTGCAATTAATTTTTTAGTCAATTAACAAGATAATTGACAATTGATTAATTGGTGCCCAACACTGGGAGAGGGGGGGTGTAGTAAGATATCTCGTGTATTTATTTTTTCGTCTAATGCGCGATTTTTAAACAAATATGGTCCTTAATTTCAGAATAAAATAAGATTATAATATTCAGAAAATTTTAAGATTCGTTGTAGGTACTAAAGATACACGTGATGTTGAGAAGGGGGAGGGGGGGTGATCTTAAACCTCACTACGTATCACCAATGGGGGAGGGGGGTTAAAAAATGCTAAAAAAAGATCACGTGATTAATGAACAACCCCTAATATAAATGTTAAGACTATTATACTACTTTATGACTGACCTCCTCCAAAGAGTTGGCGAATTGTGCCAGTTCAGGTGTTCCGTCTAGCTTGGCGCGGTGGATGAGTCCCCTGGTCCAGGCGTAGATGGAGGCGACTGGGTTGGTGGAGGTGGGCTTGCCCTGCTGGTGCAGGCGGTAGTGACGCGTGACCGTGCCGTGCGCCGCCTCCGACTCCACCGTGCGCCCGTCGGGGCACATCAGCACCGACGTCATCATCCCGAGGGATCCGTAACCCTGTTCGATTGTTTCTAATTAATTTTGTAATTCACCTTTAAATGAATGTACATATGTTTTATTAATAAAATTTTACTTATAACTGTATTTTAGGAGGTTAATCTAATCTTGTTATTTTTTTTTTTTTTACTAGTCTAAGCAAATGTCTGTGTATGTATCGAAGTAATATTTAAGCCAAAATTTGTGTATACATATTTTCTTCTGCTCGTTTTTCGTTTTGTTTTGTTTTTGTTTCACTTTTGTTGTTGTAGCGAGTAATAGTAATTAATAGTTAAATTAGCACGTAGTGTTTGCTTTTAAATGATTTTACATAATCTTTGTATGCATATCATCTAATTGTATATTTATGTTAGAATGACAAATGTAAAATCGCTAGCAACCCAATAAATAAAATAAAAAAAAAATAAAATAAACCCTAATAACATAACCAGTTGTCAACGTATGTGTAATCGTAAATCCCCAAAATACTGGTTATTCTCAGTCTTATACTTTAGTTTAAAAGATCGTCTATTGACTAATTATGCGTTTGAGTACCTGTGCGACAATATCCGATTGAACATCGCCATCGTAATTCTTACAAGCCCACACAAAGCCTCCCGAGCTCTTGATCGCTTGCGCTACCATATCGTCGATCAAACGATGCTCGTACCAGATCTTCGCATCCTCAAATTTCTTCTTATAGTCGCTAAGAAATTCGATAAACATCCCTTAGATTAAAATATCCCAAAAAAATTGTATATATACCATAAATTATATAATACCTGTCATAAATTTCTTGGAAAATATCCTTGAAACGACCATCGTATCGCTTAAGGATCGTATTTTTTGTTGATAAGTATAATGGCCATTGTTTTTGCAAGGCAACCTGTAAAATGGATAAAAGATTAAGTACAGAACTAAGAAACATATTTTCGCAATGAAATCTCATGTTTTTGTATATTTACCTGAAAACTGGAGTGTGCAAAGGCACGGATAGAATCGTCGGTATTGTACATGCCCATAGCAACGCCAGGGGTTTTGTAATCAAACAACAAACATTTCTCGACGGAACCGTCTTGAGCTGTAAAGACCATCTCCACCTGTTACAAAGAAAGGTAAATCATTGATTAATGCTTAAAACATTAAAAATTACCTTATTGACTCTACCTATAAATGTTACATAGGGGTCGTTAGTCAAATAGTATTTGTGTTTCATTCTTTCAAATGTCAAATCAATGCAGACAGAAAGAGAGAAATGAACTTTAACTAAAGACTATAGCTATGGGTATGTTTAAATCTTTATAAGCACAAAAAGATCAAAATACCTTTCCGGGTTTAGAGATAACTAGATCTTGAGCCTTGTATTGGTCCCCATGGGCATGACGCCCAATAACTATGGCTTTGGTCCATCCAGGAATGACACGGGGAATGCTCTGGCAGAGGATGGGCTCGCGGAATACGGTGCCACCGAGAATATTTCTGATGGTTCCATTAGGACTTAGCCACATTTTCTTGAGTTTGAATTCTAAAAAAAAAAAATTAGAGGTAAAAATAATGTAAACTTAACTAAACACTTAAGCTCTTATGAGTCAACAGGATATTTTTCATTTTTTGAGAGTGGTTAAAACATTCGTTCCCCCGCGGTGAAGTAGACATAGTTGAACTGATGCATCTTTTAAAGACAAAGCATAAACTTAAAGTATAAAAATCCTATGGTATTCGTACTCGTACTCGACGAACCCTATGTTTTGATATAGTCGACCATTTCTTCATCTTCACAGATGCTTCAAACGCTGTACACGGATAGAGGTAATTCAAGAGGTTCAGTATTCAAATATAGTAATAGTATATTTAATTGTTTTCGTAATTAACCTTCAACTCGCTGTTCGTCGGGTGTTATGGTCGCGCATTTGATACCGACGTTATGTTTGAGAATCGCGTGAGCTGCATCGATGGTTACTTGGTCTTCGGTTGCATCACGGTGCGGCAGCCCCAGATCGAAATATAGACATTCTAACTGGAATTTTATTATATTTTAAATAAACTCATCATCAATTCTTAAAATTTTAAATTGTCCAAAAAAACTATTATCATATCAGCGTTATTGGAAAATCTCTTTGAGATGATCTAATAATGAGAATAAACGTAAAGATGTTTCCGTTATGTTAAGTGATAAAGGTTATGACAAGGAATTCCCCAGTATATTATCTAATCTTGTCATTTGTGAAAATTCTATAACGAAATATAAAGTGGGTATAATGAAAAATAATATTAATCCTAAGATCAATCAATCTATGTACACGATGTTAATCAATGTGATTGTAGTTAATATTTGTTATTTTTCATGCAGGATATGTTTTACTACTGAGTTAGTAGTTCTTCTTAGCGGAATCCATTTTTTGGATCAGTGAGAGTTTCAGGTTATATGTATATCTATATTAATATTATAAATATGAAAGGAACTTAGTCTGTCTGTGGCTCTTTCACGACCAAACCGCTGAACCGATTTGGATGAATTTGGTATAAAACAAACTGTAAATTCAAGAAAGGACATAGGCTACTTTTTTTGCCGGATGACATCCAACACCCTAAGACGCGAACGAAGCCGCGAGCGACTACTAGTATTATATATTTAGACTCTCAAAAAAAATATACAATACGTATGACATATATTTATTAGAACTTGTATAAACAATGCTCTAATAAACTTATGATAAGAAAGTCACATAAAACTCGTTGATAGCTACATTAGTGATAATGCTTAAATACCTATTTGCCTCTTGTATGAACTATTTGAGCAAGCAGCGTTTGTCTTTCCGAAGGCTATATTTTGATCAAAACCGAAGTGAATTAAGCATGGTTATGATAGTAATATTATACTATCAAAATAAACTAATTAACGTATTTTTTATTTAAATTTTGATTTGAAATATTTCATTATGAATGAATAAATTAACGATATTAGTTTAAAAATCAGAATACATACATATACTATACATTAGTTAAGACAGGAAATTCGGGTATGTACCAGAAATTTACTATAAAAAAAATAATAGTAAATGATACAAACTTTTACATGATTGTTATTATTATTAAAGACACGTCAGTTTTTTTAAAGGAATGAAAAAATAATTTTATCTGCGACAATCATTCAATTTAAAAACCAGTCCATGGGTCCGTTTTTAAAAATAAATGTCCTCTAAAGCTTGTTTTCGTTAAAACTACTTTCATGGACCTCCTTGGACTTAAGCTTGTAAAACATATTCGCGCATTGCAATATATGGGGATATTGACCCCAAAATATAGAAGAAACTTGAAAAGAATACTGCCAACTTCGCGTTCGCGTCGGGCAGAATATATTGAACACATAATACAATTTTATTTGTAGATAATGCCACATTAAAGAGTTCTATTGCTCTAATTGAGAAATTTAAATGTTATTATTATAAATGTAAAGAAAAAATAATTAAAAATTACAGAGGAGGAACTAAAGAGTGACGACCAAGATAAATTATGTAACCATAGATTGAGATTCCATTTAATATTTTTATAACATTATGAGGTTCATACTGTTTTAAATATATTTTACAGTAAATCCATTTTATGGAGTCTTTCAAAACAAACTGATTTTGGTTACAAATTATAGAATTCATCATTTAAAAAAGGCTTATAATGAACAGTAATTACAATAATTAAAAAATAGTTTTTTTTTGTATTAGCAAATTTCTATATGAAAGCTTTATTTATGTTATTTATATAATAACTATTTGTTTGTCTATACAAAGATGTAACATTAAATAACTTTACACATAAAAATGTATATTTTAGCATTATTTTAAACATGCATGTTCTTTTGAAATTATTATGATGTGAATGAAGACACAAATTCATGTTACTAAAGTTTATTTTGTGAAAAAAAATTGTTTGTGTTGTATTGTCAAATATTAATCTTAAAAAATATTATAATTAAATTTAGTAAAATTATATACAATATTATTATTAGTTACGTTCACTTCTATTGTGTACTCAAAAGCATTTTTAGTTGGTTACTGTTTTACAATGTCACAAAGTATTCAATTGAAGAAAGCAAAATAAATATACAAACCCCAATATTACTAATTATTTTATCATTAAATATACATATGACCACTTTGTAGCAATCACATTTTATTTTTCTTCTTTGATTGATATTATTATGTAATGAAATTCAAGAGATATACATGAGCCATCTAAAGTTATCTTAGCCTTTACATGTGCATTGACATTGTAATGAGTATTAGACGCAGCTTGCTTATAGGTGATACACTACTGGTAATGGTGCATAAAATGATAGTAACAAAACATGGAACCTAATTGACTAGACCCCTGTACCAATAATGAAATTGGCTCACTCACCACTTTTAATAGATATACATACAAAGTTTTTGTTGGAGCCAGACTAACAGCTCAATGGATGTATTCTTGTTAAACATGCACTGGTCCCTAGCAAAGATTTAAAGATCTTAGAAAATTAATGTGCCATTGTTAAAACTAGATAACGCTGCTGTGCCACAAAATACATTAAAAGATAACATTCAAACCAGGCTCGGTCTGATGATTATCTGTAATTGTTTTGTATTAATATATAAAATTTCTAAATATAACTTATGAAAAAAAATGTTGTTTATATGAGAAATGCAATTGAGTCATTTTTTTCTTATTTATTCATAATAACACATTGTAGAAATGCTTTGAGGCGGATATTGATTTGTGATAACCTTGAAACCAAATTATAACATCTCGTATTTATTATATCTTCGTTACAATTTAATTATCTTTTAAACAGTACAAGTAGATATCTACACTTTTTATGTAATCAAAATGTGTACAGTAGTCATAGTCAGTACTTAGTATTTAAACAATGCAAGCGAAGAAAAGTAATTGATACTTCAATTTATTTTAATGGGTTTTAACGAGACTAATGTACTTTATGTCTTTAACTACAAAAATTGTAACTATAGTTCACAGTTTTGAAATAATCATACCTTGACATATGGAAATATCAGCTTCTCCTTAATTTTTTCCCAAATAATCCGAGTCATCTCATCACCGTCCATTTCCACCACAGGTTTTGCTGCAACCACTCTCTTTGCAGTTGCATCTACAAACATAACCAGCATTATAGAATTTTGTGAATCACACCTTGGTGAATGATATTGAAATAAATAAAAATAAAGTATGTTAAAAACTACAAACAAATGAAATATATACATGTATAGGTAATAAAATAATATTAAATATTTATCAATTAAAATAATACTTTTAACTATTTATTTACACATTAAATTTATATTAGTTTTATTTATATACTTTTATTTTATATTCAAATCTGATGAATGACTTATTGAGAATATTTACTTTCATAAAATTGTTTTTGTTTGTTATGATATTTACCACATAACTTATTAATTGAATAAAGATGAATTATTTATTTATTTTCTGAGAAATATGCTTGAATATATTACATAAATATCTACAAAAAAAAAAAGAAATTGCCGATACTTTGTAATACTCTAATTACAGCTCAAACCGCTAATAACCTTTTAGACCGCTCGTCGACCGGTTTCTTTATTTTTTTTAATTCTTTTGTACAGTTGTAATTAAACACAATGATTTACTTATTAATTATATAATTTAAATTCCTACCGACATATAACGTAAAAAATTAAAATAAAAAATATTACTTACAATTTCTTGTTGAATAAAGAGTTTGTTCGGAAACATATTTAAGCAAACGTTTAGCGTTTCTTCCAACCATACTTAATGTTTTCTAAAAATACTAGGGAAAAAACAAAATTATTTTGTAATCTAATCAGTCTATTTTTTCTAAAAGTATTACGACGCTCACAACTTCGCGTGTAAACGTGTCAGTCGCTTATAAAGTTAAACATATACCTACAGGCTCAATTTTTATCATAGTTCAGTTGACGCTGGTATAGAAGTCGCAGATATGCCACATTGACTAAAGTGAACATTATAGCATTGGATACAGTACGAATATGCGAATACGATGCAATATTTCTTATATTAGATTTGTTGAAAAATTTAGCCAAACAAATCATATCAGAAAAACGCTATCTCATCGTTTTTTTTTGTAACGTCCGATTTGTCCAACCCTATGTTTCCTTACTAGTTCTATTTGGCAAATATGATAATTTATTACATTCATTGTTAATCGCTATTCTCAGAGACGCCAATTAATGATTTGTTACACAATTGCAACGTCATTCATGCTTTCAAGCTCTAGTCAGATTTTAAGATCAAAGGCTTCCTTAATAATACGAATCAAAATGAGGTTACTTTTGTTTTAAAATCGTTTTGTACAAAATGTTAATTGACATTTATAGTAATTTAGTTTATTCTTTATTGTACACCACACAGTGAAATAAAAAAATACAAATGACAAAGATATGGCCTAGATATAACAGGCGTACAATTTTGGCGACCTTATCGCTACATAGCGATCTCTTCCAGGCAACCAACGGTGTAGGATAGGTCATAGAATATAAGGTGGGTGGTGCTCTACTAATAAATAAAATAATATGAATCTATTAATAAAACTATGAAATAAATATAAATATAGAATACACAAATTATAAATCCATTAATAAATTATATTGTCAATACATATAAAATAAATAAATATATATATATATATATATATATATAAATCTAAATACAATGAGTAAGAATATAAACGATGTCTTCAAACATAACGAAAAAATAAATAAATGAACAAAATAAAAAACAGAAAAAAGAAATCATTAACGTAAAGGAACTTGAGACAGAAAGTGATTTTTTAAAAGTTTTTTAAAAATAAATAAGGTTTTGGCCTCCCGAATATTTAAAGGAAGGTTGTTCCAGAGCGTAATAGCCTGAATTGTAAATGATTTTTTATAAAAAATAGACTTATGTTCGGGCACCCTTAAAATCAGTCTCTTCGTAGAACGAGGGTGTTCTCCGGGTTTTCCTAAAAATATAAATTTTTCCTTCAGGTAAGGGGGAGTAACAGGGTGAAACAACACACAGTAAAGTATAGACAGGACATGCATATTCCGGCGAAGTCTGATGGGTAGCCACTTGAGACGGGAACGAAATTGCGATACGTGGTCGAATTTTCGTAATCCAAATATAAACCGAATAAAGGTATTTTGAAGTCTCTCAAGTTTATTTAACTGGTCTTCGGATAAGTCCACAAAGCTTGTATCAGCATAATCCAAAATAGGAAAGAGTAGAGTTTGTGCAAGCACAATTTTGGTAGGAATGGGAAGAAAATTTCGAAGACGACGCAAAGAACTCAGCGCGAAGAACACCTTCCTGCTGATTTCATTCACATGGCGAGTCCAGCTAAGAGAATTATCAACGAAAACTCCAAGGTTTTTGACAGAATCGCAATAAGGAATGACAGTATTGTCAAACATTATCAGAGGCAAGGAGGACCAGTCGACTTTGGATAATTGTTTCCGGCTGCCAATAATTATGGCTTGAGATTTACTAGGGTTGACATTAAGACCAAAAGTTTTACTCCATTCAAGAATGATATTGAGGTCATTATTCATCCTTGTGATTGCCAGCGGAAGATTTTCCACAGTCGACTGGGTGTAAATTTGGACATCGTCTGCATACATGTGGTAGAGAGAAGAAAGGTTGTGAGTAATAGAATTAATGAAAATAGAGAAAAGTAACGGTGACAAAACGCCGCCCTGTGGTACGCCAGCATAAATATTACACCACGACGTGTAAGTATCATCAGTACAAATACGTTGCCGACGACCACGAAGATAACTTTGAAACAAGTCAATGACTGCAGGAGACACTTTAAGAGAGCGCAGCTGACTCAGTAGGACATCAAAGTCAACACTATTGAAAGCATTGCTGAAATCCAACAAAGTCATAACAGTGAGCTGTTTACTGTCCATGCCTAATCGAATGTCATCGGTAACTTTTATAAGGGCAGTAACCGTACTATGTCCTGGGCGAAAACCAGATTGGAAAGGATTGAGCAAGTTGTTCTTGTTTAGGAAGAGATTTAATTGAAAGTGAATTAGTTTTTCAAGAACTTTTGACAGGAAGGGTAATATAGAGATAGGACGAAAATCGGAAAAGGTAACAGGATTAGCTTTCTTCGGCAGTGGTAAAATATTAGCGCTCTTCCATGCTTCAGGAAATACACAGCATGAGACACATTCATTTAGAATATATGTGATCAGGGGAGCGATAATATCAAGGAGAGGAATGATCATAGTACGGCTAACATTATCGGTACCAATGGCATTAGATGAGACGGACAGCACGCTTTTCTTAACATCACACACAGTGAACTGACTTAACACAAAAGGAGGATGAGAAGGAGTTGAAGTCATAGAAAGTGAGTTAAGAGTACGTGATTTAGCTGAACTATCAAATGAGTTCGAAGGATTAGAAAAATATTGATTTAGGAGTTCTATATCAATATTAAGAACAGATGGATTATGAGAAGATTTACCAACTCCAACAGTCTCAAGAAATTTCCAAACTCTGTGAGAATCGCTATTCTCGACTGAGGCATGAATGTGGCGACGTTGTGCATCCCTACATAATGTATTGCAGCGATTCCTAGCTTTAATATACTTACTACGATTTTCGTCAGATTTATTTAATTTAAATTTACTTTTAGCAACATTTTTCCTGTGAATGCTAGTTTTTATGTCTTCAGTTAGCCAGGGTGCAGGAAGATGTTTCAGCTTTACTTGGTGAATTGGCGCATGAACGTCGTACAGTTGATTGAGCAACGAGCTAAAGACATCAACCCCTTGCTCAATACAAGACGCCGACTCCACTGCTGACCAATCAATATTACGCGCATCAGCACGTAGTTGTTCAACATCCATTCCAGCAAAAATACGCCGCAGAAGTATCTTAGGCTTAACTTTAGGAGGGCGCTGTTTATACGAAAGAAAAATTAAATCATGATAGGAAAAGGCATCGGCAGAACACTGACCGTGCTTGGAAACGAAATCAGGAGAAGACACAATTATAAGGTCAAGAAGAGAAGGAGTAGAATTTGGATATCTGTGGGTCGCTGAAAGGGGAAGAATATGCATGTTACACGCTTCGCAAACAGATACAAGCTTATGAGCTCTGCTGTCATCCTTCAGTAGACATGTGTTGAAGTCGCCCATTAATATGGTGTGACCATAATTTGGGACAAATGTTTCAACAAGGGCTTCGAAAGAGGAAAAGAAATTCGTTAATAGAGAGGGACTGTAAAAAACGCCAAGTAAAATTTTTGTCTGGCTTAGAGAAACTTCTACTAGTAAGTGTTCAGCCGAATCAACAGGAGGTGGCTGACATGACGAACTTACAATTTTAAAAGGAATGTAGGATCTAAGATAGATCGCCACACCACCACCAGTCCTGTTGCTTCGATCATTACGAATGAGATGGAAACCTGGCAAAGAATACGAAGTAGACGGTAAACAGGGCTTAAGCCATGATTCCGATACTAAAATCGCATGAATATCACGGGACTCAAAAGAGGCAAGCATGTCAGGATAATGGGCTGGAATACTTTGGGCATTTATGTGTACTACGTTAAGATTTTTCACACATTCAGAAAAGAGAGAATTAAGATTGGCGTTAAGAGGAAGGGAAGAAATAGCACTTTGAAGACTTAAGTCACTCAATGACTCATCACCCGAAGATACCGAAAGAAAAGTGTGTCTAAGAATACTACAATTTGAAGACATTGTAATTATAAATATATAACAATAAAATAAAAAAAAATAAAAGTTAGAATAATTAAAATATGTATGTATATAAAAAAATAAATAAAAAACTAATAATAATAATTTTAAAAATTAACTTAAAAGTAAAACTAGTTTACTTAATTTACTGTTACTGTGCCCGATATCCACCGGCGGCATGAAAGAGATCAAAAGTATAACAAAACGTAGTTCAAAAATAATTGTTTACAAAATAAAAGTTGTAAAAGTAAAAAGAAAAAAGAAAAAAAAATCAAGAATAACAATTAAAAATGAATCAAATGGTGTTTTTGTACCTTATTAGTTTAGTTAGAACATATCTTAAGAATAATTGATAAACAAAAGAGAGTAAATTGGTTGCCTACGTTTATCTCTCAATCTGTTTTATTCTTTCGAGTGTGAGTGTAAATTATACCCTCTAGCGTTATCAAAGTTTCATAGATTTGAGAAATACTTTTCATACCAGTTACAAATATATTTGGTTCAATGTAGCATAATTAATAACATTGTAAACTGTTTTTATATAGGTGGAAACAATATCAGAACAGAAATCCAATAGTTATTTTCTGTTTTCTTAATATGCTTGCCCTGAAATGCTTTACTTTTTCATGAAATATGATCGTTACATTACGTTAAACAAAAAGCAACAAAAAGTCATGAAATTCCCGATACTTATGACGTTTTGATCACGAGAAAACTATCCTCTTTAGGCGATCTAGAGATGTATGTTTTAATAGTTAGATAAGACAGTATAATGAAAATTTATCGTGGAGCAAACTTTAATTACTCTATCTCTCATTGGTATTTGTTTTGAAAAAACTTTGAAAACTTGGGGTTTTGTTCTCAAATTTAGGGGAAATCAAGATATACAGCGGAATTTGTAGGGAAAAGATAAAAATAAAAAACTTAATATATCATCTGGAAAGAGTAGGAAGAAGAAGTACAATAAATGTATTGAAAAATAAAATTAAGTCGAACTAAATTTTTTATGTGTTACTAGTGAGATGACGTCACATAGAGAGTTTGGATGAATAAGACAAGCTGTACCGACCCCAAATAAAACGGCATGAAAGTCTTTGTCTATCGTAGAATAGTCAATTAAGAAAAAATATGTCAATGCTGCCGCTATGGGTAACAAGAAGTAATTTCCAAAAATGTGTAGTTAATATATTTGATAGTAGTGTAATATGTTTGATAATCTTTGATAAAGCCAGTTTAGCAGAAAAAAAGGCTGTTTTACGTACGTTTATGCTACGTATTATTGTGCATGATCTCGTGACGTCATAGTCTTGCGTCGTACGTTATGAATTTATATATTTGAATTACATATATATTTAAAATTATACAAAATAGTTTACATATTACTTATTCCAATCACAAGACGAATAAAGACAAATAGTCAACTTTGACATTGAATTGACATTATGTGATTGGTGTCCATAATTCAAAGATTTGATTTTTAGAATGGGGTAGTTATTATCGAAATATTGGAAGTTTTCAATCAATCAATGATAATCTATTTTTAATGCAACTATGTTATAGCTATTCTAGTAGCAAAACGCATAGAATATATAAATCTAAGGTTTATCATACTCGTTCTGGGATGGGAATAAAATATCACTTTTCATTCAAGAATTATTTTACTGAGCCAATGTATTTATAATAAAATTGTTACTAGAAAAATATTTCTTCGTATCACTATGTTATGTTTTTGTGTAACTATGTCAATGTTAAAGCCTTTGTTGTATTTCTGGATTATGAGTATGGATAACTGGTCGACAAATATGAAACAAAATTAGTGTAACATGTCTCGAATACACCGTCTGTTTATTCATACTCTTTGATATGAGTGAGAGCGAACGAGGCCGGCCGGCAGGCAACGACACCCGGCGGCGACCGGCACTATCCGTCCTTCGATGCAATAATAATATTCTGTGCTTTCTGCGAATGAGCTGGCTAGCTGCTCGTTGTGCTTTGTTCTGGTCAATTTCTTAATTAAAAAAATAATTAGTAGTGTTGAAAATATCAAAATTAAAAAATACAGATGATAAATTGATTCGTAAATTAGAAACATAGAAAGGTAAGATTTTTAATTCTAACATAAGTGTTTGTGTTTATTTTTGACATGTGTTAATTTTAAAAAGTTAAGTTAAGCATGAATACACAATAACTTTACAAATTAGTACGTAACGATTATTGAATTAAATACGTTGATATATTGTTTTAATTATACTTTGAAATTAAGGTATTCTTAAAAAAATGTTTTGCTAAGATAGATAAAAAAATATCTAGTAACATATTTGTTTTGTATTTGTGAATTTTTGGATCCGAAATTAATCGTCCACGTAAACAAAATGTTCACTGTACAATAACCGATGTAAATATTCAGCTTAATAAATACGTGTAGAGTTGGGCATAATAGTTCGCAACTGAGATCGATCGGTTTAGTTCGCCGAACCTAAACGAACTAGTTCGCTCTTTTAGTTCTTCAGTTCCCAGCTGCTTACCGACTACTGAGCATCTGGGAACTGAGGACAAATGATCTAAAACAGCGATCTGACTCTTATTGACTCAAAAAAGGGCAGATCGTTCGCTCGTTTTGATACTGTACTTATTGTGACAATAATAAATTAAAATTTTCGACTTGAAATAAAAGATAAATGAATTGAATATTCGTAAAATATATTATATTGATTGCAAACAAATAGGTTTATTATCAACCGACTTCAAAAAGGAGGAGGTTATCAATTCGTCTGTATTTTTTTTAGATAGTAATTAAAATCTCTAATCTTTTAGTATTTTTGCTTTTATATTTTTTATTCAATTTCAAAATAATCAACGATAACTAATACATATTCTCTTTCTTTACAATCATGTAAAAGTCAAACGAAAATAATCAACTTTTAATATTCACCATATTAAATTATTTAGAAATTATCAACAATGAGGTAGAATACCGCGCGAGCGAGCGAGACAACATTAGTTTGTTTGGCGCAACCTTTCCTCGCTCAGTAACGAACTAACGAACTATGGATCGAAAAATCGGAGAACTAGTTCGCGTAGTTCATCTGTGGGAGCGACTCTTTCGAACTAGTTCGTTCGCGAACTACACAACTCTAAATACGTGCCTAAGTTGTCAGATAACGACTAAATAAAAGATAATATTGTTTGTTTTTGATATAGTTTGGCAACGTACAAAACCTATTACATTTAATTAAACTTGTTATATACATAAATATATTTTTAATATTAACAGTAAACAAATTTTGTAGATAAGAGATGGAATATGTAATAAAATGCGTTTATTATTAATTAAAACTAAACATGTACCTAGTTTAGTTTTAATTAGATTTGTATACTTATTTTTAAATTTAACCATAAAACTAATTATTAAAGTGTCAGTAATTTGAGTTGTTTATCATACATCTATCCAGTGCCAGACATCGGGTTTAAGGATTAGATAGTGCAGGCAACTAGCAAAGTCCTTTAGGCAAGCCAAACCCTGGTTAAAGTTAAGTTTACGAAATTTTTAAGCCAAATATTTCTCTTATTTGCATAGGGTAGTGACATACCACCGCGCCGTCGGAAACATAGTAATTATGACGTCGTAATATGGTCTAAATTATAGTAATTATAAATAAAATTGACTTTTGGTAAAATGGTTGGTTGTAAAAGATAAAATTCCACGAGATGTGCATTGAATAGGTGCCCGTCGTTATTATTCAGAATCTACGTCACTATTTTTTGACTGTAGGTTAGTAGTAGTGTGATAAAGTACTTATTTCTTCATATAAATTTTATTATTAATTAAATAATTATATAAAACGCTCCTTACATATCGCTATGGTAGACAACCATTAAGATACCTTTTGGTACGTTATACAATTATAATTAGATATATCAGCACAGTAAAGTGGATGGATGGGTGGGTACCTAGCACTACAGTATTTTTAAATTGCTGTCAATAACGAACTAAATTGATTTTTGAACCACTGAAACTATACATTAGCCGATTCGAAGCTAAGAACGTCGTACAGTGCACTTGCACTCCATGATTTTTTCGTAGTAGAAGCCCCAATTTAAAATAAACAGCAATTACTGCGGCCTTGCTCCGCTTTGGATAATAGAGATAATCGCACGACGATCGAAATTGAAAATTATATATCCTTTTGCATTTATAGATATTTGTTTGTATCTGTACCGCGACCGGTAACTTCTACGAAGCATATTACGAAGCATTGTATTATAATTTTTTTTCTTATTATAGAAACGATAATAGTATTTGTGCATTTTGGATTATGCCTAGGCGAATTATATTAATAATTACAACGCTTTTTACTACATTATGAAGGAATGTCTTACCCTATTCAAATAAGAGAAATATTTTATTTCAATAATTTCTTAAACTTGACTTTAATGGATTATTTACTTGCTTAGGGACTCTAGCTAGTTGCCTGCTTTGCTTAAGCGATGAACCCGGATAGATGAATAACGCAGAATTCTTAAGAATCTATATTTATAAAGTCCGTAAGGGACAGAGCTCTTTAAAGGATAATATCAACCGTGTATGAAAAACACGCGGAAATGTAAAATATACGTATAATAATCTTGAATATAATTATTAGCACAAGCAAATAAAATATATTCTTCATTATCCTGGGTAGGAAGTTTTTTATTTGTAATAGAATATTTAAAGCCTGTACCAATTTTTAGTTGCTGTAAGCTCAAGCTAAAATGTGCGGCTGCGTGAGAGTTCTCCGCATTGGTAAGCCGCTACCTAAGTCATGGCAACGGAGACTCTTCAGCTCCTCTTCAACGCCACCACCTGTCCAAGGAGTTCCATACACAAAACTCAGTGTTGGAGTTCCTAAAGAAATATGGCAAGATGAAAGAAGGTACTTAAAGTTAAACTTTGTTCGGAATTTAAAATTAGTAATCCATATAATTTTAGGGTCGACTTATATTGAAATATGTACCTACTCGCGATATTCTCGTTCCTATTTAATCAAGTAGGTATTGCGTAGTTATCAATCGCAATACATACATGCAGAAATTTTATTAGATTGATTGGTATGATTAGAGTTCAATATAATAACTTGTTCCATAAGATTATTAGGATCTATATTTTATATGAAAACCATAAACGTTATTTTTTATATTTTTAGGGTTGCCATAGTACCAGCGGTAGTTAGTAAATTAGTCAAAAAAGGATTTAGTGTTAATGTTGAAGAAAACGCTGGGGCATTAGCAAATTTTCCAAATAAGAGTTTTGAAGAAGCCGGCGCCAAAATCACCAGCTTAAAGGATACTTATCAGTCAAGTAAAGATTTTTTTTAATTATATAATTTATAAAAATATTTTATTGGGCTCTATTGAAAAATATCGAGTCTATAATTACTAAGAAGTGACGATGTTTTAATATTTTTTCAGACATCATTTTAAAAGTACGTCCTTTCGCTGATAATGAAGTTCAAAATGTAGCCGATAAATCCACCATCATATCATTTTTATATCCTGCACAGAATCAAAGTCTCATAGAAAAACTGGCAACTAAAAAAGTTAATGCATTTGGTAAGTATTTAAAATTTTATTATTCAAAATCCTTTTATAGAAACGCATAATTATTTTGTTAACTTCTTCGTCTTTTAGCAATGGACTGCATTCCTCGTATAAGCCGCGCTCAAGTGTTCGACGCGCTCAGCTCGATGGCTAACGTGGCGGGCTACCGTGCTGTCATCGAAGCGGCTGCTCATTTCCCGCGTTTTTTTTCTGGTATGGCTAAAAAGTCACAGATTACTACCAAAAATATTTTAGAGTATATTCTTACATATAGTATATAACATTCTAAATAATATTTATGATAAAAATCTAATTTTTTAAAGGCAATGGTCTCCTTTCGTCTGAAGGTAGCCCTGGAGTTTATCTTATCTGCGGCATTATGAAATAAAATTAAATGCTGGTTAGTCGTACCTATATAAATGTATATGTAAAAGAATTTCATCTGATTCATACATGCTTTGTCACGGTAAACTCATTGAAGCATATGAAATAGCAGCGGTGCTTGCTTGAATTTACATTCTAGATATTCGGATAGGATCAACATATTTTATCTGCGTTGTATTTTTATCTTCCTAGTAAATAAAATATGTGGATACAATACACAGTATAACCACCTTATAAAAAAATAATTGGATAAAACGAGCCTTCAAAATACACTTTCGTATCTAATTAGACGTCGAGACTCTTGAGAACAAATGCATTTAAGTATCAGCTATTGTGAGTGAAAATTATCAAGTGGTGGTCTGCAACAGGCAGAGTCGGATTTAAAGGTCTGGAGGCCCCCGGGCCACAAAGCAGTGGGGGCCCTAGACTAACAGAAGCGCGAACAACCTAATAATTATATTATCATGAATTAATTACTTTTTTTTATTTCAATCAGTAAGCTATGATTTATTTACTTGTATCGTTAACTTTTTAAACATTAAATAATAACATTGTTATAATTTGACTATACCTCGGTATTTCTTAACTTGCTGAAAACTGTGGCCCCCACTAATGTGGAGGCCCCAGGGCAGTTGCCCCGGTTGCCCTCCCCTAAATACGGCCCTGGCAACAGGTCAGATGACGGCCGCGGGGCGCGTGCCGCCGTGCCGCGTGCTCGTGGTGGGCGGCGGCGTGGCGGGGCTGGCGGCGGCCGCGCAGGCGCGCTGCATGGGCGCCGCCGTGCGCGCCTTCGACACGCGCCCGGCCGTGCGCGAGCAGATCGAGAGTCTTGGCGCTCAGTTCATTACTATGGATGTGAAGGTATAATGACGTTTAAATAAAACTAATTATAACGGATGAATCGCGTATATTAATTATTTTTAAACATCCCGACGTTTCGAGCACTTTGCTCTGAAAACTTTAAGACAACATTATATAATGACGTTGTTGTCGCCTGACGTTTATTTGGTTTTAAGGCTTTTAAATGGCTCAAAAACCAGTGACTTTAAGATCTATGTGTAAAGTTATACACAATAACGATGACTCCGTTGAGAATTACCGATTTTATAGAAATTGATTAGTAGGTCTATAAGAATAATAAAGAGGACCATTACTCAGTATTTATTTTTTTTATCATCGCTTTTTGGTATCGGTTCCGATTGCCATCAATAACTTGGTATAAATTTATTAGTTTTGGTTGCCCTAATCTTATTTTTATTAATTAATAATTTTTGCAATTGTAGAAGTCAAAGTCAGATTTAGATCAGCCCTTCATGGAACATCATAATGAACACATTAATATTTCAATTTAATAAGCAAAGCAAATTAATAATTCATTTTTTTGCAGAACCCAGAACATACAAGTTGGCAAAAGACCAATTTTAAGTCTGGTATGCCCTAAATATTGTTTTGTATTTGGCCATCATGTTAATGAATAAATGTTAACAATTCAATAATAATAATTTTACATTAATACAAAGTTTATCATTACATTATATGAATAATTTATGTAATAATAATAAATAGCGTTTTAATGCGGTTTTAGCGGTTAAAGAGTAATCTTACACATGTCATATGATTTTACTACACGTGCGTACGTAATCGCAAATGATTTAATAAGACATTGACCAGGTTCGTGATACGCTAGGTGTCTGACCTTTGTCAGCTCAATGATAGAAATGCATAAATAATAAACACGTCAGCGTCTCAGCTCATGAGCACCGGCACATGAGCCCACGTATTAATGCACATGAATATTTATCGCCAAATGTTTGTGACATCGCCATTTACGTGACTTGCTTGTTAGTTTATGTTTAGCTAGATTTTTTTTTCAACTCAACGCAAACAAAAATATGTTTGATGTCATTTATCATAACTTTGCATTTATCTCAAGGCCTAACTCATAATGCTAGTTAAACTTGTGGACAAAACATTTAACGTAATCGTGAAAGTAAATATTTGCCAAGAAATGATAATAGCCACCCAGCTACCTGCGTCTGTTACATAATTCAACAATTTCTTATGCACATGACTATTGACTTTGACTTTGCATGCATTTTTACGTATTTTTACGAAATTACATTTTTTGTATCAAACCTCAGTATTATGTATTAAAATTTTACGGCAATTTTCGAAATCTTTATGTATTTTGAAGTACTTTATGTAAATTTATTCACACGTTTATTTTGTACAGGAGTAATATCTTAATAATTTTCCATGTCATATGAATATATGACATGGAAAATCATTATTTTACTATGTATTTGTAGGAACATATCTACAATATACTTATATTACAAATGATACTTATTTCATATTAGTTACATACAATAATATTGCATATGATATAGTTGTAAAATTCTTATACAAAAAGGAAGAAGGAGCTGGCGCGGGCGGGTATGCCAAAGAGATGAGTGAAGAGTTCCTCAACGCGGAACGGGCGTTATTGGGAAAAGAAGCCAGGACATCCGACGTAGTAATCAGCACAGCTTTAATACCTGGAAAACCTGCTCCACTGCTTATTTTGGAGGTAAACTGATACTCATCTATTTATGAAATAATCTATTTAAATATGACGTACAAACGATTCAAACTGTAACTAAATTTAAAATACTCATCGATAAATTTATCCCATTTGAATAAGTGTCCAAGATAAACAGAAAACTTCTTTGAATTTTATTTCTTATATTTGTGAAACAAATACTCCCACCAATTGCCATTTACATATATTTCTTTTATAAAACATATCCATATATGTTATCACACAATATATAATATTATAAAGGAAATCATTAAAAAAGTAATAATAATAATAAAAACGGGTGCTCTTTTATAGGATGCCGTTCGCGACATGGCTCCGGGTAGTGTGATAGTAGACCTGGCGGCAGAAATGGGTGGCAACATACAGACGACCACTAAGGGCAAAATAACAAAGGTGCACGATGTCACGCACATTGGTCTCACAGACCTGCCCAGTAGGATGCCCGCGCATGCCTCTACTCTCTACGCCAACAATATCTCCGCCTTCCTATTCAGCTTAGGTGAGTTTGGCTTAAATGATAATACTATGTACCCATACGAAAAATAATCTTTGTATCTCTGAACTGCATCGTATTCAATGTTGTAAATGATTAAATGCAAGAATTGTCATACAATTAATTTTATAATTTAAATAAATAAATATGAGACAAAATCACGTACTTTACTCTGATCCCAATGTAAGTAGCTAAAGCACTTGTGTTGTGGAAAATCAGTAGTAACGAAGGTACCACAAAGACCCTGACCCAAAACAACTAATGATAATCTATATCGACTCGGCCGGGAATCGAACCCGGGACCTCGGAGTGGCGTACCCTTGAAAACCGGTGTACACACCACTCGACCACGGAGGTCGTCATTTGTAACGATTACTATATTAATACTTTTTTCTTGTAAACCTTTATTTAAATAATTAACGCTATGCTGTTACGTAACAACTACCAAGTAATAAAATAGATCGGACGATGTTATATATTTGCTCATTTAATAAATATTATAACAATTGTTACTTCAGGTTGTTTTGTACGATATATTATTGATGTTTATCTTTGATAATATTATGTACTTTTTAAAGGTTATATTTACTGGCCAATCAAGAGAACTAATTGCAATCACGACAAGCCCAAATTACGATAAAAATGCAATAATGACGTCCATCCATTATAGCATTGATAAAAAAATCCGCAAATTTAAGTGAGATTTCTAGTGCAACATAATTACGAAATTGAAGATAATTATGAAGTTCATGCGATATAAATAAAATTCAGATAATAAAATTTGTTTTGTTACATATTTGACTTTTGTGTTTTATAACTGCTTTGAATTAACAATTAAGTTGATAACATTTTTATTTTGTTTGCTTTAAAATGCATGAAAATGTACTTCAGAGAGAATACAAAAAATAATGATGTAATTCATTGAGTCGATAACAAATTCTTGATTTACAAATCTCGTAAAAACATGTGACTTACCATATCAAAAACAATTAAAATAAAATAATTTACTTAACAGTATACATAGTTATGAGGCAGCTTATTATTAACACTAACTTAGAAACTACTACACCAAAAATTAGAAAATTATAATATTAATTTTTTTTTTTAAATATCCTGAATTTTTTGTCTTGTATTTTTCTTTATTAAATCCTCCTAGCACCTAAAGTAACAAAAAATAAATCTATAAAACTGTACTGGTTGTATAGTGAGATGCATCTGGTAATATACATACTTCGCATGTTTATAAATCAAACACGAATAATTTAAACGAAACGTGATTATAATTGTCTGTAAAACAAGCAGAGTCGGATTTAAAGGTCTGGAGGCCCCCGGGCCACAAAGTAGTGGGGGCCCTAGACAAACAGAAGCGTGAACAACCTAATAATTATATTATCATGAATTAATTACTTTTTCATTTCAATCACTGAGCTATGATTTATTTACTTGTATCGTTAACTTTTAAAATATTAAATAATAACATTATTATAATTTGACGATAACTCGATATTTGTTAACTTGCTGAAAAATGTGGCCCCCACTAATGTGGAGGCCCCAGGGCAGTTGCCCCGGTTGCCCGGTCCTGAAAACAAGTTGAATATGTACAGGCAACAACGATCACTTCAACATCGACCTCGAGGACGAGGTGACGCGCGGCGCGATCGTGCTGCGCGACGGCGCGCTGCTGTGGCCGCCGCCCGCGCGCGCGCCGCCCGCCGCGCCCGCCGCCGCCAAGCCCGCGCCCGCCGCCGCCGAGCCCCCCAACCCCTTCAACGAAACTCTGAAGGACACTTTCCTGTACTCCACGGGTAAATTACCAGTGGCGTAGCTATCGTAGGACAGGTGGTGCAGGGCACCGGGGCCCCGGAGTTCAGGGGCCCCTCTAAACTAAATCTTAAGCATCTGAAGCTAGAAAAACACGACCCAGAGCACAAGATTTCTTATTTGGTATCTATAATTTTAAAGGATAATTATTAATTAAAGAGGGATGGGAAAGAGGGGGTGAGGGCCCGATTCTTTTTATGCACCGGGGCCCTTACTCACCTAGCTATGCCACTGTAAATTATGTTACATTTAAACTATTCAAAATCAAAATGAACTTTATTCAAGTGGGCTTTTACAAGCACATTTGAATCGTCATTTAACAATTAAGTGAAGGTACAACCGGTTCGGAAAGTAGATTCTACCGAGAAGAACCGGCAAGAAACTCAGTAGTTACTCTTTTTCAACATTTAAAAAATACAATCATATGAGTTAAATACAATTATATATTATGTATGTAATGTGTCCTGCCTAACCCCTTATCCATATCCAACTTATTGCTTGGATTGGTAGATCCAACATCACCTTTGGCGATAGCATCCACATATACAGATACAGGCCATCTTTTTTATAACAAAGCTATGTTGCTTAGTTTCAAAAAATGTCTTTATTGACCAAAGATATTTTTGATCCTATGATTGATAACATTTGTGTTCTATAATGATGCTTATAAAAATGAAATAATGTAATAAATTAATTCAAAGAATCTGTTCATACTTCTAGGTTTGGCTAGTTTAATTGGACTCGGAATGGTCTCACCGAATCCAGCATTCACAACAATGACAACTACCTTAGCTCTATCAGGTAAATATGCTTAAGATCTAATGTAAGGCACTCATGAACACTATCCTCAACAAAAAAAAAATACTCAAAATATGTAAATTATTATTATTTCAGGCGTAGTAGGCTACCACACGGTTTGGGGAGTCGTGCCCGCTCTCCATTCCCCCCTCATGTCAGTAACCAACGCTGTATCTGGTATTACTGCTGTTGGTGGTTTGCTTCTCATGGGTGGAGGATATGTACCTGAGACTCCAGTTCAGGTAACGCAATTGGATCCATCCAATTACATTGCACTTAAATGTGTAGACATTCTTTATATAAAAAAATCTTATTATATAAATAAATCTATTTCTAGTGGTTAGCCAGCACTGCAGCTCTTATCTCATTCGTAAACGTATTTGGTGGATTCCTCGTAACACAACGCATGCTGGACATGTTCAAAAGGTATTATTCGCATATTAATCTTCCCAAGATTTCATATGTTGAAATGTTTTATAATTCTACTAGCGATACTACCCCATATACTACAGAATGTCTGTCTATGACCTTTATAATTTGTAAAATACTATTATTTTGATCTATCTCGTAGGGTTTGCAATAAAAAAGTGTTTATTTACATCACTTTAGAAACCTCCAAAATCTTTTATGAGATATAAAAGATTTTAAGAAGATTTAAAGACTATGTTTAGCATATATTTTATATATAAACCTTCTTGAATCAATCTATCTATTAAAAATACCGCATTAAAAACTATTGTGTAATTTTAAAGATCTAAGCATACATAGAAACAGCCAGCTGTAGGCGTTAGTGTATTATAATAATATTATGTAATGATATAACTTTTCTTTAATGCTCAGGCCTGATGACCCCCCAGAATATGGATACTTATACAGCATACCAGCTGCTGCGTTACTCGCAGGATATCTTACAACTGCAATGCAGGTATGTTACTATAGTGTTTATGCTATAATTTAACCTTCAAAAATAGTAGGAAATGTAGTCTAATGCATTCATTATCTTCCAGGGATACCCCGAAGTACACCAAATGGCTTATCTCGCTTCATCTTTATGCTGTGTGGGCGCTTTGGCCGGCCTAAGCTCACAGAAAACGGCACGGAAAGGAAACTACCTCGGAATGGTTTGTTATTTTCGTTTTTTAGATGCTCGAAGCTGTGTAAAGACTTATCTTCCAGTAATTTATTAAAAAATTTAAGTGTCTTCATTCTTTGTTTTACAATTTTATTTCTATTATACATGCAACTGATGATTAGAAAAGGCATTAATAGAGAAACAGACGTAGCTAAGACTCGGCCCAAGACCCACTCATTGTAATCTTGATGACATCAGCATCAATCTTTTGATCATTGTAAAGGCATTGAGACATCAAAGACTTTTTGAACATTATTCCTTTGTCACGAATTAAATTTAAATTATTAGCAAAATTATCATTTTTTATTCTCTTATACAAACGCAGACGCAGTAGTAATGTTCTTGTCTGTAAAAATGGAATTTGAACAGCTTTTTTTGTAAAGTCTAAAAAAAGGTTTTTGTACCATTTTAATACATTTAAATATTAATGAGGTAACTTGGGTACAGCTCGACTAGTTGTGATAACTCTTTAGTAATATGAAGTTGCATTTTTATTTATATTTTAGTAGCATTATTTTATAGAAATTATATAAAAAAAAGATATATCCATAACCTTTAGATTGGCGTTTCTGGTGGTATCGCGGCAACTTTGGGTCTCCTGACGCCAAGCGCTGAAGTGTTGGCCCAAATGATTGGTGTGGCGGGTATTGGAGGACTTATTGGTGGCACTATCGCCAAAAAGATTGAGATCACAGACTTACCACAACTTGTTGCTGGTTTTCACAGGTAATTTGAATGCATGATCTATATTATTTTTGTAGATATCTTATTTGCACATCACAGTCATATTGGGTATTCTTTTTGAGTTTTTAAGTGTTTTTATTTATTTTTTCCTTTATAGTTTGGTGGGCATGGCGGCGGTGCTGACCTGCGTAGCCACATACATGCATGATTTCCCTGCGATGGCGCTCGACCCCACTGCAGCTACTCTTAAAACATCGCTCTTCTTGGGCACGTACATTGGAGGAATTACTTTCACGTGAGTATATGTAAAAAAAATATATAGTCATGTTCATCTAATAATCAAATTTTTGAGGCACTTTCATATTATTATTCAGAAAGTCTTATGCTATGTATAGTTTATATAATATACAATATTGCTCTTCAAAGGACCTACCAACTCTTTAACATTTGATATACAAACATTTTGATAATACATACATACATTTTGAGGGTTCAAAGTTACCGTAGTTTTAAAGAACCCGTGTATGGGTACATCAATATGTAGTACATATCGACAATGTTATACATACATCTCCGATTTTATTTTCAGTGGGTCTTTGGTTGCATATGGTAAACTGCAAGGCGTACTATCTTCAGCGCCACTGCTTCTGCCTGGTAGGCATGCTATCAATGCGGGACTTTTAGCCGGTTCTCTTGGCTGCGGAGGAGCTCTTCTGGCATTCCCTGAAGCTCCGGGATTACCACTTTTGTCAGCTGCTGCATTACTCAGCGGTATACAAGGATTGACTTTAACCGCTGCTATTGGAGGTAAAGTCATTTCAATGAAATATTTTGCGACAGTAATGTAGGTTCAATTTTTCGATCTAAAATGAAAATAATTTATATTTAAGGTGCGGACATGCCTGTCGTGATTACTGTCCTAAACAGTTACTCGGGCTGGGCTCTTTGTGCGGAAGGATTTATGTTGAACAATTCCCTGATGACAATCGTGGGCGCACTCATCGGTAGCTCGGGAGCTATCCTCTCCTACATCATGTGCAAGGTCAGACATTAATATACCTATCGAACCAACTATTTTTAGGTAATACAGTTGTTAGTATTGATACACATATAGGGTTGGCAACTAAGTGATTGCCGATTTCAAACAAGAAGGAAAATTTGGATTTTTTCCATAAAACGAGTTTTTGTTATATCCAAACATTTTTAATGCATGTGTGCGATACATTGAGTTTCTGTGCAATATCACGACGTGTTGTGCAATCTGAATCGATAATGGCCTTGATATGGGTACCATCGACTTCGATTGGGCAGCCAGATCGTTAAGTATTTTCCGATGAAAAATCACCAGAACGAATTCTGGCAAACCAATTTCGACACTGCCTTTCTTTCAAGGCTCCATTTCCGTATACGGCATATAAATTATTTTGTGCTTGCGAGGCGTTCTTGCCTTTTCGGAAGTAATACAATAAAATGTTTGAAGTGCACGTCCTGTTCTTCTATTTTTTAATTGGGATAAAAACAAAACTAAGGCACTAATCGATATATATTTTTTTTACTAAATTAAAGTGAGAAGTCTAAACAATTAGAAAAAAATATAGGTTAGGTGCTTTGACCACTTTCACAAAACAAAAAAAGCCTAAAGTTCACCTATCCAACAAATCGGCAATCACTTAGTTGCCAACCCAATAAATTCGTATATATATCTGTTATGACTAATATTATGTAAGAACTAATAAATAGTAGTCCCTCAAAAATTGTGTGACATGTAGACTTTCTTAAAACTTGTTGTGAAACAGGCGATGAACCGCTCCCTGCCCAACGTGATCCTGGGCGGCTACGGCGTGACGAGCAGCGGTTCCGCGCGCCCGGCCGGCGCCACACACACCGAGCTGAATGTGGACTCCGTGGCCGACCTCATACACCGCTCCTCCTCCATTATCATTACTCCGGGTACAATGCCACACATTTATATATAGATATTTTCAAACCAAAGTGTAAATAGGCCTTTATTGATTAAGACGTCCTTCGACGATTTTAGCTGATGTTAGCAAATTTTGACAAACCACTCTTCATTAAAAAGTTAAATAACATAATTTTTTCACACACTTGTGCCGTACATGCACATAGGTATTAAAGTAAACAGTTAGTAAAGTTACATATTCTATGACTGAAATATTTCACATCTCTGTATCTCATATTCTTTGGCATATTATACCATGTATAAAAGTCGGAGCATTACATATGTAAAACAGAGTGTCTATCGAGTACGTCACAGTCCGTATAATTGTACCGTCTCGTTAATAAATCGTTAACCAGTTAGTGACTTTCATTATCCTATACACAACACACTCTAGCTTCATTTATATTATTTAAACGACAATTATTTTTGTTTATCTTATTATTATTGATTATCTTCAGTTTTATATGAATAGAAATTCATTGTATTGACATGAAGTCTTCTAATAATTTTCATGTTTATGTTCAACAGGTTATGGTTTGTGTGTAGCCAAAGCACAATATCCAATTGCTGAGCTCGTGGATATCCTCAAGGGCATTGGAAAAAAAGTGCGTTTTGCTATTCATCCTGTTGCTGGTAAGCATTGCATTTTTAATGTCAATTTTAAAATACATACATCATATACATTACATTCAAATCAAATCAAAATACTCTTTATTGTACACCAGTAAATAAATCACATATACACGGTTAGATGAAAGATGTACAAGAGGCGGCCTTATCGCTAACACAGCGATCTCTTCCAGGCAACCTTAAGGTAGAAGAAAACAGATATAAAAAGAGGTAGAGGTGTACAGAGCAGATATAAACATAATAAATAAATACAGTGTAATATACATAAATTACATTGTTAATTTCATTAATGTTTTCATTGTTACTAGGACGTATGCCCGGTCAGTTGAATGTGCTGCTCGCTGAAGCTGGAGTACCTTACGACGATGTCTTTGAAATGGAAGAAATCAACGAGGAATTCCCTGAAACTGACTTAGTTTTGGTTATTGGTAAGTTCGATATTGACGACTCCTAACTATATTGTTATAAATGTGAAATTGTGTGGTTATTAATTTTGTATTATTTCACGTTTTAATTTAGATTATTTTTTATATGTATAAAATGCTTTCTAATGCATAAACAATGTAGAGAAAGTAACGAAGGCTTCATTATAATATATTTATTAACTTTAAATGTATCTCAACAGGTGCCAACGACACTGTTAACAGCGCGGCTGAAGACGATCCGGAATCGCCCATTGCGGGCATGCCTGTACTTAAAGTTTGGAAGGCTGACCAGGTAAACTATCATCATAAGCATAACTATACATAAACAACTAACTTTCATAATATTGATATGCTTGTGTTATATATAAGATATTGATTATCACAAATTTAAATTATACACTTTCTTTTTAAATGACATAGTAAAGGATTTTGTAGAACATTAGCAAACTACCTTACCTGTCGCAACCTCAAGAGAGACAGCAAACTACACGTATATGACATGTATGTGCGCAATTCGCATTACACTATGTTCTACGCACATTGTTAATTATCTTATTGTCGTTATCCAATAGGATGCCTGAACATGATACATTTACGTACTTACAAGCTTTGGGCTGCTAATGACGGCTGTTTTTCTTGACGTAATTAACATTGTTTATCTCACCTGACTGGGAATATGAATCCAAGACCTCCATTTGAATTCAAAAGCGTATAATTAAAGTAACGAAACATATAGACGAAGAACTAACATATATACGAACTCTTTTGTTCATTTCAATAGTGATGTATCTCATTTCTATATTTATTTTTAGGTGGTAGTAATGAAGAGATCGATGGGCGTCGGCTATGCTGCTGTGGACAACCCTATCTTCTACAACCCCAACACCGCCATGTTGCTCGGTGATGCTAAGAAGACTTGCGACGCTCTACTCGATAGAATCAAACATCTCACAGCATAAATATAAAGTATAAGGATATATATTTTTAAAAAAATCTTTAAAACATTTAAGACTTATAAAATCTGATTAGGCTACACTTTTTCATCTCAACGATTTATTCTAATCTGTAATCGAAATATATATGAATAGAATGTGAGTAAAAACTAATCATTATATGTTTAAGAGCTGTTATATAGCAAGCAAACAAAATATGTGATTTTGTATTGAGAAAGGTATGGCAGCCGAAGCGCAATTGGAACGCTATTTACTTGACTTTATTTGTAAGGTGAAAATGAAACACTTATCGCACAATGGAATCACAACAAATTATCTTTGAAGTAACCCATCATAATCTATGTAGAAGCCTAGGATTTTATTGATGGAGACATTTATTTTGAAAAGTAAAATCTTTTTTTAAGTTCAAAACAGACTCTTGTAATGATTGGGGTAATAAGTAGTTTATTTTCCTATTTATAATAAATAATAACGCAATTAAAATTAGTAAAATGTTGTTGGTTGAAGAAAAAAGTCAGTTCTGCACTCGTATTTAGGGAGCTTGCTATATGATGGTCCTTATAGTAGTCCATTACATATTCTGACATTCTATATAGGCATATTGGATTCCTTGATATACGAAATTTAAGAATAAAATACGTTCACCTAAATTTAACTAATTATAATTATAAAAACAAACATTTAATGTAAAAATTATTACAATTTTTATATTTTTATATTGCGACATAAAATATTGGCTATATTATTGGCTGGTTTAGTTTAGTGTAGCTCAAGCGCTACAAATGCCTTTGTATTTCCAATTTAACGGCAACTATTAATGATGAATGAAATTAAATAGCTTATGCATATTTACAATTAGTGCGTTAAGAAACGAATTATACCGATGTGATACAAAAGTGCCTTCAGACTTTGTTTGTTCACTTCTATGACATTACTAGTCTTATTGTACATCACGACGGTAAATTTAGTAGAATTTAATTATATATTTTAATATTTGGAGATATTTTTACACGAAAAGAGCAGCATACGATATTTTATATACAATTTCCATTTTTATAAACGCTTATTCAATTGTTATATCCCATCGTTTTAAATCTAGTCTTCCTTATGAAAAGTTTAATTCAGTTTGTAAATATATCAAAAATGTGCCCAGGATCATTGTCACGGGCTATTGTATTATCAAGTAGCTAATCAATTATAAAAGTATTAAATGTATACTTTTTTAATATTCTCAAGAAATAATGGAAATATTAGGTCTAAACATACTGTGCTGACTTCTTAGGTTGATGTTAAAAAGTTAGTGTCATGAATTTTAGACCTCTTTTATTTATACTAAATAATGGCGAAAAATGCGAAATAGAACTATTGTTGTCAATTTTAAAAATTGCCTTTTTATGGTATGGGAATTGTGATATTCTGTGTAATATCTCCACATTCCATCTCAATATAAATATAATTATTACTAAACGGTAACTATCAATTTCTTTAAATATCGATTTTTTTATTTATGCCAGCGAGAACACACAATGAATTTAAAAGATATTATTTTATGAAATAACCACATTTATATCAAAAATTAAATCAATAAAGTTCATAGGTTCTGTTGCCTATTTTAATTATCGTGCATAAAAATTAACTTTTAACATAATGGATATATTGAACAGATGTTACAACATATTTTTTTTTATTTTTACCATTCCATGTCAACTGTAAGCGATTTTTGCATAACGAAGCTAGTATTTAATTTTAAGCATAATTTACGATAAAAATATTGAGATTAAAATTGACTTTATAAATAAATATTAATAGAGTTTAATAAATTTTAATAAGACATAATAATAAGAAATGAAATCAATTTGAATGAAACTTCTATTGCCATCTACGTAATTGTTCTTTTTTTGCTAAATAAATTTGTTAATAAATAAAAACATTGTTTTTCTTTTATTGCCTTCATCGCCCAATTTAAACAAGTAGGTATTATTTCTAATTCAACTTGCTGATGTCGGTACTAAATAAGAACTTTAATTGAAAACTTAAATGTTAATTAAAGTTTTCAACCAAAGGAGAATTTGCGGCCCTCTTTAAATGTTAATTATTATTGATGCTCATATTATTGATATAAGTAAAAGCAGGAACAGCATATTGCATGGACGAACTTTATTAAAATTACAAATAAGTCCGCAAGTGTTCATCGTTCATTCGGAATCAGAAACGATGATGTCATGTCGATAACGCCTTACTACGCCATACGATCCGAACGTAAGAGGCGAGAGAATAATTAACAAAAACCGAAAATAGATCATCCTAAAAATGTATGCGAACTATTCCAATTCGATGAAGTGAATAATTCTCATCTGCCTTTATTTATATATCTTAATCTTCACATTTCAATATATTCTTATATATCGATAATCGGCACGGTTAAGAATTATTAATATATTTTTTTATTTCTCTTTTCAATGATTATAAATTATTAAAACACATTTTTATGAACTCCAGTTTTTTAACGAAAAATTAGCAGATAAATCCACCAAAATAAATTAATTTTTAAATGCATCGGCTAATAATAAATCAATTCTGCGTTTGATTTATTATTAGATCATTCATTACCGAATACTCGTATCTCGCATTCCGATACCCACTTAACATCGATTATCGTAACTGTCATACCGCATACGAATGTTCGATTCTTGAGTTGAGCCGAATTTATATTTTACTTTATGTTAACCCTTCTGTCTGACTCTGTCTTCTTTTCAAATTAAACATAAAATTGTAATAAACAACATTATAGTTTTATTTTAAAAATAAATATATTTGTATTGATATGTATGGTAGCGTAGAAGGAACAATAATATTGGGTAATTGGTATACTTTTTTAGTCATACAAATCACAATTTGCTAGTATTCGTTTTGCGTTTTGTAAGACTGTCTGTAATGTAAACGTTAGTGCTTGTTGAGTTGTTGCTTAGGTTGGTGTTTTTAGTTTATAATTCCTGTACACTTGCAACGCATCGAGTGCATTTTTTGCACCCAGCATGGTACGTTTTTTTAATTGTAAGCTATATTTATTGTGATTTATGTGAACCATCTCCTTCCCCTTTTATAAATAATAATGACGCATTGCATTAGACTAGATTTATTTAAAAATAAATTTAAAATATAAACTCATAGCACAATATTTTTTTAATACTAATATCATTGCTTGATATTGTATAAAATTAAAAAAAATATATAATTTTAGGCAAATGATAACAAAATGACAACAAACAGCAAATTTGTTCTACCGGTAAGCAGTGATGACAATTTAAGTGTCCTGTCGGTGATCTACAGATTTTTCAAAAAGGTAAGTTATATTAATAAAATGTTAATTTTTTCTTTTCTTTCTTCAAAGTATAATACTTATATATGTAATTTAATTAGAATAAATCTTCAAGAAATTATAATTCAAATCTTAATGAGCTGAATGCAATTAGTTGTATTAAATTACTATAGATTATAAAATAGTAGTTTTAATTTAGGATAACATATATTTTTATCCTTACATATAACTAGAAATTTTCATGAGTAACATGCAAATAGAATGATTTAAAAAAAGACATAATTCTACACAAAATGGCTAGATGGTTGACCTTATAATATATAAATTGACTTCAAAACATTAATATTCTTATTCATATACTTTATTTAGTTTATGCTATAAACATTTTATGGCTTCAAATTGATAAACATTCTATTCCTACTGATGATATAATATTACAATGTATGTAAATATGTTTTTCCAAAATAGAAACTTTGGATGGTTTCCAGATTATTTACACATAAAAGTTTGAATATTAGAATTCAAAGAAGTATTTTAATCAAAATCAATAGTGATGCATTTAGTAACTAATGTTGGTATGCTGGTACCTGCCTATGAATCATAACCTTGAAACAGCCACCAATCTTGAATCATTGCAGAGGTATTTGACCTTAATTTTTTCGTTATTGGTTTGTTCAAACTTTACAATTTGAATTTGATGTTCTTTACAATAACTCATTTTTATTTAAAAATATGTTTATTCTTCCATCAATAAAAAAAATACATTAATAATTAATGTATGCAATTATTTCATTATTAAACGAACAGTTAGTTTAAAAAGAAATATTTATATTATATTATAAGTAAACTCATTTTCATTGGGCTTAAAAAAATCCACTGTGTTTTTGGAAACATATTTAAAATTTATCATTGGTACTTACAAGTAGGTTAATCATCTGTAAGCAGATTTATCACTAGGTAATTAGCTGATCTCATTAATATGTGTAAATGTTTTTTTGATGACATTCTAACTATCAGCTTATGTACACATAGTACAAATATTTATGTTACGTCTTCTGGCACAAACAAATGGAATTGTTTTGGAAAAGAAACCATAAAAAATGGGTACATACAATCCAATTAGATATTATATAAATATGTATATGTCAATGAAAGAACTAACTGTTAGTCAGTCAGGGATGGAATATGCAAGTCTAAGCAGTGAGAAAATTATAAATAAATGTTAGAACATGAGGGACAAGATCTGTATAGGAGTTTCTAATAATTTTTTAGTAGTTAGATATATTGAAATTGGATTTAGACATCTTATTCAAAATGAGAGTCCTCTGTACAATAAGGAAAAATAATGTTAGAATATGCACTAGTTTTACAAAAGGTAAAGATGAGGCATAAATAGAGTAGGTGATAAGTGAGGTAATGTGATGCCAATGGGAAATAATCTAGCAGTAAAATTTACAGTAGAGGAGGAGGGAAGCTAACTTAAAATCTATAATATAATATATTGCTCAGGTGAATCCTAATATTATTAATTGCATTGTTTTTAATCAAAGTAATTATTCACTTATTTTAATACACAAAATGGAGCTATAATATAAGATGTTAATTTGTATATAGAATATTACAATGTGGAAATAAAATTTATCATTATAATCAAATTATTTAAATAGTTAATTGAGTATAATATTAATTAATTGTGATAAGATAATTATATTTGAAGTATCTATAATAATTTTAGTGTTTAATAGTTAATGTTAGTAGGTAGAAAGAATAAGATATTTTATGTTTAAAACATTGATCACATTTTAGTTTGGTTGCCAGTAGTTAGGTAAAAAAAATAGTCTATGGCTTTCCTTGATCTTCGACCTTGATTTTACCACATTTCATCAATTTCGGTTCAAGGGTTTGATCATCAAGATATATATAAATACCGTTACTATCTAATTTATAATATTAGTATAAAATAACCTTTTTTATTTATATGTTTGTAAAGTGTTCATGGTAAATTAGTGTACTCAAAACAATAAAAACGATTACTTAGAATATTAAAAGGCGTTTATTTTCTTTATTAATAATAAATACTCTTGCAGTATCAACACTCCATATTAATAAAGAGTAGGTTTAACAGTTTATATTACTGATAAAATAATAGGTGACATCATTCTCGCTAAAAATATTCCCACTAGACAGGAAGTGACCTAATATCACGAACTTCAATGGTTTTATTATGGAAAATGTATCTTTGACTCGATATTCTCAAAGCGTATGAAGAACTAATATCTGTTTATGTATGAGGGTCATGGTTAATTAAAAACCTTTAGTTGTAACGATTATATACGTGAAGGTACTGTGTCGTATACTATCGACTATCGAGTAATATGAGTAATGCGTCGTTTTATCGAGTTAGCCTGTTATTGTTAATTTAGATAACATTGTACATTTCAAAATATATCTATAAATACCGTTGTCATTAATTGATAGTAACCGTTTCTTGTAGATCATTTGCATGTTACGGTTGTTGCACTAAAAATACTTGGTAAAGATTTCTAATCGATTTTCACATTCCATTTATCAAATTAAATATTTTTTTTTTTAAATTTGCATTACCCTTGTACTTTGGATAATTTGTAGAAATGTTAAAATCAACTGAATCATTTCATTTCAATCATCTAAAGAAGTTTCCGTCTCTTCAATAAGGTTGAATTTTAGATACGCTGAGTAGACTTGAAAATTATTTCGAGTTAATTTAATCTGTATTTACTAATTGATTTAATGTGTACAAATGATATTCGAATGACTATTTGAATGTTAAATTTGATTCTGTTTTGTTTTTAGAACACTTGTTACTAATATTCTCTCTGATAGGACGAATGAACGAGGTCTTATGTTTATTTATAGGTCACAATAGTAGGTGCAGTATACTTGGTCGGTTATATGCAATGGAGCGTAGCATGGTTGATTGGTCCCGTGGTATTGTCGGTGATGCGAGATCAGTGGCGAAAGGAAAGCGAATATCGTCGAAATTTGGCGAAAACAGCCGCGCTGTCTTCAGAGAAAGATGTCGTACTGGCACGACTTGATGATCTGCCGGCATGGGTAAATTATAAAAAAAACACATTAACAAATATACTTTTCTTCTATCCCTTAAATAATATGAATTTTTATTCATCTATTGTAAAAAAAAAACAATTAAAAGAACGTAATAAATATCGATGAAAAGGCTGTGGATAAAGTTTGTAGCTTTGATTTAAATTTTCAATAAGCAAGTACAAATATGCTGCCATGCTGTATAATTAGACTGACGCTACAACAACAATCGATATATAACATAATGATTTAATTACAGTACACAAAGTCAAAATAATGAACGGGACAGTGTGAACACTAGAATCAATTTTTTAATGTTTATTTTAGGTCTTCTTTCCGGACGTAGAAAGAGCAGAATGGCTTAACAGGGTAAGTCGTTTTAGTGAATAATTTTGCTTGTATATTCTTAATTATGGTTTTTGTATTTTCAGTTAAATCAACATGCTCTGATGAATGATTTTCGTAAAATTAATTAAAACTTATTTTTTAAGTTGTACGATAATTGTCGATTTGGTTTATTATTCTGAAATGTAGAGTCGAGAGCCCATATTTTGAAAGGGCGGTCACTTAGTTGGACCATAGATCCCGTATTTACTGGGTTAGGGATTCATTTCTAAGAGAACTTTTAAAAATATATTTCATTGATATTCCTTATACAATAAAGTCAATTGAAAAATTAACGCATAACGCCACCGACTAAGCTAAACATGTGCCAAATTTGTGCCCACATCGGAGGTGAATAGCATATAAAAAATATTATGTTAAAAAGGATATTAAAAAATGATCTAATAGAGTACTTTCCGAACAGATACTTCTACAAGTGTGGCCGAACGTTAACCACTATGCAAGATCACTCCTCAAGGACTCCATAGAGCCGGCCGTAGCCGAGAGTTTGGCTAACTACAAGTTAAACGGATTTAAGTTCGAGAGAATGATTCTTGGAACTATTGTGAGTATATTCGTTCTTTTTTTTGTCTACGGTACTTTAATATTAAAAGTACATGATCCAGTTGAGTTTCGGTCAAAGCTGGATCGGAATCTCGAGAACGTATAATAAACAGATGTATATAGTAACCGATATTAATAAATAGGATTAATCCTCTGTTACGATTAAACTGAGGTAATTTGTTGTTGAAAGTTAATAAAATAGGCCAAACCTGGAATAAGCATAACCAAGAATGCTGCTTATTGCTGGGTCAAATAAATATAGGTAGTAACAATTTCTTGAAAACAGGTATTGCTAGTAAACACCTATTATCTTGGTGTTCACACATAATATTGGTGTCTGTTTGTAGTAATAAAATAACCGCATTTTCACTAAATGCATATTTGCAATTTGACGGGACTTTCAATACAGGGCAGCTGATGCAATAAGGAGTGACAACAATAACTTTTTTTTTTAATTTAAACGGAGGAACATCTCGTTTTTAATAGATTTTTTCAGTATTTTAATTTTATGAAAATTATAAATTAAATTTAACGATAACGAAACAAAACACCCGTGTAAAACCTCCGTGGCAATAAACTTTTTTATTATCAGATTTGATATGAGTTTTTATTAAAGAGTTTATATCCGTAGGTGTTGTAAAGTTGTGTTGTAAAGTACTTATGTGAATGTGTATTGAGTGTGTTTGCCCGCAGGCGCCGCGCGTCGGAGGCGTCAAAGTTTACGATAAGAACCTTTCTAGAGATGAAATCATCATGGATGTAGACTTATTGTGAGTTCGCTATCTTAACTACACAGAATGACTAACAGATTAGTCAACATAAGTAGATTGTTTGGTTCTTAATACGTTTAAATTTGGATGCTTTGATGCAATTATAGTATAATAGTTGCTACATACACGCAGGCATGATTGAGATATATTTGTATGATATTCACCAATCTTAATGTTTTTGATTATCAATAAAATCCATAAAAACCAATTACCATCTAAAAAAGTTCACTCGACAATTTTTCTAGTAATTAACATAAATGATCCTCTGCCAGACAGTGGCTCACCTTAATGAGAATTTTTGGTTGTGGGACCAAAAATTCTCAGTAGTGCTTACTCGGAATCGAACACACTGTCTTTATTTGAGATATTTTATTTTTATTGCATAGGTTAGCGGATGAGCCACCTGATGTTAAATGGTCCCATCATAGACAATGGCGCTCTAAATATTACCCATTTCTTACATTGCCAATGCGCCACCAACCTTGGGAACTAAGATGTTGTGTCAATTGTGGCAGTAGTTCCACTGGCTCGCTCACCGATCAAATCAGAACACATACAAATACTGAGTACTGTTGTTTAGCGGTAGAATATCTGATGAGTGTGTGGTACCTACCCCAACCGGCCTTGCACAAAGCCCTACCACCAAGTGACATCCACATATTTTAGCTACTGGTACCTTCTCAGCTCTCGTCGATAATGACATGCTTACATGTTTATCTTTAGACAATATTATTATTTTCAGTTACGCTGGTGATTGTGATATTTCATTCGTCCTTCAACGTATTCGAGGAGGCATCAAAGATCTTCAGGTATGAAAATATTTGTTAATTTAATTGTATTGTGTACTAGTAAAACCCGCCAGCTGTTATTTATTGTTTGTGTACATAGCTTAAATAGCCATGGCGATCAGTTGAAGGGTATTTCTGCAGCAGCGATCGTTGCAATGTACTAATATGGTATAAAAAACCTTCTCCATGTAGAATAATATTTATGAGTCGTGTTTCAATTCTTATAAAAAGTTAATAGATCTATTACAACTGTAACAAAATCGGTCTAGTAGTTTCAAAACATATATTTTTTTAGCTCACTAGCTGTTTCTAATTTTGAAGTCGAATTAATTATTTATAAATTATTAAATAGTCTTGTTACTCAGAAGTAAGACCATTTTTTTGGCCCGTCACAAGAGACCATTTACAGTAGCGAAATTTTCTGCAGTAGCCCAAACTTAGTAGTATCGAATTATATGTAAGTACTAAGTACATTATAGGTAAGTACTACAGTACTTACCTATAACTATTTGCTCTTGCAAAAACACAGTTCTCTAGTACGCACTAACGAACTTTGGAGGACATATCTGTATAATAATTTATTTACTGAAATAGTAGAATATAAAAATCAATACGATACAAGACATACAGTTACTATGTATCAACATTTGCACATATGACACAGCAATTGTCAGTTACGAGCAAAGCGACTCCTTCCTGCAATAACTATTCTCTTGTCGCCTTCGAGTATTTATTCATGTCATATACATTTATTTGATGTCTGCTACATTTAAACAATAGCTTGTATTCATCGTTTATTTAAATTCTGTTGAGGTAGTTTTCATTTATTGTCTCAATTACTAATAATTATTAATAGCTTGTTATGTAAAATTACTTCTTTAAAAAAAAAAAAACATTCACCAATTCGTCTGACAAACTTTAATTCCAGTATATTACTTTCGAAACATTTAAATAATATAAAGAAGAAAGAAAGCAATATAAAAAGTTGGATTTACTATAATTGAATGTCGCTTATACGAATTAGATAGGATTGAACCCGCTGTTTCATCGTTATAATTAGAAACTATTTCATTAAACCTAAGCCTACTATTCAATGTTGCATAACATTTTTTTTTTATTGAATCTAAATCCTTGAGAATTAACCGCGTGGCGTTTGTATTAATAAGTTTACCGTATTGGTACACTTGGCGGTAATGTAGTAAATATTATCAATCTTGATATTTGCCAGATCCACGGCATGGTGCGTGTGGTGATGAAGCCGCTGATCACGAAGATGCCGCTTGTGGGCGGCCTGCAGGTGTTCTTCCTCAACAATCCGTCCATCGACTTCAACCTCGTCGGCGCCGCTGACGTCCTAGACATGCCTGGCTTTAGGTAACTATTATTTACACTATTGTTAAACCAGCCCCCCCCCCCGGCTTTTACGGTTGCAATACTGATACTAAACTTTATACAGAATTTGTTTATTTACGTTAGACACTTCTAAAATTATCAGTGTTTCTTTATTATGATGTCAATGTATTACATAAATAAACCTTGCTTTTGAATCACTCTGGAGATCTAAGCATACATAGGGACAGACAATAATATAATACATTTTATGTATTGAAATCTAATTTAATAATTTTATAAATAACAAATGATGTATTAGTTATTTTGTATGTATAATAAATTAACGTAGTTAAAATGTAAATCATCGTAATGTCACTTTGAAAGGATTTTAAATAGTGTATTTTATTTATTAGGAACGAATTCATAGAAAATGATTATATTATATTGTGTATATTCATTTGCAGTGACATTTTACGACGATGCATTGTGGAGCAAATAGCAAATATGATGGTTCTCCCAAACAAATTGCCGATCAAGCTGAGCGACGAAATTCCAACTGTTGACCTGCGCATGCCCGAACCGGAAGTAAGTTACTACCTCAATGTTGCCTCACTGAACTATTTTAGCCTAGATCTTTTTTTTAAGGAAGTAAGAAAAAAAGTCAAATAAAGGTTAGTTAAAGAAGGGCAGGGACTGACTTTTAAGACATTATCAATAGATTAACTAAGTGCACAGTTGTGAATGCTTTACAGGTGCAATCACAAATCACCTACTCTGGCAGTCAATACTAACTTAGCATGTTTTCCGAGGTACAGAAGTAGGAATAGGAACTTCTTAATTTCTGGACTCTTTAGTTATTAATTAGTTGTGAAAATTAATTACCTTTTAGTGTCACTGTGAAGCTGGCCGTTTAAACAACGAAGTTCTTTATGATTCATAAATCACTTAGAGAAGAAACAGCACATTTTCGTAACTTTACTCGTTTCCGTTTTGTCCTTATTGATTCATCTACAACTTATATAAATATTATTAAACTTACCTTACTGTACGTATAATGGGTTACCATAATAATAAAAATCAGACTGAGTTACTTTCACATTTATAAAATTAATATATATTTGTTTCGTTCAAGGGTGTACTTCGAATTCACCTGGTGCAAGCTCAGAACCTTATGAAGAAAGATGTGTCGATGTTGGGTAATATAAATGAAAATCTTTGATAACATAAAAAAATAATATAACATCTAACAACCTTAAATGTTCGTGAACAGCGTCGGATTTAAAGGTCTGGAGGCCCCCGGGCCACGAAGCAGTGGGGGCCCTAGACAAACAGAAGCGTGAACAACCTAATAATTATATTATCATGAATTAATTACTTTTTTTATTTCAATCAGTAAGCAATGATTTATTTACTTCTATCGGTAACTTTTAAAATATTAAATAATAACATTATTATAATTTGACGATATCTCGGTATTTGTTAACTTGCTGAAAACTGTGGCCCCCACTGATGTGGAGGCCCCAGGGCAGTTGCCCCGGTTGCCCTCCCCTAAATACGGCCCTATTCGTGAATATATCGATTCGTCAATAAATAAAGTATCGTTCACTTCCAGGTAAAGGTAAATCGGATCCTTACGCGATCATAACGGTCGGCGCGCAGCAGTGGAAGACTAAACACATCGACAACAACATCAACCCACGCTGGGAGTACTGGTGCGAGGTGAGTTGTTACACCATAGTACACCAAACGATACACTATGCACGGTTACGGTTGATGCACTAATTTTAATTATTCAATATATTTAACTTATTACTCTATATTATTTATAAAACGCTTGTAGATAGATTCGTTAAGCGGACACATTTGATACATTTAAAATGTGTTTCCTTTTAATGGTTCTTTGGTGAGTACATTAAGATTGATTTATGTATTTTTTTTATATTATTTCTTATTTGTACTGAATACTCAATGTATTGAGAATTTGCATGTGATTAAAATGGTTCCACAATATCCGGTGAAGTAACATGTAACGTATATTCACAATCATCCGTTACTAACCTTGTATATAAGAATAATCCTATATCATTTTGAGATGCTGTACGATTTGAGCTTTCAATTCATTATTCAATGAAAAATGGGGAGTTTCTTCTTGAATTTTATGGTCATATTTAAATAGAAATATAAATTTCGAGCCTCTACAAACATCTAAACACCTGTTTTTAGATTACTCTATTTATATTACTGTTTCAAATGTTATTCGTATGCTATATTTTAAAACCAGCATCGTACGCCAGCATTTAAGTGGCTGTAAGCAAAACAATTATAAAATATAATAATTTCTGTTATGACGATATCGATATATGCATGAAATAAAAAGAAATACCTAATAATCATATATAGTTTAAAAAGATCTTTATCGATTTAGTTATTAAGTACTCTTAGTATGTACTTACAAAATAATTTGGCATCAGCAGCTCCCAATTCTGTCAACATTTGGAATTAATATGTGACTTCATTTTTATTCTTTTATAACGATCACATTAAAAACATTCGAATTAAAACGAGCCCATCTTTGGCATTAAATTTTCCTACTTTTCAGATGACACTCTATGCGTGACTTTACAATTTTAATTCGATATGTAACACTTTTCTTTGTACTTTTATCAATCTGATTTAAATATCTCGCCTGACTTTTTTCCGTTAGCTTGTTCGCCTTCGCTGAATTGGTCTGACAAAGAAATGATTTTGTTTTCCTTACTTATGTTTGCGTGGGACTATGCGCGTTTGGCGTAAAGGCGCGTATAATGCAATCCCTGGGTCAATCATTGGACATAGAGGTGTTCGACAAGGACGAGGGCAACGACGATGATAAGCTCGGCAGGTGAGTGCGGTGCGGGACATGCGGTGGCGGCCGGTGGTAGGTAGACTACTTCGACCTTAATCTCTAACGGATAAGGTTCAAAGTTGTCGAGCAATAAAGCAATTAACCATACTATTCTATCTCTTCATTTATATATAAGTACATTATGCGAGCTTCATGCGATTACCTTTAATTGGCATACATGCATGACGTATAATTGTTCAACATTAGTTTAGTGTATGCTGCTTTAGTCTATGTTGGCGCGCTTAAATAATGTTGCTATATAAGAAAATAATATATTTGTTATTTAGTATTTCGGTAAAATTTTTCGATATTAATTTACACGGATAATTGTATTCTTATTAAGCACATTTTAGCTATAAATGTTAACTATATTCGCTGTTGGAAGATTGACAATTGCAAGTATTATCTAAATAAAATTTACATTTTTGTGCAATCTTTCAAAGCAGCGAAATAGCTACGGCAATTCTCACGCTTTGCTTTCTAGTTTAAATATATTTATACTTACTTTATTTATATGTATATATATATCACTATTACGTCAGGGAGTTCAGTGATAAATATGCCTGGAGTATTTATGTATAGTGTTTTTTTTAATTGTAAAAAAATTATTGAGTAGAATAGATATTTGTCTTCTTTCGAATATTAAAGTCGTTGTACATGGTGCAAATATTCTTTAGCAGTTTTGATTTTAATTAGAAATTTACATCTATAACAAATTTAGCAAGTTAATGAAACCAATAGTGGAAATTTAATAGAATGATTTTATATAACAGTGCGCGATATTATGTTTAAAATGTAGCCATTTGGTTATTTTAACATGTTGTAATTTTTCCGAAGGCGATTATAAGCTCGAGAAAGAGCCAGATGCTGCAGTGCGAGTTGTGGGACTGGGACCCGGGGATGGGCATTCAGAACGATGACTATCTCGGCAGGTCCGTTCCGCCCCGCGCTCACAGTGACATTGTTTTGGCCTTACTACATAATCTGTGGATTTTCATATCACTCTTATTATTAGCTAGTTTTTTTTTATTTCAAAATATAAATAAACATATATTACTAAGGGTGATCTAAAAATTCGTAGTTACATGTATCGAAATCATAAGTTTTCATGTGAACTTGCCTAATTTTGTGTGGTTTGTCGTTGATTTATGCGTATTTGGCTAATTATTAGTGAGAACAGGGATATCACAGACGTAATCGTACTGGTCTATGGTTTAATGTTTTTTTTTTTTTTTTTTTTTTAATTACAGTCTATTTTATGTATTATTTTATTTCGTATATTATGTAAGTTTATACAAATTAATAATTTCAACTGACATTTTCCGTGTAGCGGCGTTGCAAAACTAATAACAGTTCTAACCCGTAGTGTGTTTGGCACTAATCTGTGTGAGTTATGCGTGGTGGGTTGTGACAGTCCGTGCTGCGGCCGGGCGCGGCGCGCGCGAGCGTACAGCTGTACGACTGGGACCGCGCGGGACGGGACGAGAGGCTCGGCAGGTCTGTCTTGGGGCGCCTCCGTGTCACGTGCATCGTACTCGACATGCATTCATAGCACGTCTAACGACGCGTATAAGAGCATTTTGAAATCATAAAACGTTCTCTTAGACGATTATCACGAACCGTTTTGTTAAACGTAGATTCATTTTTTGTTATTAATAAGTACATATTGTAGTACACTTTCATACACATGCATTCGACTAATGAATTAAATAAAACAATTTATATAAATATTTAAGTACTTGTACCTACATGACATGGCTGGTCAAAAAACTTATCTTCTAGAAAAGAAGGGTTTTTGGACTATAGCAAACAAAGCTGCTTGAAAGCGGATTGGTGAATACTTATTTGGTAGAATTTCATTCGACACAATGTATTCCTTCACTGCCAAGCACAATGTGAATAATAACAATAATAAACACATATGTACATGAAAAGTCAGCAACATTTCTGTTGCTCTAGTCACTTGGTCATCAGCACACCAACGCAATAAATTTTTGAATCAAAAAAATAATAAAAATAGTTATAAATTGTTTTATTTCAACTCATACTTATTCACTCAACAACTTTCGTTTACAGACATTTTCAGTCGATGCTGAAAATATTGTATATCCGTTGTAGAGACTAACAAGACCTGTGCATGCACAATATCGATTCTCGTTACATTAAACACGTTATCGAATTGAAAATATGATGTAAACACACTGTAATACTCCACGTGTCATCACCACGGGATAGAGTAAATGCAAAGCTTTTCATTCAATGCACGACTGTCACAATTACTTGTATATTCCTACTAATCTTAACTACGTATGTTTGTACAACCAAAATAACGAGTTTGTACACGATTATAACTCGGTTATTATTACGGCACAGTCACTCACGTTTCAAATAAAAGTAAATCGACTAACGAATTAAATAAAATGTAAAGATTGACGCCTTAAATAATGATAATAACAATAATCTAATATTTATTGTAAACAGGATATCAGCGCAAAAGTAACCCTCGCTTGATTTAGTATCGATGTGAAATACTTTATAAAAGATTGATTTTTTTTTTAATTGGATTCGGGTAGTTTTGCGCCGCTGCCCACACTTAACAAAAAACGTTTGGAAAATTATTTTTCCTTTGCATGCATAATTTATTGGTGTTGTTATTAGTGGCTTGTTTTTTAATGTTTAACAACAACAATTTATGAATTGGAAAAATAATCGTATTTATGTTTAAAAATAATCATTTAAAATTTATAAGTAAAAAAAGAGTTTGTAAATAATTTAATGATATTGTTTAACGGGTTTTCTTTCGTTAAAAAATTTATTGTGCTTTGCCATTTACATTTGTTCACATTTTTCGAAGGCCCTGCGCGTAATATTAATGTTATAATTAATTTTTCAGATGCTCTTTAGATATTTCACAAGTTGTGCGCGCCGGACGCTTGGATACGGTAAGTTCAATGTATAACATAATTTATAGTTACTCAATAGTCTTTTATAACTAACTTCTAAGTAAAGTATTAAATTCAGCTTGTTTTATTGAAGACCTAACTACTTACTTACGTACTTACGTAATGAGCCATTTAAAAATACTATATTTGCCAAATAAAAGCTGTATGTAACTTCTATTGATGTTGGAGATATTGTTAATGTTTTTACGAAGGACACCGATGAATTCGAATTTTACATTTCAGTGGCAAACACTCCAGCAGGCAAAGACAGGCAAAGTGCATTTGCGATTATCTTGGCATCGCTTTTCAACTGACTTGGCCGATCTTAGTCACGTGAGTTTTTTCAAAATATAGTCTACATACTTTTCTATCGTAAATAATTCTCGAAAAACGAAATGTCTTTGTCTTATTATTTGATTTTAGGCTCTCACTGAAACTCAACTCGTGAAGAATGCAGAGCTGAGTTCAGCAGTTGTGTCAGTTTACATAGACTCGTGCAAGAACTTACCCGTAAGTAAAAAATATTAGAAACATATTACTGATTGAAATAAATTTAAAAATGGAACAGTTTAGAAATTAAAATGTCATTGTATGCACAGAATGCGCGTGCGCAGTCCCGACCCGATCCATACTTGACGGTGACCGTCGGCAAGAAGACTGAGAACACTGCAGTGCAGATGCGTACTGATAGCCCCGTGTACGAAATAGGATACTCTTTCCTCGTACAGAATCCTGAAATCGATGTTCTGGAAATTAAGGTACTGCAGTTATAATAATATATATAACATCTCTCTTTGTTATACATTGCTTAATAAATCTTGTCAGGTTAGTGTATATAGTCTTTTTTTAATTTTAATAATCGTGTAATTAGGATCAATGGAAATTTACCTGATGTATGTGCATGTATTTTGTTATGCCATAAATGTCATCTCATTCTTTGTTTCCCTAAAATATATTTAAATTAAAAAATATATAAAAAAGGTTGTATATGGTAAAATATATGAAAATTTGATAAAATCACTTCGTTATGTGTGTTTAAAATCAAAATAATTTATAATTTAAATATTTTTAACGTGTATTTAGGTCATAGATCAGAAGACCGGCAGTTCACTCGGCCAGCTAACATATGGAATCTCTTCACTGTTGAAACAAAAAAATCTTACAATGTTGAATCAGCCAATGAACTTGCAAAAGTCCGGACCCGAATCGAAGATTATTATTGCAGCGCAACTTAAGGTAAAGCTTTCAATAAATAAACCTTATAATCAACAGTAAGCATGACATCTTTCTTATCTTGTCTGTTCACTTTTGTTTTTTGTTTTGTTTTTATAGAATAGGTTGGGGGACGAGCATATGGGCCACCTGATGGTAAGTGGTCACCATCACCCATAGACAATGACGCTTTAAGAAATATTAACTATTCCTTACATCGTCAATGTGCCACCAACCTTGGGAACTAAGATGTTATGTCCCTTGTGCCTGTAGTTACTCGGGCTCACTCACCCTTCAAACCGGAACACAACAATACTAATTACTGTTATTTGGCGGTAGAATAACTGGTGAGTGGGTGGTACCTACTCAGACGGCATTGCACAGACCCCTACCACCAAGAAACTTAGACATCCCCCTTCCCCGCTACACCCTTCTCTCGCCGTAAGACTTGCCAGGGCTTCTTTACGTATTGACTTTAATATGTATTGGATTAATCATAACTATCATGATACATAAAATTATATTTTCAAATAGCTTTTAGATGCAAAGCTGTCGCTTGATTTTGACTTTTTTGTGAAATAAATGCAAAGTAGGACACGAGTCTGGTACTAGAATAAAGGTCTCGTATTATTATTATGCGTTATAACTTATATTATAAGGCTTTAAGTCTACGTGTTATAAAATATTATGTGGTCGTTTGATTGTAGGCTAAATAAATGTTTCTGTTTATATAATTTCAAATTTCTTTATCGTTTAGATCTTAAAGGAGGCCATAAGAGAGGAGGATATCGATGAAGAGATGGCATTGGTCGCTCCGAGCGAGCCCGAGCCGGAACCGGCCGCGACCACAGACAACTCTGGTGAGAATCGTAGACGAATTTGGCATATTTTATTTGTGTGACCAATTTTCAAATAATTCATTTTATTTTTAATATCATAGCAACATCAATAAATCAAAGCTTTACATATATTTTGACGAATACAATTATGGATATAAAATTTACATTCTAAACGAATATTTTATAAGCTTTTTTATATTTTATATAATCTCGTGTATAATATTATAGTAGCCTTTCGTGAATGTTCTTTATCATATGTTTTATATAAAAGAGGTATTATCAAATCGCATGTATATAATATTTGAATGTATATAAGTGTATATTGCTTGCAGTAAACGCACCAGCAGTTCCATCTTCGAACACGGATCTTAAGGACATAGTAGATGCAGCTCCAACAGGTAACCAAACCGATAACGCATCCGAAAAATCCATACCCGTTGAACAAATCATTAAAGAAGTCGGTAAGTTGAATTATATACACAATCAATATTTTAAAATTAAATTTATCAATTGTACACCAACGCCGCTTACAAACGACAGACGTAATAATTCCCCAAAATCTCAAGTGTTTAGGCGATAAACTGTAGTTACCAAATCATTTTATAGTTAGGAATTATTTCTAAGCAAAAATTATATGTTCAATACAGGCCACAGTTATTTATCGATATTACTAATCACAACACTAGCTTTTTTGGTATAAATTTATTTTCTTCGCGTAGCATAGGTACGGAGACTTCGGGATTTGAAATTTCTAATATTGTAACTAGTTTTGATAAACCTATTGATAAATTTATATAAAAAATGGTTGACGTTTCATTTTCTCTTTCTTGACTTGACGCAGTGAGCATGCCTGCAATATGCGTGCGTTCCTTCGCGTTCAAAGCGCGGTCTAAACACGTGGGTCATACTAAAATACATGCCTCTTCATTCCAGACGTTCCTCTGGAGAGCCAAAATCAGACGGAACCCGAATCACCCAAGCTTATCCACAGAACTTCTTCTTTGACAACGTATGCATATTTATGAATACTTAAATCATAAAAGAAATAATTTTAATTCTATGCGCTACATAACATTACTTATGATGTGCAAATAAATTACTAAAATAAATCGAATAATATTCTAAGCTAATAGTCTCCTTTCATAAAATATAATAATGTAAATAATATTAAATTTACCAATCCTCATTTTAGGTCTGCCGGGGAAGCAGGTCTGGGTCGCATCTTATTGTCCCTTCGCTATAGTATGCAAAATCAAATTCTCTATGTTGTTGTACACAAAATAATGTAAGTACCTACTTCAATATTAATTAAAATAGTGTAACAGAATAATAAATCATTAAATGTTTTATTTTATAAACAGGAATATACCTCTTAAGGACCCTACCAATGTGCCCGATCCGTATGTAAAGTTGTATTTACTACCCGGACGATCCAAGGATTCTAAGCGGAAGACCGCAGTGAGTATTAAATCACAATATTTACATACCGAATTTCCGGGAGTATTTTCGTAAGGATTTTTTTATAATACTATAGAAACTACGCACCAATAAAAAACTTATCTAACAAACCTCATTAAACAAATACTTTATTATGACTTCAAAAAAATATTCTTGAATTTTGCTTTGTAAAATTTTGTTTAAAAGCTAGTATGGCTTAATAAATAAAATTGTTGCAAGGGACATTTTGAACGTCAACTTTTAAATTAATTATTGCTAGTGTATGTCATGAGATTTAAGAAAAGTTAAAAATATCAGCAATTAGTAAAATAAAGCTTAAGCATTAATTGTATTTTATGTTTATATTTGTGTTAACAGGTGGTAAAAGACAATTGCATGCCCGAATATGACGAACAGTTCGAGTGGGCCATCCCGCTAGCCGAGTTACATTCGCGCCAGCTCGAAGTGACCGTCGCCACGCACAAGGGTTTCCTCGGCGGAAGCCCCATCATCGGACAGGTATTCACATATTCTCCTCAGTGGCGTAGCTATCGTAGGGCAGGTGGTGCTGTGCACCAGGGCCCCGGAGTTCAGGGGGCCCTCTAAACTAAACTTTAAGCTTCTGAAGCTAGAAAACCACGATCCTGCGCACATGATTTCTTATTTGATGTCTATAATTTTAAAGGGTAATTATTAGTTAAAGGGGGATGGAAAAAAGTTGGTGAGGGCCCTTTTCTTTTTCTATACACCGGGGCCCTTCCTCACCTAGCTACGCCGCTGATTCTCCTCAGCATGATTAATGTCACATTGTTATCTATTATGAAATATTTAGTAGAAAATGTATTTGTGTAAAAAATACAAAATTGTCACTTCATAAAAGAATTTTTTTTTTTGCAGGTAATTGTGCAACTGAATCAGTACGACATCCGTGAAGCCAAAACATTGTGGTTTGATCTTTTGCCTGAATCATCGCCGCGAGAGTAAACATTTAGCAGTTAGATGCTTATAATACATTATGTCAGTGCTTATGCTAAGCCATATTTAAAAGATCTGACGTCACTTTTTTATAATGTATTTTGTTAAATTACTCGTGTACATGTATAAAACAAAATCGGATACTTGTACTAAACTTATTTTTACACATTGTCTTACGAAATAGTACGAGTAAGCACGCTCATACACGTGTGTTCTTATATATTTTTTTCAATAATGCGTCAACTTTAAAACATCCAACAAAAGGCAGTTGATTGATTATTTACGTAGGGATGGTAAATATACTGAATATAATTTTATATGAAACAACACTTTCAGTACAATACGTATAAGTGTTATCTTTGACATCTATAGAAGACTATTATACAAAAAGTGTTTTATGTTTATAGAAGATGGAAAAACTTATGAATCTGTAATGCGATCACTGCCTGACTATTTAATTCTCGTAAATAATAATGGTGTAAAAGGGCCATTAATATCAGGTTTTGTTTTTATTCAAATAACACATGTTACCAATATATTATTTCAGTTTGCATTTGTAATGTTGTTGTTTAGTTAAGATTTGTTCCATCTAGAATGTTCTATATCTAATCATTTCATTTGTCATTTATTGCAAAGTATTGGTTTTGTCGAATAATTACTAAAACATGCTAGTTACCATATTTCATTTTTAAGGCTTTTGTTTTAAGGTGGAGCATTATCTCGAATATGAAATCTTATAATAAATTATCCTGAATGACAAAATTTACATATGTTATTTAATTGCTGTTGAAATTGTAAGAAAATAAAATGTTTATTTATTTATACAAAAGTTTATTGTTTCATAAGTCTTATCAATGTTGTATTTATATTTTTACAGTCGCTATTTAAACATTGTTACTTAATTTCAACTTATGAATAGTTGTATTTTATTAAATAAGTGTAACTAATGTTGTATTACGCTTTAACTGTATGCTTTTCTATTCGAAATAAAAAAATAATCTAAGTTTATTTTTGTCATTTTTCCATCCATTAGAATTAAAGATCATAAATTAAATAAGTATATAAAAAGATAAAAACACCAGAATATAGTAAGTTGATAATATTAGAACTATTTAATGGTGTGACATGAAAGATAAAATTAAAGGTCATTTCATACTATAGAATTTACTTAAAATTAAATGTTATTACAACATGCTATTTCCATCCAGATCAATTGAATGTTTTTTACCATTACAGTCTTTCATTTTTAGCTCCAGGTAGCACTTAAAAGGAACATCAACGTTCTAAAGTATTTGGCGTTATCTTCTGGGCAATTATTTTTCCATAGCCGCCGCGTCCACCGTCGTAGTCCGTACGATATTCATCACGAACCTAGGAAAATATAATTGAATATTATGAAATACCCTGAAACATGTTAGATAACATAGAACATATTCAATCTAACAAATATTACAGCAGTGTTAAAAATTAAAATTATTTTGCCGATTTAAGTACTATTGTCAGCTATATCAAGCTCATTAACTATCCAAGTGGTATAGTTAAGTAGAAATACCACTCAAAACATAACAAGTCAGTAGTACAAATATAAGACGATTGTAACAGGCTATGTTCTAGTTTTTGAGAAAAAAAAAAATTAGATATTCTGAATACATTTTGTGCCAATGTTGGAGTAACAGCCATCTACAACTTGTCTGTCTTAGTATTAAAATATTAAAGCTACAAAATTTCCTCATATTAGTTATTTTTATAAATCTTTAATCATTTCTTACATTGTATTTACCACACAACAAAGGAATGCAACATCTACAGTGCTGTGAAAAATTACTCATTGTATTACATATTTTCAGCAATTTAAATAAACAAACTTATTTCCAAAATAGCCAATTGCTGAGCACCATGTATTAGTAATATGACACTGGAGACTCCTCAATGCATCAGTCAATTCAATTCTGAATATTTATAAACTCAGTTGCGTTCAAATCACTCTGAGTAAAATATACAGTGTAAACTTTTTATAACATTATCCTTTATAACGATAAACTGTCTATAAAGTAGAAGTGAGCACGACTTGGTTGGTTTGCTTTAAAACCCACATATTGATACACTCTTTATAGCAATACAGCCATTCTCTATTACGAAGAAATGTGTACATCATTTTAGACAGTAACTATTTATTATCCTGCTCACCCAATCATATCTAATCTTCGAAGCATAGAGTTAGCATTTTTCATTAGCTTAATCAAGATGAAGAAGATGATTAAGTGGACGAAACTGAATCACCACCAATTGTTGCTAAGTTGGTAGAGTTTGTTTTGTTGTTTAATCTAGACGATTCACTTACATATCTAGATATGAATAGAATATATAAAAAGTACTGGCACAGCAAAAAACGTCACACAAAGTTATCGGATTATATGTGTAACCAAAATTTATAAGCATATTTTATCTATTTCAATTTGATTGTTTTTGTTTGTTCACTCCATATAACGAAATCTCTCTATAATGACAAAAAATGCACAGTCCCTTGAATTTCGTTATAACGAGTTTACACTGTATTTATTTGTAGAGTGAGAAGCTAGTGGATGGGTAAGCTTGATTCATACCAAATTTTATTAAAAACATCTACTTACACATTTATAATATCAGCATGAGATCAACAAAAGTATTTGCAAAATTTATCTGTTGCTGTTATGTATAAAAGCTAAAACTATTAACATAGTGGTTTCTATCCTATACCACTACAGATGAACTCTATAAAATCTTTATAAATAATATACAAAATTAAAGTTAATTGGATAAATCCAATCAGCCACATTGCCTCTTCATTACCTGTCCACCTGTTTTCCCTCGTCCATATTGGCGACCTTCAATAAATCCAGCATCCCAGTCACATCTAATAATTCTATCATCCAGTCTTGTGCCATTTATATATCTATAAATAAAATTTACAAAAAAAATTAGCGTTGATTAATGGCAGTATTATTTTACGGACCATTAAGTTCATCGATATTTAAACTAACCTCATACAATTCTCTGAATCTTGTCTTGTGTAATATTCTACGAAACAGAAACCACAAGGAGTTTTCTTATATTTATCTAATCCCATAATAACTCGTCTTATATCGCCACAACGTGAGAAAAGTTCATAAATTTGTTCTTCTGTTGTATAAAATGATAAATTTCCAATATAGAGTGTAGATGATGCGCGAAGAAGCTTTTCTTGTTCGCTTCTGGATCCCTGAAATGGGTTAAAATAAGCAGCTTTTAATGTTTTTTTATATTTACATTAATTACTAACTCAGGATATTTCACTATGGTGTTACCTTAAAATGTTGATCTCGATATGAACTAATTTCAACAGAAGAACTCATTGAGTCGTAACTCCTCTTCATCGCGTTAAATTTAAATTGTATTACCTATAAAGAAGTGTTTATAGATTTTAGTGTATTTCAATAACAAATAAAATAAAGTCTAACAATATTGCAAAAAGATGCTAACAAGTCTCAACAATTATTGTTCGCAAGCCGTCACTTATATGGCTCTGACATTGACGGAACAAGTGACATGGCATCTTATTTTTCAAAGACTAATAAAAGACAGACTACAAATAATTTCAAGTATATCGACAAAATAATTTTTTTAGTGTTTAAGGCAAGTACAAACAATCTGCAAAGTTTGAAACAAAAAACAGTACTAGACATAACGATTCTTTTGACATCCATCGAAACAATAAATTCATTGTAGAGAAGGGATGATGTACATTTTATGAAGCATATTTCTTAATTCAAAGATGTACAAGGAGGCAAACCCTTCTAAAACCGTTGTGGATTTCTGTAACGTAAGGGATCTAAACACCATCTTTTACACTATTCTTTTTCACATTAAGACGGCGAAGCTGGTCTTGCTCCTTCTCACCTCATTGCTAACCCTGAGTCCTGTGACCCTGGGTCTACCTCTCCGGCGAGTACCACTTTTCTCATCTTTTCGAAATAGAAATTGAAACACTCCTTAGTATCGGCCGGTGGTGAGCGTTTAAGGCAAAAATAATATCTACTCTCGTCGCCTTGGTAGCCATAAAGGATGGGGCCTATCATTAACTACGTTAAGTGTTCGGTTGGTCGCCTTGTTTATGTCATTTAATTTAACCCATAGAGTTAATGAACCGACGCGAATAACCGACGATACTTCTACGTATATTGATAATGTGTTTTGTGACTGTGAAATATATAAAGTATCAATTATAAATAATTTAACTTCTGACCATTGTGGTCAGAAGTTTTCATTAAAACACAAAGAAATAAATCATTTAAAAAAAATAACATACAGGCCAATAACGGCTAACAATTTACATTGTTTTAAAGATATTGTGGCGTATAAATTGTCTAATCTAGATTTTACGACACAGGATCCAAATGAGCTTTATAATTCATTTTTGAAGTAATACTAAAATAATTTAACAATATATTTAAAATGTAATCATGTTATAATAACACAAAATTAAAGTTTAGTGACCGGGTTACTGTTGGTATTTATAAAAGTAGAAATAAATTATACGACTTATATGATATGAGGCGGTGGGATCGAAGCGTAACATTTTTAGAATACGTCATTAAATATTCCAAAATTTTTAAAACAGTATGCATTTCTGCTATGTCCTTATATTTAAAGAAAAAAATCCTGAATTCTGATAATTGAATTAAAGCCACATGGGATGTTATTAGTAGTGTTAGTGGAAAACCCAAAAAGGAAATGATACCAATAGCATTGAACACAGGTAGTAGATACACGAGTTCTGAATTAGAGGTTGCTAATTTATTTGAAACATTTTTTGATAAAGTACCCCATAAAATAACATTTCATTTAAAATCATCTACATCAAATGCAGCTAGGTTATTAAATAATAGTGTTTCTAAATGCGTTATTGATTTTTCATTTGAAACGGTTTCTGCAATAGATGTCATAAAAGTATTTAAAACTATAAATATTAAAAAAACTAACGACATATGGGGCATTTCGGTAAAAATTTTTAATAACATCATATACGATATAGCTCCGTATATCCTAACTTGTTAAAATGTAGTAAAGTTTTACCACTTTTTAAAACTGGAAACAGAAGCTATCCCGGTAATTATAGGCCTGTTTCAATACTCCCATCCTTAAGTAAAATTTTCGAAAAAAATATTTTAAATCAACTTCTCGTCCATTTTGGTACAAATGCTATTTTTCATGGTGAGCAATTCGGTTTTAGAAGAGGTCGCTCGACAACTGATGCGGGGATTGCGCTTCTCAAACATATTTACGATGCTTGGGAGAAATCACAGAACGCTATTGGAGTATTCTGTGATTTATCTAAAGCATTCGATTGTGTAGAACACGAAACGCTTCTTTATAAGCTCAAATATTACGGTGTTAAAGGTAAAGCTCTTGATCTCATCGCTTCATATTTAAGTCAAAGAATCCAGCAAGTTTTCATTAATGGAATAAAGTCTACTGGATCTACACTAAAAATGGGTGTTCCACAAGGTTCAATTTTGGGTCCCTTTCTGTTCCTAGTATATATAAATGACCTTCCTTTCTTTGTTAAAGGTATTTGTGATATAGTATTGTTTGCTGACGATACTTCACTGATTTTTAAGGTTGACAGGAAAAAAACTGACTATGACGATGTGAACGGTGCCTTATCACAGATACAAGATTGGTTTAATGTAAATAATTTGGTTTTGAATACTCAAAAAACAAAATGTGTAGTTTTTAGCCTACCCAATGTTAGGAAGCAAAATTATAATATATCTTTAAGCGGCGGCCCGCTTGATGTAGCCGATACTACCGTGTTCTTGGGAATAGAATTGGATTCCAAACTTCAGTGGAGTCCCCATTTGTCGTCCCTAACAGGGAGACTCAGATACGCGGTTAGAAAAGTTAGACAACTAACTGATATTGATACCGCTCGTTTAGTTTATTTTGGTTATTTTCACAGTATTATGTCATATGGCATATTACTTTGGGGTAACGCTGCAGACATTGAATCTGTCTTTATTTTACAAAAGAGAGCAATTCGGTTTATTTATAATCTTGGAGCTAGAGACTCTCTTCGGGATGTTTTTAACAGAGTAGGAATACTCACTGTTGCGTCACAATATATTTACAACAATATCATGTATATTCACAGTAACATTGATAACTTTGATAAAATCAGTGATAATCATTGTATATGCACTAGAAGTAAGGATAAGCTTATAACGCCAAGTTTCCGACTCCGCAAAGTCAATAAATCTTTCTTGGGGCAAGGTATCCATTTCTATAATAAACTTCCACAGACATTTTTAACTTTGCCGTCTCGTAAATTCAAATCGTTTATAAAAAATACATTGGTGAAAAAGGCGTATTATTCGATACAAGATTTTGTAGATGATAAAAAAGCGTGGAATTAATATCTGTTGACTTCCAGGCAGGATATATTAATCTAATAATTGTATTAACTTAAAAATTAACTAACATGACTGTATTTTTTTAAATGTTGAAAAAGAGTAACTACTGAGTTTCTTGCCGATTCTTCTCGGTAGAATCTACTTTCCGAACCGGTGTTAGCTTCACTTAATTGTTAAATGACGATTCAAAAGTGCTTGTAAAAGCCCACTTGAATAAAGTATACTTTGATTTTGATTTTTGATTTATGTTAAGGGTATTTGTGATATAGTGTTATTTGCTGACGATACTTCGCTGATTTTTAAGGTTGACATTGGTGCATTATCACAGATACACAATTGGTTTACATTTACAGTAAATAATTTAGTTTTGAATGCTCAAAAAACAAAATGTGTAGTTTTTACCCTACCTAATGTTAGCAAGCAAAATTATAATATATCTTTAAACGGTGACCGTCTTGAAGTAGCTGATACTACGGTGTTTTTAGGAATAGAATTGGATTCCAGACTTCAGTGGACTTCTCATTTATCATCCCTAACAGGAAGACTCAGCTCCGCAACATACGCGGTTAGAAAAGTTAGACAACTAACTGATATTGATACCGCTCGTTTAGTTTATTTTGGTTATTTTCACAGTATTATGTCATATGGCATATTACTTTGGGGTAACGCTGCAGATATTGAATCTGTCTTTATTTTACAAAAGAGAGCCATCCGGTTTATTTATAATCTTGGAGCTAGAGACTCTCTTCGGGATGTTTTTAACAAAGTGGGAATACTCACTGTTGCGTCGCAATATATTTACAACAATATTATGTATATTCACAGTAACATTGATAACTTTGATAAAATCAGTGATAATCATTGTATGTGCACTAGGAGTAAGGATAAGCTTATAATGCCAAGTTTCCGACTCCGCAAAGTCAATAAATCCTTCTTGGGGCAAGGTATCCGTTTCTATAATAAAATTCCACAGAAATTTTTAACTTTGCCATTTAGTAAATTCAAATCGTTTGTAAAAAATACATTGGTAGAAATAGTATATTATTCGATACAAGATTTTATAGATGATAAAAAAGTGTGGAGTTAATACCTGTTGACTTCCAAGCAGGATACATTAATTGAAATAATTTTTAATTTACATGACGTTGTATTTTTTAAATGTTAAAAAAGAGTAATCAAGCAATCCAGGAACTAGTCTATGCAGATATATACGTGAAGATCCAACAGGAAAGCTGAGAATACTTCAAGAAAATTGCTTAAGAGATCTGTTCGGGAAGCTAATCAAATCTAGTGTTCTGACATAATCCATCTTAACAAAGACTGTAATATAAAACGTTGAAGGAGCTCGAAACTCATGTTATTGTCGAGTTTTAAGTATGTGTTTAATTAGAAGTAACTTATAAGATTTAATATAAATGAATAATAATCAAAATCTAATGTCAAAAATTCTTATTCTCTTACGCCCGTTTCCAATAATCTATCTAAGATTACAGATAGATCGCTATCCCCGATTGTTAATTAGAATTTATCTATTTCACAATCAAGGATAAGTGCCATCTATCTTCGACCAACGATAGTTTACTTTTCCCTCTCACCTATCTTAGCTTCTTCGAATGTTTCGTTTTACGATAACCATGAAACAATGTCACGCCCAAAATTTGTTTTTCATATATTTATGTTTTATTTGTTTACTATTACAAATTGAGTAATAATTTTAATAAAAAAAAATATCCAAATGTAATTAGGTATTTGTTATTTTTGTAAAGTCACGGTAATGTTATCCATCCTAAGTTTTTGACTTAGGATGGATAACATTACACAAAACGAAACGTCTTGACATTTTGAACTTTCAATTTTGGTTTTCGGTTGGTTTTGGTTATCAATTTGTGTTTGCTTTATAAGTTGTTTGTTGTTTTATAAGTGACACAAAATGACTCATGTAAGTATATACGAACTATATTTATGCTTAATAGTTATATTGCGTTCATCTCATTATTAATATACCAAATTTTTTCAGTCAACAAAGGCAGCACCTATTACCAGAGACCAAACGATGATTTTAGCACACCTTGTGGCTGCTAATGGAATCATCAATTGTAAGGCAACAAATGCAACTAATAATAAACTTAAGGAGCAAGCGTGACAAGATTTGACAACGAATTCAATTCTTCGTTCACAAGTTTACCACGAACTTCTTCGCAGTTGCGCTTGAAGTGGGAAAACTTTAAGAAATTAACTATGAGAAGCAGTTTTAATAAGGTTATTAATGTTATATTTAATTGATATTATACTACTAATGCATACATATCAGGATACTTATTGGAATGATATATTATTGAACTCGGATTTTTTTTAAATTAAGCGCTTATTTATAATAAAATCTCTTTGTCAAAGACTGGAGGTGGCAAGGATTATTTTCCACCCGACGAAATCTTAGACAAAGTAGCTTCACTTTTGGGCAACACTTGTCAAGGTTTCTCTGTGGAGTTTAGCGGAGATGCTACCATTAACAATTTTTATTTAAATTTGGACGAATAAGTTGAGGGGAATAATGATGGAGATGGTGTTTGTGGTGATGGTTTGGCTCACGAAGTGCTTATAGAGACACAAATTCTGGAGACATCTACATCAAAAAACCAATTTTTTTTAAAAAATAAGGCTAGTGGAAGTAGTTTTTTAGATAATTGATGGTTAGACTATTAGTATTAAGTTGTTACTGATATTTTCTTCAATAAATTTGCCTCAAATATGTGGTGATTGCCTCTGAAGTATTGCCTCGTAACATTTACTGGCTATATGATTTATTTTTAAAAATTTGTTTGCTACACTTCCCTTGCCTAACCCTTGTGAATGTATATCTAATGGTATGGATAAAAATATCGGTTGGCCATCATTAATATTTGAATTTATATTTACAGCAAAACGAAAACAAAAATTAGAAGAGGAAATGTAAGGCATGCATAAATAGGCACAATGCTCTAGCAGAGTATCTGATGGTGAAAAAGGTTGAATTAGAGCTACAAGAAAAAGAAATTATTATTGCTAAACTTAAGGTGGAATTAGATAACGCAAAATTAGAAAATTTTTAAATTAAAAATTGTAATAAATAAATAGTTATACCATTTAAAAGAAGAACTTTCATTGTTGTTTCAGTGTAAAATACCTATATATTTAAAAATATAAATACAACGCTGATAAATGAAATATTTATATTATAATTATGTGTTTGTGAAGTAATCATTTATTAGTGACTGCCGTGATGAAAAATATTGTGTCAGTAAATTGTTATCTATAACAAAATTATTTTCTTCTAGTATAATTGGAATTGATATTTCTGGTTCTAATTCTTGTAAATTCATTTTTATCGCAATATTATGTAGCACAGCAGTAGCTATAATAACCGCTTGCAAATTTTGAACTTTGAGTCGGCATTTTAATGCTAGAATAGGGAATCTTCTCTTCCAAACACCAATGCATCTGAAAAGTTACCTAAATGAATATAACATATGTACAATGTATAATATATGAGACAACATCACATACATTACTCTGATACCAATGTAAGTAGCTGAAGCACTTGTGTTATGGAAATCAGAAGTAACGACGGTACCACAAACACCCAGACCCAAGACAACATAGAAAACAAATGGTAATCTACATCGACTCGGCCGGAAATCGAACCCAGGACCTCAGAGTTGCGTATCTATGAAAACCAGTGTACACACCACTCGACCATGGAGGTCGTCGAGTAGTATAATATTCAATAATCTTTCTTAAGCTCTGGTATTATTTTGTTAACCTTTCTATTGTATTCCTGGTTTTTATATGAGCTTCATTATATCTTTGTTCCGATTGAGTAATTGAGTTTGGCAGAGGTGTCAAAAGATAGGCCTTACAGGGATAGCTACTATCACAAAGGAACCATCGATTCCCTAGTCCACCTTGTTCACAATGGTCTGTAAATCCAAAAAAAATATTTTTTAAACACTGTCAATTCAAAGAAAACAAATGCATATATTTAATGGATAAAATACCTTTTAAGTTGGAATGATTAAATATAGTTACATCATGAGTGGATCCTGGCCATCGAGCAACAACATTTAGAAATATCAATGATGCATTGCTCACCACTTGGACATTTAAGGAAAATTATCCTTTCCTATTTCTAAATTCCTCTCCTAAGTTGGAATCTATAAATCAATTATATTTTATATAGAATTTCGTAGGTGTGATAAGTAGGTACTGTATATAATTTTTAGAGTAAATTATTTAAAGATTAATGACATACTTGGTGATTGCATTAATATATGAGTACCATCTATGATACCATGTACTCTAGGAAAACCCGCAATATTGTAAAATTCGGTTTGAGTGTGACTTTCTAATAAAACAAAACTTGGGTACAGTCTTGCTATGGCTCTAGATACCTCTACGACTATACGACTAGCAGATGCTATTGAGACTCCAATAAAATCTGCCACAGATACCAGCATAGTGCCCAATGCATAAAATCGTAGCGCTAAAAGTATCTGATGCAAGGGAGATATACCATGGTTTCTGAAAAAAGTTAAAACATGAGTGAATTCTGATATTAGGTATCTACACAAATGTAAGGAAATTAGAATGACAAAATTAACCTTACCTTTTAGATATAACCTTCAAATAGGGATGAATTAAATTATTGAATTCATTCACAGCACCTTTGCTCAGTCTAAATCGATATGCAAATTCGTAATCATTTAGCTTATTCATGTAATTTATTCGTGGCTTATACTTATTTGATGATCGCACAATATTGGAATCACTGTCACTGTCTGTATCACAATCATTTATAATTTGTAATAATTCCATATCACTATCGTCACTGCTACAATATTCCGTCATTAATAAAAATTAGAGCAATTATATTTCAAAATTTCAAGTCGAATGGCCGAATTTGACGGATAAGCGATTGACGTTACTAGAGATAGCTTCGTCTATCCGAGAGTAACTATAACCACGAATCGTATGAGCGTTCCTATCTCTAGTAAGCTATCTGTCCTCCCGATGACAGATAGCTAGTTTCGATAGGAAATGCTAACCGTCGATAGGTAATTGAAAACAAAGTAAAGGCAGAAGGATAGATTTGGTTCTCTTTAGTTACTGAATTTTATTGAAATCTGTCGTTGTTGATATTTTTTTTAATTAATTTTTTGAAGTTCTATTTTTAATTATTTTAATATAACTAAAAAATGTGATAGCTCAAAAATGGTTTACTTTTCCATCGTATAACGGGGGTTTAAATTATCGCAAATAGTTAATTAAAATTATCTATTTACCTTCTACCGAGAATAAGTCGAATTACTAATAACCCTGTATAATTTTTATAACCGATTTTCCACAAATAGGGTATATTTATAATTATTTACTGTTTTGTGATAAAACGCAGAGGAGAACTCGCGAAATATTACCAGAAATCCTGTAATGGTTGCTTAACGACAAATCAAAGAAAATTATTATTTATTGCATTCATTTATTATAAAATAATTTAATACACAGTGAGTTTATATCCATAAGTACACAATGTATATTAATATATTATTTAAATACTTTTAAACAATACTGAAACATGTATGTACATTTTTGCAATCTTACAATATTAAGATTAAATTAAGTGACCATTTTACATGTGATAGATAATAATCTATTTATAGGACATTAATTAGATATTCCTATAACAATGAAAAAAAAATATGGAAAATAATTTTAAAATTAATAAATTTAAATTCAATACAGTACAAATAGTTCAACATTATATAAATTTTGTTTATAGATACTTCGAGAAATATTGACTTTTTGGTTGAAAGTTCCTATGAATACTCGGATTTTAATAGGTTTGTAAATTGCCATTATCGTCTGAGGTATCCCATAATAAAGCGCAGTTTTCTATTATAAAATAAATAAATTTTTTTACACGTATGAAATCAAATGACTTATGTAATGCCTTACGCAGCTATAAATATAAAGTTAATCGATATTTACAAAAAGTAATTAGGCGCATTACTATGGCGCTCCCTTGAGACGGACGTGTGCGCAAGCGTAACTAATTGATCTCCTTGAAAGATTTACGACCAGGACTCCCAGATGATAATGGTTGTATATGTATTATAGTTACGGTTGTGATAAAAATAAGACTTCTTCGGTAAATTAACGAATTACACGGTCTAGATCGATGTGTAAATATTCAAAGCATACCAACAATTTAAAAACTTACCTACTGAGCACCTATCAAATATAAATAACTTTTAAAATGAATACACCACTTAAATATTACAATGCTTATAAGACTGTTATTACTTCAAATAGACATAATAAATTATTATGTATAATTTTTCGTTCATTCCAACAAGGCTTTGAGTCTTGAAATTGCATTATAATCACATAATACATTTATATATGATATGTTGAACCATTTTTTGATTGAGTAGGTACGTATGTTTTATCGGATAATATCAAATAATTATCTTTTAAATCAAAAATATGTAACGTAATTTTTATTATTATATTGATTTATTAATAAATATTACTTAATATTGTGAAAGATTTGTGTTTTTTTGTTGTTTTTTGTTACTTCCAATTTATTGTTGAACAATTAAGTAATCTTTTCTTTTATAGTCACGATACCATATAAAATAATTTAATTTTAGTTTCATCAACATTTTTCATTCAAATATATAATTGTTGTCTTAATGACTCAGTGCACTCAGTTTTTATATGACAAAAATCTTCATTTTGTCAGACAAAATTGATCGTCCAATACCTTTATGTGTCTAAATAATGTTGTAGTCATTACAGGTAATAAAATATACAACACTTTTCCTCTAAGAGTATTCAAAATTTTATTCTGAATCATGAGGCATATATTTTTTATATATATATTTAAAACTGCATTTAATTACCTATAATTAATTAGACACTAAAAATTATTAAAATAAAATATATTTTTATACATTTGTTTATGCATTAAAGGCTCTATCATAGAAATTGACAAGTACGTTTCGGGACACTTTTCTTACGAAGAGCAGCTCGCACAGCCTCTTCGAACACCTCGTGCATGTTTTCCCGTTCCAAGGCTGAGCACTCCACGAGTTGGACAGCACTGAAAACAATCAAAAGCAAATGAAACTTGATAAAAATATAAATATATGCAGTAATATATATTAGTTAAATATTCTAATTTTGAGTCATAAAAGCACATTATTGATTTATTATATTCAAATTAAAAGTCGTATTTTTTGTATGTATATTACGTGATGTGAAAACACGGATCGCCATGGTGCGACGTCATATAGGCAAAAGCTGTCATATATTCATATCATTTGGAACTTTGATAATCTATTTTTTTTTAATTTTTGATGTTAATATTTGTACAGTACACACCAACGATAGTGATCGTAATTTATTTATTTATTATAATTTATTTATTTTCCTAAAAAATACGACATATTTATAGCTTTATATATATTATAACATTGAATGATGATCGTAGGTACATAAACAACTGTTATTCATCCATATTGGATGACTTATTTGAACTACTTTTTTTAAATATAGTAATAAAAATAAAAACATCTTAAGATATAGATACCTAATTATATCACATGTATAACATTAGTATTGTACCTACATAGGCACGAGATAAAATATGTATATTTTACGTGAAAACATGATGTTTACATAGTAGTCGTTTTAATATGACAACAAAAAATAACATAACATACAACACAACATCACATTTAGTTCTATTTTATTTTCCTTGCTGTGCTAATTAGGTATATTATGTTTAAGTACCTACAGCCATTCCTGAGCCGAGATAACCCAGTGGTTAGAATGCTGAATCATACCGAAGATTCAATTCCGGGTACGTGATTTTCATGTACTTCATTTAACAAAATTGAATACAAGATAAAATATAAACATATCATTTATCGTTTTCAATGATTAAAGAAAACTTCGTGTGAAAATACGAAAGTGCCGAATGATTTTCGCGACTGGTGGAATATGCTTTAATCTCAGATGACGAGGAAGCCGCAGCCTAACAAAGGACATTTACGGGCTGCTATTTTTACAACCTTTGATTAATCAATCGACTTGTGTGTTATATAAAATATTTGTACTAATTTTACAAAAAAATATTGCGATTTAAAAATTTATTCGGCCAGCCAAAGGACTCTCTCGTTTTTGTATCACAGTACGAGCCTTTATCGGTGCACGAAAGATAATGGCAACGATAACACAGCTGCCAGTGTTCGCGTGCGATAGTAACCGACGTTTTTTTTCCTTACACCACAAATGACATAGCTTATTTATTACAAAAAAGCATTATCTTTATTAATATTATAAATGTGAAAGTAACTTTGTCTACCGCTCTTTCACGACCAAACTGCTGGACTGAATTTAATGAAATTTGTTATGAAGCAAACCTGAAATTCAAGAAAGGCCATAGGCTACTTTTTTGCCTATCACATGACAACCAATACCCTAAAACGCGAGCAAAGCCGCAGGCAACTACTAGTGCTATATATTCAAATCTATAAAATAAATATAGAGGTATAAGTGATTTAAAAACTTACAAAATATATATTTTACATGAATATTACCGATTGGAAAACCGTAGTTATTTAATAAGTGAAGGTTTAGGGTCCAAAATTTTTATGGAACTTATTCATGCACACTAATTTATGCAATCTAGACTTATACAAAATTATAAATAATTCCTTATTTCGTGAATATTTGTAAATAAACAGAATTTACCGTATTTTCTTCTTCAAAGTTTTGCCTTCTTGAGTTGTTATAACAGCTTTGCCGGATGCCCTCAAGTCGGTTTTCGTTGCTGTAATAAAAATATATACAAATTCAAAATTGATAACTTGAAGATAAGTCGAACATTTTATGACTAGATGTATTTAAGATAAGGATTCTTACGAAATAATATATATTAATGATTTGGTACGGAACTTGTTGTGAAATGGCAAGAACATTAATCCTACCCGATTTTAATTAAATAATTACATTCTCGTTCAAGCAGAGCCCTAATAGACTTAGAGTACATTTTAAGTTTTCTTCTGAGAAATAAAACTTCCACGTGACTTGGAAAATGTGCGTATATCAAGAATAAGCTCCAAACTTTCTCGACTCTACTAGTCGAGAAAGTTTGACTAGGTAGAGATATAAAGGTGCCTTTCCATGAAAAACTGACTGAAATTTATTTGATTATTACAGAAAAATAATGGAAAGTTAATATAATACAATAGTTAAAAGTTAGTTTATTTTCCTTAAACAGATCTTGAAGATACACAATGCAAAGTTGCTCCCGTATTATTTAATCCATAATTCAAAAACTTTGCGTGTATATTCATCACTCATCATAGCTACACACTTGACCAGTTTTTAAATGATAAAAAATATAATGGATCGCCAAAAACTATATCTCATTGTCCTTCTTTCTAAGCTAACATCTAAAAAAAGAACCGTTTTAGACATTTCTGCAGTAGTATTAAATAAGCCCATCCTTATTAAAGTCCGCTATGACAATGGTCACGAATTAGCGGAATGTCCAGTTGTTAAGTTAATTTTATTATATTAACAACTTGCGACTCGTTTGTAGAATTCGAGTATCATTAACTTTACTTGATTATATTACAAGTTTTGTCAATACTAAAATAAATGAAATTGAAGTAAATAGATACATAATTAAGCACATTCGTACAAATTCGGCAATTAATGTAAATATTCTTAGATTTTTCGGTTACAATATATAAAGTTATGTGTAGAAGAATGTACACCTTATAGTTAGCAATGTACAGGCATAACTCTAACACGTGGATAATTTAGCAAATAATTCTACCACCAACGATAAATGATTGCAAGTCTCGAGGGACATGATACCTAATTCATGTATTACTAGAATTGATACAAAAAACGGTAACCATAAGCTCTTTTATCTTCTGAAAATTAATTAAATAGAACCAAAGCAGAAACGTGGACTAACTCACTACCTTAACACTGAATACAGCCTACTTAGAATTGAGGTTTAAAGATTATGATAATTACATATACCTATAATATAAACTTACATAAAATATAATTAAATTTGTAACAAAATAAAATTTAGTTGATAACATAATTGACTATCATTATGATTCTGGTAAAAATAAATGAAAGTTTTAAGTCATTCGTTACACACCTAGATATTAAAAAAATAACTTACCTACGAGTACAATTGGTACTAAAGAACTGAAGTGCTTTAACTCTGGATACCATTTGTGAATTACATTTTCGTATGAAGATCTAGTGCCAACGGAGTAACATACCAAAAAGCAATGTGTCTGTAAATATACATAAAAAAGCTTATTTAATACTATTTCAAATCATATCAATCAGATTCAAATAGTTAAAGATTTCGTAATAAACAACTATTAAGGTAATATTAATTAAATACTTATGGCCAGTTAATAGAGCAGTAGCTCGTTTGTTTTGGATAAATATAATAAAATAATATAAACTAGGTTTTCTAGTTGCATGAGCAGTTGCGGAGTTAAAGATAAATCGACCGTTATTTTGAATACAAATTGAGGATAACATACGTTATTGTATGATAATGGCCTTAATCGCTCGTAGTCCTCCTGGCCAGCAGTGTCCCACAGAGCCATTTCTACTTCTTGGCCGTCGACTGTTATGTGCCCCACATAGTTATCAAATCTAAAATCAAAATATACATTTTATTAGTTTTTCAACATATTTTAAACAATGAACTACCTGTTTTTCGTATCTCCATCTGCATCAAATTATTTTTGTACCTAAAATCCTATAATTTTATGCTTTATACAATACTAGCGACCCGCCTCGGTTTCGCACGGGTGTAAAGATATGACATCACAGTAGAAACTTCTAAAATTATCAGTGTTTTTTACTACATTTTCCATGTATTATATATAAAAACCTTCTTATCGAATTACTACTCTATCTATTAAAAAAAACGCATCAAAATCTGCTGTGTAGTTTTAAAGATTTAAGCATACATAGGGATATAGGGACAGAGAAAGCGACTTTGTTTTATACTATGTAGTGATGCCTAAAACATGCATACTCAGATCCTACTACCGATCAGTTCAGTGGTATCCTCGTGATGATGATATTAGAAATAGAGTTAAAGGTATTTGTGTAAAAATGATTTCAAAATTTTATCTTTTTGCGCTTGAACCGTTTGAATACGTGTGTGTAAAGCCAGATGGGTCGACGAGGAAGAATGGGCTCAGTGAGCCTAGGTCTAGTCTTTTGCTAAAAGTCTTGCATATTCTCAATATCCTACGAATATAGTCAGATGCAGTCCTCGTTCACACTGTACTTACGCTATGGGCGAAAAATTTGGTCGTAGCGTACGTAGTCAGTACGAATAAATACACAGTCGTACCACTCGTACCTTAAGACCGTCTGACCTTCCTTGTTCAACGTTTCAACGTTCCATATTCAGGCTTTATTCCTTTATCCTTTGGAATAATATCATAATCGATAATTATTATATTCCTACGGCATTTATTAATCACTATCAAAATAAGTTTTATTTTATACGTATACAGACTTTTAACATATCTAACTGAGATAATGCAATTTTATTGTCTTTTATCCAGTCAGATCATTAAATACCCAAAAAAATTAATAAAAAAAAATCGGTACACAAAAGTGGAGATGTAGAGAGGCTCCGACAAAGATTTTACTTTTTTTATAATTTATAAAATAACGTCAATGAAATATAGACAATATTTTATATTATGAATTCCTTACTCAAAACAAGTTTAAATTAGTAAATATATTTTGTTTTTAAAATAGTCTATAATAGTAAATAAGTAAAAAAGACCTTGTGAGCAATTACGACGAGTTTTAGTGACGGTCATTGACTACAAAATACGTAGGACCTTGGTATAATGTTGTAGCGATGGACTCTTAGACTCTTTAACCGTAAGGAAGTCTTACTGTAGGCGTGCGTCAAGTTTCTTAAAGAGGAAGCGACAGACTCGCACAATAGATGCAATGCCGATACGTATATGATTTTATAAATAGTGCGCTCGAATTGCTTCGCACATTACTAATAATATTAACTGCACGATCGCATTCATAGCCGGAAACAGGGACTCATTTAATTTTAAATGCTTACCAATAATTCTCTCATTTATTGTCTTAATAATAATGAACATAACAAGTATAATAATAAGTGGTACCTTTTAATTTTAAGTCAGGTGAGTTTAAGTTTTTAAATTTATATAAAAATGTGTCAATATACGACTATGAACTATTAGTCACCCATCCACTATAACTCAGTTACAGGTATTTATCATACTAAGCGAATAAATGACGTCAGATTATTGCCGATTTGTCATACATTAATTAATGTAAATATGTAATATACACATATAGCACTCTTACTTTGTTTACGTTACCTCTGCTTTGGCAGAGAAGAAATACAACATTGTTAAATAACATTTAACTATGTTGTATTTCTTTGTGTTACAGAAACGTTTATACTTAAATCAACATATTATTTGTTTGCTGTGGCAGTTTGAACCATCATACCAAAAAAAGGCTTTTAATATCGGACACGGTAGTGTATTATCCTGTTTTATTTATATTTATTGATTTATGCACAAAATAAGAACAAAGACATACAACTTACATCTAAGACTTTATAAAAAAGTAGAACTAGATCAATGATTGGTATGATTTATTTTATAAAATACTATATAAAAGTAAGTAAAGTAAGTACATATAACATGTATGTATGTTTATTACGAGATAAAGTATCGGGCGATGATACTGTTTAGGTCAGTCAGTGTTCTTCGACAAACATATTAACTTATCAATTCCAAGTGTAGAGCTCACTGTCCTGTTACAAGTTTTATATGTTAGTATATACTATATACTCATAGTTTATTTGTGTATAAAATACGTTAAACCATTATATCAGAACCACAAAGTGACAAAATATTTAATTTTAAAAATAATGATTAGATAAGAATTATGTGAAGCTAGTTATTAAACATAATTAACAAAATACTATCATTAATTTTATATCGCATAATGTTATTAACTTTTACATTTTTTGTTAATTGATTTTCACATCAAAAACAGACACTATTAAGCTAATGCTAATTAATGAAATGAATTATATAAACGAGAAACTAGCGTTATTAACTACTTTCAGATAGCCATTATAGTTTTAAATTGATGAAGCTGTTAATCATTTTATTATTGTAAATGTATTCAAAGTTATGACAAAAGTTCAAAAACCATTTATACGTTATTAAACCCAAACATTTACTTTATATAATAGTCGATTGTGTATAACAAATTATGGGCCGATGGCGAGTTAAAATGTTTTTAATTAACTGTTACTAAGAAAAACATTATGAAGAGTTTAATATTTTTTGCCATATTATTAACACTACGTGGAGGATGTGTATATGGTCTTATCAGTGACGGATATCCCAGTAGTCCGCGCAGATTTAATATTGAAGTGGCACCTCAGCATAAGATTCAACTCTACAATTTGATCCACATATATCGAAATCATATTTAAATATTTATAAGCGAGCACATATTGGAAATAGCTTTCTAAAATCGAAATTTCATTAAAACTATATGAACTTATTTACATTGTCATTTTAATATGAATTTTCTATTATAAAAACTGTATATGGGTATTTCAATGAGTCATATTAATGATAACGCTCTTGTAAACTTATTAAAGGAAAATATAGCAAAAATATGTAGAACATAGTAGGTACTGACATGATTATGTGAATATAATATATATATTACACTTGTTTAAATTTAAAAATAAAGCTACAACAAAGATAAGAGATTACCGCATCAACCTGCTAATTTTGACACGCACGTCGAGCTCGCTCTACGTTCGACCCAATGACCTATAGTCGGATTTGATCAACTTACCTCAACTAATCGATTAGTTACCAAATAGTACTTACACTGTCGGTACATATTCCTTTGGGAATTCATTCCTAGTGTACACATACAGAAGGCAGGTTTTGCCAACCATTCCGTCGCCCACCACTGTTATTTTTAAGCGCGGCACTGTCCCCATCGTATTTACCACCACATCCAAGTTAAACTCACAAACAATTATCACTTCTCTAACAACAACGTCTATTGTTTAACACTCGTTTAAACTACAACTGTAGCATATCGAATTTAAGCGATGATTTGATCATTGGTAAGACAAATCGGTCCTTGACGAATCTTATCACTCACACTCCGTGATGTAATGATCTTATCAAACTTGTAGAAACATTTGCGATAACGCGGCAATTTAATTGAAACAAGGCGCGCGCGCACTTTGGTGGTTAAACGCGAAATGATCACAAATATTAAAATGCGCGTGATTCAACATAGTTTTGTCACAGCCAAACAGCCGGTTTGTTCATAGCGCGCGCGTATTGAAGGCGGACCTTACTGAATATAATTCCTAATTAATTCTATGTACGTATTCTGCCCAAACTGCTAACAAATGACTTACGTCAGTTTTGTCTGCTTTAACATTAAATATATAAAATCGAATTACATACATTAGATACATTATTTATTTATTGTTCCAATTTGTATCTCAACCTATGTCTTAATTGGTTTTAAATTCGGTTATAATCTGTTTGTAATATTGTGATCTTATTAATTACTTATAAGTAACAAACTTGTTTTTTTCTTTTATCATTCATGAAATTGCTATTTGTTTCATAAAAATAAACCATAAAATATTTTTAAATAATTTATTATCTTAGATTTTACATCACAAAAATAGGCATTCAAATAACAATTATTACAGTATTTTTTAATAATGTTAACACAACCATCAGTCAGTACAAGTATTAGCTATATATAATAAGAAAGTACATATTAATAATATAAGAGATCAATCAATTAAGACAATTAATACTTATGCTATTATTATATTAGGTTTTGCTGCGAGCTATTTAATTTTCACACCACCAAGTCCTTCAAGTATGAGCTCCTCCTTGAGAGCCAAAACTTCTCTTAGTAAATCTTGATTATTAGCTTGTAGCTGAGCTATTACTGCTCTTTGTTTTCGTTCACGCTCTTTTAGCCGCATGAGTGTTGAATCGCAAATATCAGCGCAAGGTGTGAAACTGTCTGTTCCCGAAAAGATATTTTTTTAGTATCAGAGAATTTTACAAATTATTTATATTACTACTATTTCTACTTTTTTAACTACCAAACTTGTCTGGACTATGATCCAGATCCTGGGTTGCAATCAAAAATGTTGAGTTTTTAGCAAGTGTCTAGAGTCAAGAGTTAGGAAGTTGACTATTATTAGTTTAAACAACATCAGCTCTATATTAAATATAAAAAACTGTCGTAAATCAGCTATTTTATGCAGAATAATTACAAACTAAGTATATAAACCTTTCATGTTTTCCACTCTATTGAAGAAAAGTAATAAAAGAAAGAAAAAAACTTTTAAGAGGAATCATAGATACAGACAGAAACAGAAAGTAATGTTTTTTTATACTATTAAATAAAATAATTTTGTGCAGTTAGTAGTAGGAATAAATATCATATATAAATAGAATATATTGAATTAATTAATCTCCATTGAAATGACAAATAATACTATTATTTTATAAATAATTTATTCAATAAACATACCTGATTTATTCCTTAGTCTATCTAAAAGCTTATTGTTTTCATGCTGTAGTCTTGCTATTTTGTTTTGCAAAGACTTCTCATTAGTCTCTTTTTGTTTAGTTAATTGATTCAATTTCATCTTTGAGTTCAATAGCTTTTGATATATATCATTAGACTGATCTGAAGCTCGCTGCGCAGAGGCAACGCATGCTCTTGATTCATTCTTTTCAGTGCTCAACTTCACATTTAATCTTTCGATTGTGTACTAGTATAAAGTAAAAAAAAAATGATATATTATTTATAGCTATCAAAAATATATACACAATCATTCATTCTATTCCTTTTCCTAGAAAATATCATAATTTAAAATTTCATTTGGTCATGTTAGTGGCTTAGACTCGATAAGATTATACAGTCACTTCTTATAATAGAAAAATTGAGTTTGAGTAGCGGGTATTAGTTTTATATTACTCGATGCTTGTTAAGATCAACATGAAATAGATACATAAAAGATTGATTTTGAAGTATTATTTTTAAGCCTAAATAAAAAGTAATATAGAAATGTTGTTAAGCCATAAAAAATATACAGTTGCTTTAACTTTTAACTCACATTTATGTGTTTGTTGCTATTTTCCAAAATATGATTTTGCTCTTCCAAGCCTTCAACTTTTTCCGAAACATTCTTGAAGTGATGCAACAGTGTCCAAACTGAATTTATTAGTTTCACGAGGGCGCCTGGACTTAAAGTATCATTTTCAACGTCTGTATGTGGGTTGAAAATGTAATCTATATTTAACAGGGAGAGTTCCTTAAAAAAAAAAAAAAAAAGCTATCTTTAAAAAAGTTGCTTTGCCCAATCCCAAATTCGCATACGTTAAAAACGTAATAAACGTAATTACATATCAAATATATACTATAATGAAATAAACAGGCAAAAGCAAAATTTTAAATAAATAAACAGTAAGGTACTCACCTCGTTCAGTCCGATTAAACATTCTTTAAAGTTCTTTAAAGTACATGGTTCATAGATAGTTGCCTTTTTGAATTTATAATTTTCTAACAACTCTTTAATTTCATCGTCTAAGCTTTCATTATCCGATGAAGTCATTTTAAAATCGACTTCGAATTAGTGCGAGTTATATTAAATTGTGAAACAAATGAAATTTAGTTAAACTTTATGACAGCCGATTTAAAACAATACAAACGATACTTGCCATTTGCCAACTTTTAAAAAAGGTATCCCAAAAATTCAAAAAAACTTCAAATAATCTAACAACATTAATCTTGTTTAAATAATAGGGTACTTTCAGTACGGAAGAAATATTTTATTAAATTTGATAAAATTTTAATGTTAATAACAGTAAATATTCTTATTTGGAGCCATAAAAGCACATTATTGTTTTAGTACATTAAAATTGAAATTCATAATTTTTAGTCTGTATGTACGTCACCTAAAACAAGAGCTGCAATGGTGTGACGTCATATAGGCAAAAACTGACTGTTATCATATTATTATGATAACAGATAATCTAAATAGTAGGATTTTATCTTATATAAATAATTAATAAGTTGGATCACCTACACTCCTGTTAACTATTATTTTAATTTCATTTTTTTATTAAATAAAAATGCAAATAGTTTTTATTTTTTTCTATTTATATGAAAAATAAAGTTTTCATTTTGTGCGTACATACGGTCAGTCTTTCATTCAATTTTACTCTAAGTTTTGTCGATGATCTACTTTTTTTTATATACTATTTTATATTTAAACGTAATCTTTAAAAAAGTATAAAATCTAAATTCTATCAAATCGCTCTACCTATTTATAATAAATAAAAATAATACTTTCTTTTCTTTATTTTTTTAATTAATTAATCATAAACATTTATATAAATCACATTATCATACACGTATATTTCAATTGACGTTATTAAATAACACAATTTTCAAAAATAAAATAGTTTACCCTAAGATAAACTTCTTTTCAGCTGACAACATTAACAGAACTGGGAAGGGAGTTACGGACAAGTTTCCTTTGTTTTTATTTTAAAAATTATGCTTTGCGGCTTGCGCGGCAAGGTAACGGATTAACCTAAAATTAATATTACTAATATTACTATATATCTTTGAAATTTGAGTTACTTGGACTGACAACTATGAGTACCGTTAGCAACGCTAACGAATTATATTTTTTATTTACGTAATCTAAATAAAATGGATAAGTAAAGTAACATCCTTCTGTTCTAGACTTTTCTCGATTACATGTTTTAGTGAAATAGAAATACTGGAGGCCGCGGCCAGTGGCGGGACTGCATTCGTTTATGCCACTTGTATATGCTCACGTCATTTTGCTGCTCCCAAGCCATTTAATTATACAAAATTAACTTTTGTATACTCTTATTCCTTATATACTCTTTTGTTTTAAAAGTCGTTAGATTTTAATAAAAAATCCAAATAAATAAGCCCGATTGTTTTTCAAACTCTACTTCGTAATTACAAAATATCTTATGATTTTATTATTTCGAACGGGTAGTGCGAATGTGGCGCTACGCGCACCTTCACCGCCTTAATAGGCGCCGCAGGGGACCAGGGGGGGTCTCAGTGATAAAAAACCTCGAGAATCCCCCTACTTGGTGGTAGGGCTTTGTGCAAGCCCGCCTGGGTAGGTACCACCCACTCATCAGATATTCATACCGCAATACAACAATAGGCAGTATTGTTGTGTTCCGGTTTGAAGGGTGAGTGAGCTACTGTAACTACAGGCTCAAGTGACATAGCATCTTAGATCCCAAGGTTGGTGGCGCTTTGACGATGTAAGGAATAGTTAATGTTTCTTACAGCGTCATTGTCTATGGGTGATGATGACCACTTACCCTCAGGTGGCTCATATGCTCGTCCGCCAACCTATTCCATAAAATAAAAAAAAATAAGGTGTTGGAGGCTCGCATAGGCGGGCCGACCGTCAGGGCGTCACGGTAGCATGCGTAAGCGGTCCCGTGGCGCCCGCCGAAAGACGGAGAGCTGGTTTTTTAGTGGGTAAACCCGTTGGACCTGGGCGCACTCGGAGTCCAGGGAACCGGGAAGTCCCACATACCCCCCAACTTCCATCACGTGGGGGGTCAGTAGTTCTCTTGTACTGTTAAATCGAACTTTCGCCTCACCGTTCTAAAATAATTTAAAAACGTAACACATGACTAATAACGTCACGGCACAGACCGCAGCATTACAAGAAAATCAACTGATTATCTAATTATTCCTAATTGACGACATATATATACACCTATTATTCTTTTTTTTTTCAATACAAATAAGAAATTAAATAGGTAAGTCAGAGGATTAAAATAAAACGAACAAATGTATTAAAATCATATTTGTTGTTTAATGGCACTTTTAAAATTTCTTTGTTATACAACATACATCTATATTAATTTGTGAATGAAATCAGTCGATTATCGTTTCTTCTATTGATCGAATTATATTTAACATTTTATAATTAGTGGTCATTTCATTATTATTATATTTCATTATCCTAAGACCGTTGTGAGATATTTCGTACTCTGTTTTACGGAGATTATTTAAAATACTGATACTTAACATTTTATCCAATTCGCTTTACTTTTAAACAGCTAACAATGACCGTCTTAATTAATTGCTATTTACAAAGTCTTAGCAACAACAACATGACCTTATATCTCTTATCTTTGAGTTTCTTTTAAAGTTTACAGAAATACTATAAAATTTAAATAATCCTTTACATAAGCTAATTTAAAAAACAGATCTGAAATATTGCTATTAGCTCGTGTATTCGCAACATTAGTTTAGTTAGAGGAAATGCAGCCGAAACCGATCCACGGTAAACAGACACTGGAAGTGGGCGGTTCCGTTAACACGTGTCACTTTTTCTTACTGTGATCAATTAGTTTGGTCTGAAAAAAAAATTGCAATGTCATAAAATGTTTACTTAACATAAGAAACAAAAAATCACACGTAATATGTAAATCGATACAAATGCAGGTTGTATGGTCGTAAACCCCAATATTTGACATTGACACAATCCACGCGATATCATTGGTTGAGAGCTTTAGTAAAATATGTTATATTATAGATTTATGGAATTAAACGGTGTTTTGAACATTAAAGAAGCTGTTATCGAAAATTTAGAGAAAAAATTCAATGTATATAATTAGTTAAGTTTAATAGTATTACAAATAAAATCATATTAATAAAGAACAGTGAGTAGTGTGCAATATAATTAAAAAAAATTATCTAATCGCATAAATTATTTTTGGTTTGTTTATTCAATTCTTTAATAGAAATAGACTGTTACTATTTATATCTGATTTAATTTTTTTTTACAAAGGTCCGAAAACAACTCCAACAACATTCAAAACGTCATTATTTCACGAATCCGTTATGAATATTATAATAGATTATAAAATATGTCACAGTTGTTTATTTGTCTTTACAGCACCTATGAGTCCATAAATTTATAGACAGTTATTAATTAATTACACATTTACCTTTGCTAAATGAAGTCCAATTTCACTGAGTCGCTTGTGTTGATAAGTCAATGGCTCGTGCAGCTTAGCGTCACCTCGTTTGTAAAAGTCGCTGTAGTCCAGACGGAATGCCAACGTTTGAAGCGAGACCTCCGTGTGCAAGGCTAGCTTTAGGATCAACGTTGTCACATGACCTCTAAAAGAGCAATAAATAATGAATATAAAAAATAATATCATAATAGACATAACTCTTAAAGTAATAATAATAAAGGTTTAAAAGTTTCCATTATCAAGTTCCAATATCGTAATCGTAATATGCAAAAAGTCTACAAACTCACCGGTAAGTACGCGCCCAAACATTAAGGTCGGCTTTTCGGTTACCTAGGAACTGTTGGAAAATTTTTCTCTTCTCTTTATCTTGCGCTTCATCAGCAGCGGTGAATGCATATTCTCCTACAATAAAATGTAATAATAATTACATCACATTACTTAAATTCTTCCTTGCAAACAAAAAGGTAATAATCATCTAGTTGTACCTCGTGATATACGATCGGCTTTCAACTGTTCTAGTCGCTCGCGGCGCTCAAGTTCAGCATTAATACCCGCATGCAGCGTCGTCTCGAAACTACGCAGGGCGAGTGTCTCGTTCAAAACATTGCCCAAGTACGATTGCAGTTCCTGTAGTAAAAATATTATTATTGATATCTAATAATTTGATCATGCTGTCATCATGCAAATTTTTTATTCATAAAAATATTATATTTTACTCAGTGGTAGGGCTTTGTGCAAGGCCGTCTGGGTAGGTACCACCCACTCATCAGTTATTCTACCGCCAAATATCAGTTCTCAGTATTGTTGTGTTCCGGCCTTAAGGGTGAGTGAGCCAGTGTAACTACAGGCACAAGGGACATAACATCTTAGTTCCCAAGGTTGGTGGCACATTGACGATGTAAGGAATAGTTAATATTTCTTACAGCGTCATTGTCTATGGGCGATGGTGACCACTTACCACCAGGTGGCCCATATGCTCGTCTGCCAACCTATACCATTAAAAAAAAAAAAGAAAAATAAAAAATTTTTGAATGGAATCAAAAGCGCTTAAAGTATTCGGGGTGTAGACCTGCGTGGTGTGGTGGATCATGGCATGTATGGAGTGGCGGTCGAGCGCGCGGTGGTGCAGCGCCAGCAGGCGGTCGAGGTGGTGGCGCGCGGCGGCGGCGGCCAGCAGCTCCGCCCACGCCGCCTCCGCGCCCTCGCAGCTGGCCTCCTGCAGCGCGCCGCACAGCCGCAGCGCCTCGGCGCGCAGGCACGACACGCGCCGCATCAGGCCCCACACCTCTATGAGATTTAAGGTACATATTTTTATTTACAAAAAATTAATAAATAATAAATAAATAAATAAATATGAGACAACATCACATACATTACTCTGATCCCAATGTAAGTAGCTGAGGCACTTGTGTTACGGTAATCAGAAGTAACGACGGTACCACAAACACCCAGACCCGAGACAACATAGAAAACTAATGGTAATCTACATCGACTAGGCCAGGAATCGAACCCGGGACCTCAGAGTGGCGTACCCTTGAAAACCGGTGTACACACCACTCGACCATCGAGGTCATCGTCGAAATTACCGTAATAGTGATCGAGTCGATACTAAATTAATCATAGAATATAAAGCATTGACGTTGAATAATACAAAATGTTCCTGAATTAGCGATTTAGGGCGATAAGAAAAGAAGTTTCTACAATAGAGCGAAAGAGGACTCTACCTGGCATGTGTTTGAGTCGCTTCTGCAGTATAGCGTGGTCGCGCCAGGCGTGGTGTAAGGCGTGCTCGATGCGCTTTACGCGCCACAGCTGCGTGAACAACGCGCGGTAACGTGCGGCGCAGGTCGCTGGGAAGAGTGTTCCTAATGGGCCGTCCACGCGGTACTGCAGTGCGAATACGTCCCAGCCATTATCCTCGCGACCGTCACCTGGACACATTTTTTTCCCCTTTCAAAACAAAGTTACTTTGATCGCTATAGAAATCAGCACCAGGTATGATTTTGTAATATAATATTGAGAATACCATTATCAATTTTATTTAACTAACAATTAGGATAGAGGTTGACGTGTAAGCGCGCCAGCACGTGCGGCGGCTCGAACTGCGCGTTGGTGGCGCGCACTGCGGCCTCCAGCGTGCACGTCAAATTGTGCACGTATAATGATGTCGCCGGTTTGTTTAGCTCCTCCCTACACCAAACAAGTATATGTTGTTGTTGAGTTTCTTTTCCCTTCTTAAAAGTCTTAATATTTAAAAGAATATTTCCAGGCAATATTAAATAGTCTTTTTTTTTTTTTTTCATAATAGTCAAGAAAACAGTCTTCAGAAGACTTTCATTACAAGCTACTCACTGCAGCAGCGTCATGAGATGGTGTACGAAGTCTCCCTGCGCGAGCAGCAGGTAGCGGCGGTGCGCGGCGAGGTGGTCTAGCAGGTGGTGGTGCGTGGTGAGCGCGGCCAGCAGGCGCTGCGCGGCCGACGCGTGCGCCGCCGCCACGCCCTCGCGCAGCCCGCTCGCCTGCCACCACGCCGCACTCTCGCTCCCTGTTCATATTCACATGCTACTATTTTAGAGAAACTTTTGCAACATTTGAGTCGAGATGGCCCAGTGGTTAAAACGCGTGCATCTTAACCGATGATTGCGGGTTCAAACCCAGGCAAGCACCGCTGATTCATGTGCTTAATTTGTCTTTATAATTCATCTCGTGCTCAGCGGTGAAGGAAAACATCGTGAGGAAACCTGCATGTAACAAATTTCATAGAAATTCTGCCACATGTGTATTCCACCAACCCGCATTGGAACAGCGTGGTGGAATATGTTCCAAACCTTCTCCTCAAAGGGAGAGGAGGCCTTCAGCCCAGCAGTGGGAATGTACAGGCTGTTGTTGTTGTTGTTGTTGTTTCTAACAGAAAATTCTTCATTATCAATAACAGGTTACTCCTATTAAACGTACCAGTTCGAGGCGGCTCGAGAAGTTGGTTCAGGTGGTGGTGGTGGTCGGCGGGCACGGGCTCGTCGGCGCACGCCTCCCGCATGAACACGACGCTCTTGCCAGTTGCCAAGATCTGCGCCGCCTGCTCGCGCGACATGAACGATGGCACCATCCACTCCCTACGCATACCAACGCACATGTGGACAATTTTTGATTTTCTATTTTTTTTAATAATAATAATAATAATCATTTATTTCAGACCATAATTTACATAGATCCATATAGTGTTAGTAAAAATAAATTAATTAATCTTAATACCTAAATTGGTTAGTAAGTTCACAAAAGCAATTTTACTTAATTATTTATGTATGACATTTTTTTTTTAAACTTATTTTAAAACTATTCTACTGGACTACGTGAAGTCGTATCCAGTGAGCTAGTATTGGTGAATCCCAGCGGTCCGACAATGCACGCAAGATGGTGTTGGGACTGTCCCGTACTCATCGAAGTAAGGACGCGCAGTTAATTTAATGAGTAGTTTTAATTAAATTAAAAATAATACTTTATTATCTTCAAAAGATAAGCACTCACCTTACTCTGTATTTATCGTGCCACATTCTATCAATCGGCACACCACTTCTGCTTTCGATGAAGAACTCATTAAAGGGATCGTCGATTTCTCCTGCAAAGCGACACGTTTAATTACAAGAATTCAAAACGAAGCATGATCGTCATATACTACGTCATAACGGTAAACGCGGCCTGCGTACCGTGTAGCAGCCAGCGAGTGAGCATGAGCAGTAGGGGGTAGGTGAGCGCGGTGAGCAGGCGGCGCGCCAGCGTGGCCACGCGCTCATCCCCGTGCCGCACGAAGCGGTGCACGCACGACGCCAGCTCTCCGCCTGCGCGGGGAAATAACGCGTGTGTGTCAATGTCAAATGTCAAATGTGTCTGACATCTATCAGAATTGGTCTTCTAGCTTATCTTAACACATTTTGATATCTAATATTATATTACTGAACTAAAACGTATTGTATGCTTAGAAAACAAAAACATTTTTGTAACCTTTTTTATGATGTGCCGTATGTGCAATATTGGCGAGCCAGGTCAGGCGATGCAGGGGTTCGTAGGCCCACACGCAGACACGTCGCAATGTACCACCGCCGCCGTCACCTTCGCACACCTGTAAAGATTTTACCCTTAGTAAATATAATAAATAAAAAATATCATGTTAAGCCTATTCATAAGTTACCTGGGACTGCAATAGTGCAATACTCCGATAATATTCTGTGAGTTCATCTCTTATTGATGACACTAATCCTTCGCCCATTAAACCTTAACAAAAAAAAGGTCAACATTATAGTTACAACAGTTTGAAGAAACATTTATAAATATAATTGATGTTCTTTAGTAAAATATTTAAATATCGTACCTTGCGGCATGAGTCCCGATGCGGGGTCAATAAACTCCTTGAGACGATCATGAAGGAACCCCAAGTGAGCTATTCGAGAATACAATGTTTGCGCTGGGCGGGACCAATTAGCTGTATTAGATGCCTTTACGCCTGTTGCGGCTAATACTGCGTCTCGCACGCAGGCACGTTCGCTCGCTCGTTCTTTGAACAATATAAACGTACGCTTCTATGAAATTATACAAATATATATATCACTAGCTTTGGCAGTGGCTTCGTCCACGGAGAAATTTAATATAGCTTATGTAGCATAAGATACGATTATTTTTAAAAAATATTAAGATAACAATTTATACTTTAAAACATTGTTGATCAGTACTACATAACATACGCAATCTAAGTTGGCAGTAAGGCACAAGTTGCTACGCAAAAACTGTTTATAGGAACAGAAACGCGTCGAAAGTTTCGGTAATTGGGGCTAGAGAACAAAGTTATATATAGTAAACTAAATAGTAATTATCGTAATTGTTTATAATGAATAAACATTTCTTGAAAATTTATTGTATTCATTGTTGTGCTGTGAAACATTATAATATATCAAATGTTTTACCATTAGATTGCAAGGCCACAACCAAGTTGCTATTGTTAGATGGTAGGCTCATGTTAGAGCTTTGTTGTTTCAGAGCATTATTTCCCCAGCCGACCGATCCTATAGTGCTTTTACTGGAGCTTGATGTTGCTGCTGTTGAACCTAGTGCATCATTCTAAAATACAATATTCATGAATTATTTAATGCATACCTATTATTTTGTATTGAACATGTTATCAGTATCTTTATAATAATATATTTGATCAATATATTTGGTTACAAACCATTTTATTTTACTCTTGGTATAACCAATTCCAATAAAGAAGGAATAAATTTAAACAAACCTTAAACCGTCAACATTCAAAACATAGTTTTTTTATTAATTCATAATAAATATCATAGATTATTCAAGTTCTCAACAATATCATATATTCCTCTTGTTGCTAAATTTTTTATAATGTGTTTACTGCTGTCCATAGTGACCTCTACAGCATCACCAGGCATGGTAGACTAGTTAAAATACTCAATTCTCTATGTAGGGAATGTATTTGAGCGTCCTAATAAGGTCCCTTTAGAAGGCCAAATCTCTGCATAGGAAATCTAGAAAATATTAATCTACGCAATGTGAAGAAATTGGTTTTGAGGAAAGCTCTAGTGATAAAATGAAATGTACACTTATTTAAACTCAAATACATTCCTTTGAAAATGTATTTTATCATATATTTATTTAACTGGCAAGTCTTTATTCAGAACACATTATTACATCAGAACAATTATGGGAATTGATAAACATATATTATTTTTATTAGAATATGAAACAATGCTAGAGACTATTTGTTTTCTTACTATTATTTTTTTATAAATTATATTCTGATACAAATACATTGCAGAAAGAAAATAAGAATATAAAGATATAAAAAAATATTTATAGAAATAATAATAAATAAAATGGAATAGACAAAAACTCACAGTATTTCCAAGATTAGGTATGGGGAATAATTGTTGTGTGGATTCTGAGTTCTGTGGCGTCTCCGAAAGGGCTAACAGTAATGAAAGCACAGCAACTCTTTGCTTTAGTACGAACTAAAATGAAAAATTATAGCATTATCACTTTAAAATTATAAATAACATATATATATATATCTAAACAAAATGCCTTACTGAATTCTTTAGTTTTGCATATGACTCATTAAACTTGTCTGCATCCTTTGCTGACAAACTGGCTAATCGGGAATGAATCTTTTGACAAAGAAGTTTTTCATCTTGAACTGATCGAGATTTCTCACTCGTAGAAGACAAATATGAGAGTGCCAGTTCATAAGCTCCATCTGAAAATAATTTATCTGTCTATAAATATATGCTTAGCTTAACTACTTCAAAGTATTTGGGAAAATTAAAAAACTGCCTTTTTTAAGCTTCAATATAAAATCTTTAAAATATTGTTGCATTTTGCGCTTTAAAAATGTATCGAAAATGAATAATATTATAGCTAACAAATAAATTGACAAACAATATTTTTAAAAAAAGAAGCTTACCTGGATCAGGTGACAATCTTTCGCACAATTTATGAAGTAATGTAGCAACTGTACTTGCCGGGACTTCCATTTAAATTTCCGATAAACAATGCGCTATAATTAGTAGGCATTCAAAATAAATTTCTGTTTGAATTTATATTTAAAATGTTGTTATTTTGAAAAAGCGCATTCGTAACATAAAAATAAACCACATGTAATTAATTATAAATTAGAAAACTTACAGTTGTTCTTTAAGATTTTAATTTGATATTTACAATTTTGTCTAACTGGCGAATTGACAGTTGCACTTTGAAGTTTGAAGCTTTGAAGTTATAATTTAACTTTTTTCATTTTACTGACTGAGTGGCTAACGATTGCAAACATACAGCTTACAGATGGACCGGAAGATACTATTTCCAGGGTTGATTTCCAGACTGAAAACTCTTTGTATGGATCTATAATAGTGTTAGAATGGAAAGTTACAAAATACATACAGTTTAGTAAATACAACGAGACAATAGTATTTTTGCGACGTAAACGAAGACAAAAAAAGAGTAGGCTATATCGCATGTTAAAAGAATAGTATATCATTGTAGTATGATATTTTTCTGATTTATATATGTTCATGATGTTACGCAATACATTTCATCTACAATGTAAGTAAAATATAATATATTTAAATTTATTTTTAATTAAAATTAAATAAACTAATATGTTCATCTTATCTTTTCGTTGGAAACTTTCCATATCTATGTATTCTTAACAACATAAAGTTTTTGTTATGAATATAAAAATGTATTGGCTAGTCTGAACGCAGTACAAAAAAATGTTCGGCGAATGTAACTCTGAGTGTGACGGGGGCGCTATTGAGCGAGTAGTCTGAGGAGCCAAAAGAGCACACTAGCGCCACGGACACGATCACGGCGTTGACGCTGATTTTTCAGAAGCTTAATATTCTACTCAATGTACCTATTCCTATATCAAACTGTAAAGTGAACAACAGTAAATAGTTCTCGTGAAAAAAAAACATTATGATTGCTTTATTTGTTTATTAGTGTTTCAGTTAATTTAGGATTGAATCGTAAACATCGATGTGTAAACATGAGTTTTTCAATAGATGAAGTGAATTTTCTCGTGTACCGATACTTACAAGAATCTGGTATTTACTTTCTGACAACTATGTATCAGACGCTAGAATGCATTGTTTTTAAATTTAAGTGCAACATCAACTGATGATGTTATTTTTCAGGTTTTCATCATTCGGCGTACACATTTGGAATTGAGTCTCACATTTCTCAAAGTAACATAAACGGAGCTCTAGTACCACCAGCCGCTCTATTGAATATATTGCAAAAAGGTCTTCAATATACTGAAGCAGAAATAACTATTGGAGAAGATGGTAAGAAAAATATAACTTTGGTAATAAATGTGAATTAATGTATATATGAAAAACAAGTGACTCATCCATATACAGATTAATAAACTTAAAATAAGAAATACATATTTATACAAACACTTTACATACTAAATTTAAAGGTAAATCCATTTGCATAAGAGTAATAATGATAAATATCTCAGATTACCTCTTTTTATTCAAGGCACAGAAACTCGTCTCACAGAAAGCCTTAGTTTAATTGATGCAGTGACACCTGACATTGTTGCTGCTCGACAAAATGCTCACAATGCACAAAAACAAGCTAATAAAGAACCGGGCTCAGGAGGGGAACAGAATGGTGTTGATGTAAGTGAAATATAAAGAGCAAATTTAATAACATGATATTTACCATTTGTTATGAAATAACCTTTATTTAAAAAAAAAACACCATATATAATGTATAACCATTTTTAATATATGATTTTTGTTAATTATAGACAATCAATCTCCAGGGAACTACATGTACTGCAGCTACAACAACAGGTGGGGCTGCAACTCCAAGTGCCCCCGAGAATATGGATGTAGATCAGTCAATTGAAATACCTGCTAGTAAAGCAACAGTGCTTAGAGGACATGAATCAGAAGTATTTATATGTGCATGGAATCCCAGTACAGATCTTTTGGCAAGTGGATCAGGAGACAGTACAGCTAGGTAAGTATTATTTTTGTTAAAATAAAACATGGTAAAGGTAATAATTTTGGAGGACAATTGACTGGTATTATGTTTGTGTAAGGTTGTAATTCGATTTTCTTGAAGACCTTCAAAAATTAATTCAGTCTACTTGATGGTAGGGATTTGCGAAAACCCATCAGCCTCATCATGTACTGTCAAATATTCTACTGCCAAGTAACATCTTTATTACATTAATGTTCTGGTTTGAAAGGTCAGTGAACCAGTTTAATTATAGGCAAAAGTTATATACTAACTTATGCTTTGGCAATATTAGGAATAGTTAAAATTTCTTTTGGTGCCCTTATATATAGTCAGTGTTAACCTGTTTCTGTCAGGTGGCCCATTTGCTTGTTTGTATACCAATTTCATAAAAAACAAAAATTTTAGGATATGGGACATGTCAGATAATCCTGCCACTACTCCTAACCAGCTGGTTTTGAGGCATTGTATTCAAAAAGGTGGAGCAGAAGTACCCAGTAATAAGGATGTCACATCATTAGATTGGAATGTAAGTCCATGTGTATTTCTTATTGTACAATAGAAATTTCTCGAAAAGAGTTTCATTAATTTAAATTAACTATCTTTATTTTAGTGTGATGGTAACCTTCTAGCAACTGGATCTTATGATGGTTATGCTCGTATATGGACAACAGATGGTACATTAGCTTCCACTCTAGGTCAACATAAGGGCCCAATTTTTGCTCTCAAATGGAATAAACGAGGAAATTATATTTTAAGTGCTGGGGTAAGTTTAAATAAAATTTTAGTAAAAATACTAAAATATTCATTTAAAACTGCTTTATCTACTCACAACTTACTATTTTTAGGTTGACAAGACAACAATTATTTGGGATGCAGCATCAGGGCAATGCACACAGCAGTTTTCATTCCATGCAGCACCAGCACTGGATGTTGATTGGCAAACAAATACTGCATTTGCATCATGTTCCACAGATCAGTGTATTCATGTCTGCAGACTTCATGTAGATAAACCTATAAAGAGCTTCCAAGGCCACACAGTTAGTACCAATTGATTATAAAATAACAATAATTAAAATGTTCTTATATATTTCTAAATTTAAAATGTTTATATTCTTTTAGAATGAAGTAAATGCAATTAAATGGGATCCACAAGGACAATTACTCGCATCCTGCTCAGATGACATGACACTTAAAATTTGGTCAATGAAACAAGACACATGTGTTCATGATTTGAAAGCTCACTCCAAGGAAATATATACTATAAAGTGGTCTCCAACTGGACCAGGTACACAAAATCCTAACATGAATTTGATACTTGCCAGTGCATCTTTTGATTCAACGGTACGCTTATGGGATGTAGAAAGGGGAGTTTGTATTCACACACTTACAAAACACACAGAGCCCGTCTACAGTGTTGCATTTTCGCCTGATGGAAAGTTTTTAGCCAGTGGTTCATTTGATAAATGTGTACACATATGGTCAACTCAAACAGGAGGCTTAGTTCATTCTTACAAAGGCACAGGAGGTATCTTCGAGGTGTGTTGGAATTCAAGAGGTACTAAAGTAGGAGCAAGTGCTAGTGATGGAAGTGTTTTTGTCTTAGATTTACGCAAGTTATAAAATATTTGTAATATTATTTCTTATAACATCATAGTGACAAAACATCTGATAATATATATAATTTGTCATTTTATTTAATAAAAATTGTTTCTAGTTGAAATAATTTTTAATAGCAATATATAATTAAAGTATGGGAAATGCCCTATTTTGTTTTTTCTTACATTTTTTTCACAAAAATAATAAAACAATACTCAAATCAAAAAAAATAATTTCATCTATTAGATGTTTGAGGAATACAATCTTAAATATGTGCATTGACAGTTATTCATTTAAACCTAAGATTGTAAATTTTTTTATAATATATATTGATATTTTCAATAAAGATTTACTTTCACATTTTATTTCATTAACATTTAATTTAACAAACTTTTTTTTTGAAACGTTAGTTGTGGTCTGCAATAAAGAAATGATGTTCAAAATTTCTTTATTTACAACTTCAAATGTTGTTTTGAATGTTGATGAGGTGGTTCTTAAAATATATGATGTAAAATTGAATGTATACATGTCATGGAGTATTACATATGTTAATTAAAACTATCTATACATTACAAATGACATTGAATATGTTAAAGGTATGTTCATTTTTACCATTTTTGATCGGAACATCCTTTTATTTGTGATCTTTTTAAATATTATCTTTATTTTAAAATGTAATCATACAATCAGAAAAATTTAATAAAATAAAATTTAGTTATTACATTCTCTTTGCCAAATAAATGATTTTCCAATGATGAATTAAGCTGTATGGACAGATTATATTTTTACTAGATATATTGCAAATTTTTGGATTTCAAATTATCTGGATAATATTTCTCAAATTTAACCAATAACCAAAATACACAGAACATGTATATTAGTTAATGGTATTACATTACATAAGATCTTTTTATTACTGATTTATAAAGACAGTAAAATCTGGTGAAATAATAGTGGTTTTTAGGATATGAAATTGAAACTAGGTACAGTTTGAAAAGTGATCAGATTTGTCACACTGTATTGAACATCTAGGCAATAAAAAAAAACAATATAAAGTGATATTATACATTATATTTCCATGGGTCTTTTGTAAGCCAGTAAATCATCATGTTTATATAAAGTGTGTAGTTTTTCATACATATATTTAAAGAAATATAAAAGGTTGTCATACTGTCCATCATATGGTTTGCATAAAGTATGATTTTCTTGTGTGTGTATTGGAAATTGTTTAGTAAGTTCATTTTCATAGAGTATACTACGACCCCAAGCACTCATATGTAACTCCAATAATAACTGATGCAATGCTTCAATTGTTGAAAGATACCATCTAGGACTTCCCTTTTGATGGCGCCAAAACTGGGATATTCTATTTTGTAATACAATTTGTGGTATTTTCTGTAATCTTTTGTCTGCAAATATTCCTCGACTCTGATTCCATGTACTATCAATTAAAACTAACCGATCAATTGGTAATTCTTCTGCATGGTATATTTCGTTATTATCATTATGGTTGAAGATTTTTGTCATTAAAGTACCAACATTATAACCAGAAGGCAATTGAGCTAAAACATTTTCTGTGTAAGTCTGAGAGTTGCATTTACCCGTAAACAACTCTTTAACAGTGCGAGCTTCTGTTCCTGGATACAACAAAACAGTTCTCCCATCTAATATATATTCTGGTATTTCAGGATATGTATAGACATTAACATCGCCAGGAGCTAAGACAGCAGCATGAGCTGCGGTGCTTTTACCATCTATTTCACGTTTGTGTTTGATTATGTCAACTTTTATTGGCAGCTAAAAATAAAAAATATAAATATTCATTATAAAATAAAAAAAAAAACAAACTATTTAACAATATAAAATAAAGTTATGATCTTACGCTACATCTCGGAATGCGACCTTCTAAACAAGACACGGGAACAAAGCATGTATAACAAAAATACATTCGTGATTTGCCACAACGTGGGCATGGGCTACGATTGCTTACACTATCTAATGTATTGGAATTCGATATTTTAAGTCCCTCAAATGGATTATCGTCACGACTTCTTGCTTCAGGACTTTTAGGGTTCATATTTTTTATTTAGATATCTCTAAGGAATAGGCTTATAAACTTCCTACGGAAGATGGGATTGAGTTTTATGAGTTCATACTAATAATTAATAAAAATAACTTAAATATAAATGTAGTAGGTCAGTAAGATAGGTATCTACTTCTTGCACGACATCATACCTTCATACCACAAGTTTGACGTTGACATAAAATAAAATAGGAAATATTAAACTTCACAGATAATACATACATAATTATTTACATGATATTCTTTATTTAATAGTACAATACTACAATCAGTATTTTATAGAAGATACTTTAAAGTTCAAACGTGTTTGATGTAGTATAATAGTATAAAACTTCAGAAGTTTTCTAAAGTCTTACTCCTTGAGCATTACTTTATAAGCGATTGTAACCAAATCAAATAAAAATATACTTTATCAAGTATATACAATCACGTTTGAATCGTCCTTTTACACAATTAAATAATATACAAATCTGTCAGCTTTAAATGTATTTTCTATCGAAATAAAACTGTTAGGAACTCAGAAGATACGTGGTAACTCTTCTTCAGCATTTAAAATGATATTTTTTTTTCAATTAAATACAATATTTTTATATAATATATTCTGCTTGAAATTAACCAAATACAATATCCACACTTTTTATTTCTACTAACATTATAAATGCGACTGTAACTCTGCGTGTGTGTCTGCCTGTCTGTCAGTCTACTGCTCTGTGACTGCTAGGTCACTGAATTGAATTTGAAGAAATTTGGTACATATTAAGCTTGAACGCCTAAGAACGACACAGGTATATTTTCCTTGCGTAATACCAAATCCTAAATCGCGAGTAGTTACGGGTAACAATTAGTCCTTTATATATTTTTGTGTTAAGTTATTCGATATTAGTAGGTATATAGTACAATGTTTAAAAAGTACTTAAAAAGATTGATTTTCCTAATAAAAGCTACAAACATTTATATTTCAGTAAAATAAGCACGTTATCTTGCCATATCTTTCAGCCATTTTGGTGACGTAATATTGGTAAAAACAACAGTTGTGAATGTACGACAATTAACGCTAACAACTGTAAATAGTTGGTGTTTTAGGGAAAATGTTGAATTACAATCGGTGTCTTTGCATTGTGTCCTAGCATTAAATGACTAGCATTAAAAATTCCTGAAAGGTTGTTTATCAATGTGCCAGATGATATTGAAGTGTCAGTTTTTGCCTAAATGATGTCATACGACGGCTGCTTGTGTTTTCACATTATATACAGACTAGACATTACGACTTCTAATTTTAATATAGTACGACAATAATACGTTTGTATACTTAAAATCAGAATCTTTAAGTATGTTTCTAGAAATATTTTAATTTTGATCAAATTTATTTTTTACTACTGATAATGCCCTATACTTGCTTTTTTAATAAACGTTTTTATTTGTGAATTTTACCTAAAGACGTTAATATTTTTTGACTTAAAAGTTCAATGCCATATTTAGATGGGAGTAAGCCGATATTAGTAGGCAGTAATGATGGAATTTAGATTTAAGAATTATTATTTTCCTCGATGTACGACGAAGAGAATAAAATCGAGTAGTGCGCTTTATTTACTTGAAAATACTTTCAAGACAATTTGGTTGTTGTAATTAGCGCACAAAAATTTTTATCCAAGTAAGCTTTAAAGAGTATTTAGTTAACACAATCATGCTTTAATAAGATAGATCTTTACTCATGCAAAAGTTTTAATTTAATCTGAGCAAGACTGAAACAATAATTAGCGCATAATAAATAAATTAATCTCTTTTTGGTGATTATTATTAATGATAGTTTAAATGATATTGAAACGATAACGGAAGGCTCATATGATACTACATTTGCCTGTTTTTTATTATTGATCAACTCAATGTTTAAATTACTTAATTGTTTTACTTAATATTAAAATGTCGGAAATGTTTTCAATTACATTCATTTAATCAGTAGGGTAGTGTTTGGTGTACCCCAGGTCTATGTTATTAACATTTTTTAATATATTACCATTTTTAAATGTACTGGTAAAGAAAATAATATTTTATTTATTTATGAAATATAAATTAAATTACTGATTTTTTTAAAGAATTATTTTCAAAACATAATATACATCTCGAACGAAATACGATACATGTACCATAACAAACCCTACAAATATATCATCTATTTTCGTTATTACGTCAAAGTGTAGTGCTTATTTGTGATTTAAAATATTTTACAGTAATTCAAGTTTAAAGATAAGGTAAATCAATTTGCAATAATAGAATTATGATTTTATTTATGAAGCAGTTTTTATACCCTTAAAAGGATTCCTGTGATATTCCTATTACCTATCTTGTTTAGGACAATGACGCCATTTTGTCGCGCCGGCTGATCAGTAATATTATTTTTAAATAATTTTCCATAATATCGTCTGTTAATTACAATAAAAAGTCTATTGTTTAAATTGGCAGTACCCTGGAATATAGTTTGGACGATAGTTTTGTGTAAACCAATGCGCATACTGACGATGTTAATATATTGATTATGTGTATTCTATACCGCAAGTATGAATATCGAAAGGATGTTATTTAGTTTATTTGTAGTGATATTAGAAAAAATACTTTAAATTGTATATGTTGCTTAAATCGCTTATAAATATATTTTTTTTACTGTATAAACTGATACTTCTATTAAAAGTACTTACAATAAAATCTCTTAATAAAGATTCACTTTGTTTGTTTGTTAAACTGGTCAAAAATATGTGTTTTAAATCTTATCATATTGATTTAAGGAGGAGGGAAATGATTAGAGTTATGTTATAATAATGACAATATCAATGAAGGAACAAGATCAGATGCCCGGGGAGGTAAATAATTTGCTATGTTTTTTGTATGGAAACTATAGAAATCATTGTTTTTATTAAATTAATTTGTTTTATTATGAATACCTTTTTTATTATAGATGGGGTTCCCCGAGGCTAAACTCAAAGCATTAGAAGAAAAAATTTCCCATCCCCGATGGGTGGTACCTGTTTTGCCTGAACAGGAGTTAGAAGCTCTTTTAGTTGCATCCACTGAGCTAGCTGCAAAAGGTTTGTTTCTTATAATTAGTATGAAATAATTAAGTCAGTGGTGTGGTAATTTGATACCATAATATTTTATTATTTTTATAGGCGAAGATATAAATAATCCAGCCTGTCAAAGGTTTTATAGTGATGCTTTGACGGTGTCATTTACAAAGATTTTAACTGACGATGCGGTCTCATCTTGGAAGAATAACATTCAACAATGTGTGCGATCAAACTGTGAAAAGCTGGTTAAATTATGTGCCATGAAGTTGGATGATTCTAGATTTTTACATTTGCTACATATAGCTTTCAATCCTAACAACAAGTATGATTTTTTTATATAAACATGTTTAGACTATAAGCTCATTTGTCAGTTTCTCATGTTTATTTTATTTTTAGATTTCATACTTTTAATGCATCAAGATCATCTGAAGGTTTATCGGCAGCAAATGTTTCTACAACTGCAGGGCAGGGTTCGACACAGGAGTCTGAAATATTTGCAAAATCACAAGATCATCGGACACCAAGAGGATGGCTGGTCCATCTTATTAATGTGTAACTATCTGTCAAATACTATTGTTACTTCTATCTTGATTCATCTTCATCTGAAGTGTTAAATATGAGAATCTTTATTTAAAAAATGTTATCTGATTTATAGATTTGGCCAAGCAGGAGGTTTTGTTAAGTTAAGGGAAAGATTTGAATCTATTATGGGCTTTAAAAAATCTGAACTGACTTCATCGGTTATTAGTGAAGAAAAAGTATTGAGTGAAATAATGGAAAAAGAAAATGAAGAAAATAAATTAAATGTAACTGAAAATATCATTCCTGTAACAGAAAACATGGAGGTTTGTGCGTTTTACAAATGTTGAGAAAAACACAAAGGACATATAAAACATGGATATTATATGGGTATTAAATGTGAATAGAAGCTATGCTTATAAATTAATTGATTTCAGAATTCAATTACAAGAAATGAACAACCATCCTCTCTAGAACAATCTACAAGTGGTGATACACGAGTGGCTGCTGTGTGGCAATTAATACGCCCTTTTGGTGTTTGCCATGATCTCCTTACTCCAAACACTGTCACTATATACCTCTTACCTGTTTTGGTAAGCATATGATTATTGTTTATTTTAATAGGTTAAGTTGGCTTACCTGATTGCGTTTAACTAGAGATACTGTCATTACAAGAAGTATGAATGCAGAGCTAATCAATTACTTGGTATTATGATTCTGTGCAAGCAGGTTTGGGTTAATACCCGTCACATATTATACCGCTAAAAGTGCAGTAGTTTGTATGGTTTTGGTTAGGTTAGATGATTATTTTAGTTTACAATGTTTGTGATAGCTCAACAATGTATGGGAAGATTAGTATTTCTTACAGTATGAACAAATATGGTTAGAGGCAACAAAGTACTAATATGATGTTTTATTTGAGACAATGTTTTCTATTAATAAGTTATGAGCAACATTGAAGTGTTGTATTAATTTTCAAATTTCTCTTATTAAATTATAGGAATGTATTCCAACTCTCCTCGAAAGTCTTACAGATGAAGAATTAAAAAGAGAAGCTCGTGGCAGTGAAAACAAAACTGACACAGTGTCTTGTTTGATTCGAGCCTGCAAATCTGTTTCTGTTAAGACTCCTCAACATCACAGTCTCTTGAAATGTAAGTTATTGTTATAATTCACATTTTATTGATATAAGAAAAATGTGTTTTTCATTAAATATTGTGTAACATTCAAAATATGAGTGCTGTAAAGAAAATTAGTGAAATACAGGAATAAGTGATTCTTGTTTCAATCACGATTTCATATATTTTATAAAAACTAAATTTATTTCAAATCGAGTAAAGTAATTAAATTATATAATATTAATTTATTATAATGATATAGCAGTCATATGTATGTTTTTATTTTACCTTTGTAAAGTAACACAATGACTAAAAATATCATGTTTGTCATATGTAATGATCATTACATTTGAATGAAATAAAACAAAATATTTTTTCATTTTTGTATTTTCAATTAAGATATAGTTATTTTTTAATTCCTACTTTTTTAGCAGAATGGATTTTATCTTTAAACTTTTATTGTAATGAAATATATAAAACACACTTGGCTACAAATTCAGTGCTATGGGTTTATACATTATTGTGAAATTATACTAGGAATACTATATTTATAATATGAATTAAAAACTAAGCTGTCTAAGGTTTGAGGATGTGTAGCATCATCTAAAATTAGGATTATTATCAATGTTGATCATTAACTTTTATTTCAGAAGCAAGATGAGGTTATATTTATTAAGTGGGTAAATGAACGTGATTGGGAAGCATTACTTCAGGTTGAAGGCTGGTTGCAGACCCTGTAGCTGCTAAGGGGCGCAGTTTTTGTTTCTCCCCTATGCTGCTACATTGTCTGTAATCATCCTGCAAACGTCATTACACGAGACTCGCCACATCAGCTTCTAGCGCATGTTTATATTTTTGTATAAACTGAAACAATTTATATTTCGAGTCTAAAAGACGCTGATATTATAAATTGTTTTTAAGTTTATTTGGGTTATCCAAATGCTAAATGTAAAGCTCCAATTACATATTTTATTAAGGGTTATTGAAGAAATAGTCCTAGTGACTATTTATTTAATAGTCCTAGAGACTATTTCTTCAATAATACTTAATAAAATATGCATTTGATTTAGTGTTATTATTTTAAGTTGTAGTTTAAGTGTCGTCTTTATTATGCGAAGTGTTGGTTGTATGGACTATGGACTATACAGTCTGACGCGAGGGTATGGTTTCCTGACCTCTGTCTGTTGCTTATGACCGGTAATGCACTAGTAAAGTAAGCAGTTTACAAGGCCTTGTATTTTTGCTTGCTACTAATATTGCTCAAAATCGTAACATGTTACAGAATTATTTAATACGTTAATAGGGTGATCAATTGATATAAATATTTTTAACATATCTCTTCACTATGTCTTCAAATCGACTACTGACATGCCAGGAACCCATTTTCTTAGCGGTTGGATATTATTGTCAATATCTCAAATGCAGTATTGTATTATAATGTTGTCTTAAATTTTCGCGATTACACATTGAAATAAAACTAGCGATAACGGATTTGAATCGCTGTAAAGTGCTCGAAACGTCGGGATGTTAAAAATAATTAATATACGCGATTCAAATCCGTTATAGCTAGTTTTATTTCAGTATTGTATTATGTTCATAATATGTGTTTATATTGCAATTATTATTTGTAATGTGTTGAACTATAATTTTTAATATTTCACAGTCGAAGTAGTGACGTTAAAAATAGTTTTCTTTTTTTTTTACAGCTTTAGAGATGTTTCGATTGAAGATGATTTTACGATTATTACAAATGTCTTCATTTAATGGGAAAATGTCAGCTTTAAACGAAATAAATCAACTGATAAGTACAATTTCACAACAACCCAAGCCCGAGTGGCTCACACCGGCAGTGATAACGGTATGTTTGTGCTGCGAGGATAACTCCTTACATTGTCTTACCTACTAACGGTGTACTTGAAGTTAAGGTTTTTCTTTTTTTTTAGAACTGGATTCGTGAAAACAAAGTTGTAGATATAGTGTTACGAGATTCTCTTCACCAACCTCAGTATGTGGATCGACTGGAGAAAATGCTTAGGTTCATGATCAAAGAGAACTCCCTCACAAGGGACGACTTGGATGCGATATGGAGGGCGCAGCAAGGCAAACACGAGGCGATAGTCAAAAATCTACACGACCTCCTTGCTAAACTCGCTTGGGACTTTACACCGGACCAGCTGGATCATCTCTTTGACTGTTTTAAGGTATACTTTGTCGATTTATTTTTATTTATTTAGTAAATGTGAAAAATTATAGGATTAATTAAATAAATATTTTACATTCGCAGGCAAGTTGGGCAACATCAAGTAAGAAACAAAGTGACAAATTACTAGAAGTTATACGAAGACTCGCAGAAGACGATAAAGACGGTGTAATGGCGAATAAAGTAAGATAATATTTAAAATAGACTTTGTCCTTTCGCACTAAAGTTGTGTTCTATTTTTAAATTTTATGTTTTTTTAGGTACTGGTATTATTCTGGAATTTAGCGCACTCCGACGAAGTATGTACGGAAATCATGGACGTAGCACTGGCAAATCTTATCAAAATACTCGACTACAGCTGCAGTCAGGACCGCGATGCTCAGAAAACTTTGTGGCTAGATAAGTATGTACTTGTTTATCTTGTCTATTATTTGAGTATTCAATTCTAGTTAATAACATTTCGTTTTCGTTAAGGTAATTTTACATTTAATAAATAATAAAATATTAGCCTCAAAAGATTTTTTTAGACAAGTCCAACTGAAATCGTAATTTGTGACTCGGATTATGCTCTTTTACAATAAACTAGTAGTACCCGTGGCTTCAATCATTTTAGGGTTTGATCATTAATTATTAGGTACAAAAAAGTAGTCTATATTTTTCACTGTGGTTCAAGATTGCTGCATGCAAAATTTCATTAAAATCGGTTCAGTATTTTGGCCTTGAGAGAGCAACAGACAGGCATTGTTACTGTGCCATTTATAATATCACTGTAGATTACGGGCTTAAGAACGGTCCAACGTTTTTACGCACGCGCTACGTGCTCTTTCGACATCGGCACCGCATGTAGTCGGGTCAGTGACAAATGAGTTGGTTCAGATGCGTGGAGGAGCTGAAGAGCAACGACAAGTGGGTGCTGCCGGCGCTGAAGATGATGCGCGAGATCTGCTGCCTGTACGAGGCGGGCGGCGGCTCGGGCGTGCGGCCGCACGTGACGCGCCAGGAGCTCATCGACCGCCTGCAGACGCAGCACTCGCTCGTCATCCTCGTCACCGACTCGCTCACGCACTACATGGACGCCGTGCGGAACAAGCTGGCAGGTCAGCTTGCCTCCGTGCCATCTCTCTCCGTATTCTTTGCGCCACCGTGTCTGATGTGTTGTTTTGTTTCTGACAGAGGAGAGTGAAATAGACTGGGAGAATTGGCTTCCCGACGGAAGGTATCCGCATGCGGCGCAAGTTCACGAAAGATTAAGCTTTCTGCGCTTTCTTCTTAAGGATGGGCAGCTGTGGCTCTGTGCTGAGCAGGTGAGTTATATTAGTTTTTGAGTGGGCTTCGACCATTATTGTCAAATGAGTTAACTGTAACTGTTTTTCTCAGGCGAAACAAATTTGGATTTGCCTAGCCGAAAGACCGGCCCACCTGGGGGATCGTGAGGCTTGTTTTCGCTGGTTCAGTAAGCTGATGGGAGAGGAACCCGATTTAGATCCGAATATTAATTTGCATTTTTTTCGTCGGAATATTATGACACTGCCGCCTAATTTATTAACTCACTCCGGAATAAAATGCTTTGAGAGGTAGGTGGACGAAATTACACAAGATATATCAAAAGTAATTTTAAATGCATAGTAAATATGTCTAATAAAAAATAATAATGTTTCAGGTTTTTTAAAGCCGTTAATTCCAAAGAAGGTAAACTTAAAGTTAAACGACGTAGTTTTTTATTAAACGATGCCGATCTCATAGGATTAGATTATTTATGGAGGGTGAGTATAAAAAATGCATGCATTTGATAAATTATTAGTTATTTGACAACATATAAAAGAGTGGGTGCGTGCTGTGTCGCAGGTGATAACGGAGTGCGACGACGAGATCTCAGTGCGCGGCACGGAGCTGCTGCGCGAGGTGTGCACGTGCACGGGCCCGCAGCTGTCGCCCGCGCAGCACCACGAGGCCTTCCTCACGCACTGCTGCGCGCGCACGCAGCGCCTGCAGAAGGACATGGAGCTGGCCGGTGCGGCACTTGCGCCCTTACTATACGCACAGCGCGAAGCTCTAGTAGTTCAACATTACACAGTACAAAACAAAGTCGCTTACCGCTGTCTGTCCCTATGTATGCTTAGATCTTTCAAATTACGTAACGGGTTTTGATGCGTTTTTTTTTTAATAGATAAATTGATACAAGATGAAAGTTTATATGTATAAAACAAGCGCAATATATTAGAGAAAGATTTTTGCCCTTCAATTGCACGTTTCACCCGTGCGAAGGGGGGGGGGGAGTATAGTTAGATTATAAAGCAATATTTTAAACATGACAATAATTTGATATCTATTTCAGATGCTGCCGAATGTTGTACAAGAATGTGTAGAGTAATTCGTGCCATACAGGAATATATTAACGAATGTGATAGAAGATTCACTGCAGAGCGACAAATTCTCCCGATTTATAGATCGGGTAGAGGCAGGCAATGTACTATAATAGTAAGATTTAACTTTCAAACGGGCCAAAGACAAATTGAAGACATAGAACTGTTTTCACACTCAAATGAAACATTACATTCATTGCGATCTGCAGTTCAGCGAAGGTAAAGCGGTAAACCTCGTAAATTGATTATTCAAGTTTGGTTAGTTTTCTCAAATCCCACATTTTTGTTGCAGGTTAAAGTGTGCGTCTGATAGTAATATTAAATTAGAAATGTACATAAATAAGTTAGAGTTGTATGTAAATGGCGAGCTTTTGGACACAAGCTTCGACCGTAAAATACTCTCACAAATACCTCTTAGGGACAAAACTGTAATCGTTGCGAAGGTAACCTATAAACTTTGAATTTTACGCTGAACTCATTTTCATGATATTATATGAGAAATAATTTTACGGTTACTTTTGTATTGCCAGGTATATGATGGGCAAGTGTGTGGAAGTGGTGGTTGCGGATCTTCAAACGAATCCAGCAGCGACTCGAGTACGTCGTCTCCGCCCCTACCCCCAACTCCAGAACACGCATTACCGGGAGTTGTTAGTATATTACATGCAAGGAAATCTTATTTGACATTTGTTTTATTATTTTTATTTATCTTTTGTCCTTTGCAGCTTTTTGCACAAGGCTCGTGGTACCTTCCATTCATATTGGATTTGGAACATATTGGTATTACAAAAGGGCACGCTCAGTTAACTGAAGCAGCCCATCTTTTGTCACAAATCTGTCCTAGTCATAAACAAACAGTAAGTCATATATTTTCTATATGTTTTATTTATTATAATTCCCTGTGACAATTTGTAATTGATCAAATTTTTCAGGTGGAAAAATTAACAGAAGCGCTTCTTAGCCGAGATGATACTAAATTAAGAGATATGCTGTACGGGCCAGCCCCACCCACTGTTGCTTATAATGTAGAGGTTTGTATTAAATTTATAACAATTATTTTAGTTGTGTTTGCCTACTTAAAGTAATTGTATGATAAAATTTGAGCTACTTACAGGTACTATACAGCATGGTGATGCCATCATCGGATACAAGATTAGAACGTAACCGTAGCTTTCAGTTAGCGTGTGTGAAGAAGGCTCCACTTTTAGTACAATGCTTATCCGATAGCGAGTTCTTGAAGGATGCGGCGCCCCACACTAGAAGGTAAAAATAATTAAATAAATATCTGGTTAGCTTCAGTATACAAGTTACAATAAAAAAAAAAATAATGATTTTTTTTCAGAGTCGGTTATTTGGCTTTGGTACGACTATCCAAATTGGCGCTGTATACTTTAGGACATCTGTTCGAAATCCTCGCACCAGATGGGTCCGACACTTCTGTAGATAAAGAGTTTCGGTAAGAGGCATAACATTTATGCTTAATATTTACGAAAATACATAGATGTTGCGTAAACATTGAATATATGTTGGGTTAATATTTACAGAATGGATGTCACAATACTGAGGGAGGCATTGCAAACGGTACCTAACCATAATTGTGAGCTTATTGTTAAAGCTATAGCTGAAAAATTGGCGAATACTTTAGGTGAACAGGTGATTATAACTCATATATTATATTTTTACATTTTCCAGAAATTATTTTAGGATTATATATCTGAACATTAGGTATCCAAATCAAATAATTGGACTGTTTTTTTTTATTACGGGGCAAGCTTCAGACATTTACGTGTCCTGAAATAAAATGTGTTCTAAGAAACACAGAATTATTTAATATAATGACCCTTCGCATATAATATAATATAATGATCTAGTAGTCAGATAAGATCGCTTACAGTTATATGATTCACTAAAAATGTTTATGAAATAAATAAATATAGGCAATCGCCATATTATGTACCACAATGTAATGTAAATTGTCTAAGTGTAATATAATCAGTCTAAAAGTAACGTCTTCTGTGTCTATGTGTGAATAGATGGTGACCAGCAGCGAGGACAGCGACTCGGTGTCGTCGTTGGTGTGGTGGCGCGTGCCCACCACCGCCACCGTGCGCGCGCTGTACTCGCTCGCGCACTCCGTGGCGCAGCCCGCCGACCACAACGGTCTCGTGCACTCGGACGACGTCATATGTGAGTAATGCCGTAGCTGTTCTTTACGCGTATGTGCGACAAGCACTTTGTCTCGATTACCAAAAAAATGTTTTTTGTTTTTTGTAATTTTAGTCCAACTGCTTCCTAGTTGGCAGATAAGGCTATAAGATTAATGTTTTCAGTGGTGCGCGAATGCATGGAAGTCGTCACCATATGCATGGCATTAGGTGGTGGACACCTGGAATCTCTTCTACATGAATCCTGGTGGCAAGAAACGGCGCTGTACTTAATGATCGATTGCCCCAACCCGCAGGTTAATAAGTTCATTTGTTTAAAATTAAATGTATGTAAAGTACGCATATCAAATATTTTTAAGGCTGCGATTACATTAATGTTGAAAGCGTTTCTTACTAGTGTATCCTAGTTACTGAGGAATATTTTTACTAGTCTTGATATCATTGTACACGTAGACAAAAATTAGCACTTTTAGTCATGCATCCCTTACCCAAAGAGCGAGTGGTGTGTGTGGGCAGGTGCGCGTGTCGTGCGCGGAGCAGCTGCTGGCCATGTGCGCGTGGGGCGGCGGCGGCGGCGCGCGCGGCGCGCTGGCGGCGCTGGGCGGCGCGGGCGGCGCGGCGGCCACGCCCCGCCTCACGGCGCACGCGCGCCACGCGCAGCAGTTCCTGCAGCTGCTGTGCCGCCTCGTGTCGCTCGCGGGGCCCACCTCGCGCACCTTGGACGACTTGACCGTCGAGGTATGTGACGCCGGACTTATTATCGAATTACTAGTCGAAGAACCAACCGACAAGTTTAAACGATATTGTAAATTCACAGGTTGAGTGGCTTCGAGCAGTGCGCGCTAATCCTGCAACCTTGGACGATACTTTACTAGAAGGCCATCTAAATCTCACCAAAGAATTGTTTACTCATGTCCCGGCGCAAGTAAAATACCAGTATGGCTCACATCCAGACCATAAAGACTCTGGCCTTATAAAGGTAAAAATTGAAAAGTAACAGTGACAGCTATTAGGCTAAGCTAATATGTATATCAAAATATACTAACCAAAAATACTGATGAGATAATAATATACACTATTATACAACACCTATTAGTTAAATTTTAAAAGTCTTAAAACTATACGCGAAGAGATGAAATGCGTATAAAACGAAGAATCTTTTGTGCATAGGATTCATTTATTAAGAAAAAAATGTGCAGGGTTAGGCATTGATAGGATAAGGCTGTTAGAAACAAAAAAAATCACGATTTTTTTTAATTTAAATAAATATTTAAATCGCATAGGAAGTGACAACCGAATTCCTGTGGCCATACTCCTGGGCGTGGTGCCACATGGGAGCTGAAGGCGATCAGATAGGCGAGCAGCCGGCTGAGCCGACGGGCCAGCAGGTAGGCGAGGGGGCGGACGAGGCAGCGGGTGAGGAGGGCGTGGCGCCGCTGTGTCGCACGCCGGGCGCGGCCGCCGCCGCCACCGACCTGCTGCTGGCGCTCGTCGGCGCCTGCGTGCCCAACATGGCCGCGCTCGCAGACCTACTCGACCGGATGTTCTATAGCGGTACGTACGGGATACTTCCTAATTCGGAAGATGAGGAGATTATTTAATTCTGCAGTGATATTAATGTTATCATGCTTCGAATCGTCAGAGTATAGTAAGACACAAATTAGATGTAGCATCGGAAAATGCAATGGCATGAAAATAAAACCGAAAACTGCCGATTTTTACAACCAATAGAAATAGCTCCCTATCGCGCCATTCGACGCTACTCGTCGCTATAGACTCGCGCGTCAGAGAAAGCAAGTGCATGTAAATCGACGCGTCAAATTGACGAATATATTAGGTCATATGATATTACAAGTTATTACGTTTGTGCAAAGATCATATTCGCATGAGAAATAAATATTGATAATTGGGAATAGCGTACTTATTTCGGATTTGATCGGTTTTACGAATTTTGCCGATGCGACATCTAAGTTGTGTCGTACTATACCTACCTAGTAGCTTTATTCATACCAGTGTTTGGTCTATTCAGACAAGAGCATGGGTCTCACCGAGTGGGAGTACATGCCGTGCGTGGGTCCGCGGCCGGTGGCGGGGCTGGTGGGGCTGAAGAACGCGGGCGCCACCTGCTACATGAACTCGGTGCTGCAGCAGCTGTACTGCGTGCGCGCCGTGCGAGACGTGCTGCTGGCAGTTCAAGGTGACGTGAACTTCCAATGATAGATAGATAGATAAAAACTTTATTGCACACAAACATTAACAGGAAAAAAAAAACAGTAATAACAAATATAAGGAAAAGAAAGTGGTGTACAAGGGCGGTCTTATTACTATAAGCAATCTCTACCAGACAACCCGTAGTGAAAGAAGCAAAGTCAAAATATATGAAACGAAGGTAATCCAAGCAATTGTAAAAACCTAACTACATACATACATACATATACACATAAATACATACAAATATACTAAATACATATGAAAATAAAATGATGTTAAAATAAATAAAATGATGTTAAGATATAATGATGAAGTGTTTAATGATCAACATCTTTATTGTAACATTATATTTATTATATTAAAGGTGCGGCGACCGACCCAAACGAAGACTTTTCAGGAGAATCACATCACCACAGCATTTTGGAGAACAATATAGAGGTATACTGTCGTAATATATAGTACAGCTGCTAAGTATACGTTATTCAAAATTGATTACTAATCATAGAGTTTGTTTCAGAATAATAACGATTACAACATTAATATATTAAAACAAGTTCAGGCCATATTCGCACATTTGCACTTTAGCAAACTGCAGTATTACGTGCCAAGAGGACTGTGGGCACACTTTAGGTAAACTAATCATTCTTAAAAATGTTACTGCAATAAAAAATGAAATATTTTTAAATATATACAAGATATTTTTTAATATATATTTTAGGCTTCAAGGAGAACCGGTTAATTTACGTGAACAACAAGATGCCGTCGAATTTTTTATGTCACTAGTAGAATCGCTAGACGAAGCACTAAAGTCCCTCGGTCAAGAACAACTAATGGCTAAAACTATGGGTGGAACATACTCGGATCAAAAGATCTGCAAAGGCTGTCCCCACAGGTAATTAAAAGGTTTTTTTTTAATATAAAATAAAACGTTATTAATATATATGTACATAAATGTGATATAATATATAATATGTTCCACTTAACTATAAAAAAAAATTATTCATTTATAACTCAATATAACTCTGCTAATTTATTTTTCAAAATAAAAACTAAATTAGAATTTTTAATCGACATCAACAAATACTATAATTCATATAACCGTATCCAGACTATAGTCCGGATCGGATCGCATTCGGATCGGATTCGCAGGTACACACAGAATAATGACTAAATAAATATTTTTATGAAATTTTGTACAAAGCTTGAAACCTACGAAATATCCGCATAACCCATTCATACTCGAGCGAAACCAAGGCCGAAAATTAGTTGTTTATATTGTAGTTCATAATTTGTTGCAGATATTGTAAGGAAGAACCATTTAGCGTAGTCTCCCTGGATATTAGAAATATGTCGCGCTTGCAAGAATCCTTAGAGGCTTATGTCCGAGGTGAACTATTGGAAGGAGCTGATGCTTATTACTGTGATAAATGCAGCAAGAAGGTACATTCTTGCATGGAAACTAATTTATATCGATTTTGTAATATTAAACACAAATGTCAAAACAATTCACTAATAATGCCCTAATTTTAGGTAGTAACAGTGAAGCGATTATGTCTCAACAAATTGCCTCCGGTATTAGTTATACAGCTGAAAAGATTCGAATATGATTTCGAGAAAGTGTGTGCTATAAAATTTAACGACTACTTTGAATTTCCCCGAGAACTGGACGTCGAACCTTATACGGGTATGTCAACGATAACATTTAAATAGTTGCAAACGAAATTTAAAAAAAAAAAACAGTTTTTATTGATATGACTTACAAGAACAGGATAGGGTGGTAACGTAAAGGTATGTTGCAGCGTGGGGCCTGGCGCGCGCGGAGGGCGACGCGTCGCTGTGGGAGGGCGCCGAGCACACGCCCGAGACGCACTACCAGCTCAGCGGCATCGTCGTGCACTCGGGCCAGGCGTCCGGCGGACACTACTACTCGTATGTCCTGCTCAGGTACGACGACCAAACATCCGATTTATGTATAAGATTTTAAATTAACATGGTTATTTTTTTACTAAAGGTATTAATTTCGGGATATTTACCATTGTTTTTTATTTTTGTTCGGTGGACAAGACATTCGTAGATGATGTCGAAATATCGAGCTCCACAGAACAAAAATAAAAAACATGGTAAATATCCCGAAATTTAATACCTTTAGTAAATCCGATTTATGTTTTCTTGGATAAAAATTATCACACAAGACACTTTGAATACTTCACAACTCCTAGGATACTTTGATATCTTTGCTATTGCTAATATCTACTTTTCACGACAACAGAGATAACGGCAGTGAAACGGGTCGCTGGGTGAAGTTGGACGATGGCGACGTATCCGAGTGCGCCATGCATGACGACGATGAGATGAAGGCGCAGTGTTTCGGAGGAGAATATATGGGAGAGGTGCGCATAGTCTCTAGGCAAATCATTTATATAGCGCAAATATTCATACTATAATATACCTGTAATATTCAAAATAATTTGGCTTCCTTCAAATAACACATAAAACCTGTGAAATTAATCGGACCACATAGAATTATCGATAGCTAAATATATGAGAAAAAATTGTAAGTATTATCTGAAATAAATGCAAAATAGTTTCCATAATGTTCTAGGTATTTGATTCTACTATAAAGAGAGTATCCTATAAACGTCAGAAGAGATGGTGGAATGCTTACATGCTCTTCTACACGAGGAAAGACACGATTGAAACATCTGGTCTTGAAAACTCCATGCAAAATATGACCCTCAAGTGAGTCTTACATACTGAGTGTTGTCCTTTATTTGCATTCTAATGTTGCTAAATTTGCTCATCTGTTACAGAGAAAGTGCGATACCGAAGCCTATCTGGAACTCTGTCCGTCGTAGCAACATTGCATTTTCCCATAATCAAGATCAGTTTAGTCTTGAACATTTTAATTTCATGAAAAAACTGTGTTGTATGCGACTACAAGTACTACCTGGCTCGCAGAGTGCTGTATGGGTAAATATTATAAGAATTTGCAACACATAGTATTTTTCAAATGCCGTCAATCAAATATAGCGTAATGATTATTATGCAACAATTTCAGGGACCGGAACATGAAGAAATGTCAATGCTAGCTGTGCAATTAGCTTCCAAGTTCTTGTTTCAAGTTGGTTTTCACACAAAGAAAACGTTACGCGGTCCACCTTCGGATTGGTAATTACTTCTCAGTTCTACTAATAATAACACGAGTTAGACACAAAACACTGTGGTACTATTTTTAGGAATTATTTATCTTGTACGATCTTATTTTTTTCGATACAGATGTCGGATTCATGAAATTTAAATTGTTGTCATCTTAAAAGGTTTTGGTTTTACATAGGTATTCTACTGCCAAATTCAGAAATACTTGGTATTGTTGGGTTCGAAGGGATCTTTGATCCCAAGGTTGGTGGGATATCAGAGATGTAAGAAATGAAAAATAACATTTCTCACAGCTCCAATGTCTATGGCCGATCATTAACCGGTGGGTGGTCCAATCGCCTGTCCAGTCCACTTATACCACCAGAAGAAAATTAAAAAATAATCAATATTTTCCCTTATTATAAATTGTACTTTTTTCTGGCGTGAATAATTGTTATTAAAATACCTATTTTACCCACAATTCATAAAAGTAAAGTTTAAACTGAGGAGTATAACATGTTTAATAATACATTTCTGTTTTTTCCAATTACAGGCATGATATTCTTTGCCATCATTTGAGATGTTCCCAGGCGGTTAGAGCTTGGTTTGCAACGGATCTATTTAAGCATCCTCATAGGTATGATTGTAATTGTAACTTGCGGTATTATTCAATAATCACAAATAACCACTGTATGGCTGTAAGTAATATTTTTGTTGTTGTTTTAGGTTGTGTGATTACTTACTCTCCTGTCCGATTGCCGAAGTAAGAGTGGTGTTTACAAAAATTATAGTATTCTTAGCTCATTTCTCGGTCCAGGATCCACCAGGTTAGCATTATATTTAAATTAAAATAACAAAAAGCATTTAATTTACATAAATATATGTAACATAATATAATTAACTAACATAAATGTATTTTAAATGTTGATAAAGAGTAACTACTAAGTTTCTTGCCGGTTCTTCTCGGAAGAATTTACTTTCCAAACCGGTGGTAGCCTCAATTAAAATAGTTGTTAAATGACGATTCAAAAGTAACTGTAAAAGCCTACTTGAATAAAGTGTATTTTGATTTTTTTTTATATTTTTGATATAATTCTAATTCAGAATTTTTTAAGGATCTTTTGGAATGAAGAGTGTGGTTAATGTTTATTTTGAATGAAATTAATTACACGAATAACATTAATATAATACCACAGTGAGCAGCGGGTACGGGTCGTGGTGCTCGCGCGAGGAGGCGACGTCGCTGTCGGACCAGCTGCTGTGCAGCGCGCGCGCGCTGGCCGCGCCGCCGCACGCGCACCACTCCGACCACCGCCACCTGCCACTACTCTTCAATCTTTTTCACGCCTATGCGATGCTCGGCCTTGGGGAGCGACACCAACTTTTGAGGGTTAGTAAACCTCTATGTATCCTGTAACTATTTTATTTTATTTAAATTTTAATATTTTATACAATTAATGTTTTCATCGTCGTTTAACAGCTTAAGATTTTGGACATCGTGTTGACAGTCTGTGTCGAAGATACGACATCATCGCTTGGAAAGTATCCATATCCGGAGTCGGCTAAGATACATCAGGTAAGATATAGAACATAAATTCTAATATCATATTTCAGACATAGTGCTGTTGATGAAAATATTTATTATTTTTCTATTAATTATTTTTTCTATATTTAATTTTAAGAATTGTTTTTGCGTGCGTAGGTTGTGTGCGCTTTAGTGCGGTGTTGCGATGTGAGTGCGCGATGCCAGTCAGCCAGTGCCAGCGAGGGAGCGCTGCCGCTGCCCAACCCCTACGCGGACCCGCAACCCGCGCACGCGCACTCTCCGCGCCCTGTGCTCTCTGCCACCGCCGCTGATGTTCTCTACAACCGAACGGGGTAAGAATGGTCAATTGTAGAATTATTTAGTGGTTTTAATTATTTTATAATGAATAATAGCATTTTGTAGAAAATACTAATTTATATATATGATCATATTACAAGTTACGAATTAATTATTATCCGCCTTATATTATAAAACGCATTTATTATCAAAGTCTTCATTTTCTGTTTTTAATAATTGTAACATATATGTAACATTATCATAAATCATTCAGCCAATTTAATGCTTTATGAAATTACAGTAATCATAATAACTTCAAATTTGGCAGGTCTTATATGAAGAAACTGACTGAGGAGTGTTGTGGCTGTGAAGAAGGAATCAGACTGCTGCAGTTCTTGTGCTGGGAGCATGCGGGCTGGTCTCGTATGGCGCTGGCAGAGTTACTCTGGCAAATGGCTTACGCATTCTGTTACGAATTACGCCGGCACGCCGACGCGCTTACAGCATTACTGCTCATGGAAGATAGCTGGCAGCATCACCGGATACATAATGCTATCAAGGTATGTAAAAGAATGCTCTTGTCAACATGCATATCCATTGCATGTTGACAAGAGTATTCTTTTATAATAATATAATTTTAATTTGTCATCAAGTGCGACATAATTTTAGTCCTTCAAATTGATTTTTATACTATTAATTATGAATCTAAAATATTTCAGGGTGTTTCGGAAGAGCGCCCAGGGCTCCTTGAAACAGCGCTGCGTGCACGTAGTCACTATCAAAAACGTGCATACGCATGTGTGAAACTAGTGGTGGGCGTCATGTGCCGCACGCCGCTAGCCGTGCGCGCCGTGCACGCGCAGCCCGACGCGCGCCGGCGCTGGCGACAACTGCTCGCCTGGCTGCAAGACGAGCTCGACCGCGTTAGTTATCATTTAAAATCAATTACTTTGAGTATGATTTTAAAAATCGATAGTTTCTTTACAAAATATATTTCGAATCCAAAAAGCATCCAAAAACCATCCAAAAAATCCAATAAAAGGTAATAACAGGTTTTTCCTTTCAGAAGTATGGACCGGGAGGATACGGCTCGTACGGAACGTGGTCCCCGCCTAGCATATCGAACGAAACGTCAAGTGGCTATTTCCTGGAACGCAGCAATTCAGCCAGGAAGACACTTGAAAAGTAATGTTTTAACTAATCGTGAATATTTCCATCTAGAAACAACCAATCCAAACTCAGAACTTTATTCGACTGCAAAGAGCAAATCTGACTGTGTTTTCACTTACTAAAAAATTTTTTTGCTACCATCAATCATTACCCTGCTTGAAGATTGAGGAGCCCATTTTGCTACGAGCTTAAAACATATCACATCTTGTACTGAGGGCTGTCTGTGCATTGATAGTATAAAGAGTTGTTATTATTTAGTATTTTGATTTGGTCGATTTGCCAGTTTGGTATGGTACATTAAAACTTTAAAAAATAAATAAAGATTCTGTGCGAGGCATATTTTTAGTTACTTATATATTTAGTTGTATGTAAAATAGTATATGACGTTTAATTTTTATTTTTCATTTACTATTAAAATATATATAAATTATCCTAATACATTTAAAATTGATTTGGCAGGGCGTATCAGCTGTGCCCCGAAGAAGAAGAGGAGGAGGAGGAATCGCGAGAGGCAGGCTCGGGCTCGGGCTCCGGCGACGCGGGCGAGGACAGCGGCGACGACGACGCGCCCGACGACGACGACCCCGCGCCGCGCCGCCTGCAGCTGGCGCCGCCCGCGCCCCCCGCGCCGCCCGCGCCGCCCGCGCCGCCCGCCCCTCCGCAGGGCCTCTGAGCGCCTCTGAGCGCCTCTAGTCCTCTATGTCGTTATCGCCCCACGTTTCGTACGAGACGCCGCCGCCTAGACGTAGTTTTGTTCTGTGATGTTAACGATACGTGTACGCTCGCTTCCGACGACGCTCGGGATGTGCGGCTCCGTCGATGCGTTGCTTACTTTTTAATTGTTTATGTAACATAATGTTCCGCTTTAAAAGTACCATAGTATTTATTATTTTTCTTTTTAAGACTTAAGATTCTTTACTTATTCGATAGGAGAATTTATTTTCTATCGACGCAAAGCATATTTAATATTTTATTCTTGTAAGGAAACATTATAAGGTTCGGACGAGTCCGTTCCTCATGATCGTTGACGATCTACCACGCGTGGGATGAAAGTGAAATTAAAAATAAAATCATGTTTGATTATTATAATTCACTAAAACGAAACTATTCTGCTTTGTAACAACGACAGCTATACTAAAAACACTCGAAAATAAATTTCAAAATTATGTAAAATAAATTAAAAACAAAAAAAAAAACAGAATAAATAATAGCCAAATCCGTTTATGACTGATATAATTTTATAATAAGCAGTTAATATTTAAGATTCGTATATTAATCATACGCATTAAGCATCAACAGTGAGCGATCCATAATAAATCACTTATAAATACTTTCATCGATTTTACTTAATATTTGTAGCGGCAGTAAATATAGTACTTTTAGCAAGTTAAAGAATGTGTGTAAAGTAGACGATTGAAATAAGTTATTATTTATTAGTTTAATATTATGTAGAAAATATTCCAAAAGATTTTAAACGATTTTTCACTAGATTTTACTAAAATAGCAAGTAATTTAAAATCAATACACCTAACTTTACTATAACTATAACAAGCAACTTTTTAAAAAATAATAAATTCATACGAGACAAAAATATCTTCAATGTTTACTTTGAAATTGTTTTCGAGTGTTTGCCGCAATCGAAACGGAGACATACAGTCCATTTCCTACATCACAAGTTGTAGTTCATTCAAGAATATACAGAAGTTATGTTGCTTTATTGACTCTTTAGTTGTTTAGTTATAATAAAATTTAGCTTAAAAATATTATTTCATATATGTAAAGTTAACTTATATTAAAAATTAAATATCTTGTTTAGTTACATTTGATTGACTGCACATTTCTGTGGTTGAGGCCAAGTTTTGGCCTAATGAGCACTATGCGTTACAACGTTTTTATAACTTTATTGCTAGCTTTATAATAGTAACAAAGCGTGTAGAGAGTGTAGATATTATAGAGGTATTAAACACTAGTCTAACAGGAAAATGTTGCCACGTCGATGTTCTGCTTTGTATTATATGTTATTTATTTTAATATTCCATAAAAGGTTGTATATTTTTTCCTTTCATTTAGATACTAATTCGTGGCGTCGCTCAGGCTATCAGGGAGATGTGTGAATTTTGTGTGATACACTCGATATAGTACACTAATCGTTTTATACCAGTATTTAACTAACAAAGGCTAATGCAGATTTTAATGACACATAAGCATTTTAAAACATTTTGTACAATATAGAAGAGTAAGTTCGTTGGTATTCATTTTAATCCTGAATAGTTAAAGAATGCATTATATAGTTACACGTTTTAGAGTACCAAGTTTTTGCCGTATTCCTACCGAACTAACAGCACCGTAGTGAACATATTTATTGAACACAAATGATATTGGTCGCAGTGACCTCGTGCCTTACTTTTATTTTCGTTGCTCAATTGGTTTAAACCTGATAGTCTGTACCGTCTATTGTCAGATCTAAAGATTATCAACAAAATTTAATAAATATTGCTTTTCATACAATTTTTTAACATTCTTAAATCATATTATCGCGTAACAAACTTAAGGCTTGCATGAGTGTGATCATGTTTCCAAATTATGCAAAGCTTGGTGCAGTGACCGTTGATTGTTGTTAACTTTATTACCAAAGATGGATTTATGGAATAAGGGTAATTGGCGACCCTTTTTCTTCATAGCTTAATAATTGAAATGTTTTGTATCTTTTATAAAATGCAAAAGTTAATGATGTTTTGTTATTGAAAGAAAATTGTGATCGACCTTAGGCTTAGATAGGAGAGATATTTGATGATGTGACACAAAACTAAACTGCCAATCACATTTAACGATTTTTAAACATGTATGAGTTTCAATATCGTGTAAATATCATGATCAACATTCTTGAATGTCTATTGTTTTTTATCTAGAAACCAAATAATGCTTCGAAAGTTGTAATATAAGTCGAAAAGCTGCGTTAAAAACGCAAAATCCTTCGCATGAATTGAAAACTCTCATACTTGAAAGTCAACCTGTGATTCAAATGACGATCACAGGGCAGTAACAAATTCTTCAAGTCAAAATTGTTGAAAATTTGCATGCCTATTCGCCTGAACAGTGTAAAATTATAATTGATAAATTTATTATAAGATCAGTTGAGTTTTGTATAATGTTTCTATGGCAAATATGTAACGAATGGCATTTGACATTATAGAATGCTCTCAGAATGCATTCAAATATAATAAAATCAAAAAAATAAATTTTGAACATTTTTTCGTGTTTTATTTTATTGGGGTCAAACTAAAATATAAATAAATATTGCAAAAAAAAGTGGAAAACTAACGAATCTGATCTATGGCCTTTGGTATTTTGTATATTGATAAGTCATTTAACAAAACATTACTTCTTATCAGTACAGCTTACATAAATGATGTCCGAGTCTATTAAACAGTACTATATTTGATTTTACACAATGGAGAAATATATTAGTGTGAAAGAATTAGAAGACGCTGCTTTAGCTTTATTACCTAAAAACGCTCGAGATTATTACAAAAGTGGTGCAACTGAGGAATACACCTTAGCAGAGAATAGACGTGCTTATCAAAGGTAATTTACAGGCAATATAAAATCAATAAATAATTATAAACGCAAAAACATGTTATTGTTGTTTATGATTTAAATGTGGATTATAAAAGTCGCAAACTATAACCGTGTGTGCTGTGTTATTTCCAACATTTATCCGTTTTAAATTAATTTGTAGGCTCCGTATACGTCCAAAATGCCTCGTCGGTTTAGCAGCTTGCGATTTATCTACCACAATATTTGGGGAGAAAGTGTCAATGCCGCTGGGTATATCCCCCACTGCAATGCAAAGAATGGCACATCCTGATGGTGAAACGGCTAATGTCAGAGGTACAATATTTTTTCGTATTTTATGTAGTCATATTATTAGTAATAAAAGTAGTTCCTTAACGATGTTAGGGTGAGTTGACATAATTTCGTTGAGGGCGGTCCAATTCAGACAGTCGATTACATAGGAGATACAGTGACTCTGTATAGTTTAAATGTACTTTTTATTCTTTACTTAGTTCATTAATACTTACATATGGAGGAGGTATTGTGTGTGCTTTCCCCGGCCCAGAAGTATATAACACTTCCCAATTTCTGACTTCAGATTATTAGCGGTTATTGAAAACTCGTAGCGCTTCCATAACGACCTTCCAATGAAGATTTTCAATTGTATTACATATTAAGAAAAAATCGATATTGCGACTGGTCATCGTTATTAGTATTTGTTTTACTTTTTAATGTTATTATTTTCTTCTTTCAACTTATGGTGTCTAACTATTAATCTGCATTGCGTGTATTTCTATGGTATTTGAAGCAATGTTAAACAGGATATAATCATTAATCATGCCATTAGCAAATGTATACTTGTTGTCATTAGTGGTTTTGTCTGTTATTTAAAACTTTTTTCAAAGCATATAATAAAACAAAGGGTATTTTTTTGTTCTCGTTCTCCCACAAAACGTGAAAGCATACAAAATCCGGAATAATAATCACTGAATTTATACAAAAAAAAAACGTGTTAATAAGTTTATTATTGTAAGACAAACAAATATTGAGTTATATCACTATAAATATGCCCTTTTGCTCTAAGGTATCAATAATAATCAATATGATAAAGATAATAGATGAGTACAAAAGTAGGTATTTATTGAAATCTTATGCTAATGCATACTTGAACCTCTGTCAATAATATAGTCTAATGAAATCTCGAAGATCCTCAGATTCAATCCCATAGATATTAAATAGATTATTATTAACTAACATTTCATTTCGTACGAAGCACGTGGCTTCTTCATTTCTGATGTGACTAATCAAAGCTGAACCGTAACAGTGGGATGCTCTTTCAGAAATTACCTGTATTTCACAGTGGTCAAAATCAAACAATAGACAAAACAACAAAAATTTCATAAGAGGTCGTGTTTGTGCGCATGTGTCTCACAACTGATACAAATATGATGATCCGCATTTATTACTTTTATCATAAGTTGAAATGTTATCTGTTGTCTCAGTTTTTTGTTTATTTTTAATTTAATTATGTAACAGATACTTTCGGTAACTTATTATTTTCCACAGCTGCACAGGCGGAAGGCGTGATCTATACACTGAGTACAATCTCAACGAGTTCTATAGAAGAAGTAGCCGAGGCCGCTCCAAATGCCATCAAATGGTTTCAATTATACATTTATAACGACAGGCAAATATTATTATTATGGCCCTTTTATATGTGTATATTTATAAAACCAATAAAATTTAGTTAATTTTAATATTTTTACAGAGAGGTAACACGAAAGTTAGTGTTGAGAGCTGAACAAGCTGGGTTTAAAGCGATTGCGCTAACGGTTGATACTCCCATTTTTGGTATAAGAAGAGCTGATATTCGTAATAAGTTTACCCTTCCAAATCATTTGAAGTAAGTTGGTATCGTTGAAAAGTATATGTAATACAAGTATACGTACTTATAACATAATCTATATTAGACTTTTAAAGAATATTATAATATATAAACATACTGAAACGCTTACAGTTATTTTAAAAATTTCAAGTCTATCAATTTATTTGGTTTTTCTTTTAGATTGGCAAATTTTGATGGTCATCTATCCACAAAAATACATAGTACAGGGCATGGCAGTGGCTTAAATAATTATGTTAATAATTTATTTGACAAAACTTTGACTTGGGGTGAAATAAAATGGTTAAAGAGGTAAGTACTTACTAAAAATAAAGTAGTAATAAATTTTACGATGAAAATTAATTTATTGAACATATCTGAAAGTGGGTCGTTTAAATTGAGTTTATATTTCGAACTTCTTACAGCATAACTAAACTACCTATCGTGGCAAAAGGAATATTACGCGGCGATGACGCCGTGCGCGCTATTGAGGCCGGCTGTGACGGTATCTTGGTGTCAAACCACGGCGCGAGGCAGTTAGATGGTGTTCCGTCAACAGTAATCTGATTTTACCCTTTTTTTCTAATTAAACAGACTTACAATAGTCCAATTGTTATCACAATCCATGAACATTTTAAACATCCCTTACTTCGTCGATGCGTCACCACTCTTGGCTAAATTACCCGAATCAAGATCAATAATCAATCAAAATTAAAATAGTATATATTTGCAGATTGAAGCTCTACCTGAAATAGTTGAAGCCGTAAAAAATTACAATGTCGAAGTATTTTTGGACGGAGGTGTAACAACAGGAACAGATGTGTACAAAGCATTAGCTTTGGGAGCAAAAATGGTAAACTAAACTTGGCATTTCTTTACCTAATAAAATGATATATGTATCTCAGTATCATGTTCATGTATCAATGATGTTCTAGTGAACAGATATGTTATTAACGCGCAAAAAGTGAAGACTAGAAAACGTCCTAATTGGGCCTTTAATCGTTTTACGTAGTAATACGTTATAACATATCATAATTACGTAGTAATACGTTTTGCGTAACTAAAACATCTAATTGTCTATCATTTTTCAACCGACTTCCAAAAGGAGGAGGTTATCAATTCGTCTGTATTTTTTTTTTTTTATGTTTGTTACCTCATAACTTTTCACTGGGTGGACCGATTTTGATAATTTTTTTTTTGTTGGAAAGGTAGTGCTTCCCGTGGGGTCCCATTTTTTTTATTTTTTTTTCCGATGATGGTATCCATGTGAAAACGACATAAGTCTTAAATTTGCCTTATGTATATGCGCGACAAATAGGTGAATAACTGAAAATCACGTTAACCAATTTTGATAATTCTTTTTTTATTATAAAATATATACTTCTAGGGTAATTTGGTGAAAGTTTGGTAAGGTTCTGAGCACAGGATCCATGACAAAGTAACGGAACGGAAGGGAACGGAACAATTCTGAGGAGCACGTTAGCGATACTCGGTCGAATCTTTTATTTATAGGTTATTTGGATATTTGAGTCACCTTCCGTAATGTGGTTATGTTTATGTAATAATCATAGTCGAATATTATAATCAACTAGCTACCCACCCCGGCTTCGCACGGGTGCAATACTGATACTAAATATACTACAGAATTTGTTTATATACGACATCACATCGCAAACTTCTAAAATTATCAGTGTTTCTTTACTATATTGTTCATGTATTATATACACAAACCTTCCCCTTGAATCACACTATCTTTTAAAAAAAACCGCATCAAAATCCGATGCGTAGATTTAAAGATATAGGGACAGAGAAAGCGACTTTGTTTTATACTATGTAGTGATGGAACTCCTATACGGGTCGCAGTTAGGGTGCGATATGGGGCAGAATTTCTTACTATCTTTAATCAAATTTTGTGTATGTGATGTGATGTCATATGATGTACGAAATATAGTTGGTCTTTTTCAAAGTTTTTTTGCTGAGTTCGATTACAGCTCTTTCGAGGGATCCTTGTAGTTTACGCCGCGTGACGTATTAAATCCGCATTTTCGAAAGTCTATTTTTGCTTTATTCGCAAGTTTCCTTTGAAATTGTCCTCGAAGTAGTTTCTGACTCATATAAACGGAACGCTTAATCTATCCATATTAAAAAAAAATTAGTTATTCAACATCAGCTTCACTTAAAATCAAAAAATAAATAAAATTTTAACAAAAAGAAAAACCGACTTCAAACAAAACACTATTTTAAAACAAATTAATATGCACGAAAAAGTAATAAAAATAATTGCGTATTCAACATATTTTTTAGAGTCTTCCTAAGTTAAATGAAATGAAAAATATTAGACTACTTAAAAGTCGATTAACGATTATATCATGTAGTTATAATTATTGTTATATTTGGAGTCGGTGTCAGCCAATAAAACCCTACAGTATATCTATCAAAAAAACAATACGAGAATACTTTAACAAATATGTTTTTTACAAATTACCTTTTACACAATAATATACTGGATCAATCAAGGGGCTCGTATCGCTTCTTTCTTTTGATTGTTGGGGCAAGGGCACCGTGGCTGACACCGGCTCCAAATATACCAATAACTATAACTACATGATATAATCGTTAATCGACTTTTAAGTAGTCTAATATTTTTCATTTCATTTAACTTAGGAAGACTCTAAAAAATATGTTGAATACGCAATTATTTTTATTACTTTTTCGTGCATATTAATTTGTTTTAAAATAGTGTTTTGTTTGAAGTCGGTTTTTCTTTTTGTTAAAATTTTATTTATACTTGTAACGAAATGTAAAATAAACGATCCCCGGCGCGGCACACTTTTCTTCTGTTGTTTAGTATGGGTATAACAAATCTGTTTATTAGAATATCATTGCCAGTATCTCATTGTTTGTTCTGATGTATTATATTTAACTGTAAGCCAGAAGACTATCTAAGAGTAGAATTTATTAATTCGTTGATATAGTATATAATGATGAGTTAAACAGAAGAAAATCTTTAGTACTGATAAAATAACGTTCTTTTATTATATGTTAATATGTATGTAATATGGATTTTACGGCCTGGGAGGTTGTATCTCTAATATATTTCTATTTAATAAACATCACTAGTTATATATCTTTTGAAAATACATTTTTAATAGGCACTAGCATAATTTCCATAATCACATCAAATCAGTGATCTGATGAATTAATAAATGTTTTAGGTTTTCGTCGGTCGCCCAGCGATATGGGGTCTGACAGTCGGCGGTGAGGCCGGTGTCAAAAGAATGTTAAGTATATTCCGAAAGGAATTGGAATATACATTCCAAATTGCAGGTCAGATATATTTTATTGGAAAATAAAAAATACTATTGAAAAGAGATTACTTTTGAAGATTTATTTATTTAAATCATTCGAGTTTTGAAAATAGAGATTCCATAAACAGTTATTTTCAAAGTACACTGCGACTTCTGGTAGCAAATTGTTAGAAACTAGCTTTTTTTTGGAAACATTTCACGTTTCTGTATATTTTATGTAAGTGTTGTTACAGGTACTCCGACCATTGCAGACATTACGAAAGACATGGTGCGTCACGAGTCAACTTACAGTAGATTGTAATTTCATTTGACAAGATCTTATATCAGGGGTGCCTTCAGTGACTTATTTATGTAGAACCATTAAATAAATAGTTGGAATTGATTGATTTATTTTATTATCAGCTTTCGATATAAATTATATAATACACTTGGTGTCATGTACTGTTCGTTGGGCCACAGAGTTCTTGATATTTTCTGAAAGATTTATTAAACAAGTTATAAATTTATTTTGACTATAAAATTAATTTAATTTAATATTTTTTAATTGGATAATGTCACATATATTATTCTGACCCTAATGTAAGTACAAGCAGCTGAAACACTTGTATTGTGAAAAATCAAAAACACAACAACCCAAGACAACATAGAATACCAATGAACTTTTTCCACATCGACTCGGCCTGGAAATGAACCAGGGATCTCGGAGTGTTGTCCCCATGGAAACCGTGGTCGTCTAAATTAGATTATTAATAATAAATAAGAAACCTTTTTCCATTACCTTAAAGTCGCATCCGTACATGTTTATACCGAACTTCAATCTTTTAACCGTATGTTGCAACTTAGCATCATTCGTCAGTTTATGTTTTAAGGCGATCGTATCGTTGCACGTGTTGCAAGAACTAAAAGCATCTTCAACACTAAGTTCTCTTTTCAAATATGTTTCATCTTCTCTTTCGTCAAAATAGTTCGACATCGCATCTCTTTTCCGCATATAGTTTGTAAAGCTGTTGTTGCAGAAAGTTGACACTGCGGATGTACTGGTTGATACGTCTTTGCAAACCGTATGTTCTTTATGTTTGAATATATTTTTGAGGGAAGTATAACTTTTGACTAGTGTTGTACAGGATCCATTGATGATGTCGATAAATTTGGCGCCAATCGTTTTATTTTGTATTTTTTTGTTGTCAAACGTTCTTTTTATATGTTTAGTTTTATTAGGTCTAGTTTTAATATGACATTGTCTTTTAGTTGCAGCTGATTTAAAAACTGATAATCGAGAAGATTGTGATATAGAGTTAGACTTTAATGTTTTAGTATTGCGTTTTGGTGTTGAAACAAACGGCGGCGCAAAAAAGAATGTACTGTCTTGGTCCAACTCCTGCGTTAATGGTGCATCAGAAATTTTGGGCAAACTTTGCTTATAATTAATAGCGGTTTGGTTAAAACGGGAGAGAAGTAACGAATTGTTATTAATATTTTTTTCCCTGGTAGAACCAGGAACACAACTTAATGGTGCACGTCTGTTGTTTTCGAAAGATTGTTTTGGATTAATCAAAAATGAAAATGATAAATCATTGTTTGCGGGAATGGGTTCATCTAAATTATCATATTTTATGGGTCTAGTGTTTCTTCTTAAAGTTTCCTTTTCGACAATTGTACTGCCATACGCCGTACCACATTGAGTATTTTTATTGAAATTTTTATAATTATTTTTATGTGTGGTATTTTTATTATGACCGTAATTGTTACTTTGTGTTCCAATTAATTCTTTTAAAATATTACGGAATAATTCATTCGTGTCATCTTGTTTGGTGTTGCAAACCACATGTCTCGGTAGTTGAGACTCTTTTGTATTGCACTTCCTAATATATGCGTCGACACCATTATTATTCTTTTTACCAAATCTCCTTAAAACTGAAAAATAATTAAAATTATTATCTAGGTAAAGCCAGTAAATTTCCCACTGCTGGGCTAAGGCCTCCTTTCCTATTAAGAAGAGAGCTTAGAACATATTCCACACGCTGTTCCAATGCGGGTTTGGTGGAATTTCTATGAAATTAGACTCATGCAGGTTTCCTCACGTTGTATTCCTTCACCGCCGAGCACGAGATGAATTATAAACACAAATTAAACACGTATATATATTGGTGCTTGCCTTTGTTTGAATCCGAAATCATCGGTTAAGATGCATCGTCCTAACCACTGGGCCATCTCAGCTCGATTATCTAGGTGTTTTATTTCTATATTGTGATTCCTTTATTATGATAAAGTCAATACGACTAACTCGCGTGATCATAACATTAGTAGTGATTATTTAAGAAATTACTTAAAAATCCTATTCACCCCTCTAATTAAGATAAAATCTTGTGCTTGTAGTGAAGACTGTTAGGAATATTGCATATAAGTAACTAGTAGTCAAATTTTCTATGCTAAATCACTTTGTCTTCCATCGGACACTACATAAAGTAATATTTGATAGTACGCTAAAAGGAAACAAGAGTCGAGATGGCCCAGTGGTTAGAACGCGTGCCTCTTAACGGATGATTGCGGGTTCAAACCCAGGCAAGCACCGCTGTTTCATGTGCTTAATTTGTCTTTATAATTCATCTCGTGCTCAGCGGTGAAGGAAAACATCGTGAGGAAACTTGCATCTGACAAATTTCATAGAAATTCTTCCACATGTGTATTCCACCAAACCCGCATTGGAACAGCGTGGTGGAATATGTTCCAAACCTTCTCCTCAAAGGGAAAGGAGGACTTTAGCCCAGCAGTGGGAATTTACAGGCTGTTGTTGTAAAAGGAAACTAGTGTATGCTAGAGGTTTAGGCCGAGAGACTAGTAGGTAACAATCGACGAAGAAGTCAAAAGTGATATCTACGATCAAACTTGCAACTTATTCCACTAAGCAGTCCGCAAATGTTTGTGCTATTGACGGAACGTGGTAAAATTCAAAACTTTCTTATATCCTATTAGGACATTTACGAGCAACGCGTTTCTTTCAATGATATACATAAATATACATACCTTTTTGATATGAAAACAGAATGATAGAGACCCATTGCCCAATCTGCAAGGAAACAGAACATCGTAATACTTTCAACAGTTTAAATATTATTAATGGGTATGTTTTATCAGTGAGGTATACTTTACCAAATTAGATGCTCCGTATCTGTGTAAAAAGTACCGCAAATGCTCGAATATATGAGACGACTCCGATACTACGACACGATGATTTTCATTCGTCGTGTTTTCAACGACAGTGTTCAGTAATTGAAGGCAAAATGAATGTTGCAAAGACTCTCTATAAATTACGATATCGTCAATGAATGAAACAAACAACTATTATATAACGAATAACGTACTTGCTTATTACTTTTATTTCAACAACAACAACAACAGCCTGTAAATTCCCACTACTGGGCTAAAGGCCTCCTCTCCCTTTGAGGAGAAGGTTTAGAACATATTCCACCACGCTGTTCCAATGCGGGTTGGTGGAATGCACATGTGGCAGAATTTCTATGAAATTTGTCACATGCAGGTTTCCTCACGATGTTTTCCTTCACCGCTGAGCACGAGATGAATTATAAAGACAAATTAAGCACCTGAAACAGCGGTGCTTGCCTGGGTTTGAACCCGCAATCATCGGTTAAGATACACGCGTTCTAACCACTGGGCCATCTCGACTCTTTAGTTTAGTTTTATTTATTTTAAAACAAATAGTGCAGTCATTAAATACATTTTAATGCTAATGACGGCTTATTTGCATTGAAACTACTCATAAAGAAAATACTCAAGTATTGTGGTAATTGAATTGTACCTCGTAAATATTTTCATTCCATTGTTCTCGTGAAACAATTTCATATTTCGACTGTGGTCCGATAGCAGACTTTGCAAAACAATAAACATATCCGAACTTCCTGCACGACATCGTCGTATACACTGCAATATATTAGGAATATTACTATATTTTATCTATTTAGTAACTATTTTTTATTAATTTTTTTCGAGAGTGTAAATTTTTATTTGGTACTTTTGAATAGAAATACAAACTACTTGTAAACTTTTTGCAGAGAAATGCTCGACCTGTTACTGCGTAAATCTAATTGAATATAATTATGGGAATTATTATAGAAATAATTATAAAACACTGTAATTAATTACATCTCACCAAAGGTACTATATGTGAGCAAAATGTCTGATTGATAGAGCATTCGCGGCAAGCCTCGCTGATACCTCCACATACGGCCTTCAGGGTGTCTTGATGCTGGCAAGACATAACCATCTTAAGTACAAAAAAAAAATTTATTGCAAGAGTTGCTTGATTTGTTCTCGATTGTCCATTAAACTCGTATCTCCAAGAAATAAAAATAGTGCTTGGAAATGCGCAGGGTAGCAAAAGGTCACCTTTTAAGCAACTAGGGTACAACAATCTACACAAATATTCTTGATTCTTTTAAACAATCGAAGCATCCATTGTCGAGTATCAGTGGGCTCGATGTCCGGGCTTGACATAATGTTTGATAATTCCTTTACTATCCTATAACTATTTGATCCTGAACATCATTTAATGAACATACCTTAACTTAATAGATGAGCAAATCTTTAACAGCGACCCACATAAATTAGACTGTCTTACAAATAAAACATAGAACGCTGCAGAGTCGTTAATCGGAGAATACGATAGCTCACTCATACTCATTAGCTCAAGAAGTCAGCCATTTAGGTTACAACCTATTTATTACAATTAATGGCAAAAACGATCATGTTCATGGTAGGCAGCGCTTTTCAAAGGAAAACCAGGCCAACACAAAAGACCAATCTTACGTTTCCGTTGTCGAAAATGACTATTGCACTCGCTTCACAGCCGGCCTCATCGCTCCGACGTTATCGTAAGCTAAGGTGCATTGTCTCTTGCATTGAACACCCGTAAGACACTGACGCGATTTGAAAAATTAGCCGTAAGCTGACTCAAAAATTAAGAAGAAACCACCAGACAGGACTAGTTTTATTAACTGAGAGTAATAATAATCAAAACGCAAAAAATTGTGTAAATTTTTAACGGAGCGTACTAATTTGTAATTGAGTGCATTCCAAATTTAATTTTTACATGAACAGTTACAGTCAACTTGAATAAATGTTTTATATATATATATGATAAAAAATTTATAGCAATTTCATACCATCATAAAACTTATAAAGAGGTTTGTCATTGATGTTAAGCAACCACTGATTCTTAAGATATTTTGTGCATAGATGTGCAAAGACTTCTTCCTCGTTTGTCCCTTGTCATTAATATATAGTATTGCGCATATTAAATTAATTGCGATTGTTATTTTTTCTTGGACTCCGCTATTTAACACGATAACAATTTTTTCATATAACGGATCGCATTTTATAATGCTGTCGTAATTTGTTTCCTGTTGATAAATACATAAACTCATATGTATAGAAATTATGTGATTTATATTATATTAAGCATAATTTATTACTAATTAAACTTACCAAAGATAATAAGTATATTCCTATACTTGAAAACATTCGTGTTAAAACATCTATATCACATGTGTTAAGTATTAGTTCTAATACTTCGTTTAAATTTGATCTCGTTTCTGATAGTAAAGTTTTCTAAAATCACACATTCGTCAACATAAGATTTCTATTTTTAATGTATAAAGATTATTAAAATGTTTACCTGTTCAAGCGAAAATTTACTATGTTCAAATTTGTGCATTGTATAATTATTAGCCTTTAAAAAAATATTATTGTGTCTTTATAATGTATATTTTAACTTAATAAAAATATTACGTCCCTTAATATTTGCCGCCAAGTTTTTGGTATGATGTTCGTTTTCAAGTACCTACTCTTTAGGGAATAAGAATGTTATTTTGTCTTTTTCAAAGAATATGATGACTTAGAAGTAAAGGTTTCATCCGCAAATAATTTCTTAATATTAAATTACAAATGCTGCAATATAAAGACAGAAAATAAGATTTATTTTATTGTTCTAATATAGTATTTGAATGCATAAATGAGAGTTCTGTGATAAATTAAATATGACAGTCATAGAGTAATATGATATTAGGGTATGAGAGTAATCCGTGGATAAGGACACTTTGTCAATTGGTAGTTAGTTACTTGCCACTGTCAACTGTCAAGTCAATGTTAGTTTGCTAATTGCTTAATATCAAACTATTCGGTTTCGGTCAATTTGCAATTTAACAAATTACAATGGTCTAAAATATTATTTTATTTTATTCCTTGTTGATCATATTTGTGGACTGCAATTTATATTACTACATATTAAAGATGGATGTCGGCGAACTACTATCTTTTAAAGTAAATATTAAAAATCTTCATAATAATGAGACTTAGAAAAGAAAATATTAAATGTAATTTTTATTTTTAGCCCACACCAACTCCTAAAAGACCTAATGAAGACGATTTGGATGATTCCGATGATGAACCCAAACGTTCCGGAAAAACGCGTCGCTTAAACAAATCAGCAGATCGTTTTGCTGCTAATAGAGTTCTCCCCAAAGAACCAACAATTACAGATAAAGAACGTGAAGATATCCTAAGATTTGTTGAGACTGAAGTAACAGAGGTATATATATACATTTTGTATTTTTCTGTATCTGTTTGTGTTGACTAAACTTTGCACCTCTATACAGCATGCTCTCTCCAGTATATTGCTTACATGGACAAATGTGATATTAATATAATATGTAATTCAATAATGGGTACATGTCCAACTAAAAAACCAATTCAAAGGGTTTTTAGTGTATTAATGATGAGGTTTCTAACAGCTAAGCCCTTTTTTCCTATCCTTAGTATTTTTCATACTGTTGTTTTGATGAATCAGGGTGAAGTTCTTGATGACACCACTGTGAAGAAGTTAGTACTAAACTTTGAAAAGAAGGCACTCAAAAATAGGGAAATGAGAATAAAATTTCCAGACCAACCAGAAAAGTTTATGGAAAGTGAAATAGATTTGTTTGAAGCTCTACAGGTTTGCATATCTTTTTCCAATTTAAAATTTTCAGTTTCAATATTTCATGCTCAAGCTAAGTATACACTTAAATTAAAATGAAATATTATTTTTAACTGTTACAAAGATTTATTGGGAATTGGCAGGTCTTCTTGACTGAAAACCTTAATTCCAAAATATAACAATTTATTTTAATTTTCAGGACTTAAGTGCAGTAGCAACAGTTCCCGACCAGTACCCTTTGCTGGTGGAATTAAAATGTATTAATTCTATATTAGAATTACTTTCACATGACAACACTGATGTTTCTACTAAAGTTGTTCATCTATTGCAAGTGTGTAAAAAAAATATTTACCATCGAAAACAATTTATTTTAACTTTGTTTATAATGTTACCTTTTTTTCTAATACATAGGTATTTATTAATTTTAAAAATGATTTTAGGAATTGACAGATGTAGATATTCTGCATGAGAGCGAGGAGGGTGCAGAGGAATTGATTAATGCTCTAGCTGAAGCAGAGTGTCCTGCGTTACTATTACATAATTTGGCACGTCTAGATGAGCAAGTACCAGACGAGAGAGATGCTGTTCATAACACATTAGGTATAATTCTATAAGAATATTTAAAACTCATTTTGGTGTGCACTGTATGATTCTTACCATTTATGATATATGATATGCCTGTATTGTTAGGATTATATTACAAAAATACCTTTTTTTCTCTAGGTATTATTGAAAATATAACTGAGTTTAGGCCAGAACTGTGTGTTGAAGTTGCAAAACAAGGTTTCATTCAATGGATACTTAAAAGGCTAAAGGTAAATTAATCTAACATACTAGTCATTAACTGTTACTTTTAAAAAGTACTGTAATATATACTATATCAGAAAATTTTAGATTGAAATTCGATGATGATTTTTTTCACAGGTGAAAATTCCATTTGATGGCAACAAATTGTATGCAACTGAAATTTTATCTATACTGCTACAAAATACACCAGAGAACAGAAAGTTGCTCGGGGATCTAGATGGAATTGATGTTCTGCTACAACAATTAGCGGTAGGTTGATATTTTGAACCTTCTAATGAATTAATTACTGATTATTTTTATTAAAATTGGATTGCTTGTAACTAACGAAATATAAGTATATCATATATATAATATCAGTATATCAAGGGCATCTTCTAGTAATAAGATAACCGATAAACCTATATAGCTAAGGAACAAATAAGTATGCAAAAATTATTTTAAAATGATTTCCAACTTTAGAAATCTTTAATAAATAGTGAAATGTTTATAAACAATTATTTTAATTATTTATAGTTCTACAAACGTCATGACCCAAGTGGAGCTGAAGAGCAAGAGGCGATGGAGAACATGTTCGATGGACTTTGTTGTGCATTAATGGAGCCGTTAAATAGAGATAGATTCCTTAGGGGAGAAGGGTTACAGCTCATGAATCTTATGCTTAGGTATGGTTCCGTTTTAAGTTACACTATCACCAAGGTTTACTCACATTAAACTTTACATTTGTAATATTTATATCATATAGGCTTAATATATTGTCTTTCTTTAATGAGCTTATCCATCCGAGAAGTTTTTTGAATTGTACTAGTAGTACATATAAAAATCCTTTTAAAATATTATTATAAGCAATTTTTTTTAGGGAGAAGAAAATGTCCCGCAATGGATCATTAAAGGTTTTGGATCATGCATTGGCAGGACCAGATGGACGGGATAACTGTAACAAGTTTGTTGATATATTAGGTCTTCGCACTGTATTCCCACTTTTTATGAAAACGCCGAAAAGGAAAAGATTACTAACAGTTGATCAACATGAAGGTTTGTATAGTGTTATAACTTCTGCGAACTTAGATAATGACTAAATTACACAAAATCATTATAAATTGTAGCCTATGGGTTTTTCAGGTGTATGTAGTATAGGTTACTACTGTAAAATTTACAAATCCATTGTGTAGTTTCTTCGTAAAAGAGTAACAAACATACATACATCCATCCTTTCGCATTTATAAATAAGTAAATAATATTATTAATTATATATTATTAATAAATATTATAGTAGGATGAAAGTATTAATTAAGAGTTTCATAAAAAATAATGTATATAAAATTTTCAGAACATGTTGTTTCTATAATAGCATCGATGTTACGCAACTGCCAAGGCGGTCAGCGGCAGAGACTTTTAGCCAAGTTCACTGAGAACGATCTTGAAAAAGTTGATAGATTGCTGGAATTGCACTTCAAATATATGGACAAAGTAGACCGAACTGAAAAAGAAATGGAGGTAAGAAGCTTCATTATATAAGTAAAGGTGAAAAAATAATTTATATGTAGTTAAAACAATGCTATGCAATTACCAACATCATTTAAGTACATTGTATATATTTTTGAATGAAATTAAAATTAAGATTATTTTTAAGTTCGTTTTAAAAAAAACATAATAATTTTTAATTGGTATTTCAGCAAGATGCTGAAGACTTGGATGACGACGCCCAGTATTTGAAAAGGTTATCCGGCGGACTGTTCACGCTGCAGCTCATCGATAGAATCATTTTAGAGGTACCTGCGCAGTTCACATTTATTAATCATCATTACATAGTATAAAACAAAGTCGCTTAGCGCTGTCTGTTCCTATATGTTTAGATCTTTAAAATTACGCAACGGATTTTGTTGTGGTTGTTTTTAATAGATGATTAGGGAGGAAGGTTTTTTTTATAACGCATGAACAATATAGTCGATCGCAGGACCAACGTTTTTATGAATTTTAAAAAAGTGTCTGAAATTGTAAACACTAAAGCAGACAACTGCTAAATTCTACCTACATAGCAAAATACGTAACATACATATTTGAACCAAGGGCTAGAACCCTAGATCGAGTCAGAAAATTAATTACCCAAGTGTAAGCGGTGATCCCAGTTAGAGCAGTTGCATAAATTCGAAATTGCAACTAAATAATTTACTTATATGCATCATATATTTCCTCACCACCCCCACCGCCCCCAGGTGTGCACGGCGGGCCCGCCTACGATAAAACAGAGAGTGCAGCGAGTGCTATCCTTGAGAGGCGGCTCTTTGAAAATCATTCGTCACGTTATGAGAGGTAACGTATTTAAATGACTTTGTTTTATAAACTCAACGATAAAAGGGCCATATGTCTATTTGTAAATCGAAGGCTTGATATTGACCTTTAACCGTCTTGTTTTGCTAATTCTATAAGTATTATATTTAGGTGGAGGGCAATATGAATATTAGTAGTTCCTTGATAAGGCATTGCAGGCACTTTTGTTTACAGAGAAACATAAAGTACGACACAACTTAGATGTAGCATCGGAAAATGCAATGGAATGAAAATAAAACCGATTACTGCCGGTTTACACAACCAATAGAAATAGCTCCCTATCGCGCCATTCGACGCTATTCGTCGCTATAGATTCCCGCCTCAGAAAAAGCAAGTGCATGTAAATCGACGCGTCAAATTGACGAATATATTAGATTATATGATATTACAAGTAATTACGTTTGCGTAAAGATCATATTCACATGAGAAATAAATTTTGATAATTTGGGATAGCGTACTCAATTCGGATGTGATCGGTTTTACGAATTTTGCCGATGCGACATCTATGTTGTGTCGTACTATACATATGCTAGTAGTCTATTAAAAAATATAAAATCACAACAACAATGTGATAACTACGTATTATCCTTATGATAATGAATTGAAGTGTAAATTAAATTTGTGGTTTGTATAAATATGATGTTTAACATTATTAACAGAGTACGCGGGTAACTTGGGCGATGCTGGCAGCGAGGAGTGGCGTCAGCAGGAACAGCAACACATACTGCAACTCGTCGACAAGTTTTAAACACGAATAAATGAGCTGCGAAATATTTTTATAGTGTTTTAAATAAAATGCAGTAAATAAACATTAAAATATTTGTATTTTCTGTGCACATACACTAATATAATATCGGTAACAGTGAACAAAATACGTAAAAGTGCATAAATAAAATTAAAGTTTACACATTTTCCGTTCTAAAATTACAAAAATGCACGTTTGGGCTCTCCAAACAGTCACATGTATCACAATAGTATGGGTTCATCTCCTTGCGGGTGCCACGAGCCTCAATCATGTACACATCAAACAATCAACAACTCGATATTACTAATACCTATCCCCTGCCTAATATTAAAGTATATCCTCGTTAATTCTAAAAACTACGACAGAAATAAGTGATCAAGCGTTTAAGCGAATTAACTCATATTCTTTAGAAAAACATGAGGTAAAAGCAGGGTAAGAGACTCCATTGCTGTTCTATAAGAACTCGCTTCAAATCTCACTCGAGAACTGAGACACTACTTTAAGAATATCCTTTGAATATAACATTTTTACATCTCACGATCGTTCTCCGAGGTCAGCTTGAAGCTTAATCTTACAAAATAGCCCTGCTGCCTGTACACTCAGACTAAGTCACCATATTGATTAAGTAGTCACTAACAAAAATATGTGTTTAAAACAAAATAAATTCTTCGTCTAGCATAATTCCAGTCGGGTTAAGTAATTAAAATTTATTCGTATAATCGATTTTAAGAATGAACAAAAAAAAACAATTGTATAGACTGACGTAAGTACTTGCATTTTTACCGTTTGATTGAAATTTTTAACTGTAAAAAGTTAAAGCAAATTATAATTATATAAAAACTTAAGAATATTAAATTACTTTAAAGTAGAAGTTGGAAAGGCAATTACAAGCTTTTATGTTTCATCCACTAATTTGGGTCTACGCTTATACCCTGTTTATAGTCGATTATATTATGTAAGCGATTAGCAGTACAAAAAAAGTATCTAAGAACTTTGATGAGAGAAAATTATTGCGTAAAGATTTGTTGAAATAGAACATAGTCATTATAATTGAAAAAAATAAAAAAATTTTTAATACTACCAATGCCAAAATGCAAAATAAAATATGTTAATAACTTAATTATAATTATTACATAAAGAAATAGAAGTAATGTAAGTAATGATATTTTTTATTAATTCGAACTTTAAAGGAAATAAATTTTAATTGAGTCCGAATTTCATTTAGAAGCTGTTAAAGTAATCAAAGATTCGTGGTAATTCGTAAGTAAAGTAATTTTATAACTTTTATCTTCTAATGTTTTAGTTACAAAGTTTAAACTGCGATAATCTGGAAAATTTATAAGATAACAAAAAAGTTTATAAAATTGCTTAAAAAATTATATATATTAGATTTTGTGATAAGAAAATTCTAATTTGCAATCTTAAATTCATTGCAAAATAGTGCTTACATGTTTTTTTTTTAGGAACAATAATTGTTATCATACGTACAAATAATTCTTTTATCTGACCTTTTGTGAATTTAATCTAGTCCGAGGCCAAGTGATGTTATTCTCTCGCCGTAAGTCCACATTCCCTATTGGTAAATTCCGCGAATTGAAACTGATAAATTTAAACCTATTAACCGATATATTTCTATCGAACTGTTATTATGCTTATTAAAAATTTTTAAACGCACTAAACGCGTCAAATTCCTTTAGATCAATTTCAACGCCACATGAATCAATTAGTATGACAGCAAATGCATGACAATCAGGTTAATTGTTCAAGCATTTTTTTTATTTTAAATTAAAAAATATAGCGACTGATCTTTATCGCCGGTCAAATATCATAAAAAACTACTTTAGCAAGGTAAGGTAACAATACTTTAAAAACGACAGACACAATATATGTATGTAAGAAGTCACAATTCTAACATAATGACTCATGACGCAAGAAATCAATCACTTAGCCCTCGATCCATTTTAATATATTCCTGCAATAGTGAGATAAGACATCAAACGGAACACCGGATGGTAAGCGGTCACTAACTTTTTGAATAGTCATTGTCCCAATATTAACAATTCCCTACGCCAACTTGGCGCCAAGCATTGGACAAACACTTGGTTATCTGTAATTACACTGGCTCTATCATAAATGAAATCTTTTACAATACAAGGTTTGCGTATTTGGAGCTTGAATAATTAATTCCTTGGAAATAATTACCCAAACAAGTTTGCACAAAGACCTACCATCGCTATACTAATCGATTTCAAACAACTTACTAATAATTTTGTACATTTCACCTTCAATCCTTACGACCACAACCATATTCCATCCAACATTATATGTTGAAATTTTAAATGCACAACATGTATTATACAAATTAATTTATTACTCTAGCGCGAAACGATATGATACGTATATAAAGAACCGCCATTACAAGAACACTTTCATTGAAATGTTTTAATTTTAAAAAATTACGTTATTTGAAGTTATTTTATTAATATTTCAGTATGTTATTATACTTAATAATTGAGTGTGTTGTGGCAGCTAAAAATATGGCGGCTCGAATATAATACGCTAAAAAGTTTAGTGTACTCATTAGCACGAAAACAATTTTCATTCTATTAATGATTTACTGTAAAATAAAAGCAACCAAAGATTAGTAATAGAAATGTTCCGTACTATAATTTTATTTCTCAATATTGCTATGACAAATGTCACATACGTAGCGAAGTATTTCCCTATTGTTTTTTTCATCCTGTAAAATCTTCAGTGAACAGACACCCATACTAGATTATAAACTATATAAGGCGTTCCTACCATAACAAGTACATAGGCAATAAATATGCGCGTCGAGGGCTCAAGGCACTGCGGGAGGCGAGAGAGGCGGCTAGGAGCAGTCCTTGCTCAGCATCCTCCTGAATGCGTTGGGAATGTCTTCGTTGGTCTTGGAGGCGGTGCTGCCGCCCAGCAGCGCCGGCGCGGAGATCGAGCCCGTCTGGATGCCGTGAGCGGTTTTAAGCAGGTCATAGTTTATTTTCTCTGACACCACTGAATCTTTCCTGTAAACATATAGATTATGTTTTGATATAAGCTCATGTGATGTCCTCCTGTCCGATTTCAAGGTGGCACGATTGCCTTGGTAGTGCAACAACAACCGGTAAATGAATAAAGATATATAGATATTACTATAGATTTTGATGTTTATGCAATAGACAATAGAGTCGCTAATTGAGTTTGCTTTAAACGAGTGATGTTTAACGTACTTGTATTCCGGGTGGTTGGTGACGAACTCCCGCATCCAGGAGGCCATGGTGAGTATCTCCCCGGCGGCGCGGCGCTGGATCAGCTTGAGGTACTGCTGCACCGAGCAGTGCGTGTCCGCGTCCACGTCCATGCCCGACAGGTACGACTCGATCAGCGGGATCAAGCCCGGGAACACACCCTCCTTATAAAAAAATAAGGAATTAAACGAACGAATGAACGAACACTAAAAACTAAAGTAAATGTTCTTTACAATGCGTTAAAATTTTAAATACAATAAAAACGGCAGCTGCGGGTAAATAAACTGAAGCAAAGCTGATGTCAATGTATGTTCAAGGAAAGTATTCGTCAAAAGAAAGGGTATGAAACAGCCAGATCTTTTCTTCAACTCTCCCAAATCGTATCGATTCGGAAAAATCGCTGGCGAAAGCTGATTACACAGAGCAGTGGTGCGAGTCAGACAATACGTTAAAAATCACACCTTATGATATTTCCGACATCTAGGTGGTGCAGATAGAACATCGAATTTTGACGTGGAGTACCGTCTCGCCTTGCCAAGCACACCAAGTATTTTAAATGTCAATGTTGCTTTACCTTCGACACAGGCTGCAGGTTCGAAACATTAACGTCAAATATTTGGGCATTATCTGTATAATAATCAGACGACGTGCGTGATATACGAACCTTTCCGTTAACGATCTCGTCGATCGTCATCTCCACGTAGTGGTCGCAGTCGGGCGTGTGCGGCGCGGCGGGCGCGTCGGGCGCGTCGGGCACGTCGGGCGCCACGGTGCGCGGCGCGCCCACGTCGCGGCGCCACCAGAAGCGCTGCTCCGTGCACGCGCCGCGCCGCTGCGCGCGCTGCATGTTCTCGTCCACCTGGCGGATACGGACTTCTTTTCAACCGTTGACTATGGCATCGGATACTATAGTGCGACACAAATTAGATGTAGCATCGGAAAATGCAATGGAATGAAAATAAAACCGATTACTGCCGATTTACACAACCAATAGAAATAGCTCCCTATCGCGCCATTCGACGCTATTCGTCGCTATAGATTCCCGCGTCAGAAAAAGCAAGTGCATGTAAATCGACGCGTCAAATTGACGAATATATTAGGTCATATGATATTACTTTTGTGTAAAGATCATATTCGCATGAGAAATAAATAAGTATTGATAATGTGGGATAGCGTACTTAATTCGGATGTGGTCGGTTTTACGAATTTAGCCGATGCGACATCTAAGTTGTGTCGTACTATACGTGTCTATGTCATGATCGGTCATGATGATCCTCTTTAAGCGGTTAAATAAAATAACATGTAAGAACCTGACTAACTAATTCATCACCGCCAGCGTAAACTATTAAAGTTTAGGGCCATGAAATTTGGTATGTGGGACCGTTTTATTGAGTGAACGAGTATAGGAGGAATTTTGGAAATTCTACTTCTTGAAAGGGGGTGACATAGGTGTTGAAAAGCCGTCATTTCTTAAGCTGACAACATGAAATATTATTTTTGGGATATTGATAAAAATGTGTAGATTATACATATTTATGATTAAGCGTATCTGGATATTTTACCCTAAGGATTGAAAAACACCAATTTGGTGATAAAGAGCTCTTAAATTAACGTTATATATTAAGTTAATCTGAATATATTCAGTTCAACATTTACGCGAGCAAAGCCGCGGGTAATGAGATCGGTTGATTATGCATAGGAATCAATTACACTGAAGTTTAATTAAATGAGAAAAATAATTTGAATCCGATTTAAATAAAATTGCAATAATTCATAGAAAAAACATTGATACTAAAATATCATGTCATATTCACTTCCGAATACGAAAAAGTTAAAATAAATTACAATAATAATTTAATAATAGATGGCTTTAACATATATGTATTAGACTAATTTGTTAAGATTAAGAAATGCTTATAATTTATTTTTAAACTTATTATTTAACGTAGTCCAATTCCCAAACCCAATTCTTCTAACTGAGACCGGTCGATAGTTTATATATAACCACCGTTTATATAGTTTGTCAGCGAAATTAATTACATTTATTTTATCAACAAACTATTGACAAAGTATAAAAATCATTGACATCTATTTGAAACAATAACGGATCAAGGATACTGCCCTGTGGAACACCGCGAGAATTCACCTCGACTCTACATTTGAATTTCTTTTTCGGGGTATTTTTGGTTATTATACCGCTAGATGTAGGATTTAGAAAAAAACTGTTACTTTTAAAACTACTTTAAACATCTTTTTAACATTTTGATTGATAAATACAACTCGTAATAGTATATTATAAATATCATCATTACCAAGTATAAAACAAGGCGCTTACCGCTGTTTGTCCCTATATTTATCCTTTTGTATTATCTTTAAAATTACGCAATTGATTTTGATACGGTTTTTTGAATAGATAGAGTGATTCGAGAGCAAGGTTTTTGTATATAATACATGGACAATATAGTAAAGAAACACAGATAATTTAAAAAGTTTCTAATGTGATCTCGTTATTAAAAAAATCTGTAGTAACTTAGTATCAGATTTACACAGGTGCAAACCCGGGGCGGATCGCTAGTGGAGTAATAAATTAAAAGTGAGGTTTAATTACCTTGCTGATCGGCATGACGAAATTAAGGTTGTACGATAGGATGACTCGGGTGAGTAGCACGACGAAGCAGACGTAAGCCGCGTTCTCGAAGTCCGTCAGTTGCGCCTCGCACGGGCGGAACTCCACGCGCCAGCCGATGGGCGAGTTGGGCGGCGGCGGCTTGAAGCGCATCGTCTGCCAGTTTGTAGACTGGATGTTCTGCACCCATAAAGTTACTATTATACTCTCATTGAATACTACTGATTCTCCTTCATGCAACTACCTTCGTCATCGAAACTAAACCTATTAGCTTTTACTTGTTCATTATTGAACTGCACAGCTAGTGTGGGCAATGTCCTGGCGGAGTTTATGTTCCCTGAGGATTAAAGTTCAGGAATCTTCTAAGCAAAATTAAATGGGAATTTTCAAAGCACGATCTTAGACAGAGAATGTACTTTCCACTCAGATTTTGATCAAGCGTTAGCACAGTCAGTTAAAAGCAATAGGCTATTTGACTGGTTTTTAAAATCCATTTTATATTATTTACTAGAAGTTAAGAAACCCAGTAAAAGTTGTGTTTTTTATTTCTAGAACATATTTGCCGAAAAATATCACATTAAAAATTCCATATTTAAATAGCGCGCAAAAACGCTACTTGGACAATATGGCGCTGCGATGGTGTCGGTGACGTCAAGTTCCTGTATTTTAATCTGTGGTACATATAGTAGAAAACCAAAGTTAACAAGAAAGTGACTTCATCATAAGCCCGGCCAATCAGGAGCATTTTGTGTCACGTGACAAACGATTGAAAAAATGCATTTTTCGATAAATTAAGTATTATTTTCAACTTTCGTTAGTAAATAACCATTTTTAAACTCATAATATACACTGATTACAAAAATTCACAATTTATTTTTCGCATTGTCAAATAGCCTATTTAGTAATGAAACGCAACTTCTACTGCACAGTGAATAGTACCTCGAAGTGATCGGTGTCGTTCTCGTCGTCCTGGTGTACTTTCTCCGTAAACAGCGAGACGGTGTCGCGGATGAAGAGGTGCGCGACGTGTAACGCCAGCGGGTGGTCTATGCCGCCCTCGCGCAGGTGCCGGTAGATGGCCGGGTCGTGCACTATCGGGATGTCGTTGTACCTACCACATACACATTTTAATTAAGACATATTCTTTGCAAGTCTATATAGTACGACACAACGTAGATGTCGCATCGGAAAAATTCGTAAAACCGATCACATCCGATTTGAGTACGCTCTCCCAAATTATCAGTATTTATTTCTCATGCGAGTATGATCTTTGCACAAACGTAATAACGTGTAATATCATATGACCTAATATATTCGTCAATTTGACGCGTCGATTTACATGCAATTGTTTTCTCTGACGCGTGATTCTATAGCGACGAATAGCGTCAAATGGCGCGATAGGGAGCTATTTCTATTGGTTGTGTAAATCGGCAGTAATCGGTTTTAATTTCATTCCATTGCATTTTCCGATGCTACATCTAATTTGTGTCCTACTATACCTTTGTACAGCAATAATTTTGATAATGATGACCATATAAAATTTAGAACGATTGGACGTAACTTTCGAAGTCAGCTTAGACTTCGAAAGTTATAACAATGTTAAAATTTTCGGTTCCAGTGAAATCCGCAGAGAGCCCACATGAAAAATCGTAGCGAAAACATTATTGATTATAATATTTTAAGGGTAAACAACTCTGCTTAATAATTTCTTAAAATGAATCCTTGTGATTCCTGATCCTGAAACTAAAAAATTAAAATAGTATTCATAAAAAAGCTCACTTCTCATGATCCGGAGACAAGTAGGAATCAATGGAGTCGTATCTCGACTTCTGTATGCGGAATTTACTGTTCTTGAGCGGCTCGAGGCCGCGCTCCTCGCGCGTGCGGCAGTCCACCGACGCCGAGATCACGTTCCAGCGGCAGTCCACGTCGGACAGCAAGCCGCGGTAGATGGGCGACGCCGCCGACAGCGCGAGCTGCAACAAACGCCCTCATGCTACCAACTACTGACTGGTATTCCCCTCACTAGTTTCAGCCACGATGACCAGTGGCAACCGAGGTCAGCAAACTACACGAGAGTCGAGATGGCCCAGTGGTTAGAACGCGTGCATTTTAACCGATGATTGCGGGTTCAAACCCAGGCAAACACCGCTGATTCATGTGCTTAATTTGTCTTTATAATTCATCTCGTGCTCAGCGGTGAAGGAAAACATCGTGAGGAAACCTGCATGTCACAAATTTCATAGAAATTCTGCCACATGTGTATTCCACCAAGCCGCATTGGAACAGCGTGGTGGAATATGTTCCAAACCTTCTCCTCTAAGGGAGAGGAGGCCTTTAGCCCAGCAGTGGGAATTTACAGGCTGTTGTTGTTGTTGTAAACTACACGAGGCCAATTACACTAGCGAATGTACAAACGCAAATGCACTTCCTGGCAAATGGGTTTGCAATCACACTCTCTTACTGCTGGAGACTGGAGTCGAGTTTGGAAAGTTGGCAATGCAGGAAGCATTGCCAACTTTAACTTTTTTTCAACAATATATACATCACATTTTATAAAAAAAAGAAAGCATATATGTGCTTAAATAAATTATGTAAAAAATATTATACCATGATTGGACACAGTGGCGCGAGTTGATCGTAGAGCGTGCGAGCCTCAGTAATGCAACAAGCCTGGAATGTAAGTTGGAGGCAGCAGCAGCCCATACCGAAGCCCATTGCGTCCATATATATGGAGTCGGGCTGAGCCGCGCCGGGCTCGAGTTTGTGAGAATCGTCTACTGGGATTTTTGTATTTACATCACGATAAACTAAAATGCAAACAAATATATTTAGATAATTTTTTTATACATACACCGATACCTCATCATTTATTGCTTTGTCCAACTTACTGGGAATATTAATGGCAACTTTCTCTTGTCTTCTCTTACGAATGTTCGATGTCAGTGTTTTAAAGCGAGGGTGACCGGGGAATATACCTTCGTCTGGGAAAAAATGTGACATTGTCACGCCCCTGTCCGGTTTTGGGGCATACGGCGGACTGGTAAAGTTTGGACAGCCAAGCCTATCAATAAAAACGATACATTAGTCTTATTGAATTACGTCGTACGTTAAATATTATAGTATTTTATGACGTACCTTGGAAAATTTGTGATACTCATTATAACCTCACCATCTTTTAATAGGTTGCTTGCTTCCAATCTACGGTATCTCATATTAGCTTCTACTATATTAAAATGAGCCAAAAGACCGCCATATGGCTTGCCTGGGGTGCCTTCGACCATATATGCACCATATTCTGGGCGCCACAGTGACTTCACGTCTATGAAAGATGGAAATTCAGTAATAGTATTGTAAATTTCCATAAATATAGAATAATGAGATTTATTATTATTAAACAAAAATATTTATCTCCGGAAAAAGTATTAAACCTAAATATTACGAAAACCATTCAATATCAAAGAAGAGAAAATTATGTATTTACTTAAAGTCGAGACTTATCATACAAATAACTATTATTAATAACTACTATTCTTAATAAAGCTTTTTGAGATAAAAATTCCATAATTATAAATTTATAATTACACTTCAAATAATGTTTTGATACCCAGAAAGTCAAATCAAAAACTCCATCGGTATTGCAATAATATGCTTTATGTTATGTTTTATCAATTATAGTAGATTAGATAAAGAAACTCAATGTGGTTTCAAATACATAACATGATATTAATTCGTTTCTTTCTTATAACGTATATGTATATGATGTTTGAATATTAAAGGTGAACATCTGCCGATATTTCATCAAATCATTTCGATGAACAATTTATTATTCTATAAATCACAATGTCATGGTTACAAAGAGCAAACTGAATGATAAAGTGTTTGATCAACATGTAACGTAAGATTTCCTTATTCAAATGTAAACTCAAAGGCTCGTTTGTTACGTAATATTGAGCAATACCACACGGTGATTCATATTTTATGATTATACGCCTTTGTATACTATCGATAAATATATTATATTTCAGAATGATGAGACAGATATATTTTTTAAGCCGATTATTGTATATCAAATGAACTATAAAAACTGTGTTGTCATTGTACAATTATTAGTCATTCAGAAATAAATTGATTCTATGACTTGCACTTTATGTTTACATAGATAGACGTTAGTGATAATGAAGTGGAACTATTTATTTTTATTTATATTCATTCATTTCTGCTGCATAATTTACAATGTTAACATTTGTAAGGATAATAAAATATTGATTATCTGAAGCAGTGTATCATATTTTTAGATGTTCTATTTATATAATATCCACATCAGATAATATCACTTAATAATGATAGCAACGTAATTATATGTATATTTAATTTTGCATTTTTTTAAATTCGTTCTAATGTCTCATAGCCAAGTACCTGTTACAAGACATTCGATTATCATCATCATATTTAGGGACTTTTGATTAAATTTATCGAGATTAATGCCTACAGTATTATTGGTATTGCAAATGATCTGAATAAACTATAATTAAAGATGGCAGCAACAAGGAAAAAATATAACTAGCAATTATTGAATATAAAATGAAGGTGAAGTATCTACCGAGCTTTGAAACTGGACTTAAGTGTGCATCGAGTTCAATGGTAATTCATAATGAGACTTTACCTAGATGGCTCGCAAAAACCAAAGATTTACAGAGATAGACAGAGACAATAATTAATATTATCTTTAAATAAATAATATTTTACTTTATTATCACCGTTTCCAAATCAGTTGGTCGTTATGAATGATTTGGTTGGATGAGGATAGTTAGTTGAGATAACCAGTTTCTTCTGTGACTTTTTTTATCATAATATCAGGTTTTTTAAGTTTTTATATCTATTTGCACACCTTACATAAGTTGTTCTAAGTTAAATGTATTACATAAATAATGATGTGAAATACTTAAGTTGTAATATATTAGAATAGTTGCTGATAATTCTTATTTATATAGGCCAAAGTAACTTGTATTTAAAATAGGCCGAAAAATATTTTTAAATAGTTGTTATATATACTTTGTGGATCCTCCAGTTCTTTTTCTTGTAGTTTAGGAAGAAGTTCATCCGCTCTTAAGCTAACTGTGGCTCGTTGATTTTTATCATCGAATTTTACTATTATATACTCCACCTAAATAAAAGAAAATAAATTTACAATATTATTGTGGATATAGCCCATGGATAAAGATGGGTTTAAAAAGTGTTTAAGTGTCCAGAAATGGTCTGCCACGGGATGAATAATAAAACAATGCAATCTGTAGACTATTGAAAAATAATTAACAAAAAACCATCTTCAGAAAGACACAATTTTTTTTCTAAATGAAAGAAAGTAAAAATTAATAATATAGCTAAAAATGGAGGTCTACATAATTAAGTTATAAATCTATGTAACACTGTTAATATTCATGTTAAATAAAATTAAATACACTGAAAATCATAATGTCAATTTTAAAAAAGTATTTTAGATAATACTGAAATTTCTCTAACCTCATCTCCCCACTTGAGAACATCACCAGTGCGTTCCCGCAGCTTTCTATATAGGTTAATAAATTGCTCGATGCCATGATGCCGTACGTGCTCCGCTAATGCTTTGGTTTCTTCCCATGAAAGTGGGCTACCTTCAGTTAGTAATCCCATATTAACGATTTGGATTTTTCGTAAAGTAAGACGTGACTTGAATACAATTTTACTAAATCCGCAAGTATAGGTATACCTTCTTACGTAAAAACAAAAGTTCATTTATTGCAGTAATCACTTGCAATAAGCATTAAAAAGAAGAAAAAAAACTAACACGAATAGAATTGAAAATTTACTTCCTTGAGTTTAGGTTAACAAACTAAAAGTTTACTCAATAGTCAACAAAGTGTAGCTACAGTGAGTTAAAAAATAAAATACACAGATAGTAATGATCAAATAAATTCTATACACTAATTATAAGCGAATGATAAAAAGACAACAACTCATTGTCACAATCACATTATTACATTTATTTATATTTTAGATTATTTACTTATGTCAAATCTAATGTTACCAGCATGAAAAACTAAAGATGTGTTATAGTGAATTCATAAATAAAAATAAACATATAAATAGGAAGTATCATGATATTCAATAAAATTAATTAATAAATATCAAAAAGGCTGAAAGTATTTTTTTATGGTTAAGTAATACAAGCTTGAAGGAACAATACGTACATCAGAAACTTTTTTGTTACAATTTAAAAATAAAAATTCAAAGAAGTGAAATAATTTATTAAATATTCAATGTTATATTGTAAACATATAATATTATAATATCATTAAGCTTTTTGAGAAAACATTACACTGAATTTATAATCTAATTTCTAGTGACAGGGCTGTATGTCACAATACTTTCACCTTACTAGGAGAAAAAAAGAAATACTACATTATCTTCTATTTTGAGGTTTAGATGTTAGAGTTTACAGTGTTTTTTATTGGCGACGTTTGTCGACTATTATAATCAAAGAAACCTTTTTTAAGCACTAGATATGTAAAAACATAATATAAACATTTAGTAAACACATTGATTTCAGTTTCTTAATAGTGGAAACATAAATTAAGAATAAGTTTATTTCATTCATCACCTGAGAGAAGTGAACAGTTCCTAAAAATATTGTTGTAATTTGCGAATTTAGTCCATTAATCAGTTATGGCTTATGTTTGAGACGGTATTTCGTTCTTGATCATCTGCAATCATGGTACCAGTAGCGATTGAGGGGTGCAACCAAGGGACTGAGGGCGGAGGAGCTAGAGGTGGATCAATTTCTCTTGGTTTATTAATTGATTTTATTGTTCAAAGAACTTACGATGAACTCACAGTGTTGGCCGAATTGTAAGTATACTAAATGAATATATTTTAGTGTAATATTTATGTTTGTATAACTTTATAACTTGTTCATAAAATATATAACTGAGAAGCATAAAACTAAATTAATAATTAATATTAATTTTAGACTACCTCGTAAAACTGATATGGAGCGCAAAATTGAGATTTATAAGTTTAGTGCTAGAACCAGGCAACTATTTGTGCGATTACTTGCACTCGTTAAATGGGCTAGCAGTGCTACAAAAGTGGACAGATCTGCGCACATAATGGCTTTCTTGGATAAACAAGCACTACTTTTTGTAGAAACGGCTGATGTTTTAGCTCGTGTGGCTAGAGAGACATTGGTTCATGCAAGGTTTGAAATAATCATTAATTTCTAAATTTGAATATTTTACTTTTTTTGCTATTGAAGTAAGAACATATTCATCAATGAATCTTTTTAATTTGTAATTACTAAAAATATAAATTGATACCCTTAGTCAAAGATTTGATATGATTCTTACATTTATATAAATATTATCTATAAAATAAATTGATTAATTATTTGAGATTAATATTGACATGGTGTTTGTGAGCAAGACTTCTTAGTCTTCTTCTAAGTAGAATGTTGAACTTTCAGTAGCCAGATTGATTCTGATTGAAATCATGAAATAGACCTACAAATATTAGTTTGATACTTTATTATTGTACAGTTTATTAAGATTGTTACATTGTTATTTTTTAAACAATTGTTATATAGCAAATGAAAAACAATTTTTAGGTTGCCAACTTTCCACATGGCAGCAGCTGTGGAGGTATTGACTCTAGGCACATACAGCCGTTTGCCGGCTGTCATACGTGAGAGACTTGTGCCCCCACCATCACTTACACCTGCTGAACGTCGTACTACTTTGCGTGCACTTGCCCATGTTGTTCGGCAGCGTCTCACTACCGCATCATTACCAAGTGATATCAGAAACTTAAAGGTGAAGGAATTGAGATATTACAATATATAACTACATTTTAGTTTCCTAGACTCATGTGTATACTTTGTTTTTGAAATTTATAACAGGTGGAGAATGGGAGAGCTACCTTCTCTGTTGGTCAAGAATTTAGTGTATCTTTAACAGTTATGGGTGATACACCTAACTTACCTTGGAGATTATTAGATATAGCTATACTAATACAAGATAATGAAACTGGAGGTAAAGTTATATTTTTTTTTTAGAATGAATGAAATAAAAACAAAATACATTCCTTATTCACGCAAATGTTTTTGAAATGTTTGCAGAGGGTAAATCCTTAGTGCATAGTTCTCAACTTAATTGGCTTCGGGGAGTCGCTCAAGCAAGATTAGCAGCTGCTGGTCTCGGCGGAGCACTAACAGCTCTTCGCTACTTCTGTCGTTCTCTCTCTTTGGAATTACTGTACACACAGACTCTCAGACTTTGTCGTGATCGTTTAGCCCGACATCTGCAAGTGGATAGATACATACCTGGACAGAAATTACAGGTTTCATATTGGAGGCAAGTAATTGTTATATTTTATTGAAACAAGCTTTGTTGATCATTTTATTAGAAAGTATGTAAACCTTCAAAAACAATTCACTATCAAACAATCAACTATAGAAAAGTTAATAGATCAAATGGATTGTCGCTGTGTGCGCAGGGAACTGGGCTGCGAACTGGGCTACCGGCTGATAGTGGGCGCCGAGGCCGACTCGCTGTGCGTGTGGCACGTGCCGGCGCTGGCGGGCGGCGAGCGCGTGGCCAGCGCCCTCACGCCGCACGCACCGTCCATGGAGCGCCTCCTGGCGCACACCGTGCACGTGCGCTCCCGGCAGCGGCTCAATGACCTCAAAGTGCTGCTCAATGACCTAGGAGTGAGTTGAATTCAGTTTAATTTTTAGCGGGAGAACAGACTCTGATGCTCTAGTATTCAATCTCAGTGATAATTATCTGGTATCGAGTAGTTTATCTGTGTGTATACGAACGACTTAAATATTGTCTCGCGTGTGTCGCAGGTGGAGTGCAGCGTGGGCGGTTGGCCGTGCGTGCTGGCGTGCTCCGTGGTGTGGCCGTGCCTGCGCGCGGAGCAGCTGCTGGTGTCGGTGGGCGCGCACGGCGGGCGGCTGCGCGCGCGCGTGCCCGCCTACCCCGCCACGCCGCGCATGCCCGAGCTGGCCAACGCGCTGACCATCGCCGACCGCACGCTCGTGCGAAATCTATTGACACATCTCAGGTACGGTCATCTATGGACTTACATTTGACTTCTCTTTCGAGTATTTGGAATGTGACGAAATGACACTCTAAAATGTTGTAGGTTTTGGTTAGTGGCGCGTCGGTGTGAGAAGACGCTCCAGCACCTACCGGCGAGCGTGTGTGAACACTTACCGTTTCTCCACGGTCCTGATCATCCGCTAAACAAACTGTCGCCTGATCGTCTGTACGTTACGCTACATAGACATACCGATCACATATTAGTAAGTTTTCGAAATTTTAATCGTCATAAAAATATTGTTTACAACACCATCTGCTTATAAAACGAAAATATTATTTTCGTCACTTTGTATTTATATATGCGGTATTGGCAGGTGGTAGAAATGAAAGAAGTGGCGGCGGGTGGCACGGCGACCACCAGCTCCAGCAGCAACAGCGGCAGCGCGTGCAGTGTGGCGCTGGCCTTCCACCTGGCCGGCGCGCGGCGCTGCACGCCCGACGAGTGCGAGGACGAGGTGCGATTTCACTACTCCGATAACTCATAGCTAAACCGAATGTACAGAATATTATAGTGCATTGAAAAAAAACTCACTACTCTGTTTAATGTTAAAACAAAGATCAGTCAATTTCAGTTGATTTCTGTACAACTGTTAATAAAAAATAAATTCAGGTCTCTTCCGCCAACTCGGCGACACCGGCGACTTCGCGTGCCTTTCTGAAGCTGCATTCGCTTGTTGAGCTCGACACTTTCACACTCACACACGGCCCCTTCACTCCTCTAGACACACTGGGTGAGTTTAAAGTACTGTTGTGTTTTTATTTAATTCATTGCTATCAATTTGTCACACATGCTATCGAAGCTATTATAATCGTATTTACGCGTATTAGGTATGCAGCCGGGAAAACGCAAACTAGCAGCGGCCAACAACCGCAACGTGCGGGTCCGGCAGCCCGCGTACTTCCTGCCCGAGTTGGCGCACGTCGTGGCCGCCGCCGACGAGCGGGTGCCGTTCGTGAATCTCGCACAGGAGGTGAGCGACCAGCGAACTAATTTGTAGCTCATTAGTAAGGTGGGTGTGCGTCAAACGTTATTTAAGACACGTACGAAACGTTTTGCTTCCTCGTTTCTGATACGCACGGCCAAGGTCTGGAATACCCTGCCGACCTCCGTTTTCCCCACCACCTACAATATGGGTACCTTCAAGTCCCGAGTGAATAGGCATCTTCTAGGCAAGCGCGCTCCATCTTAGACTGTATCCCACTTTCCATCAGGTGTGATACAGTCAAGCGCTAGTCTATACATTTAAAAAAAAAAAAAAAAATACGTTGCCTAACCCGTCCGCAGCTGGCGGCGCGCGGCGTGACGCACGGCGGCGTGCAGGCGGAGTGGTCGGGCTCGGCGCTGGGCATGCGCATCGTGGCGCTGCCGCGGCCCGAGGGCGCCGGCGAGGGCGCGGCGGCGGCGCTGCGCGCGCGCCTGCTGGCCGCCACCGTGCGCCTCACCACCAAGAACCAGGCTCGCGTGTGGACCGCCGAGATCGTGTTCCACGGCTCGCCCGTACCCACGCCGAACCCTAAAGAGCAAGGTACAAAAGGATGTCGCGCGAAACACAATATTTTGTATTGTATGTAATATTAATTAATTTGATGAACAGATATTTATTGTAAAGTAAATTTTGTTCAGTTCGAGAAAGACGAAGTAAACCATTTTTTTATGATTTTTTTTTGTAGGAGAACGGCGCTGCGTGTATCTTCAGTACGAGCTCGGGACCGACGCCGGCAGGACGGCGGACGCGTTCCTTGCCGATTGGGCCGCCATCGTACATCTGCACACACTTTTATACGACTTTATGCTGAGACCGAGCCAAGGTTAGTTGAAATTATTCGTATTGTCCATTTTATATTCGATTATTAATACATTACTATGTAGAATATACATTTATGTACCTTAAATTTAGACTTAAAGTATGCACATAAATATCTTGTGACATTAATTATTTATATCACTACCAATTTTACTTTAATTGCTTAACAAATACCACATCATATTATAATCGTTTTAATCATATGGCTAGTAGATCATTAAAAAATAGTATTGTAATAATCCGTTGTCGTGCAGAGCGCGAGTCGCTGTGGCAGGGCGTGTGCATCCGCTCGTACACGTACCGCTCGCTGGTGCTGGGCTTCGGGCCCGCGCAGCGCGCCACGGCCGTGCTGCAGTGGAGCGCGGCGGCGCAGCGCTACACCGTGGCCACGCCCGCGCACCAGCCCGCCGCCAACGCGCACCACCTGCTGCACCACCACCTCGACCACTACCTCAACTGGTACTAGCACATCGCACAACAACAACAACAGCAGCCTGTAAATTCCCACTGCTGGGCTAAAGGCCTCCTCTCCCTTTGAGGAGAAGGTTTCGGAACGTATTCCACCACACTCTTCCAATGCGGGTTGGTAGAATACACACGTGGCAGAATTTCTATGAAATTTGTCACATGCAGGTTTCATCACGATGTTTTCCTTCACCGCTGAGCACGAGATGAATTATAAAGACAAATTAAGCACATGAATCAGCTGTTCTTGCCTGGGTTTGAACCCGCAATCATCGGTTAAGATGCACGCGTTCTAACCACTGGGCCATCTCGACTTTTCGACACATCGCACATCGTCTGAATTCAGTCGAAACTTGTTAATCGTACAAGGACCAAAATAAAATTGATCCACAGAACAGAATATATCGATGACCGTCTTCTTAGATAGAATAAAAATAGATAATTTATAAAATATATTTAATATCAATGTATATGTTGACAGTTTACAATCTCACGAGATAGATTGTAATATAACGATGTTTGTCATCTAACGGTAACACATACAAATGTATTGTCAAGTGAATACTAATGAAGAGTATAATAAAAAACTATTGGAGACACAATGTGAGCATAACTGGTACATAAGTAACGAAGCCAACGGGCGGCAGGCACAAGGACCTGATGTCGCTGGGCGTGGTGCTGCGCGAGACGTACGCGCCGCTGCTGGCGCTGGGCCGCCTGCCGGCGCTGCCGCAGCTGGGACTGCACCACGTGCGCACGCTCATGCCCACGCCCACCTTCACGTTGCTGGCACACTCCTGGCGAAAGGTTTGGACACTCGTTGCTTTCACATTTAAAGTTAAATCGATGATTTCATATTCATTAATTTATTGAATCTGCAGTATGATTGCAAATAGTAATATACCAGGTTATTGGTAATTCCACGTTCATCCGCTAAGAGGTGATAGGGGTGACTATTTGCAATAATTTTAATCCCCATATGCATGATCCAAAAGTGAACCATTTTTGAGAGAGATATGGGGATTAAAATTATTGCAAATAGTCACCCCTATTACCTCTTAGCGGATGTACGTCGAATTACCAATAACCCTGTATGTATAATGATGTTCATGCCTCGATATATTAGAGATAAAAAGGAATTTTAGATGTTTTTTCGACTTTGGTTGTATGAAATACAAAGTGTTTTTTAATAAAAATATAACATAAATTTGGCTGATTATTTACTATTCAAATATTATAAAAATATTCATCGTTTCAGATTCGCATAATATATGCCGGCGCTTACTCCATCGAAGTCGGTATCCGCGGCGGCAACATGGTCACGATACGCGATGGCTCGTATTCTAAGTTCGATAGGAGTCCAGTCGTTGACGAGTTTGCCCCAGCGCATGGACTTAAGGTACTTTATAACAAATTACTTACCTATTGTAATACGGTTGCCTGCCGTAATTCGACTGCACTGCAATCTAGAGCCCCTGTAATCCGATATGCCCATAATAGTACACGCAATGTTCGCGGCATAATAGATGTATGTAATTCGTCGGATAACAAGTTAAACCTTCTTGAAGAAAGTTCAAGATTACAAAAGGGTAGGGGAAGAAGGTGCGTGTAGTCATGCCAAAATTCATCGGATTGTTAAATGTATTTTTATAAATGCGTATATAATAATGATACTTTTTTATTACGAAGACTTTCCTGTCACGATACGTTGACGACAACATCAGCGCGAGACTATTGGCAGAAGATGACAATCCGCCGTCACCCATGTCACCGATGCCGCCGGGTAATTATTTTATTCAGGAAATTAGTTTTATGGAAATACTGTTGATGATGAGATGGTGCTGTAATTTGTGTACTGATTTTCATTTTAACAGGCGGCCTCCGGTTCAATGCTCCTCTGACTCCGCCGCAGCCTCACACCCCACACTCGGCACCCGTCACACCGCACCCAGCCTCGCCGGCACATCAGGTTTGGATAATATTACTGTACTAATAAAGCACATTTATTGGCTGACGGCAATTACATTCAAGGATACAAATGATTCAATTGAAACACCAGATACATATTTTTTATCCATTGACCTGGTATACTAGCTCTGAATTACTTGTCCTTTAAATAATGTATTTGATTAGGGTTGTCGCGCTCGCCACTTACGTATGTAAGTACAAAGAGAGAATAAAGGGGTAATCATCAATGCTACGAGTTTCGACATATTATTACCACTATATTTCAATATTAAATTATTTGTGAATAGATGGGAGGTGGTTCTTTCAACTTGACGTCTCCGCCGGGCGCGGCGAGCGGCGGGGGTGGCGGCGCGGCGGGAGGGGCGGGCGGCGGCGGCGCCGGCGTGTCGGCCTCGCCCGCCTCGCCCCTCGCGCCCTCCCCGCTGGCGCCCGTCGCGTCGCCGCACCCGCCGCCCACGTCGCCTTTCACAACCTGGCCCGCTTCGCCTTCGCTACCGCGCCCATCGCCGGGACATCATCCATCGCCTCGGCATCATATGGAACACAAGGGTGGGTCACTAGTTTTTCTCTAAAATACTATATACTTACTAGTTCTAGTATATATCATTTACAAGTACCATAACAGCTTTCAAAAATGATAAATAATTATTTACACGTTGCTGTTTCAGGTCCGCAGGCGACTTCGTCGACGAGCAGCCGCGGCATGGGCGGGTTGTCAGGTCGCTCCTGGGGTGGCACGCCCGGCACGCCGCTGGCGGTCAGCAAACTGGAGGCGCTGTGTTCGCCCGCGGAGCCCCCGCCTGGCGCCCCCCCGGGGCCTCCCCTCGCGCCGTTACAGCGTTTCCTCGCCTGCGTCTACATGAAACGCGCGTTGCAGCGATTCGTCCACCAGGAGGACTATGTACGTACATATCCAAGACCGTTACATCATTTATTATTTCATCGTGTTAGCTGAATATATGACACAACACATTTTATACGGCGTTTCTATGTTTGCGTAGCTGACGATGGTTTCGACGGATGCGACGTCGCTGACTTTCCGCTGCGACACGGCTGGGCTGGCAGCGCGCGTGGCGCTGCACCCGCAACACATGCAGTCCCTGCACCTGCAGCTCACGCCACTCGCCGACGTCAAGGACAACTGGTCTGCCGATGATTTGCAGGTACAATAATGTATACCTTTAAATCATTTGCATTTACAATTACATATATGAAAATGTAAATATAACAATATGGCTATAACAGAAGTAATTGATTGCATTATTTATTTTTCTGTCGTAAAAGGTGATGGAGAAATTCTTCGAACAACGCGTGGCGATAGCGCCCTACCGCGCTACAGCGCTGCAGGGCTGGGCGCGAGCGTGGGGCGCGCCGGCTGCGGCGCTGCCATCGCTAGTGGCGCTTATGCGGGCGGATCTGGCCCCTATCGCGCCCGCACTATGGACGTTGCACTGGGTGCTTCGTATCCCGCCCGCCGGCCCACTCATCGTGCCGGCTGGACAACCCGCGGTGCTGCTCGCTAAGCACAAGATACTCTTCTTTGTAAGTCTATTGTTTAAATAAGATATATTTAAACTTAATTTAAAATGACTATAGTGTAGTGGACACTTTTTATGTTATAATCACTTTACCATTTGTTCTCCACGTCCAGATATGTTTAACGCGCGGCGAAACACAACTTGTCTTACCGTTGGTGTACGACGTTCAGTCGAACGCGATGCAAATCGCCGAACGACGAGACGCACAGCAACCGCACCTCAATGCAGTCAATTTGCAATTAAAGCGGTAAGTATTATCTATAGAAATGCAACTAATTGTATGATTCCACCTCTCAATTTAATCATATTGGTCAGGTTCGCGGAATTCAACCAGGGCCACGGCGAGTGCATATTGTGGCCGGCGGTGCGGGATCTTCTCATCAACTTCACGCTGCCGCAGGAGGCGCCGCAAGCGGCCGCGCCGCCGCCCACGTAGCGCGAGCTGTCGCGCGCCGCGCTCAGCCTCTAACCCCTCGGCCGACACGCGCGCGCCCAGTGCTCTTCGGGTGAAGCGACTGCGGGACATGTTCCCGTTTTATATTTTCTTATTTTGTTATTGGAAAAGAATATTACGGGAACAGCTTTTATATGCAACTCTCGTCGCGAAATAATAACCGTTGAAACCATAAATCTGACTGCATTAGTTAAGTACGTAGTTTAAATTAAGCCTATTGTTCATATCGTAAGTTATCAAATGTAAATTTGTACAAATAAAAAATATAATTTGATTATGATCATTTATATGGGATTTTATTTCTTACAATCATCCTGTCACTGTTTCATTGTTATCGATAACTGAGGATGGATAACTCAACCTTATTATATAGTATATTGTTTTCGTATCGTATTTGAGCATCCGTCAAAAACTTAATTACAAGTTATTTGCTGTTAATAAAAATTGTATAATAATTATAAGTAGTATCATGTTCTTCATCATATCATCTAGTTGATAAGAATTGTAAGTGTTAGCGACTTTTTAAAAAAATTAACCATTGGCAACTGTTTCAGTAAAAACGCACTTAACCAGTTGGATTAGTTTATTTGAATACTTCTTGTTATTTTTTTGCAAAAACACAAAAGATATTGTCTCCTTCGTGACATTTGACATTGTCATAACGAACATATCATGTACATGACTATTCAATATTAAAATGTGATATTTATATAATGTTGCTTCGTCAAATGAAGAAAGATATATGTACTTGAAGAAAAATTGCTATGATTTTGGCTTAATTCATTTATATTTTTAAACCACACAATGGCTTCTCGAAATCCAAATTCCATGGATACTATACTTACGTATGATAACAGAGATGCGGTAAGTTTGTCTTAATATTATCCAGTAAGTAGTACTTACATGTAATATAATTATATTATTTCGGCATTAACCTGCATACACAATAAAAGCGCGCTGCATCTTTTGGCATGTGTTTTAAGTATATTGGCATAGTATTTTTTGCAGTCAGGTATCGAGACTCCACATTTATTAGTAAATATTATTACACTCTTGTTATTTTAGTACTTTTCTTTTTATTTGTTTTCATTCATATATAATTACATTTTTAAATATGAAATACGAACATAAAATATATTTAAAAATATAAAATACAGAGGCCAACCAGTGGCGGGAACAGGGTCCAAGCCACCGGTGGTCAGGGCTCCAGCGAGAGGAACTTCCTCACAATACGCGCCGTGCCGAGGAGTACTGCCTTCTGCATCAGGCCCTTGACCCAGCTACCTAACGAGAGCCTCTTAAGGTGTTGGTCGAGGCTCTTGGCCATTAGGCCATTCGCTGAAACAGCTATCGGCACAATAACTGCTGTATCCACATCCCACATGTCGTCAACCTCGTGAGCTAAGTCAAGATATTTTATTTGTTTATCTTTCTCAGCCTTCACGAGATTCTCGTCATGAGGGATGGTGATGTCAACAATTATTGTGCGGCGCTCTGACCGGTCTATCACCACTATATCAGACTTGTTGGCGACAACAGTCCTGTCAGTGATTATAGATCGGTCCCAGTACAGTGTGATATGACCATTCTCGAGAACTGGGTCGGGCACATACCTGTAGTATGGTACCTCTGATACCACAAGACCGTATCGAAGTGCAAATTGTTGATGGATAATCTTGGCCACTTGATTATGTCTGTGCAAATACTCTCCGTTAGCAAGACGAGAACAACCGGAAATAATATGTCTAAGGGATTCGCCCGGAGTGTGACACGCCCGACATATGTCCACCGTGCCATCCCTCACAATATACTTCCGGTAGTTGTTCGTCATGATAACTTCGTCCATAATCGCACAGACAAAACCTTCGGTTTCACCAAATAGGTTGCCGAACCGTAGCCAAGATACGGACGCCATAAAGTTCACATCGGGTCCATGAAGGGCCCGATAGAAGCGTCCGTGTAACTCCTTGCTCTTCCATACTTCCTTGCGGTTCTCAGTACTTAGTACTACAGGTTTGCACCAGTTCTCTTTGCATAAGGAGAGCGGAGTTAGTCCCTTGTCTATTGTAACTACATCTCGGTGCATATCCAAGTCAGTGTGGACAAAATACTCCCTGAGTTTGTATACCTCACGGCTATGTAGGATCTTGGCATTTAAAAAGCCACGGCCACCACATCTCCGTGGGATGTGCAATCTCATCACCGAAGACCGAGGATGATGCATTCGATATGTAGTCAGCAGGACACGGACTCTCCTATCCAATGCGTCTAGTTCTTTTTGAGTCCACTTGAGTATGCCGAAAGAGTACATCAAGACCGGCATGACCCAACCATTGAAGGCGCGAACCTTATTGCCACCTGATAAAAGACTTTTGAGTACCTTTTTTAGGCGACCAAAGAAACGCTCCTGCAATGATTGTTTCATGTCGGTCACATTGATGCCTAACGCTTCCGACATACCCAAGTATTTGTATGATTCGTTTGCGGACAGTGACTTAAAGTTTATGGAATCTGAAAGTTGTAATCCGTCAGATTCCACAATCTCTCCTCGCTTTACATGCATAACCGCGCATTTGTCAACTCCAAATTCCATTCTAATAGAATTACTAAAAGTTTCTGTTACCTTTAGTAACTCTACCAGTTGTGAATCTGAAGGTGCAAAGAGCTTTAGGTCATCCATGTAAAGTAGGTGGGATATTACTATACCTCCTCTCCGCAAACGATAGCCCAGCCTTGAGCTCTCCAACAGAGTACTTAGAGGGTTCAAGGCTAAACAAAACCACAATGAACTATCGCCCTGGAATATTCCCCGCTCAATCCTTATCGGTTCGTCATTACTATGAATCGTTCGACATCCTGGATAGCGAAGGACTGTCCGCCATTGTCTCATACATGATCTCAAGAAACTGCATAGAGTTGTATCTAATTTATACAACTCCAGCACCCTCAAGAGCCATGTATGCGGCACGGAATCATAGGCCTTCTTGTAATCTATCCAGCATGTCGCCAGACGCTTTCGAGAACGACAAACCTGTTGGCTAATGGTCATATCAATGAGGAGTAGCTCCTTAGTGCCTCGTGATCCACCCCTACTCTGAGAGACGGACAAAATACTATTATTTTCTATGTGACTATTAATCTTATCTCTCAGAATGGAGGTAAGGAGCTTATAGACCGTCGGTAAACAAGTAATCGGTCTATAATTTTTAGGATCTGTTGCACTACCTGACTTATGAAGCAGGTGGGTGACTCCGGTGGTAAGGAACTGTGGTAGCGACCCAGACTCTAGAGCTGACTGGAACTGAGATGCCAAGCATTCATGCGAGCTGCGTAGCCATTTTAGCCAAAAGCTATGAAGCCCGTCCGGTCCTGGAGACTTCCAGTTTGGAACGGACCGAACTGCAGCGGCTACATCTTCAGAAGCGATGGAAATTTCTCCCATCGCTTCCAAAGGCTCGCACGCTTGCCTGACTTCCCGCATCCAGTCACCTTCTATGTGGTCGACGGGTACCGACCAGATGTTGCGCCAAAATGTATTCGTGGCATCATCATCCGGGCGACTTAGTACTTTATTATTAAGAAAATAATTATTTTTACTGAATATATCTTACAACAACATCAACTCTTTCAAAAATAATTCTTAAAATTTTCATTAACCAGCAGAGTCAATGGTCAGTCGTATGGTCAACAAGCCATATTCCTGGAATGGACAACGCTTCAGGCGGCGGCGTTCAGAAAGGCATAGAGGGTCGTCGCAATTTAAGACTGGGCTCGCTAGCCCTCGGCGCTTTTCTCACTATGCATTGCCGACTTGCGGCTTCGGTACTCACGGGAGGATTTTGTTTGTATTATTTTTCACCTATCACATTTTCTTCCCTTTTTTTTTCTCAGACTTTTAAAATAATATATAATATACTAAAACGTGGTAACCTTTTTTAGTTGTATTTATGCTATTTCTAATTATGGCGACTGGGCTGCTTGCAAATCCTACGCGGCATTTTGAAGTTTACCTCGGGCAGTGGAGTATCAGTGGTCCCGGGCGTGCTTTTCGTATTCTGCCGATGTTTGAAGGTATATTATGTTGTCTTAGAAATAAATATAAAAAATAGAGCAGGTAAACCTTCATGAGTTCTTATATATTAATGTTTAATTATTTATATATTCTTTAGGTATCGGCTTAGCAATATGTATCAATGCTTTAGTGCGAGCAATTCTTTGTAGCACGATTGCTGCTATAGCCTCAATCTACGTCGTGCACTCCGTCTCTGACTCTAAGTTACCTTTTACATTTTGCAGGTATTTGTTTTTGAAATAATTTATAATAGAATAGAATATAAACTTACTTGCATTTAATCAAATTTGTTTAAAATAATAAATAGTAGTCGCTGTTGTATTATATTACTGAATACATAATTGTAAATTTATTTCAGAGATTTTGATCTTAAGCCATACGACCCGATTTTGAAAAATCTTACATTTATGATGTTAAGGGAGGTAATTGCATCAATATCCTGTACAAACAATATTAATGATAATATATGATTATGAATTAATTAATATCGTTTTTAGTCTAGATTTTTGTTGGAAACTGGCGAAATTCTTGAGGAAAATTCAATGACTGAACAGGTTACAGTCGGGACGCATGATTTTGCATGGAGAAACGTTACTGACCAAAGCCTTATGCGTAAAAGGTACTTAATATTGACGTGACAACGTCTTATAAATTGGTTTGCCGGGTGACACTTCAAGAAACTGCGTTACGCTCCGCTCACGTTATGCGCTCACAATGAGAGCGAGTGAGAGGCACGCGTCCCTTCCACTCGGGCATGGTTATTTTACCACTCAAAGTCGTTGTCACGTAAAACTTTCGCCCGTATACCGACTTTACAGGCAACCAATTTTTTTTTTAGATATTTTTTTTAAATTTGTAATGATTTTGACATCTAGGCAAAAACTTGTTTTCCTTTGATTATAAAACAAGTTAGAAAACACTTTCAAGTGTGTCATGTATTTTACATACAAAGTACAGTATTTTAAATAAATTCAGATAGGATTGTCAATGAATGGCTTTAACTAACATGCACGAAGGTATCGTTTGCTTATTACTTAACTATATAGCAAGAGTTGTAGACTTATGCTGTTGATTTTGATTGAATGAACTGCTAATTATTAATATTGAATTACTAATTATTGATACTCTTTAGACCAATGTATAATACTCGAAGACGTTACCTCCAACCAATAGAAATGTGCAATGAAAGATATTCCATAGGCTATCCGATTCTGTACAGCACTCCAGCTTATAATTTTTTTTAGTAAGTGATGTTATCATATCATTTTTTTTATCCAAATTGTCCGATAATTTTTAATTATATTTTTCTTTTTTAAGCGTGGAAGTCGTTTTGTTCCGTGAAGATTACAATTTTGGCCATTTCAATATGCCATTATCGTTTTGTTTAGTTTTAGTGTGGGCGGTTTTATGGGCGCTTTTGATAAAAGAACGTCTTTCTCACGGCAGGGTTAGAATATTTTCACATAATCTAAATAATTATTGTGAACAGTTAAATAAGTACGTTAATATTTTAATTTACAGTTAATTTGGAATAACATGTATTCTTGGCTAGTCGTCGTGCCATGGTTATGGGCGACTATACTTTTATTCACTTCCGTTATAAAACTTGTAACTTCACCTGAAGTCTGGCGTAAAGTTTTTAGGATGGGTTCTAAAGAAGTACTTTCAGTACGTAGATTTTAATGTTTATTTTTTAATATTGTTGCTGATTGCAAAGTACAAGCTTGTAGAATCTCTATTGTTTTTAATTGAAACGTTTGTGTTGAGGGAAAAAAGTATAAGTACTTACCGAACCGAGCACCCGTGCACCTCTCCAGTTAAATGGTACATTTATGAGGATTTCGTAAATAAATAATTTAAAGAATCAGGATGAATGATGAATGTTGATGGTTTTATTATATTTAGTGTTTAAAGGAATTATTCTTTCTTCTTCTGTAATAATCTTTTTTTATTTTATATCACTCGAAATATATTAAAATTCATCTTAAATATTATAGGCTTTAGCTGACGCTTTAGAGGTTTCTCTCTATATACATTCAGCCAGTGTGGGTTCAGAAATTATTCACGGAAAGGGTTTAAACCACTATGGTAGGTGTGAAATGCGAAGATATTGAATTTATATCATTCGTTCTTTATTAAAACTATTAATTTAAGCCTCGGGTCATATCGATCCGCATCTAAACGGCGAAAACGTGTGGCACAGCGGGCTTTTACTTTTACTAACTGCACTTCATTCGGGCGGAGCTGCGATTTGTGCGCTAGTCGATTGTATACAGCCCAATACTAAAGCTGTTTACACCATGCAGGAAAGTAATATTTATTAATACATTCCACTTTTAAAAAATACACATTACTTTATACGTTTCATAGTTTATAACAAATTGTTTAAATTTTAAGGTACGCTATGGATAATTCCCATGTACTCTAAGTGTACATTGATCAAAAACTATTCTCATTTCATGTAAGTTCTGTAAAGTAAATTAATATACTCAAATAGAGTGTTAATTAATACATTAATTTATATATTTTTTTTCATCCAGATCAGCACTTATATTCAGTGGGATTGCATTTTCATACATGAGCGTGGCATTCGTTCTAGTCAAAACAGCATTACATACAATATTTGAATATAAAGTCAAATTAGTGTAAGTACTTACTAGCAGTTATGTAAATAATAATCTAATTGGAAAATGAAACTAAACTTCAATCTGCGTTTAATAAATAAATAATTGTATTGAGAGTTACAATTTATACTTTAATATAAATTATGTTTTGTTTTGCCCCAATAAGATATTCATATCTGTGAGACTACAAGTATATCGTTGTTGTTAATAGATTATTGTTCGTATCTTTAATTTTCGTAAAATATGAAATAATAAGTATATATAATTATGAGTACTTATTGCAATACGAAGAAATGGCACGTTTACGTGTTCTTTTTTTAAAATATGTGTTTGTGTGTCTAGATTTGCAGAGCAAGCTGTGGTGGCTGCGACGATCTTGACCTGCATGGGATTTAGTCTTCTCTTTGCAACAACTGTAAGACTTATTTATTTAAAGAGGGTCAAACTGAGACTAACGCGTGCTGGGTGTTAGTGCCGGCGCTGGGGGTGATGGAGCGACGGCCTCGACCGCCAATATATAATATATTGGTAAGTATTTGTAATCAGTAAACTGTAATGTAATGTCAATTGCAGGGCGGTGTAGCGCTACTCGAAAGTGTGGATGCGATAATGTCCGGCGTCGCAATGCCCTGCATCTGCCTGCTCGAGTTGGTGGCGCTGCTGTACGTGTACCGCAACAACGACTTCGTTTCCGATATGAACATCGCGACAGAGGAGAACGCATGCTCATCGAGAATCGGCACTCAGTGGCAGATTATCCCTTTTATCATGGTGGTAAGCGTATTAATTTCGCCAGTTCTGGGATACATCGCAGCGTCGTATAGTACGACACAACTTAGATGTCGCATCGGCAAAATTCGTAAAACCGATCGCATCCGAATTAAGTACGCTATCCCAAATTAATATTTTATTTCTCACGCGAATATGATCTTTGTATAAACGTAATAACTTGTAATATCATATGACCTAATATATTCGTCAATTTGACGCGTCGATTTACATGCATTTGCTTTCTCTGACGCGTGAATCTATAGCGACGAATAGCGTCGAATGGCGCGATAGGGAGCTATTTCTATTGGTTGTGTAAATCGGCAGTAATCGGTTTTATTTTCATTTCATTGCATTTTCCGATGCTACATCTAATTTGTGTCGTACTATACGTATCGTACGTCCGTAACGCGTGCCGTTGTTTCAAGACGACCATAGTGATGAAGGCGAGCATGCTGTGGAGCGCGGAGATGCCGGCGGCGCTGCTGTGGGCGGGCGCGGCGCCGCTGCTGGCCGCCGCGCTGGCGCCCGCCGCGCGCGCCGCCGCCAACGCGTACGCCTTCCTGCGCCGCGCCAACTAGCGCCGCTACTACCGCTGGGAGGTCATGTTAAATTAAAAAGCCTGTGATTGAAAATAAACCTTTATTCTTTCAATCATTTAAAATATTTATAAATATAGAACTTTGTACAATGCATTGACATGCGTACACATGATATGAAAGTCGGTGCGTGTCATAAGCTTTTGAGCTTTTTTATGAAAATTTATGAAAAAAAAGCAGAAAACACGCACACGAGAACACGAGCGACCGGCGGTCGCCAATGTTCGAGAATTAATGGATGTTTGATGGATTAAACGTCCGCAAGCGACAAGACAAATATTAGGAACGTTTAAAATTAGCAGACGGAAATGGTAGGTTACCAGTACAACACTACTCTAGCCTACGACTGTCTATTTCACGATTAAATTAAAATATCACAATATGTACATATTACTCAAGACTATTCAATAATATCAATATTACTATGTGACACAAGATTTTAAATATCCGATTTAAATAATTCAAGATATTACACAGATCCCAAAACTAGCTACACGATTAAACTGCCAATAGTGGAGATAGGACCCAACTATAAAAAAATATGAAACTTATTGACTTAATTTTATTCGACTTTCATTTGGTTTATAGTTGCACAACTCGATTCCACAAACCGCGCGATCGTCGATCACGCAATTTCCGTCACATCGATTAGTATAAATCTAATTTACGATCCGCCTTCAACAGTCGAAGCTCCTTCGTTCTCACTTTCCAATTCGAAATAATACTATCGGTCGGCGTCCGACCCCACACGGATCGCTTCGATCCCTTCAATACTACAAGGCACTTCCGATTCCAACGGCTACAGTCGGCGGGCCGAGCCCGAAAAGTACTCGCAACAAATAAATTACATTCACTTGCCACTCCCCTACGTCCCGATCGCCCGCGGCACTGGGTCACTAGGATTATTAAGAATCGACGTGGAGCGAACTCGACAGTCCAATCACGAGCGTCTCGACGACGCGGGCCGCGGCTCGCGTCACACGGAGCGCTGCGAGCGGCGTCAGAAGCGCCGCAGCGCCGCCGCCGCGCCCGCGCCCGCCTTGCGCGTGGGCTGCACCGACAGCGGCGCCACCAGCACCGAGCCGCCCTCGCCGCCGCCGCTCGCGCCCATCTCCTGCGACACAGAGCCATCAGACGTCGTCGGCGGTGGGACTGCGCGACCCGCCGGCCGACCGAGAGAGGCGACGTAAAAAGTAACAGCCTGTAAATTCCCACTGCTGGGCTAAAGGCCTCCTCTCCCTTTGAGGAGAAGGTTTGGAACATATTTCACCGCGCTGTTCCAATGCGGGTTGGAATATACATGTGGCAGAATTTCTATGAAATTTGTCACATGCAGGTTTCCTCACGATGTTTTCCTTCACCGCTGAGCACGAGATGAATTATAAAGACAAATTAAGCACATGAATCAGCGGTGCTCGCCTGGGTTTGAACCCGCAATCATCGGTTAAGATGCACGCGTTCTAACCACTGGGCCATCTCAGAGGCGACGTACGTTTATGTTATTGCAGCTGGCGAGCCTCATCTGGGCGAGCTGCGAGGCGGGCGTCAGGTTGGACGTGGAGCCGAAGGGCGAGATCATGGACGACATCGCCCGCTTCAGCTTCGAGGGCGTCTTGTTGAAGGAGAGCGCGCGCCCGACCTGCGAACGTGCAACTTCTGTTTTAGAATGCAATACAATATTCTAATTTCCCGCATCTATTTAGTGTCATTTGTTAATTTTATGATTTTAATTTTCACAACTATTTCAATATAAATAATATAAAAAATAAAAGCTTTTATGGAAAAACATATTTCATACTTTATCAGGAAAATACATATGAAATATTATATTTAATGTGCACATCTAAATTTTGAAATGTACTACACCCCAATAAAAGATAATTACCAAACATATGTAACATACCACCCACCAATTTAATCGTAGTTAAAGAAAACATCACACCAAATAAATTGCCAATTTACACAAAACATAAACAAATTAAAAAAATAGGTGACCAGTATTTAGATATATTTCATAAATAATTTTAAATGAAAAGACAAAGGTATGAAGAACGGATTGTTAATCTGTGAGTGACCCCAAATCCCTAAAGTACTAACACTTAAATGACATGAAATATCAAAGTAATAGATAGCCCGAAAACCTCAGGTATGGCACGCTCACAAACAGTTAAACACAAATGATGTCTAGCAAAGCGTTAATTTTAATGATTTCGTAATTTGAAATGTGAGTAACAATTACTTAAGATATGACGCGATGCGATTTTAATAAGCATTGAAATATACCGGGTGCGTACACGCTGATTCCTGCCAATGAACAATTGACGTCACATTTTCTGCTTTGTTTAAAAAGCTCGATCAATTATTAACTAATGCGAAAAGTTGGTAAGCATGATAAAAAATCACTAGCTTATGGCATTAAACAAATGGTAGAAAATGATCGACAATCGGGGAGAGCGAGGACTCAGGGAGCAGCGTGCGCGGGGCGCGAGGTGTGGCGTCAGACCTGTGCGAGTAAGTGAGCGCGCAATACCCATGTGTCTAGCAGGACGGCGCCCGGGTCGGCGCGCAGCCAGCCGCCCAGCCCCGCCAGCGCCTCCAGCTACAACAGACGCCCAGACATCGTGCGCTACTCGCGACTTCGCATTCACTGCTCTATTGCACTTTCATTCAATCGGCGCGCGACTGACGCGAATTCGTTTAATTCGTTTACGTAACATTATTTGGGACGATTGACAAATATATTCATTACAGGGAGACTATATCGTGAGCTCGAAAATTTATAACAGATATACGAGTAACGCTTATGAATATATGTCTCAAGATTGTGCAATGAGTGTTATAATTAGATTGATACAAATAAAAATTAAATCAATCAAATTTAAGCGAAACGTATAAAATGGAACATAATGTAATATATTACAGTATTACGACACTTTGATTTCCGAAATTGATTTTCATGCCTTAGTTACTGAACATGTTATATCTGTATATTGCTACGACTTACCGAGACTGTTATTATTGTTACTTTAAATCCAAACTTAAATTACAATAAACCCAATCATGCTGATAGCACTTCTTACAATTAAAAAGTATGACTACATATCTCGTGATACACGTTAAACACGATGAGCTCGAATTCAATATAATTTTATAAAATAAAATAAAAGCCTTCAAATTAATTTATTTTATAATCTTGCTTTAAAATATAAAAGCATTTAATTGCGTACCTTAATTCTGGTGCGAGCGGCGAACTTGGACACTTTAGAGAGAGTACTCAGTGCGAGGTCGCTGGTGTCGATATCGAGCTGATGCGACTCGAGACATGCCAGGAATTTGTCCTGTTCATACATACGAAATTATTAATTGTGCATGTTTAGATCGAGCTTTGTTATTTTTATAAAACAAGTTATAAATATTGTTTTATAGCCCCATTATAGTAATCGTAATCGTAGGTATAATCAAAGCGCGAATGGGACCTTTTGGAATAGAGGTTCACGAGATCCGTCCCGATCCCTTTGCGGTAGCGTCAGCAAACACAACTAACATTGTTACATTTTTGTCAGCATCAATTTTTACTCTTTTAGTAATAAGATTTGATTAATGAGTAATAGCAGAACCATTTGCTGGTCCGCTCGTTTATGCTATGAAAAAATGTTAAAAAATAAATCATAATTTCTGCAGTTGAACGTATATAACGTAATCTGCTAAAACATCTTTCAGATATGCCGATTATTAATAACATATGTTTATAAAATTATTTGCTAATGATCCTTCGCTCGGGAATGGTCATTTAGGATATGTTTTGACAAAGTTTCGTCCCATTTACATAAAGCACAATGATTAACAACGTAAATATGACGAGTGGAATTTAAAGATGATTTTATACTAACGGCATCAGCTTTGCAGACGGTATTGGCCATCTGTCTGCACAGCTGTCGTAGGAAATGTGACTTGTCGACGGTTTCATCGGTTATCATGAACGAGTATAACTTCTCCTTCAGCTCCTGGTTGCTCCGACACATGAGCGCGAACACATTGTGACAATCTGACAACACATCGTCTGTTAATATACGATGACGCATCATTATTAATCGTACGCGTCATTCCGAACTAAAATTATAATAATTAATAACATATAATCAGGGTTGCCAATGTGTGGGGAATTCCCCAAATTCGGGGTATCGTAAATCGATCGGGGATTAGTGTGGGGATTGTCACATGTGGGGAAAATGAGGGGAATTTATACTTATGCGTTTTATACCAAAACGATCAGTAATTGATTGTTTATCCGTGTTTCAGTTAGTGCAAAAATTGAATTGTAGTCGATTTTTTCCTTTATTTCTGTGTGGGGAATTGGGACATTTCTTTTCTCCAATTTGGGGAATTTCGCTAAGATTTTTAGGGAATTAGGTGAATAGGCATCGGCAACCCTGCATACAAGCAACATAACATAATTACAAGACGCATTCACCTTCCGCTTCCCGTATGTCGACGACGCGCTTGACGGTGCTGAGCGGCATGAGGGAGATGTGTCGGTACGGCTTGCTGGAGCCGATGCGCATCGTGCCCGTGCCGTTTGTAGGACTTTTGCTATTGAAAGCCTACAAGGAGATTGTATGATAATTTAAATACAGACTTTTTCTACTATTATAACATAACATTACGAAATAAAAATATATTTCATTTCAAATTATATGAACAAACGAAAAATATAGTTCACCTTGGATCTTTTCTTGCATACTTCCATTGTATCCGTGAAAAGAAACAAAACGAGATGGTCTCCTCGCCCGGAGAGCTCCTTCGACAACTCGACCACTTCACAGCGGGATACGAACGATCTATGCGATGAGACGAGATGCGCCTGCAAACGATCAGTATCGTTGATATTTGAAATAGTAAAATCATGTCATCATAATATCCTGATACTAATCTAAGAAAAGACTGCACTTATACTCCAGCCAAATTCGATGTGGAATATTTAATAACAAAGCGTTGCTTAGCAACTAACGTCAGGCAGATGCTCAAAATATTTTTAGAAATATGTACAACAATTATTTTAGATGTTAATAAAAATTAAATTTGTCGATAAATAATAAAATATTTAAGACAAAGGACTAAGCGCATTCTTGGTTATAATTATAATACTTATGATCATCTGGAATAATGTAGATCTCAAAAATAATACCTCCAATTTTAAAATGATATCAGAAATTATCTCTTAGTTATATAATTCGCTTTATTAACTTTATCTATCGCCTTTGAAACTGTGATTTTAGTGCTATATTTATGCTAGCCAAAACAAGATGTCTTTTTTTTAATCTATGTGTAATGAAACGTTGTGCGTAATGTTAACATTCTTAACCTGTTGTGGTTATACTACCATTATAATACGACTAAAACATACACCACCAATTACGAAGAGCCTGTATCGCTATTATATACCTTCCTAAATCTGCCAATTGCTTAAAAAACACTCCAAATGTTACAAACCTGCGATTTCTTTACGTCAGTATTAAAATATAGGGTTGTTAGTTTTGTAGTAATATTATATGGTAATTAAAAAAATGTAAACTTTTATTTTAAACTAATTTTCATATAAATTATGTATTGACCGGCTAAATAAAATTTTTGGTTTCTGTATTAAATTAAAATTTTTGTGTTTAAACAGGAAATTGTGTTATAATGAATATAGTTGTAATTATAATAATAATTATTTTTTATTAAGAGTGTATCAACCTTAATTATGATGACTCATGATTTGTTTACTAAAATTCCAGATCGAATGTGGCTGGAGTATACATGTGTAGAAGTTTCTCACCGGACACTGGTCGATGTCGTTGTAGATGTCGAACATTTGCAGCTGCCCCTCGGTCTTGCGCTTGTCCTCGTTGATGTGCGACATGACCTCGCGCAGGCCGGCCAGCGCCGACACCAGCGCCGCGTGGTCGGGGTTGCTCTTGTGCGTGTGCTTCAGAATATCTGCGATGACGACGCCAATCATCAGTTCCAAGTTTATATATATGGAGTTCTTTACAAGATTGTTTTAGTTTAGAGATTTTAAAAGAAATATTTTTGTTACATAAGAACTTACCATCCAATAACAGACTTATGCTGGGTAATCGCTGCACTGGTCTTATTAACAGTTCCTGCAAGCTTTGTCGCCCACATTCGGGTTTCGTTTGACAAATTTTCAGGAATGCATGAAATCTATAAAAAAAAAAACAATGTATTCGAGAAATATCAGGTAACTTTATCAGAAACTTTTTAAAAGCAATATGTGTATTTCACTAATACTAGGATCTTTTCGGGTACCTTGGGTTCTCACGGTCGCATTGTTGCAGCATCTCCTTGGTGTTCTCGAAGAAGTTAACGAAGGGCGGGTAGGCCTTCACCATGTCCGGCGTGTACTTGAGCACGAGCCGCCCGATGCTCACTTCCTCGCTCCAATGCGCCTGCGCGTAGTGAAGCTCCTCCAGCATCCGTCTGGAAAATATAAATATTAGTGACGTTATTTGCATCTTCTATTTTTCTTAACTTCTAGTAACACAATAGTCGGATATGCGGTCGTATTCTGAAACACGTGCAATGTGGATTTCATATTACTAATATAAAAAAAGCTAAGAAATATTACATTTATAATTTTAAAGTGCTTATGCTATTTATATTAATGGAGAGATTAATATTCATATATTTACTCACTGGTGTAATTCATAAATAGGCGGTAAATTGCCAAAAATAATTTTGAGTTCTGTGTTATTGAGCAAAGCTTGATTTTTGCCATTACTAGTGTCCTCTTCGGCCATTTCTTCCAGCGGTTGTTTAAACATCTACAAAACGTTTACAAACGTTAATACACTTTACAAGCACAGGAGTACACGCAAGTTATACTCATAACGTCTTATCTCAATGTGATCCTTACATTTACAATGGTGTGTAGTATTCCAACATAATTCGATTCTGTCTGAAGTAGTTCCATGAAAACTTGCTGTCGCGGTGACATCAATTTTCGCACCACATTATCAGGTACTTCGGACTCTATAAATACAAAAACATTCCTCACTATAAGGCGACGCGACAAACGCGATAACAATAACATCGATATCGTCCCTCGGGTGATAACAAACCTTCTAGTAGCTGCTTGCCGTCCGGCGAGGGGGTGCAGTCGAGCAAGTTTCCGGACAGGCTGAGCAGCACGGCGTCGCCCACCGAGGAGCGGCGTTTGTGCAGCGCCGCGTCGCCGCCCCGCAGCTTGCGCTTGCGCAGCCGCTGCAGCGCCGCCGGCGTGCCGCCCGCCGCGCCCGCGCCCTCCTCCGCCACCGCGCCGCACGCGCCGCCCACCGACGACCGCCGCGACACCTCCTCCAAGTACTGCGGCGGGTTTGCCATTCAGATCACTCCATTTTAAATTACTCCCAATAGTAGTATATTAGAGCTTCATAATACGCAGATAAAAAATAGTGCTCTGTAGTCTTTGAATTAGTTACTTACGTCTTTGAAAAGGTACTCTCTTTCATCCTGCGCTTCCTCATTTTGGACCGAAGCCCAAAACCATTCCGCCTTGACGACGTGGACTCGCAGCGAGCACTCCGGGGCCACCACTGTATTGTGCTCGTCTACCACCTGAATTATAGAGGTTCGATAGTAAATCCGATACAAAATAAGATTAAAATATTTATAATAATTACGATATAACCGTATCGTCGGTTTAAATGTAGTAGAATAATGATATAAACGATATGAGTAACTCACACCTCCTTGTGCACGCTCTATAAGCACCTACACATTCGACGTAACATGCAAGCATAACAGCGAAGGATTTTCAAGTATGAACCTAACTCGAATATGGCGACGAACATTTAAAAGGTCTTTGGCATGACAAGCTTAATCTAATATTTAGTATTGAACTGTAATTAAATGGGGTTAGTACCGGTAGCGATAGTCCATGGCATTGCGACAAGGCACGGGCGTCGCGGGTGGGAGGCGGCGAGGCGCGCAGCTCGGCGCGGCGCGGCGAGGGGCCGGGGGCGGGACGGGGGGCGGGGCCGCCGCGCTCCGCCCCACCGCAGATCGAGTGCCGGTGGGCGCGGAGCCAAACGCTTTGCGGTGTCTTAAATATTACCGACTCGTCCAACTCGTCCACATCTCCGTCTTCTCGGACCGGGGTCCTCATGTCGGTGCTGTCCACCGTGTCCACTTGCACCGGGGATATATCGAAATTCATATCATCGAGGTCTCTCTTTGGCGTTGACATATTTTTCAATTCTGAAGGTAGGTGATTGGCGTCCACCTGGACTGTATTGCGTTCAGCTCTCTTTTCGTATTTCTTTTTTCGTTCGCTCCTAAACGAAGCAGTAAACGATTTAACGCTTCTTCTTAATTTCGATGCTGATTTTACAGTTTTCGAACTTCGTATAGACGCAAAAGATATATCGAAAAACCCGGACTGTTTACTGATATTCATGGATGAAATAGATGTATTGTCGTATTCTCTAATCGGCGAGGAAGTCGAGGCTACAAATTCACCCGCTGGGTCCGTGGGCTTTACATTCTCTGGTGTTAAGGGTTCAACTGTGATATCACCCGACGTTTTAGAAACGGATTCTTTTTTGGTTCTTTTAAAAATGGTAGGTTTGTTTTTAAATTTGAATGAGTCTTTAATTTTAAGTCTTTTGATAGACTTCCAATTAACATCTTCCGATTTATCAGGAGATAAGTTATTGCTATCTATTGTACTTATTTGAAAATTAGATTCCGTAGAATTACGACTTCTTTTTTTACCAGAAGAGATTGTCGTATTAGAATGTTGTAAGTCTTTGTTCACCGCTGAAACGGGCAACAGAAAACCAGGATCATCTTTTGGGTCTAGTTCACATAAGCTCTTCGTTAGAGAGGAATGCAGAGATCCTGCCTCCGCCAAACAATCGACGATATTAAATACATTCAAGGACTTATTCCTAAAGACTTCTCGCTTTTCTTTGCTATTATTTCTGCCGCCACTGTGAATAATTTGCGACAGATATTTGTTCTCTTTATTGCTACCTTTATATTTGCGCGTTTCAGCATTGGATGAGTTACTAGTGTCATAAACATCGGAACACATATCGTCTATAAATGATTTGCCTATATTAATAATACTGATATCTTCGGACTGAGATTTTTCTTTATCACTGCTTAATCTATTTCTAATACTGTCCCTTGCTAATTTCAAGCACTCTTCTCTGTCGTATTGTAGCGTCTCATCGTTTGTTTGGTCGGTTTGTTTGTTTGGACTAGCGCGACGGCCCGAAAGGCGAGCCGATAGCCTACGGTATAGAGAGCTCTTGGGAGTGGTTTGGGATCGGTTCGGTGTGGACCGGAGGGGTTTGGCTGAAGTATTGGGAGTGTTGAGATGGGGTGATAGGATAAGCGAACGACCGAAAGTCTCCCCATTGGCCATTACCTGAAACATGTGTGAAACACACCACGCAATGATGTAATGAAGCCATTCCAAATACAAACATGCACAACGATTTTATTACTATTGTGATAGAAAAAGTTAGACACAGATAAGCGAGTAATTCTAAATCGATTACAAGTAGTCAAGAAATGTTTAATCTTCTTTCGCTGCGAACGTTTAATCATAGTCTAACAAAGATTATGATTGTGGGTTTAGAGTTATATGTACAAGGATTACCCACAAGCATTCATCGAAGCAAAATTCAAGGTTATTAGTTGAATAGAAAGCAAATGAAAATTTCAAACAGTAACTGTAAATTGACAAATGTATACAAAGAGTGCAATACCGTACACTAATGTTATGAGTGAAATGTATGTGAATATAAATAAGCTTTGAATTCAGGTAGCTGTCGGATCGTTAGAAGTAAGGCAGTGATAGAAGCCCTGTGTTGCAACGACTAATGGATGACAACATTTAAACAGACAATGGGTTGACTTCGCGCCGTGCGGGAAGGAAGTGGCTACTCGTGGTACTACTGCTTTGCCCCATTGTATCATTGATAAATATTATACGATCACAGTGAATATATTGAAATGAATCGCTCTTCAACGTCTGTATCTCACGACAACGTGTTATTTTGTTAATAAAATCGTTCCTGAGTGACGTCAATTGTTTTGACAAACAGTTGACATTCAAGATATTGCCTCATTACTGTGCTGATGTAAGAAGAATAGAAAGCATAAAATAACAAGGTAACTACCACTACCCGTAGTCGGTGTGTCTACAATGTAACTAATCATAAACTAATAGTATTCGTGTTCCCAAGGGTACTACGTGCATGCTGATTTCATAATGCTAAAATTAGTATCTAATGTGCCATATAGTGTATAAATAAATTGGCATGTTAAGAATTCGGAGGTAAACGCTCTGCGATTAACATTCGTAAGAACAAAATCATTAGTGTATTGAGTATTGGTGGCTTCGTTCATCACTATTTCCATATATTACTTATAGTATATAACGTTACTACTGATCCTAGAAATTAGTTATGGTAAATAATAAAGTGCCTTTTAAACTTACTTGAAATTAATATGTATTACAATAATATTTTATTATATCTATAAAATATCCGTAAATGAGAAAAGCCAATAACCTTTTTATTGAAATAAATCGATAACAATTTTGGGTAAAATTTTAAATGATCAACGACCAATTTACAACCCGATTTGAAATCGCTGAAGTGTAACCGTATTATAATCGATTTGCATGTTAAATGTGTGTAAACGTGTGATAGTATTGCAGCGAGTACTCACGACGTGCGTGCAGTCGGCGTCGTCGAGCGCGCAGGTGGCGCCGCCGTTGCTGGCGAGCACCTCGGCCATGTGCTGCGTCTCGTCCTCCGGGAAGCCCACGAAGCACACGCGCGCCCCCGCGAACACCTTCAACTTGTGCTCCTTCTGTAAACATACAATTCGATTTTCAAATATGTCTTACTAAAACGATTTTAAACTGATAAGAAAATATGGATGTCTCTAATGTCTATTTATTTATTTATTTTTTTTATTTTATGGTATAGGTTGGCAGACGAGCATATGGGCCACGTGATGGTAAGTGGTCACCATAACCCATAGACAATGACGCTGTAAGAAATATTAACTATTCCTTACATCGTCAATGTGCCACCAACCTTGGGAACTAAGATGTTATGTCTCTTGTGCCTGTAGTTACACTGGCTCACTCACCCTTCAAACCGGAACACAACAATACTAAGTACTGTTATTTGGCGGTAGAATAACTGATGAGTGGGTGGTACCTACCCAGACGGGCTTGCACAAAGCCCTACCACCAAGATAAATGTCTATTTATGATGTTCAATACATTTTTAATACAATCAGTATCGAGCCATGCACTCATATATATAACATATATTGATATATGTTGAACGGCCTACGTTTGTTTTCAATCATTTATTTGTATGTATTGTACCTCAATAATGTTACACAATGTATAGCTTATCACGTTCCTGACTTAATTTGATCTAAAACTTTACTCGTTAATCCGAAAAAATTAAAGCCTATAAATAATATCCCCTTTACAATGTTAGCAGATTTAAAACAACAGAATAGGTACCAAACAATTCATTTCAAATAAATCATAATAGTATACATTCTAGCTAGACTAAATTTTTGTTACTGTAACACGTCGATTGAAAATTTATTTTCTGAATTGATTGTTTAAATGTAACATGATTTCTTTTTTAATTTATCATGTAAAAAATACCTCCACCGTGATATGACCTTCGATTTGTCAATCACACCGAATGACACCACAGCTTTTATCTCTATTATTCGCATCTGCCCGCATCTATTCGGTATAGAAATAAAACGAGTCCCCACCGTTTTACGTGAGACATGCATTTAAATTGTACATAACTACTGTAGATTTAAATGTAGATGTTAGTAATATGTTCAGAATACAATTTATATTACAAAACAATGTCTTTGCGTAGCTATAATAGGCTATTTGACTGGTTTTTAAAATCCATTTAATATTATTTAGTAGAAGTTAAGGAACCCAGTAAAAGTTGTGTTTTTTATTTCTAGTAGATACATATTTGTCGAAAAATATCATATTAAAAATTCCATATTTAAATAACGCGCAAAAACGCTACTTGGACAATATGGCGCTGCAATGGGATCGGTGACGTCACTTTGCTGTATTTTAATCTGAGGTACATATAGTAGAAAAGCAAAGCATACAAGAAAGTGACTTCATCATAAGCCCAGCAAATCCGGAGCGTTTTGTGTCACAAACGTTTGAAAAATAGCATTTTTATTTATGGATTTTTGAATAAATTAAGTATTATTTTCAACTTGGTAGATAATCATTTTTAAACTCATAATATACACTGATTACAATAATTCAAAATTTATTTTTCGCATTGTCAAATAGCTTATTTATTTACTTAAAAAGTTTTCAAGTAGGTATCGACAATTACATACAATAAATGGCGCTTATTCCGATTCGAGTTAACATTTAACTTACAATCATAGCATCGTCAGTCGCGAAGCACGCGGGGTCGTCCCGGCGCTCCCAGCAGGCGTCGACCCAGGAGCGCGCCAGCACGGGCAGGCCGAAGCCCGACGCGTATCGGTACTTGTCGCCCGTGGCCGCCGCCGCGATCAGGTGCGTCACCTTACTCGACATGTCTTTACGGATCGACCCACCCATGTAGTGGATCAGTGTTATCAGGTACGTCTGTCGGGAGGTCAAATTAAATACTTTAGTTAAAATCATAAAGAATAAAGCTTTTATAGTCGGCATTGATTCGTCTAAGTAATCCACAAACGATTGGCAATATGAGATAAATATAACATAAGGTTTACAGATCACATTTAGAGCTCGTTCGAATTAGTAACCCAATCGAAGAAGGAGAACAGATAAACAAACCTCACAATTACATATTCCATGCGATTTGCTTATACTGCTATATGCATGATATAGTACAGACAGGTCTTGATTATTACATTTTAATATATTTTAAACAGTATTCAACTATACTATAGTATTAATTATACTAGGAAAGTTCCGATCACAAAATGTTTGCGAAACAATACATATTAGACTAGACTATGCATATTTTTATTAAATATTTGTTCACGTAAAGCACGTACGAGCTCATCCTTTTTTCGGAATCCTGAGAAGCATATGACTGCGCCGCGCATCGCCAACGAGTACAGAGGCCGTGCGTTCGCCGGCGGCGGCTCCTCGCGCTCCGCCAGCTGCAGCACTGCTGTGGGCCCCAGCACCCTGGCATCAATAACAAAAACGTAATATCAGTATAAGAACAACTAAAGCAAAGGATTATATCCATTGTATTTATCAAACTTGTTGAGATATATATATTTATAATATCAACGTAGATACAGGTGCTCTGTACCACACTGTAGACATAAAAACCATTTACCTCCATTTTTGGACGTATTAAAAGAAAAAAACATCCAATAACAAATATTTAAAAAAATATACTAATAATAAGTAACATTTTAAGTATTTCATAAAATCGGTTCAAAACAATATAACATAATAACGGTAAAAAATATAAGGCACTAAAAATAATAAAAGTGCACAAACAGTTACATAGTTATTTGTTCACATCTGTAGCTACGATTCAATCATAATGATGTTCATCAATAAAAGCAATAAGTCATACGGAATATGCAGACTAAAACGTTTTCATAAATTCCTTCACATTAATCATCCTCGATCGATTACAGCGAACCACTTGTGACCAGTATTGTGATTGAATTCCAGAATAGATACCGTTACATATTAATAACATAAACATATGTTAAACATTCACTTGTTTGAAATGAGGATTTCCGACTATCATTATAACCGGAAGAATGAAACGTAAGGCAATAAATAACTTGCATTAACATAACAATATTCATTGTTGCATATAACTACATACATATATACGTACACGTCTGTGAAACAATTCACGTAGGAGTCATCTTATAATCATATACATATAAATGCAGCTGTAAATTGATTGGAATTCATCGGTTTGTGCGCTATAGGTAAAGTTTTATAAACTTCACGTGGTTTAAGCGGCTAGTTCAACTAATGTAATCATAAAGTACAGTAGTACGCCGATTATCCGAATTATTTGGTACGCGGTCGATTCGGATACTCGAAAGTTCGGATAATCGGACATGTCTTCACTTTATTGTTAAATGACGATTCAAAAGTGCTTATAAAAGCCTACTTGAATGAAGTTTATTTTGACTGATTGATTGATAGACTGGTAATTAAGAAAAACGAAGCGTCACACAAAGAATAAGCTTTATTAAGTTTAACAAACACAGTTCTACAATAACACTCACTTGAAGGCCTTAACAACAATAATATAAATTTACTTGGTTTAAATTTTTTATGTTATACTTACGGCCGTTTCGGATAATTGGCCTTTGGATAATCGTTCTACTATGTTACAAACATAATTTAATTTTTGTGAGATTTCAGAGAATACATTTCAATGACCCAATATGTCTTTTAAGTAGTATTTGTGTATTATAAACATTACATTAACGATAAGGAAAATTAAAATTACGGTCAGCGAGCTAGGACTAACTCACTCTACTTTTGTATTTCATTTAAAGGATATTAGACGGCATTTGTGAAGAGCGGAAGAAGTCGCTATAGGCCAAAGAAGAGTGAAACAATATGAAAACACTAGTTTGAGATATAGGCAGCTTGAAATATCCACAATCATAGTGTCGAAAAAAAAGTATGTAAAGAAAGCGGCATGTTTAAAGCAAGCATAACTGCGGGGATCAAAACTCTAATAGTGATGCGTTCTGTATCCTGTACATCCTGGCCGGCGAGACTAATTGCACTAGTTCGGAGAACCGCGGGTTAACTTACAAGAACCGAGGAGACAATATTGATGAAATTGTTAATGTTATTGCGAGCGACGGACTGGCGTCTCGTGACGCGCGCGACGCGCTGCACGCACTTCAACGTCACGGACAGGATACTAGCGTCGCGGCTACGAACGATAGAAATAGTTCTGACGAGTTAAATTCCGATTCCACGGACTCTGTTGTGTTAGCAATCGTCGAGTTTAAATTGGGTTAACTATTGAGTTTATTATTATGTTCGATGAGCATAATAGTAATGAACGAGAGCGTGAAAAACTAGAGAAGTTATACGATTTTCTTAATTGTGTGAATTTATAAACATATTTCAAAGAAAGGTGTTAGACTACAATTTTTATATAAAATAATGGTTTGTATGTGTAGATGTTAGTGAATCACGCAAATCTGTGCGATTTGCATGAAACGTAGGCATTCCTAACAGCCCTCTACCGCACACGCAGTAGATGTCGAAGTGGAAACAGAGCGAAAGGTATTTGGAGATAAAGGATCAACATTTTACAAACTGCGCTATACTGAATTATCTTATTGTTTAGGAAATATATTTAAAAATTAAAATTTTATTCAAATACATGACTTGGACTGTTGAAAGTCAAATTAAAACAATTACTAACGATGGCGCTATGTATCATATGTGTTTATAAATAATAAACAAATATAAAAATATGTAAAAACATGTTCGTTGCAAATTTATTATCATAGCAAACTGGACCTATGCTGATGCTTTGCTATTTGCCAATATTATTATCTTAAAAAATACTTTTAACTTTAATCGTATTTAATAGTAGCAGACCCAACAAAATGTTGGCAATATACTTATTAATATCGTTAAATCAGTATATTAATTTCACGACCAACCGAGAAATATATCCCGGTTACCATGCTTACATTTCATATTGCAAATATGTTGTGTCTGGTGTTTTGGGATCCGATATAAGATGCTGAGGGGGTTCTTCTTCTTCAGGTGTCGTAGGCAACCGCGTGGGTCCCATTTTAAATGTATCCAATTAAATTATAGACACTTCAATAGTAATACAATCAGATACTAGTCCGGCGTGGGTTCCACACACTGGTGACACATCGGTTACATTCATTGGCACTGAGATGTATCATTGCGAATGTGTATATTTATCATTCACACCATACATACTACACGAACATTGCTCGCACTGATGTAGTTTTCCAAAATGATCACGACAACAAAACTAACTGTGTAAATTTATACCGCAACAAAGCGCAAGCGGCACGCGCGTTATGCGTTTCACGTTAGATTGAAAAACAGCCGCGAGGAATGTAAGGCCGAAAATAGCAAGGAGCGTCGCGCGGCCGCAAGGGCGACCCTCGCGCTACGCCGCGCCGCGCGCCGCCGAGCGCCGTCGCGGCTCGCTCACACCTACCCGCACCTTTATTTACATCGTTCCGTGAATTACACTCACAAGCTTACCATTTTTTATTAGTGGAAGGTTCTGTGAGCGTGTAATAACCCCGGCGTAATATTCAGGGTGAGGTTGACTATTAAATTGTTCTTGCATGTCGTGGCGCCAACAGTCACGTTGAATGTTTAATTTTATGGACCGATTCAATCCGCTTTAAGTTAATACCAACACGAGGTTGTTATCATTAGCTTACTAAAGCTAAAATAATAAACTAAACTTGGTATTACGATACACAAATCATTTTAATGAATTTCGCAATTTCGATAACGCGTTAACAAAACATAAAGTGTCAAATAAAATGTTCACTTCTGGTCTTTATATAAATAACACTTACGTCACCTTCGAATGTTAGTAGAGGTTTAAGTACAATGCATACCAGAGGCACCCGAACTAGTCATTTTAAATAGTCGTTAAAAAACTCAAGCAAGATACATTTTACAGAATAAATGTGAAAACAAAAAAATATATATTTTGAGTTTTAAAAGGTTATATATATGGATATTAAAAAATTAACACTAAATTATGTCATCCCGGCAGCCATAGACAAGGGAGACTACTACATCTGAGCATGACATGCAACGCAAGTGAGCTCTCATATTAATAACCCCATGGTTAGACGATCCGACGCAACCGGAAAAAGGTTAGGCGTAGGACCCACGGCTTTCCATTCTTTATGCATGAGGCACAGGAGTTCTTAAACTGGCTGATTCTACAATTTGGACTGCTACAGAAAATTAGTTAACAGAAAAGTAATAAGATCAAAGAGGTAATCGAAATATTATAATAAATTAATTTCAATACCACTGACATTCAGCATGACAGATAAGCAAATTTTGCCAAAAGGTAAAAATGGTTACTTATTTAAACTATAAGGAGAAGATGAAGGATCTATTCGACGACTCTACTCCACTGTGGATTAGAGGATGACAATGATGGACGATGATGGATGAAAATAAAGATGAACACGTGGAAGAGAACACCGTAATAGTTACATTAGGGGCGAATGTACGATGTAAGAATATATCCATTGTCTTCATACTCAACGGATTCGGAAATATTTTAAAAATAGTTATAAGACAAGAGATTATCATAAATGAATTATATAGTATTGATCACAATTGTCCTTGAAAAGAAAAACGTTACAGGAAATAAACAAAAAAACAAGCTTAATACCCACGTCCACGCGACCGAAGTCACGGTCACATTAATCCATAATGATCTATTTTTACATCGAAATATTATTTTGGGATCGTAAATTTCATGGTATTGTCAAAATGTAATAAAGCCATGAGTCAGTTTCGTTCCCGGTAATAGTAATAAGTAGATATCCAAAATTAATTTTCGCCAAGCAAACATGCGGCGCGACGGCGGCCGATAAAACAATAAACAATTAATCTCATCAATTGGTATCCGTTTATACACTGTAACAATGAAAGCATCCTCTGCGATGCGTGAAATAAAGTAAATACGGCCGTTTTGATTTACGCCAGAGTTAAATTTACGATACATCATGTCTCATGGCTAGTGGGCTGATGGCGATCGGGGTTTCTTGTTCGGCTTATTCTTTGTTATTGTAGAGACAAGTCATTTTACTATTCTATCAAAAGATAAAAAGCAGAAAAATATGAATAGTATTAACATTAAAACGTTATTGCAATTCTATATAACGGTAGCATGATTGATTTCAATTGCCCGTAGATTAAAATAGTTATCGAGAGGTTTAAAGTCCTTGAGCGATGGTCATAATTCGCTAAAGTGCGTTAAGTCACACTATTCTGTTCGCGTAGAGGTCGCAGCAAGTGATATTAAAAATATGTTGGATTCTTGTGTTGTTTGTTTCAAATTCATTTATTTATTTATATTTATACTAAAATATAGCAAAGGCTATTTTAGTATTATAGCAATAATCATTTCGATGTTATAAGGGAATTTTACTTCAAATATACATATATGTAAAGTGCATCAACACAATATACAATTTCTTAAAAAATAAATAACATCTTGTAAGAATAATAAGAAATGTAGACGTATTAAACGTCTACATTTACCGCTAGAACAAAGCGGATATCATAGCGCACATCCGACGCGGAAATTCTATTTTATCTATTTTAGTGGAGTATCTGATTATATTATAGGCAGCGGTCATTTTTAATACACTAGCACAAGTCCCGGTTTTGCACGTGCAGAACAATGGTCTACATACAATGTTTATATTGAAGGAGAAACAACAGAAAAGTTGTGTTTTATTGGCCAGGACTAATAATTAAAACATGATCGTCGACGTGATATCTACGCATCAACATATCGAGCATTCGTCGATAAATATCTTAACATGAAAACGTAATTAAAACGTTAACATTTAAAATATTAGTACGATAATATGTAGGTAGTACGATGATTAGTCGACTTTAAGAAGTGCCAAAATATATTGTCACGATTACCAGCGGAAGCCGAAGTTGGACAGTTAAACGGAAACGAGTACATATTGATGCCAATTTCTGAAACTATATTCAAATCAACAGCCAAGACCAAACATATCATTTTATTGTAGACGAAATCTTGTAAAAAAGAAAAATGCAGGTCAGTCCGTTAAGATTAAGTGCTTTTTGAGGTTAGATAACATTGTATATTTTAATGTAAATATTTAATAAACATATCTTTGTCGTTTATCTTGTCATGTGTCTAATACGCTTAAATTTAAAACTGTCAATCTTGGCCTTAGCTTGGTTCAAAAAATTTTATATATAAGTGCGAAAACCTTGATAATACGTACAAACAATACTTGAAGTAGCGTAGGTAAATTCAAAAATATATCCCTCTATGTTAGAAAATAATAACGCGCATGAAAGCTTTAGTGGAGATCGTTAGCCGCTGCGCGGTGTGCCAATGTTTTTTAATTGCAAATAACGATCAGTTTTAGCGTAGTCGTCAAAATGTTAATGGCCCAATATAAAAACCGTAACTCACGCATTAACTGACTAGCTTGAATTTTATTCAATTACATAAGTTTAATTGTAAATCACAATCATTTTCTAAACAACTAAACCAGCTGCTGCACGTACGACATTACCATTATCATATTTTATTCTTAACAGTAGTATATCGCTTTCGAGAGGAGCTATTGATATTCTTATAATGTTTAAAATAGTTTAATATGTTAGAAATAACTGTGTGCCGATTGTCAAAACGCTGATCTTACCTATATTTAGCTTTATGTGCTGCATCGAAGAGTTCTCCCTCAAATGGTGCGGTCACTAGGTAGGAGGGAGGCGCCGGCTGCTGCTGCGGCGGAGGCAGGGAGTCGGGCCCCCGCACCGTAGCCAGCGCACCCAGTCTCTCGCACGCAGCGCGTACTCGTTCGCACTCGATGCACGATTCGCTCACGTATACACACGGCGTTGTCGAGCCTGGAAGCAGTCAATATGGCATCATGGCTTGCAGGTTACCTAAATATAACCGGAAGTTATCGGTTAGACGGAAGACATTTTGAATATTTAAAAGATACTCTATTTCGCTAACAATTAAAACATTACTCTTTACCATTAGAACATACTATTTCGTCTATTTTATTACTGTTGGTAATTACTACTATTACATATAATTTTTTTGTGTATTTTTTCCTGTTCTTTTCATATACTATTAATATATAAATATACATATATAATAATAACAACTCATGTGGGGAAGCTTAGGTCTATTTTATCACAAACATTTATTACGACGTTTTTTATAACTTGCCAATGATATTTTTGTCATAACTTTGTTTAATTATTATCTATTAAAAAAAAGTCTTTAAATGTTTACGAAAATAATGAAGGTCTACGCCGGTGACGCAAATGTGAACGTCATCCGCAGGATCTGACGGTCCAAATGCTGATCTATATATAGAACAGTTTCGTGTCAAATTCCAAAGAAGGATATATTTTAGTATTTTGCTCGAGGAAGTCGTGAGACATAAACACAATTTATCTGATTACGACAAATCACAATGAAAAGAACCAGGTACCGTAACTCCTTTGATCCTTTAACATTGAATTTCAAATTCAAATAACATTTCGTATAAATAAATATTTATGTTCACAGTAACAATTGCTACTTCGCTTCACAGCTTAAAGTAGGAACTAAGTATACCATTTTCGATGTTGTTATCAGTGTACTCAAGTATTTTGGTTAACACCACGTTGAACAAGATAATAATCTTATAGATCTCAGTCATAAAAGCTTTTGCTACGTATTATTATAATTTGCAGTGTATCGTGATTGTACACATTTGATAAATTTTTGTGGGGATGTAGCATGACATTTATATATCTAGTTATGCAAAGAAAAGCAAGCTTATTTTTAGATTTCAAAGTTCATCTGTCATTGCGTTATTTTTGTTCCGAAAACGTCTTTAAAGACTTTCAATTGGAATGTGTTTCTCCATTTTTAGTTCCCGCTTTGGAAAGAAACCTTTAAATGGAGTTCCCACTTCCTCTCTTTCAGTCAAAATTATTGCCACGGATTTATACATAACATTATTTCCGTAGCTTTTTTTTATCATGACGAAACCCTACCGTCTACGACGGAGAAGAAATAAATCGAAATATTAATAAGTCATTTTCTTTTAATTACATAAATATTTAAGCACTTGCTTTTAACTTCAAATATTTTCCTAATAACAAAAATGTTATCATAATTTCTTTTGTAAAATCTAACATAAATGAATGTTTGTCGACCTTTCGGGACGTGTTCCCGCGTCACATAAACGGTTCAGGGTCGCTGACTCACGCGTACGCCGCAAAGGGAACACCCGGCTCTTTTGGCATAATATCGTACTAGGTGAAACATCTCCAAACACTTCATGAACCCACAACTTTTGTTACAGATTTCTCATTTTCATTTGGTAATAATAAGTGAAAATACTTGAAAATAGCAGACAATAAATTCATACTTCTTTGATGAGATACAGTATTTTCTATGTTAAAATCCTTGTGTACATTTTTTAAAATATTTTAATAACATTTAAATATAAATTATACAAAAAAAACATTTCGTCGTGTATTGTTGGAGCTTTTCTATGTTAAAATCCTTGTGTTCATTTTTTAAAATATTTTAATAATCATTTAAATATAAATTATACAAAAAAAAACATTTCGTCGTGTATTGTTGGAGCTTTGTTTGCAGCGCCGACGAATTCGCAAGTACCTATAAGCTTCTAATTGATTCAAACTATATTTGTATATATGTAACAAAACGACCGCCGTTGAATGAACATGTTTCAATTTAAACGACTAACCCAACGAACAATGGTTACTTAATATGTAATCGTTATTAAAAAACAATGTTAGGCACGTATCAAACCAGAAACGTTTCATTAGTAAACATGTAAATAAAAAGCTAGAGGAAACATATTTACATATTATCACAACAAAACTACAACTTCTAGGTCACTAAGTTTGTCTCATCAAGATTGATATGAATAACAATGACCTCACAGTTCCACTCGGAATACTTTGCGAAGATAGTTGTAAAAACCTAAAGCGTTGTAACAGGTACTCAGAAGTAAGCCCACAAACTGAGATAATCGATTATATGAGGTAAACATTATGATTTTATATGGGTGGGTTTGTGCAATCGACATGCAACTCATGCATGCGAACTCACAGCCTCCACCGAGATATGACCGCAGTTGCTCTACCAACGCTAGCATGGTTGGCATGCGTGCCGCAAACCACGCTTTACGCCATCTGTAAAAGCTGTGCGTATCAATCATCATATATGAAAGGTGTACAGAAAGCCCCAAAATGTCAGGCATTGATATACAAAACAACTTTCGCCGGACCAATATTGTCACTGCATAAATACAATGTAATTGAATATGTACAATCATGTAAAGCCAAAAGATTGAGTCACAGTATCAGTCACAGGTGAGCATTAGTACAAAAAAAGGATTCTTTAGAGTCGGGAAATAAAGTAAAAGAACAATAAACAATAACATTGACCTCCTTGAACCATACAAGTAAAATATTATTATAGTGCCATCTTTGAAGCAGCATATTAGGCGTTTTTTGTAATTTTGTAATTAGCATACCAATTTTAGTCTGAAGCAAACACAGGAGAGAGTTCAATCTTCATACATTATCACAACGAAATAAAGAAAGAATTTTTAATTTTTAATTAACAATTATTGAAGTGAATTTATAATTACAGCCTAGATGTTTAAAAAATATGTATACAATTTATATACATTCAAATCTGCTTAACCACATCCAATATACACATAAAATTGGATAACATAGTACAAACAAACATCACACTGTATAAAATACAAAATACAGTTTATATTAAAACACGAAAACTATTCATCAGTCAACAATCGTTTACTTTCCATCTCCTATATTACATATATTATGATCTTGATATAATGATAAACATTATATTAGACTAAATATGTAGTATATCTCGTTTTTAGGTGAATTTATCTATTATTTATCAGAAGATTTGGCAAAAATGTGTCAAAAGACACTCATGATACCACTTCAAATCTTAGTAGAATCAGTTAAAGTTGGTATTAATGGAAGGAGAAGGAATCAAATTTTACAAAACTCTAAAATCATGTTATACCTCTTAAGTAACTCCTTAATCACAGAATTAAAAAATAATGACTAGAAACAAAACAATAATATTTATATATGAACCAGATAGGTTTTTATTTGTAATACTTGTATGTATAAAAAAAACCCTAATTATAACAATAAACGATTGTTTATACAATCTACAGCAAAAAGTTACATAAAGACATGTTTTTATTGACACTTTGTAACAAAACATAAATTAAAAAAAAAGTAACATTAATTGAAATTTAAAAAAACTCATGAAAATATTTATTTGCATTTAAATGAGTAAATTATGTTGTTATTTAATTATTAAATAAATACGAAACAACAACAACAACAACAGCCAGTAAATTCCCACTGCTGGGCTAAAGGCCTCCTTTTGAGGAGAAGGTTTGGAACATATTCCACCACGCTGTTCCAATGCGGGTTGGTGGAATACAAAAAATGTCTTATTTTTCCATTTACTTATTTTTTGTATATGAGTTAAAGTTATTATATATTACATATAGTTTAAGTTATTAGATATACATCACCAGAGGTCTGAAAATTTTAAAAAGTATTTCTTGGACTTAATATTATTATGAAGTGTTGCATCATACCAAAATAATCCAAGCCTTTTTATATTGTTTTGTATTTGGTGTATTAAATAACACAAAATTGCAGTGAAATTAAAAAACAATTAACTACAAACAACTCTGCTATTTTACTATTAATAATAAAATAGCAGATAAACAATTTACTCAATAAATCAATCCAAAACAACTTCTATATACATTTTCTATGTATAGTTTTAATATTAAAGCAAATTCCGTTTCACAAACAAACTATTATTTTAAAAATACAAATATATATTGTTTACTTTGAATACACTGCTTTTTATGGTATTATTGTTTTCTGTATGACAATATGAGCTAGTATTTGATGCATTATGGATGGAATTAGTATACCACTTTAGGTCTCTCGGTCATTCAACAATTAAGATTGTATACCACATGAAGTTGAATAGATAAGAGTTGGAATTGACTGAAACAACAATCATACTATACTCTCTTCTCCCAGGATATTACTTACTCCCCACCTAATCTACCATAGTATTTTTTTAATGATCAACTATCTTATTTTAAACCAAGAATATTCAAGAAACTGAGTAAGTTGGTAAGATAAATTTCTCCAGGCATGATTGATTTATATTTTATAAAAATTTGTAATTGAAATTTTTTTTGCAGGCATAATTTAATGAATCAATTTTTATTGCATTTTATTACCCTTCTGTATTAGTTGGTCTGTTTAATATGTTTTGATGATCTTTAAAGTAATTTAAAGGATGTAACACAACATATATAACTTCACTTTTTTCACTGCAACAAGGTAATATTATAATAATGATAACAATACCTAACAGACAGATTGTTTTTTCTCACATGGTATAAGAACAGAAAGAGCTATTGAGTTCAAAAGGATCTTCTCGATACTATAAAATCCACATAGGTTTCAAAGTAAATTTTTCATTTCATATTGTATTTTATGCAAGCTATAAATTTAAAAACGAATTTGGCTACTTTTATTCATGTCTTAGTAAATAATTTTCATAAGTATTATTTTTAATAAACTAAAACTAAGGGTATAACAAAAAGTAAAATTATAAACTTATAATTTGCTATTCTATGAAATTAACTTCATAATGGAACAAGTATTACAAAATTAGTGAATAATTGTATCAAATATTTTATGTTGGCTTATATTAGTTTGAAGTAGTCTTAGATTTTTTTGAGATTTTATTTCTGTATCTTAATAGGTTTTCTTATGATTCATTGTACCAATCAAGAATAACAAGGAAGAATTAGCCAATAAGTAAAGGCAGAAGGTGGTGTAAAGTGTACGGGACAGCCACACGACTAGGAATAAGAAATTATTCTGGTTAACGGCCAATGAGACATTTCAAGGGTTTCATCATATTTTCTTTATACATTATAAAACAACACAGTGTAAAGTATTAGGATGATAATTGAAAATAATAAGATCACCATATAAAAAAGTTTCACAGTTTGAGCCTAGATTGACATCATAAAGACATACACTAGAATTTCTGGTTTTTATAAATTCTTTATGTAAAGAAATTTTCAAATGTACATGTATTCATCATGTATGTATTAAAATGACATTATTATTCATTTGTCATATTCACATTGAAATATTTAAACAAAAAATCAATTTTTAAAATCTTAATTATTTGAATAACTAGCAAGTTTTTTAAAAGCTTTTATTTCATGCAACTGAAATAAAGACAACATCCAATATAATTTGAAAAATCCAAATAATTTCTTAACTAAGCTGATAATTTCTTAAGTTATTACATCTTCAAAAATGAAGATATAAATATACTTAAATAGGTAATCATAATTAATTAGAAATGATACGCAGCGGAATGTTTTTATTTTGAAAATTTAGTTTTATGACATTGTCCCATTGATATGTTCCATAAAATTATAATAAATTGGATATATACAAATATTATATAACTCCAAATAAATAAATATAAGAATGTTATCCATTACTAGAAAACAAAGGTATTAAAAGAAAGTTTAAATATTATAATAACTAAAAAACTAAAATATTTAATCTCTCATTTCTAGTTACCGTTTAATAGAAATTTTAAATCTTGACATACAGTAGCAGAAAGCAAATTTAATCATAGATCACAGGTTGATTTATTTTTTACCAATAAATGAGGTCGTTAAATTGAGGTAGTGGTATTAAATACCTGTAAAAATATATGGTTATGGAAATATTACCATCATTCTCCTGATTTTTGTCAGTTGAAGAGATGCTTCCTGCTTGTGACATGCCCTTAGACATTTCGTCCATCTTGCGAACCACCGATTCGTTATATCAATCACATAACATTAATAACAATACTATTTACAAAACCTAACAAAACACATTGATTCACTTCACTTTATATAACACAAGGTCTTTTTTGTAAAAATCGACGATCCGTCCAATCTAATAACATTTCTGAAATTTTCAATAACACGACGTAAACGAAGCGAGTACAAATGAAGTTGAATGAAGCATTCATAGATAATGTAGTAATTATATTATCCAGGTATACTTGTGTAGCATTAGATGAATACTTCACATGAGTACAAATTCTAATTAAATAATTGGTATGTAGCCGCGTAATTTTTACTCATTTTTGTTATTTTAATAGCTTACATTATGTTTTAAATTACTAGTTATTTTTAGTAAATTTATGGTTGACACCACATCTTCATTGTCTGTTACCGAATGTGAGACCCCGGCTTAATCCTTCTACGTGAAGAGCAATTTCTTTATATCAAGAAATCCACCATACTACAGTTATTTAAATATATATAATTTTACCGCTTTGTAAACGAATAAATATATTAAATAAGTTTTATCTTACTTGTTTTGAATATCTAAGTTAATACAATTTTATAATAAGTAACTTTTGAGTAACATATTATAATTATGAATAGCTATTTGACGCTATAAATCTGGTGTTATTTAATAAACCATACACTGCGATGATATTGTGTTACATAAAAATTATGGGTGAAGATGATAATACAAATGAGTATTCATAGCACGGGAGTCATGATTTCTTGTGTTATGAATATATTAAGAAGTATAAATTTATTAATTATAAGATTGGTGGTAGACGAGCTGGAATTTCATAAGTAAAAACCTAGGCATCATCAAGAAATAGTCCATTTATTAAGTTTCGAAACCCTTCATCGATCTAGATGAATTCAAACCTATATCATATAGGTGGATATAATTATCTGTGTGGATGATACTTATGGTGTCCACCCTATCCTACAAATTCCCCGTTTTCTTGTGCTGAAGTAAGGGTTTCGTCGAATATATTTTAAATTTGTCAAAGATAAAAGTAAAAGACCAGAGCTATGAACTTCACTTGTTCGGATTTAAATGGCTTTGTAGTATTACATAGCAAGATTGTCGATGACTTTCCTTGGTCATCAAGATTCGCACGCGATGCAAGAGTCCTAAAGATCAGCTTTCTTATTTGTGGTATTACAAAGATGGCAAATGAGCACTAGGTTCAGCTGATTGAAATTGACGGAGCTCACACGCCCGAAACTAGCTACTTTCGGGCGTGTGTGTTCCGGCAGATGTGTAGTGCCATGGAGTGATTGTGTGAAAATCACAAGAGTGGGTTTTTGGATATCGAGGTGGCGTAGTTGAGGTTATGAATTCTGTCGAGTTTTTGGAATATGAAATTCAGCAGGAATATGTGATAAAAGATGTAGAGTGATCCAATAACTCTGCTCAACGCCAGAGGATCAAAAAGGTCGGAAAGAGAATGAACGTCGACAATTCGAGCTGCTCTAAATTAAATACGGTCAAACGGAAGAAGTTGGAACTGGCAAACTCTTACCCGGATCCGATAAATTCTACCATATGTCTTAACAAATGGTAATATATCAGAAGTTAACTCGTAACCATATCTTTATTTGGTGTTGAATTAATCTAGGCTTAGTCAACCTCAGTCCGAGATTCGGTTTTAAACACATGTTTGTTCCAGTTCTCGATGACATGTTTCCAGAAAATATTAGTGTAGTGTGTATAAGATGTCTACGGTGCTAAGTGCTATCGTCTGCATAGTAGTTAATAATGCTGATTTACAAGTTATTAATAACTAATAAGTTATAGTTATCTGTTGATATTCAGACGCAAGTGGGTAGGTGGGAACACCAGAATTGATTATTTTTAAATCAGAACATGTACCGTCGACAGCAATTTGATGCTCCAATATGCCAAAAAACTGGTGATCCAATGGCGTAGCCTCCTGGGAAGCTTTAAAAGATGCACTATATGCGATACGTGATCGGAGGTTATATGGGAGGTATTAAACTTCGACATAATGGTTTCTGATTAATAATTATTTTCTTTTGATTATTATATGTAAATTAGTTAATCTGAAGAAAGCAGCATTATTATTGTAAATATTACGGGTATCGAGACGATAGAAACAAAATGCCACAGAGTGCAGAAAATATGTCTATATTATATAAAAGTGTAGAGCACAGAGTATCTAAGTTAATAAATGAGATTTGTAGTAATAGGTTTACTGTTGGATCTAGATAGTTATATTTATTGTATACTCTTTGGTTTTGTCGATTTTAATATGTTTGTTATTGTGTGTAATATATAATTGTCATTGTCTCGAAACAGACACAATTTGAAAGATAAGATAAAAACGTCTATCATTATATTAGCATATTGATAAAACATTACAATGGGATCGTACAATAGTAAATAAAATAATTGTAGTGTTCTTGAATAGTAACGTTATTAGTGTAATAATTCATGATGGAACATTTTGGCTTATCTCATATTCTATACGAGCCAGATAAATATAGTCCAGATACTTTGGACCTATTAGCCGACGAAGAAGCGAGGGAATATTGGCTTAACACCTGTGAAAAGCTCGTGGAAAAATACGTTAATTTCGCTCTATCAAATACAGAAGATCCCACAGTTGAAATAAGAGCTTTAAAATTTAAGACTTGTTATGTAGAGGCATTAAAAGAGCTTAGAATTAATCCACTGTAAGTAAATTGGCTTGGATAAAAATATATAAAGGCTTTGCTGTATTTTCAATTGTTTTTTCTTACTATTAATTGCTTATTTATATTTTAGTGCACATGGGCAATTGACTATTCGATTGCTTCTTGACGTCAACGAAACATGCCTTCGTTCTCAGGGTTTTTTTGACTTATGGAAACAACAAAAGCTGTATGAAAATGAAGCTGCTTTAACAAGCCTTGCTGGAAGGTTAGCAGAAATTGATGGTTTGGCTGATGACCGGCAAAGGTGGACTGAATTATGCAGAGGTGTTCTTGCTGGTATGTATAAGCAAGGTATAATATTAGTTAAGAACATTCTAAAAAAATCTTATAAAATATTTATGGCTAATGAAAGTACCGTTGATTCACAGGCAATATGTTTGATTGGGGTGCACAAGCTGTTACTTCAATTTTAAATTGTGGACTTTATGAAGCTTTGCAAAAGATACAAAAAAGGCCATGGTTATATGATGGCTTAGAGAAATGGATAGATAAATTAGAGGTAATTGTAGCTTTTTCTTTAATTGATTTTGCAATAGAAGTTTTTCCATATACATTCCATATATGTATATTTTTTAATGCTTTTATGTTACAGAAAACAGTTCACCACTGTGCTGCTATTTTTGTAGACAACAGTGGTGTAGACATTGTGCTTGGTATATTACCATTTGTAAGAGGTTTACTGTTGAGGGGTACATCAGTTATTTTGTGTGCTAATGAATGGCCCGCTTTAAATGATGTTACTAATGTTGAACTGGAGGAAGTACTTCAACGTGCATCATTAATCTGCCCAATCCTTGCTGCTGCAATGGCTACAGGAGATTTAGTAGTTAGATCTAGTGGACAAAGAGGCCCTTGTCTTGATCTTAGAACTATCAGTGTAGGTAAGATGAATGATTGAAATTGAATTTGAGTACTGTTATAATGAGAGTGTGATTAATACAAAATTTGTTTTAGGACTTTCCTCTGAAATGAAGATGCGAGGAGTAGATTTAATTATTTTAGAAGGTATGGGAAGAGCCCTACATACAAACTTAAATGCTCGTCTTGCTGTGGACTCCCTCAAGTTAGCTGTCGTTAAAAATGCATGGCTAGCACAGCGTCTAGGTGGTCCACTATTTTCAGTTATTTTTATCTATGAGGACAAGCCTTCAGAAACAAATTAAATGTATAATTATGGATCTAATACAGTATTCTTTCATAAAAACAGTCACTGTTCTATTATTAACTTTCAATAGATATTAATTACTCTTTGTAAATTAAACATTCACATTTTAGAATGTTTCATGTTAATGTCCTATGGCATTTTTTGGAATATATTGAGTGTTACCCTGAAGTGTTTTTCATTTTAATAAGTGATGTTATTTCATATACCTATAGTACAATTTTATTGAAAGATAAAATGCAGTAAGTATCATTTTTATTTAAATTAAAAAAAAAAACACCTATTGAATCTAAGATCTTAACTTTAAAGAAGAGTAAAAAGTATTTTAAACAATTCATTAAAGTATATGCAAAAGGAATCATAGTATATAAACAACATGACTGTTACACTGTACAAGAAATTAGGTAAACAGATGGTCACAAAATCATAGTTATAAAAGAATGTTCCTATAATCTAAAATGATTGAAAATTTAATAATAATTAACACTTCCAACTTGTACACACTATAATAAGTAAAGGCAACACTATAATGCACCACTTACTGTGGTCACAAATGGGTAAATTTCATGAAGTCAACCATAAATCAAAACTTCATTCTAATGTGACAAACTTTTTTCTTTCTCTATTAGGACCTATTCAACCAAGCAATTACTTTGAACAATAAGTAAGCAATACTTATTGCATAAGCAATTTTTTCTTTCTGTTGTCGCTGCAATTGTTCAGCTTCAATAGACATTACACGTCGATTTAATTTGACAATCTGCCTTCGTAAATGTACTAGCTCTTCTGAAGTGGAAAGCCCTTCGCCATTACCCATTGGTGGTGTTGGATCTCTAAAACATTGAAGATATCATGATTGTAAACCATGTAAATCTGTTATTCTATTGATAAAAGTAATTAGTAGGCATGATAAATATATATGTACATTGAAATGCTACCTACACAAAAATAGTTACAAATAATGAGTCAATTACATGTATTATACAATGCCTCCAATCAAGATTCAATAAAAATTTTTTTAACAATAATTCTTAAGTTAATAACTTGGTGAGCTTGATGAAAACCTGTCTGGGTGGGGACCACCTACTCATCATAAATTTTACCACCAAATAGTAATACTTTGTTTTAAAGGATGATTGAGCCTGGCTCATTTGTTAGACAATTATTTTTGATATTAAAATACCTTAGCACGAGACGTGATTCAGTCATTGTTGATTCATTGAAATGGTCAGGGAGCGGTGTTAATGCTTGTACTCTACCGCCTACAGCATGAATAGTTCGAATATTTTTTGGTGGTGAGTTTGGCACATCATTGGGATAATCATCAGCTGACGGAAAGTAGTGTTGATCAAGGGTAATAACACGAGGCGGTGTGCTCACACGAACCATGCCAGGATCATTTGGCAAAACAGCATTGTCCAATTGAATCTCTCGAGGAGTAGCTTTTGTTCCTGTTTAGTAAAACATGTTTGCTGCATTAATTGAAAGAGAAAACAAGATATATTTTTAAAATAAAATTAAAATAATTAAGTTGTGAAGCAGAACTAAAAATTTTATTTGTAAGTACTTTAAATACTTAAAAATAATTAAATTATTAGTATACCATACTATTTCATCATTAAGTTTACCTTACTGTACTAACCCATAAAAGGAAAAAATAAAATAAACAAAAGGAAAGAGATAATATGCGACTGTTGTTTAAAATTTTTAAATATAAAATATTTTTGTGAAAACACTTTGAATACAGATTGTACTGTTACAATAAATATTAGTCTATCTTTGAGTTGTCTATAATATGCTGGAATTTAGATTTAGGGATCTACTTTTAAAATTGTTTTGAAAGAATTAATAATTTTAATAAGTGAAAGGTCAAATTTAGAATTAAAACAATTCTGTATTTTAAAGTAAATTTGATGAGTTTAAATTTGTAGATGTAATTGATAACTGTGTCTATCATTTGTCATAAAAATAAGTGTTATACTACAAAGATAATTCAATCTTACATACAATAATAATAATAAAATTAAGACAATTAATTTACCTATATGTTGATCTTGGCCAACAACAAGTATTCTCTCAGGTACTTTCATATCAAATTTCTCATTGGCATAATCCCATCCAGTGACCATTCCATTTGGAGTATTATCTTCATCGCCAATGTCTCCCGTTGCCTTAAATACAGTAAGTGTCAAACATGTTAAACTTAAGGAACATATTTATAAAAAGAACCTACAGAATAAATTATCAATCATTTATATAGTATTTATTTAACTACTAACAAATAGATATCGAAATTTAATTGTACTTTGTACTCATTAATTTAGATTGTTTAACTTTCGTCTTTTTATTCAATTTTTTTTACTGACTTGAAATGAGTCATGCTTTTTAACTCGATGCTTTAAAAACATATTATATTTACCTTTATTCTTTGTGGAACTGTCATGTTATGGCTTATGAGCCGAGTATAAGATTCGTCAGAGGGATATTGCATTGTACCCACAAAACTATAGCAATATCAAAGTTGACTGTCAATTAACAAACCTTAAGAGGAGAAAAGTTGTTTCATTAATCGTGAAAAGATTAGTTGACGATTTAGAAAAAAATTGTTTCAGTGTACGACTGGTATGCACTTGAAAAAATGAAGTATGAATTATTTTACTTCTCAAATTTTTTCAAATACCAGTATCTACGAAAAAATAAATATTGAGAATAGTATTTAATATAGTCAAGATTATTAAATAGTAATATAGCTTTTCACCGAGAATCTGACAGAAAATACCTTTTACATTTATATCTGACGTAACTGGCAGTGACAGTTGTCATAACTGATAAAGTAACACCATCCAAAGATTAAAGAACTCTTTTTGATAAATCATTGCATGTTGTCATTGGTAACTCCGAATCAAATTATATCGTGTAAAAAGAATATAAAAGAAAACAATAATAAAATAATGTGACTGGAGAAGAAAAATACGTCATTGCCTTAACTTTTAAGGTCTACTTACATTAAATACATATTAGAAACACTAATAGTATTCATGAAAATATAATATACGAATCGGTTTCACAAAATTTGAACGCTCTTCTAATAAATATTAAATGCCGTGTTCATCTGTCATTGGTGATTGGTGTGAAATTGTATCAAAAAGTAGATACTTAGATAGGATATTTCGTGTAAAATAAAAAATCTAAACATCGTCATAAACTACACCAAAAATGTTAAATTTATATTAAAATAGTTTTCTTTTCTTAATTAAATTTACCCTTTTTATTTCATTAATGAGTGAGTGATTATTTTAATATTAAAATGAAAGCTACCGGTGGAATAGTCTTTTTAATTATATTAGCCCACGTTTTATTCACATTTGCTACTAACTCTGACTCCTTGAAACGCGAAGAGAGGAAGTCTAAAGGAGTAACCACGTTCGTAAGCGCTAAGTGGGAAGTAACTCCAATTGTTTTGGAATTAGCAGAATATCTTTCAGGCGAGAGCACAGACTTATTTTGGTCGTATTTCGATGGAATAAATTCCTTAAAAACAAACTTGAATAATCTAGGTAAAAACTTTTATTTATTTATACATTGGTTATTTAGTAAAACATTGCTTAATAATGTAAAGTTATGATAAGAATGAATTAAAAAGCAGGTTCAAAGTTATATCATATACATGGTTTGATTTGCTTGTAGAAACAGATAAACAAGTCTATGATGCTTGTATTGGGGTAGCCAGCTCCCTTCTAGCTCCGGCCCAGCTTCGTATGGCTAAACTTGCTCTCTCAATGCATTTAACTTCACCAACTGTTCGTATGTTTGATGAAATTGCTACACACAATGGAGCTAAGGATGTTTCGTGTGACACATTTGTATCAATTGCATCTAGGAAGATTTGTGATAATGATGCATTAAGAGATATACTTAAGTCATCTGCTAAGTATGACCCTGTGAGTAAATAAACCATAAATATTAATTTGCCCAGGTAACAATAATAATTTATTATTAACTTGCAAGTCTAAATATATGTGACAAATATTTTGTCTGTCTTCAATTTCCTATAAAATGATATTTGTGAATGTGAATATTTTTTACATGAATTATTTTATCATAATTCTAGGAGGACCATAAACTAGAAACATATCTGTTGGATCATTCATACCCAAGCAGTGACAATAAGAGTCTTACAGCAATTCTATATGGGGAACTAGGAATGGTAGATTTTGCTGCAAAACACAAAATCCTTTCAGGATACGCAGATTTAGGCTTAATCAACTACATAGTTAGGTGGAATGTTAAGGTTTGTTATATAACATCAATATTTGGAAATAAAAATTCCTCAGTTTATTTAAAATTACAAAAATATCAATGTAACTTTTCGTTTTATAGCCACGGGGAAAACCTAAGGTTCGTCTGTCAGGTTATGGAGTTGAATTACAATTGAAAAGTACTGAGTACAAAAGTCAAGATGACACCACACCAAAGGAGTCGGAGAGTGGTGAAACTTCAGTACCTTCAGCAGAGGAAGATGAAAATGACCCACAAAACCAAATTGATGGATTTAACTTTGGAAGGCTCAAGTATGTATTTTTAAAGAATTCTGAATAACATAAGTTTCATTTATATTTACCCACATTTTATTGATGTATAAGTAGCAACAGAAATATTTTTCTTGATATTATTTATAGCACTGTTCATAACCTAACAAGTGTATTTCTTAAATGAATCATGTAAATAATAGTTAAAAGTAATATTTGAAAATATTTGAAAAATAAAAGTAATATTTATAAGTGGTAGTGCCACGCTGTATACCTTCGGGTTACAGCCGAATGGGCCGGCACGCCCGGGGAAGTACCACTCTCTCACTTAAAATCGGCGTAAAGTGGTAGCTATGCTACCGCGTTTCGTCCGGTAAGTGAGAGTTCCGGAGGCCCAATCCCCCTCCCCCCCAAAACTTGATGGTTGTGCAGAATTTGGTTAAATTACCCCAGGAGGGTACCATCAGCGACAGCGGTGGAGAATCCCTCTCTGGGCATCCATGCTCAGGACATACACCACCTGAGCAGGGATGCCCAGGCTGCCCTCCGAATTCTGGGGGGGGCAATTTTGCGCTCGCCACTGTTCGGGGCAAGCGGAGCAGGCATCATAAGGCAACCCCTACCACCCTCGCTGTGGACTTCTGCAACATAAGGGGACTCAACTCCAACCTCAACGCCGTTCACTACCATCTGGAAACGGCGAAGCCGGCCTTGCTCTTTCTAACCGAGACCCAGATATCTTCTCCTGCTGATACGACTTTTCTCTCGTACCCTGGGTACAAATTGGAACATTCCTTTATACCACGAGCTGGGGTATGCGTTTACGTCAGAGATGATATCTGTTCTCGACGCCTCGGCAGCCTTGAAGGACAGGACCTATCGATTATCTGGCTGCGTGTAGACTGCGCTGACCATCCGCGAATCTATGCGTGCCTTTATAGGTCCCATAGCGGTAATGCCGAAACCGACCGACTGGTTGAGCACGTCCAAATGGCTACAGATTCCGTGCTTCAGCAGGTTCCATCCGCAGAGATCATTATTCTGGGTGACTTTAATGCTCACCACGCAGAATGGCTCGGCTCACGCACCACCGATCATGCGGGTAGATCTGTTCTGGACTTCGCTCTAGCATATGATCTGACACAACTGGTCAACTCGCCAACGCGAATACCGGATGTGGAGGATCATACACCTTCCCTGTTGGACCTTCTGCTGACTTCGCATCCGGATGGCTATCAGGTTACCGTCGATCCCCCTCTGGGCTCGTCGGACCACTGTCTCGTCCGGAGTACAGTGCCGGTTGTGCGGTACTCACGGCCTCGCTTTGTTGGGTGCCGCCGAGTATGGCACTACAAGTCAGCAGATTGGGATGGGATGCGGTCTTTTTTTGCATCTTACCCATGGGGGCAGATTTGTTTCTCGCCGGATGATCCGAACGCTGCTGCTGACTCTGTTGCCGATGTGGTGCTTCAGGGTATGGAACTATTCATTCCTTACTCTGCAGTACCCATCGGTGGCAAGTCCCAGCCTTGGTTTGGTCGCTTCTGCAAAACGGCATCACGCCGAAAGTGGGAACGCTATCAAACCTGGGCTAATGCATCTGCGTCTCGTGATGTAAATACCAGCGCATTTAAAAAGGAATACAACTCTGCCTCTAGGTCCCTCAAAAACGTGATTGCTAGGGCGAAGACGGAGTACATTGGCAGAATTGGCGAGAGACTGGTGCGTCTCCCTTCAGGAACACGAGCGTTCTGGTCTCTCGCTAAGGCTGTCTTAGGGAATTTCTGTCAGCCATCTTTTCCATCTCTGCACAGAGACGGTGAGTCATTGGCCCATACCGCGAAAGAGAAAGCTGATCTTTTAGGCTCTCTCTTCGCGTCGAACTCGACTCTGGATGACCAAGGAAAGTCTCCACCAACAATTCCGCGGTGTGATACCACGATGCCGGAGGTTAAATTCCGGCAAAGTGCAGTTCGTAAAGCACTTCTTTCCTTGGACATTCATAAGTCGAGCGGACCCGATGGTATCCCTCCAATCGTGCTACGGACATGTGCTCCCGAGTTGGCACCGGTCTTAACGCGTCTTTTCCGGCAATCCTACACATTAGGCGTCGTCCCGAATTCCTGGAAGACAGCTTTGGTGCATCCGATCCCTAAAAAAGGCAACCGCTCAGACCCGTCCAATTATAGGCCTATAGCCATCACCTCCTTGCTCTCCAAGGTAATGGAGTCCCTTATTAACTGCCAGCTCCTGCGGTACCTAGAGGAGAATCAGCTGATTAGTGACCGCCAGTACGGTTTCCGTCGGGGTCGCTCAGCCGGTGATCTTCTAGTTTACCTTACTCACAGGTGGGCTGAAACAGTTGAGAGCAAGGGGGAGGCATTAGCAGCCAGCTTGGACATAGCGAAGGCCTTCGATCGTGTATGGCACAAAGCGCTTCTTTCGAAGCTTCCTTCCTATGGGCTTCCCGGGAAATTATGCAATTGGATTACCAGTTTTTTGGCAGATCGGAGCATCAAGGTCGTTGTCGACGGTGCATGCTCTGACTTAAAATACGTCAATGCTGGTGTTCCACAAGGCTGCGTTCTATCACCCACTCTGTTTCTTCTGCATATCAATGATTTGTTGCAAATCGGGAACATTCATTGCTATGCAGACGACAGTACCGTTGACACCTTATACACCGGCCGCGCTAATATTTCTCGGGAAAACGTCGAAGAGAACCGGAACAAACTTGTGTCTGAAATCGAGTCTTCATTAAACGAAGTCTCGAATTGGGGCCGGCTAAATCTAGTCCATTTCAACCCCAAAAAGACGCAAGTTTGCGCGTTAACCGCTAAAAAAACACCATTTGTCGTATCTCCACGATTTGAGAACATTCCGATAGCCGCTACAGGTAGTATCGGAATACTTGGCGTTGATATTTCGAGCCTCGTTCAGTTCCGCGGTCAATTGGAAGGCAAAGCCAAATTGGCTTCAAAAAAGCTGGGCGTGCTCAGCAAGGCGAGGCAGTATTTCACGTCGGCCCATCGCTTTAAACTTTACAAGGCGCAAATTCGGCCTCACATGGAGTACTGCTCTCACCTCTGGGCGGGTGCTCCCCAGTACCAGCTCCTTCCATTTGACCGCATCCAACGTAGAGCGGCTCGAGTTATCGACGATCAAGCTCTTTCCGATCTCCTTGATCCTTTGGCTTTGCGTAGAGATGTCGGATCACTCTGCATCTTCTACCGAATTTTCCACGGGGAATGTTCCGAGGAATTGTTCGGATTAATCCCGGCTGCTGAATTTCACCTTCGGACATCTCGCCAAAATTCTAAGTTTCACCCGCACCACCTTGATGTCCGAAAATCCACAACAGCGCGATTTCTCAGACATTTTCTGCCTCGCACAACCACTTTGTGGAACCAGCTTTCGCCGGCGGTTTTTCCGAACCGATACGACATGGGAACCTTCAAGAAAAGAGCGTACTCCTTTTTGAAAGGCCGGCAACGCACCTGCAAGTCCCCTGGTGTTGCAGGTGTCCATGGGCGGTGGTAGTCACTTTCCATCAGGTGAGCCTCCTGCTCGTTTGCCACCTATGCCATAAAAAAAAAAAAAAAAAAAAAAATTTGATAAAATGTGGGAAATAAATAGTGTTTCTATTTATATTTAAAAGAATTATAAAATGTTTATGTGCTGTATACAAAATACATTTTGCAATTGCTTTATATCTGTGATATGACTGTGCATAAAACATGAAATTGAAATTATTTATAGGACATTACATAGTGCCAAATCCTTTGTGATTCTGCATTGTACTGTAAAGTTTTATTAATAAATCTTATTATAATTTATAGCACTGTTCCTAACTTTATAAGTGTATTTCTTAAACAAATTATTTAAATAATAGTTAAAAGTAGTAATAGATAAAATGTGGGAAATAACTAGTTTTTCCAATAATATTTAAAAGAATTATAAATTTTTTATGTGCTGTAAACAAAATGCATTTTGCAATTGTTTTATATCTGTGATATGACTGTACATAAAACATGAAATTGAAATTATTTATAGGACATTACATAGTGCCAAATCCTTTGTGATTCTGCATTGTACTGTAATGTTTTATTAAAAAAAATTTACAATGTTCAAGAACTTTATCCTATTTGCTTGTAAAACACACCTTAAACACACTTAAATAATTTCATTAAACCTATGCTATATTACTTAGGTGTTTTTAGACACAATGATTTAATTGATACATGTGTATATTTTGCTATTGAACTATTGTCATTTATAGCTTGAAATTCTAATGTGTCATATTTTTGTTGCAATAGAAACCTATTTCCTGCCTTGCGCACACCATTGGAACGTTTTCGACGTCACTTGTCTGAAACAAGCGAGGAACTGGCACCACTTAAGGTTTGGCAGATGCAGGCACTCAGTATGCAAGCAGCTGCTGCTGTTATAGACGCCCATGATGCGGGTGGTGATGAAGCTCTCAAAGTTTTAACATCTATTGCACAAAACTTTCCAATGCAAGTTAGTATTTGGATACACAACAATTTAGTCAATATGTTTTATCTATAAATGGAAGCAAAAAGTTTTTAGTCAAAAGTAATCTATGAAACACACTTACTACATAACTGGATTTTATAGAAATATTGAAAAAAAAAGCATTTGTAAAACATGGAATTTATTTTTGATCAATATAATGACATTGGTTCACATTTGTTTATTTAGACGAAATCTCTCATTCACGTCAACGTACCACGGTCATTCCGCGACGAGGTGCTATACAATCAAGATATATGGGCGTCATCGTTAGGACTCCGAGCCGCGGAGCCTCTGTTATTGGTGTCCGGCGCGCAGTACGACGCAGAGGAGGTTGACGTACTAGCGTTGCTGAATGCTCTTAGAGACGACATCGGCCCCATGAATACCTTGCATGCTCTAGGTAATCTAATGTTTTATTTTAAACAACATAACTGGTATTTAAAATAATTTGCATTTTTTTTTTAATTTAAAGTAAATTTTTTTTTACCATACAGAAGTGTGTCCTGGTGTTAATGTTGGAAAGTCATTTTGATATTATATAAACATTTTTTTGTCTTGTTTCTTATCGTGCCTCAGAGAACATCACAGTCATTGTAAAATGTTGTTGCCCCTTGTTGGATTAAGATTTTTTTTTATTTCTTTCTCTAATTTTTGGACAGGATTATCAAAGAATTTCATCAACAAGCTGATGGCGCTCGATGTGGGCGAGACCTACACGTGGGAAGAGTATGGCTTAGACATCCGCGACACGGCGATCACGTGGCTCAACGACTTAGAGTCAGACGAACGGTACCGGAGGTGGCCTTCATCTTTCATGGAGTTACTGCGGCCCACATACCCTGGAATGCTGAGAAACTTAAGAAGGAATATTTATAACTATGTGAGTTTAATTATTAGTAGTTTCGAAATGGTACTTTCTTTCTACGTGGATAAGGATGGCGAAAGCAAAAACTATTTCGATTTCACATTAAAGACGTACTACTTGATAAATTGGAGAATTATTATCGTAAATGGCATAGATGAGCTATAACATATAATGATCATTACTAGGTCATAGTAGTGGACCCGACGAGCCCGTCGTCGGCGCCGCCGCTGAAGCTGGGCGAGACGCTGCTGAAGCACGCGACGCCGGTGCGCGTGGGGCTGGTGCTGGCGCCGGCCGCGCACGCCGCCGCGCCCGCGCTGGCCGTGCGCGCCGCCTTCAACTACGTCGCGCAGGAGAAGAACTCCAACAAGGAAGCCTTTTATTTCCTCACGCAGGTCACTGACAATCTTGAGACGACAGAGATTCGGCTAGTTCTGATTAGATTCCATCGTGTCTGACGATTTCTCCTTTTTTTTTGCAGCTTTTACAGACAGCCCCGGAGGATGGTGTCGATATTGACCACATTAAAGAGCATTTGAAGAAGTATGCCAGTTTCAGTGCCAACCTTGATGACATCATATCGGAAGATTCTGAGTACAATTTTGGTAATCAATTGGCCGAGGAATTCGTTGCGAAGCTAGGAACCGATAAATATCCTCAGGTAAGAAAACTCATAAAGTATGTGGTTTTTACTTTATTAAATTCCAATCCAATAGTACTTTACAAGAGGAGACGCCTATGAACGAGAGCATTAGGTAATGGAGGCGTCTCCTTAGACACGCCAAAGTTCACACCCATCCTCTTCTTGTTCTCGTTTGGATCCCGTCTTCTTCAAATTCAGGTATTGATAAACGGCGTACCGCTGTGGGACGACAGTCCGACGCCGGTGACGTCGTCCGTGGAACTGCTGGAGGAGGCTCTGGTGACGGCGCTGTCCCGCCACACGGGGCGCCTGCAGCGATCAGTTTTTCGCGGGGAACTCGCCGACACAGACGACGCTGTCGATTATCTTATGAAACAACCCCATATTATGCCGAGGTAATACAATCTGATGTTATTTATTATATTATTTGAATATAAATTCCTAATCATAATCTATTTATGACTGGTTGACTTATTAATGCTTTGAAAAATAGTAAACATGTTCAACTTCGAATAGGAATATTTGTGATTAAAAATATACGTATTTTTAGATTGAATCGCCGAGTTTTGTCTTCTGACCCGTCTCAATATTTGGACTTATCGGGTGTTCCGTCTTCGACTGAATTATTCACGGAAGATAAAATCCATCGTCTACTGCATTTGACGGGTAGGTTTTCTTATCTTCTCTATTGATTAATAGCAGAACAATTTCATGAAAAGTACTTATTTTTAGGACGCGACGCTCTGGCAACAGCTCTCCCGATACTAAAGTATTTCTCAAAACCGGGGAAACAGGAAAAGATAACTCAGACCATTTGGGTTATCGGTGACCTCAATGAGAAGGATACTAGAGAATTACTCAGAAATGCCCTAACTTTTATGGTAAGCGCCTTTTATCAAATATTTTTTTATAGGCTAGTTGTGACAAGGCGTCCATCCAAGTGTAATGGAGGATGGAGTACTTAATGGATTGCGCACATATTTTAGTATAATATTTTCTACCTATTAAAGTTAATCTGAAATTGAAATTGTACTTCATATATAGATAACTCAAAATAATTCGTTTATCAATAAAATGTAGCCTTTTTACAACAGTAAATAGATATGGCATAATTCCATGTACCTGATATCTTTTAACTGTGTATTGTTAACAAGAATGAAACAGTTGTGGTATTGTTTGTCATGTAAAAAATGAATTCTGTAATATATGATTAAACCCAATATATTTGTATAATAGAGGGAGACGGGAGGCGCGCGCGTGGCGTTCATACCGAATGTAGACGGCACGTCGAGCGAGGACCAGTCGCTGAACAAGGTGGTGCTGGCAGCGGTGACCGCGTTGGAACCCGCAGAGGCCACCAAGTACGTCGCGCGCCTGCTGGAAGACGAGGGCTGCCAGGAGAGACAGGACTGTGAAATATTGGTACTGAATTCAAATATTCTTACTAGCGAAGAGTTTCAGGTTCCTTTTCGAGGCCAGCGATTCAGAATCCGCCTCGACTTCAATAAATTGATGACGATGATGAGATAAAGACGATGTCTGCTCCGGCATAGGATTTTGAACGAAAATAAAAGCTTTCCTAGTCCCCTGTCGGCATCGGAGCGGTTGGTATCGGGTAGTAACGAGTGGGCGCCCGCAGGCGGAGCTGGTGCCGCTGCTGCACCGGTACGAGTGGGTGCTGAAGGGCTCGCGCGTGCTGAGCGCTCGCGGCGCGCGGCTGCGGGCGGGCGCGCGCGCGCTCGTGCACAACGCGCGCCTCGTGGGCCCGCTCGCCGCCGGGGAGCGCTTCTCGCTCGACGACTTCGTGCTGCTCGAGAGGTACGCCACGACTTCCGGGACTTTAATAACAACTAGTCGGATATGAAATAAAATACCTTAAACATATTTACTATTTTTTTAATCGATTCTAAAAAAGTTGTTGTCTTCGTTGCAGGTACAGCAACCAAGTGTACGGCGACAAGTTGTCAGAGGTACTTAATAGAAAGAATACCGTGAGCAAAAACGACGTAGACGAGGATGGTGAGTAAAATTTACTGATATTATTTTGTAAAATGATTAACCCGTTTCGAATGTACCGCTTGAAGTCCCAATGTGTGTCCCAGTGTTCTCTGGGATCTATTATTCTATAATCCAAGCGGATGCATAATGATCATATACACGGGGAGTTAGGGCACGGACTGATTAGACTCTGACGGCACAGATGACGCGGTGGAGCTGTCGACGGAGAAGTACCTGCAGGTGGTGGCCGTGCTGTCGGCGCGCAGCCCGCGCGCGCGCACGGCACTGCCGGCCGGCCTGCGCACCGAGCACTCCGTCGTGGACCTGGCGCCGCTCTACGAAGACGAGGCCGCTGTCGAGGTGGGTCGCGCTAACCATATACACGATTCGCTGAGGTTTTATGCCTAACTCCAAGTATTGATCGAGGTTATTTGTAGCCACCAAAATCTGCTGAAGTAAAGTCAAAACTACTCTCTGATTTGTCATGATGTGTCATCATGTCCCGCAGATCGTGGCGGTGGTGGACCCGGCGTCGACGGCGGCCCAGCGCCTGGCGCCGCTGCTGCTGGTGCTGCGTCGCGTCGTCAATTGCAGGCTGCGCTTGTTCCTCAACCCCCAGGACAAAAACTCTGACATGCCACTCAAGAGGTTCGTAGTGCAGAAAAGTAGTAATTTTTATTTCTTTTTTTAATTTCTTACAACTCGGTATCCGAACAGGAATAGAAATTAATTTAAACAGCCTCTTAAGTAACAAAACTATTAATTTCTCACGGATTACAAACATAGAGCTAACGAGAGGGTGTGTCACGCGTTTAATCTGTATTCGCGATTTTTCAAAAATTCTTAGCTTTGTATGATTAAATGTTTAAAATGTTGACTTTGACTCGACTACTGTTGCCCCGAAGCCCAGCACACTCACAGGAATAACGATGGTTAACATGTCTCCGTGGGCAGCTTCTACCGCTACGTGCTGGAGCCGGAGCTGCAGTTCAGCAGCGCGGGCGCGCTGTCGGCGGGCGCGCTGGCGCGCTTCTCGCGGCTGCCGCACGCGCCGCTGCTGTCGCTGGAGCTGCGCACGCCGCCCAACTGGCTCGTCGAGTGCGTCAAGTCCGTCTACGACCTCGACAACATCCGCCTCGCCGACGTCGACTCCGTCGTGCACAGGTGCTGCTTACACTGTTAATCCGATAAAGGCCGATGTAGTTATTCATGCTATTTGTTTCTCTCGCGATATTTTGTATCGAGGACAATTTCGTTAACAGAGAACTCTCCGTGGTGTTTTGATTTTGTAACTGCTAAAATAGCTAAAAAGGAAATGACCTCCCTTCTTTTGAATGTCGATGCCAATATCTATTGATTTATAGCGAGTTCGAACTGGAGTATCTGCTGCTGGAAGGTCACGCGTGGGACACTAACCTGGGGACGCCCCCGCGCGGCCTGCAGCTCGTGCTGGGCACGCGGGACAAGCCCGAGACTAAGGATACGATCGTGATGGCTAACCTAGGATACTTCCAGCTGAAGGCTAATCCTGGAGCCTGGACGTTGCGGCTCAGACCGGGCCGTTCTGATGAAATTTACGAAATTGTGGGGTAACGTATCAATGTCATAATATACTTTCATTGCTTGTTTATATAATTTTACTGAAAATAAGTTGATAATGTTTACGTATGATTCCGAAGCCATGAAAATACAGACACACCGGCCGGTAGCGACGACATCCAAGTGTTGATGAGCTCCCTCCGAAGCCACGTTATAAAATTGCGCGTCAGCAAGAAACCAGACAAACAAAATCTTGACTTACTCGTAGAAAATGATGAAAAGAATACCGGTGGAATTTGGAACTCTATTGCAAGGTAAATGAAGTATTCGAGTATACTCACTTAATATTAACATACTAGTTCGTCAATTTAATTATTTTATATTGAGTAGCTAAATTTGTATAAATATCATGATAAAATGAAGAAGGTTTAAATTTTAATTCTAATTTTTTATGGTTATATACTCATGTAATACGGTTGTCATACACAGCTTGTAAAGCCACGTGTGTAGATCAAAAGACTATCCATACATAATTTTTTGAGTGACGCAATATCAAAACACATCGGTAACTTTTTATTTTGTTATTAGTCAAGAGGAAACTCGTGTAAACAAAGAATTTGAGGCCTGTTGCTAGTACTACTTACTAGTAATTACCTACTTTTGCTAGTAATATTCATTATATATGTTTTTCACGGACAGTTCATTCGGCGGCGGCGAGGAGCAAGAAACGCAAGACGAGACGATCAACGTGTTCTCGGTGGCGTCGGGCCACCTCTACGAGAGGTTCCTGCGTATCATGATGTTGTCCGTCCTGAAGCACACCAAGTCACCTGTGAAATTTTGGTTCCTGAAGAATTATCTTAGTCCCTCTTTAAAGGTTTGGCCATTTTATCTTAACATTATTTACGTTACATTAACTAAAATATTATTTTTTATACCTAACTCGATAAAATTACCTTTCAACTTGTCAACATTATAAAAACGCTTTGTAATCATGTTAATTAAAAGTAATTTATTAAATTATATCACTTTATTGAAACTTGCTATATCCCGAGACCTAAGTGTCGTATACTATAAAGATTATTTTAATGAATAAAAAGGAAAACCACTGAGATCTTTGCCGGTACAATCGTAATACAGATTAAGATTATCAATCTATATGACGGTGCCAATCTGCTTGTTAGAGCTTTTTTAAAAACGTTACTTGTATCATATCAGTTACAAAATCTGTCCAGGACATTCTACCGTACATGGCGCAAGAGTACGGGTTCCAGTACGAGTTGGTGCAGTACCAGTGGCCGCGCTGGCTGCAGCGGCAGCGCGACCGCCAGCGCACCATCTGGGGGTACAAGATTCTGTTCCTAGACGTGCTTTTCCCGCTGCACGTCAAGAAGATCATATTCGTCGATGCTGACCAGGTGAGGACATGATCCATTTTTTTGAGTAATGTCGATTACACAAATTATGCTATAAAATAGTCAATATCAACTTTTTTGTGTTGTTTTCTTGTAATTTTATATAACAAAAACAACAACAGCCTGTAAATTCCCACTGCTGGGCTAACGGCCTCCTCTCCCTTAGAGGAGAAGGTTTGGAACATATTCCACCACGCTGTTCCAATGCGGGTTGGTGGAATACACATGTGGCAGAATTTCTATGAAATTTGCACATGCAGGTTTCCTCACGATGTTTTCCTTCACCGCCGAGTACGAGATGAATTTTAAAGACAAATTAAGCACATGAATCAGCGGTGCTTGCCTGGGTTTGAACCCGCAATCATCGGTTAAGATGCACGCGTTCTAACCACTGGGCCATCTCGACTCTTCTAATTTTATATATTTAATAATAATTTCTACAGATCGTTCGAGCTGACCTAAAAGAACTAGTCGATTTGGATCTCGCTGGTGCTCCTTATGGCTACACGCCCTTCTGTGATAGTAGGAAAGAAATGGAAGGATTCAGGTTGGTGATTGTTGAAGACTTAGTTAAAATAAAAAAGACTTAATAAATTGTTTTTTAAGTCAAGTTAATTTGTGATTGAATGTGATACACAGGTTTTGGAAGCAAGGTTACTGGCGCAATCACCTGCAGGGCCGCAGCTACCACATCAGCGCGCTGTACGTGGTGGACCTCAAGCGCTTCCGCCGCATCGCCGCCGGCGACCGCCTGCGCGGCCAGTACCAGGCCCTCAGCCAGGACCCGAACAGCTTGTCCAACTTGGGTAAGTAAAAAGTAAAGTAAAGTAACAGCCTGTAAATTTCCCACTGCTGAGATAAGGACTCCTCTTCCATTAAGGAGAGGGTTTTGGAACATATTCCACCACGCTGTTCCAATGCGGGTTGGTGGAATGCACATGTGGCAAAATTTCGATGAAATTAGACACATGCAGGTTTCCTCACGATGTTTTCCTTCACCGCCGAGCCCGAGATGAATTATAAACACAATTAAGCACATATATATAGTGGTGATTGCCTGGGTTTGAACCCGCAATCATCGGTTAAGATGCACGCGTTCTAACCACGGGGCCATCTCAGCTCAACTTGGGTATGTTTGTATTATTTGTTTGAAATACTAACATTTCTTTTTCTCTTGTAATATATTCGTATTTCCGATGAGTGTAACATTCTTTACAACTTTCTATGTTACAGATCAAGACTTACCTAACAATATGATTCACCAAGTGGCCATAAAATCACTGCCACAGGAGTGGCTTTGGTGCGAAACTTGGTGTGATGATAATTCAAAGCAATACGCTAAGACAATTGATTTGGTAAGATATTTTAATTTAATACTTTAAATATATAATTAATAATAAATAATCTAATCTTTCAATGGCAGTCGATTTAAGAATTTCTATACCATGCTCTCAGTGTTAAGTTTCCAATTCAACACAGCTAAATGATTCCAAAATTACATTAATATTGATATTTTATTATTTTTATACACTGTTTACATATTGACCCTTTTTACAATGTTAATGTTTACCACCGAAAACCGAAAAAGTTGCTATCGGCATAGTATCGATATTACAACAAAAATATAAAAGAATAACAACGATAGAGCACAACACTATTCTTGACTTGTTTTGCAAACGAACCGTGGAATGTGTTTCAAACAAAGTGTAGCGATCGTGAGTGTACAATCTACATGATCTGTGTCGCCAGTGCAACAACCCGATGACGAAAGAGGCGAAGCTGTCGGCCGCCATGCGCATCGTGCCCGAGTGGCGGCGCTACGACGACGAGGTGCGCGCGCTGCAGGCGCGCGTGCGCCGCGGCCTCTACGCGCACGCCGACGCCGAACAGGTGCGCACGCCTCCTCCCGTGCCGCGTACACGCTCAAATCAAAATCAAAAATCAAAATATACTTTATTCAAGTGGGCTTTTTCAAGCACTTTTGAATCGTCATTTAACAATAAAGTGAAGCTACCACCGGTTCGGAAAGTAGATTCTACCGAGAAGAACCGACATGAAACTCAGTAGTTACTCTTTTTCAACATTAAAAAAAGTACAGTCATGTTAGTTAATACAATTATTTAAATTAATATATCCTGCCTGGAAGTCAACAGGTATTAATTCAACGCTTTTTTATCATCTACAAAATCTTGTATCGAATAATTCGCCTTTTTTACCAATGTATTTTTTATAAACGATTTGAATTTACGAGACGGCAAAGTTAAAAATTTCTGCGGAATTTTACTATAGAATGAGTGAAATGAGTACATGGTTAATATGTAGTTGGGCTACTAATTAGGAGTAACCGCTGGTGTATGTTTTTTAAAGATTCATGCATAGTATTCAGTTGATTTTACTATCCTCGATGAAGTTAGCTAGAACTTTGCATTCAAATTATTAAAACTCATATAAAATTCAAAGAAAGGGGGTAAGGCTGGTATATATTGAATTTGTTGAATAAAAAAATGCAGTAACATATATACTGACCCAACTTGGGGTTCCACTAAAACGTCGGGATCATTCGACTTAGGTTATTTTTAATTTCAGTAAAATTGTATACATATTTATAAAATCTTTGTTCTTACAGGAAATCGAAACACATCATGAAGAAATTACCAAAACAGGAACTACCTCAGGTAATGAAAAATCATGTACCATTCATATAACTTTACTAACTGAACCTATAGCTTTACTGCGCCAAATTTATACAATTTTACTGTTACAATCCATTTTGCCTCTTCGAGAATTATAAAAGGAAAAGTCTATGTCCTTCCTCGAGACCCAAAATATCTACAGACTAAATCTCACCTAAATCGGATTGGCTTATGCTAAGCGTGAAGTGATGACATAGAGTTACTATTACATTTATTTATTCTAATATTAGTACATTAAGATTATAAATGTGAAAGTAACTCTGCCTGTCTGTCGGTCTTACACGACCAAACCGCTGAACCGACTATGATGACATTTGGCATGACGCATACTTGAACTCCGAGAAAGATCATAGTGTATATTACCTTATACATGACAACCAACACCCTTAAACGCAAGCGAAGCCGCGGGCAACTACTAGTATTAGTATATAGATATATTCATTTTGTGTTGTCGTGATTAACCATTTCCCTAACGTTTGTTGCAGATGATGAACACAAGCATACGGAGTTATGATGGAATGGTGTCGGTCAATATCGTAACTCAATGTTTTGTTATTCCAGTTTTGGTTGTGTATTGTGAACGTTTGTGCGAACTTAAGTGCTCGTGAAAGTAAACTTATCGTGTCTCTATAATAATATAGTTAAATTTATTTGCACTGTACTTTGTAAATATTAGCTAAAACAAATTCCATTATTATAAAATTTTCGTTTGCAATTTCCAAAAAAATCCCAGTGTTAAGGACCAAATGTTTTATTTTTGCTTTTCTTTAATATTCATTTTTTTTATGCAATTTGTTTTTAAGTGAAAATGATGTGATTACTAAAGGTAGGTGATGATATTATCGAAGTGTACAGTCAGATGAAGATTCGATTAATGTAAGGATTCAATTACTCATCATTATTTTCAGCCATAATGTTGCTTTATTACTTTTGTCAACGTGTTATTTACGACTGAAGACATTTAGTACATGAGTTAAATATAAAGTATACAAGACACGCTTGATTTTTATAATCAATATTGTTATAAAAAGTCTCCGTTCTGAAATAATTATTTTAACTCTTATGGATCTCATGCTCCGCAGATTGGAGGTTACTTTCATTCAAGTCATATCTCTCATTCTTACACAGTTTGGAATTATACCGTTTTGCAATAGATTTGTATGTACACAACTGCAATAGCAAATAAAAAAATATAAATTTATGATGTATATTTTATTCAACCTTTTTATTGTATTCGGCGGTTAAAGCGTATACACATATGTACGTGAAATTGCTTCATTTGAATTTGTTATTAAAAATAATTTAGCTGCTTATTTCCTTAGGCATCTATCAGAAGATTTTTCCTAAACTATTCTTCGCTTTACAATTATTATAATTTCGATTAGTTTTTACTAATTTCCGTCGATAATATCAGTTTAGGATGAGACTTCGTGCTATACGGACCTGTGACACTTCTTAAACATTCACTTATATACATACAGGGCATAGGGGTTATTATGTAACGTTTTGTGCGCGTCGTATTAATCGGACTAATAGACTTATATTATACCTAAGGACAAATATAACAATTCAATGGTGAATCTGTTTGTTATTAAAAAATGATGATGTTTTCTTTAATCCTGAAGGCATAGGGGTGCCCTTTCTTGCTGCTTTTACGTACTAGGCTATGAGGCGTTAATGCATTAAAAATAAACATTTAAAGCTAGCCAATTAAGCAAAGTATTAAAATAATAGTGGACCACTAATGCTTAGGTTTATAAGGAAATCAAAAACATGACAATTTTTATTTCACTTTTAAATAAAGTGTTTTTATTAAAATAAATTGTGTAATGCAATATTTATTTTAAATTCAAAATCAATCAAATTATGATTGACGATAACGTAAACAAAGATGCCATAACATTTACTTTGTTAGAAAGATTTATTAATACCTTAACTATATAACTATATCAGGACGGCAAATATGCTTAGGCAATAGTCACTGGGAGTGCTCGAAGTTTTAAGTTAAAACTTTTCTTTAAGGTATCAATGTGCCTCCAATGTATACCTTTGGAGGCACATTACTTCGTGCTTGTACATCTTCGTAAAGTGTCACATGTTCAGATCAGAACACAGCAGTACAAAATGATGTTAATAGGTAATATCATGTGAAAGCCTGGAGAGATTTATAAGCTAAAGTGCAACCAATATAAGGCCGTCGCTTGAGTTTTTGAAAAAGACAAGATTACTGATTTGTTTTTATTCGCTTTTCCACTAACAGTTCGCAGTTTGGAAGTTGGCAGTGATTACACTCGCCTGCTTTAGTAAGTAGTTATACTGTGGGTTTTAGGTTTTAGGTTATCATTGATTTTAATCAACTGTTATAATTAATAAAGTTTACTTTAATACCATCAGACTATAAGGGTACTGTTATATTTATGCTGAACGTTATGCACTATTATACATATGTCTTGCGCAGTTGACTAGTCTCCCTTGAGAATCGCCACCGTGACTGAAATCGGTCAGTAGGACGTTACGTGTATAAATGTACGTTGTTGGGTTGAATAAAACACTCGAAAAGGTTTAAGTACAGATTTATTTACAATATTAAACGACGATATCATTAGAATTTGTTATAACATCCTACCGTAGTCACCTACATGAAGCACAAAATATTCCTACGTGTTCTAAACATTTACTCATTACTGCTAACCCTACTTTGTTTACATACATTTAGTAACTCTTGGTTGAAATCATTTAAAATCCTTATATACATTTTAAGTGATAATTTAAATAATATTTTACGTAAAGCAATATCTATATCACCTACACACACTTATTGTCATAATAATAAAAAAGGTTCTCTAAACGAGTGTTTTCATGATTATCATGTATATTAAGAAAAATTAAATAACTAATATATATGCCTTTTATCGTTATTGTTTATTTCTTAATTCAGTATATGTCTTATATTCTTATATCAATAAAATTTGGACAAAATATTGAAATCAGTCTATTAATTCATCTTTATTTCGATTTTGATTTAGAATTATTATATCAATAAAAATATGATTCGTTTTGAATGCGAAAACAATTAACGAATCAAAAGAACAAAATACGTACCTACGTATAAATCGAATTATGTAGCTTGATTAAAATTTGTGTAAATTACCAACATTGATTATTTATACGAATGTTTAAATAAAATCTGGCTCATTCTAGGTCACAATCTTGTTCACACCGACAGCTACAATAAAGCTGTGCTCTGTTTTTTAACTTGAAAAAATAATTATTATTACATATTACATTACATACATATTACAATTATAAATAATGATTGTGATTTATATGTGTATGGCAAATCGCCTCAGTAAGATAGTAACAAAAAAACATTAATTTAAATGCATTCTTTATTGAGAAATCATATAGAAAATGGTTAGACTCATTCATCAGCTAAGTATCTTATTATTATATACTAGTAATACGAGGTTTGAAGAATTAAATAATACCGATCTGTAACGGTATCTAAGTTTTTGACTAGTCAAAATTGTACGTGTAAATGTAACTTCTTTGGTATGTAATAAATAAAATTGAAAAAATATGATTATAAACTATTTATGAAATAAATCGTCATCGCTATAAAAAAAAGTTACTACTAAGTTTTCAGTATATTTAAAATAAATAAATAAAATAGTAAGACTAAAATTACAAAACTCTATTTTTTATTATTTACCTTATTTAAAATACGTAAATATATAGACAATTGGTTTTTACGGTAATAATCTACTGGTACCTACATCTGGATCATACCTGGATCATATTACTTACTCTTAATTAAGCAAAAGTCAGAGTATGAAGTATAGATTGCGAATAGGTTATAACTAGGATGTTTATTATGAACATCTCTGTTTTTTAATTTAACAATATTCACCAATATTTAACCAGATTGGTTTACGTTTTTGGTTACTGCTCCACTTCGGGTTTTTGCTTGATTTTATATAGAATTATTTAAACTGAATCAGTAGTTATTTTGATTAGAGCTTTCATAAACTTTGTAATAGATAAATATGTTAAGATAACGTTCAAGTGAAATGAATAGACTAATATTGTCCTTTAAAGTATGTAATTTAAATGAATATTTTCGAAGATACTACAGTTATTAAATGCCAGGGACATAGCGGTTTGTATTGAACGTTGTAAGACTTTTCGTAGTATATTTAGTATCAGAATTGTACCCGTGCGAAGCCGGGGCGGATCGCTATTGTAAATAATAAATACTACTGGATTGAAGAAAATTCGTAAAAGTTTGTTCTATTCGTTGATTTAACATAATCCTAAAACTCTCATAAAGTCGCAATATCATTTCATAATGAATTTGTTTGAATATTTTGCGTAAAATTACATAATTACTATATGATTATGTAACAATAAAGAATTCTCAATGACGTAACTGACAACTAATATAGGTACACACAGATTGTAAATGATAATAATCATAAAATGATCTACATGTTGCAGCCGCACTAGATGTGACAGTTGGAGACCTACATATAATTATTACATATTTTGACGATGTATCGCGAAAAATTTAGATATGACTGTCGTTGATCGTCGAATATTAGTCTAAACATACCTAATTAAGAGGTACATTAGTGTCAAGCGATAACACATACTCAGATAAACAACGAATTCAACTTAATAATTGTAGTACAAGGCAAGCACGAAAAGAGAGTTTGGCAGTGCTGAGCAGAGGGAGGGAGGGAGTTCGGAGGAGTTCAGTTGCAGTAGTGCTCCTCGGTGGTGACGCGGCACAGCTGGCAGTCGACGCGGCAGCACCAGTGGTAGCGGCAGCGGCAGCGCTCCAGGCGCGCCGAGCGCAGCGCGCGCCGCCCGCGCCCGCAGCACAGCCGCGCGCACCCGCCCGCGCCCGCGCCCGCGCTCGCGTTGCACTTGCTGCGCCGCCGCGGGGACATTGTCTCGTTTCAATCGAGTGTCTCGATACAAGTTTTTAGTGTTGAACTTCGAAATCGATGTCCCTAGCTTTGAATTTCAACACTAAAATCTTCTTTTTACAATTAATTTTTACAAGTACATGCTAACCTTGCTAATATTTAAATCAAGTTACGTATCGCCGATGTAGACATCTTACCGTCCGTGCGTGCCGAGCGAGCCGGCGGCGGCGTCGGGCTCGCAGTAGTCGGGGCTGGGCGTGACGTAGCGCAGGCGGGCGCGCGCGCGGCGCAGCGGGCGGTGCGGGCGGCGCGGCGCGGGGTGCGCGGGCAGCGCCGCGGCGCGCGCCGCCTCGCGGGCCAGCGCGCCGCCCGCCCGCGCCAGCGCCCCCAGCGCGCGCCAGCACGTGCGCACGGAGCACGAGCCCGACACGCCGTGGCAGGTGCACTTCGTCCGCATGCCCTGCGACACGGCCTGGTGGGACGCGAGAGGAATATTTTTTAAATATTAACATGAACATGATTTTTCATTCGATACTCAATGTTACTGATGAAATTTCTGAGTACCTTTCTTCCGAAACGGTTGTTGATGAGGTTTGCGGAGGCGATGAGCGGTCGCAGGTGCTGAAGGCGCGTGTGGAGATCTACTTGCGGGTCGAAGCGGGGGTCATCTGCCGCCATGCGGTATTCGATATTTCGATGTTGGTATTCTTTATCATCGTCGTAATCGTATCTGAGAGAATGACGCTAAATTAGATATCGTTCTACTATAGTATAAACGTAGATCAAAACGTACCTAGACAAAACACACTGCGTATAATCTTCCTATCGTATCCCCACTTTTTGTATATATTTGATACATTACAGATTATTGAAGCAATATTTAATTATAATAACTTATACCTAGATCTGAATCTTTTTCTAGTAGGCCGACCTCGTCGGGGAGAGCGAGGCAAACGTTTACGTCCCCGTCGCCCCTTCTTTCTCGGAGCCGTGCTCGTATTCGCAGGAGCAGGCTGGTCGTCCACGAGGATCACAACGGGAGGAGCTGTGGTCGGTTCCGAAGTAGTAGTTACTCTTTCAGTAGTCGTTGTTTCGAATTCCATAATTTCATCTTCTAATCTTCCGTCTCGCACATCTATTTCGTGGGCGTCCAGAAACTGTTTGGCAAATCTGACAAAAGAGAGATTTATAAATGAAATATTAATATGATTTTTAGCATCTGCGTTATCCAAATTTTGAGCTTTAATTCCATAATGACTTATATAAAGTACATTCATATCTGACTCTATTTCAAGCCATTGTCACAAAGTCAACGCACTCGCATAATAATATATTATGGACTATAAATAAATGCCTGAACTTATCTCTAAGAAGTTATACTTTAAAAAAAGCTTCATGACTAGCAACTTCATTTTTATTTGCTAAACCACACGATTAATGTAAGTTATTACATGCATTTAGTTTAAAATAAATTCTACAGAACTGGTGACAAATTTTACGATAAGTTAGTAATCTAACTTTTGTGGTAGGATCAAATACAAATAGTACATTTCATTTTTATCTTTTTTTTTATGTTTTATGAACATGGTAACTTTTAGTTTTAAAATAGATCGCATTTACTCGAATTTAGATGTTTTCACGAGCCTCAAAAAATATTGACGTCAGTAAAGTAAGTTACTCATCTTTTTTAACTTCTTCGACTTATAAAATTCAGTGTTACCTTTCAGACCATTGAAAGTTATCTCCACAACCTCCCCACTTGAAGCGCGCGTGCGGTTCGGGGGGCACGGCTTGGCGCGGAGGCCGAGGCGGTGCTCGGGGCGGAGCGGCGCACGAGCACGCCGCTAACGCACCCGCTGCGCACGCCCGCGCCACCGTCCACGCAAGAGCAGCCGCTGACATCGCGTACACGTAAGCTTGCTCGCGAGTACCTTATATTACCCATAAATACAAAATGTATTATTATCCCTATTAAGTTATTAGTCTAGTTTAAAATCACTCTGTAGGTATTTATTTTTAGTAGTCTTCTATTGTATAGTATTGTGACGTACTTTCAAACTAATTAAAGACTATGAAATAGAGACTAATAAAAATCATAAGAATGTACTACATAGCAATATAATTTTCACCTGTTGGTGACTCCACTTATCAGATACTCCGTTATGTTCCGATTAGACGGATGAGTCAGTGTACAGGCGCAAAGGATATAATATTTTATGTCCCAAGTTAGATAGTTCACAGCGCATTGGCAATGTAAGGAATGTTTAATATTTCTTACAGAACTAATGTCTTTGGACTGTGGCTACTAGTTACTATCAGGTGGCTCAAAAAAGTTTCGTAACCATAAATATGTATGCATACTTCGTCCGAACAAACCGCTCAAACTGTGGCATTTGTATGAAATGCGAGGAATAAACGTGAGGGCACGAACAATAACAGACCCATCTTTTAGATCAGAAAATGGACTAAATTTGTCAGCAGCTCACAGAAAAACTCGTTTAAGATTTGCGCGCGCATATCTTAATTGGAATGAACCTACAGGATATAATTAAATTGAATTAAATTGTGCAAACAGTCGCATAAAAGTCTATCATCGACATGAAGAGAGATATGCTGAGTTGCATTGATCATTTTCCTTTGGAGGTGGTTCGTATGCTGTGGTTGTGTGATCGGGCGAACGGAATTTGTGTTCATCGACATAGTTTGTCAATTCGGTAGAAGAGATGTTTTGATTACAACTTAGGTTTTAGAAACTCACGTGATACCTTACACCGAATTAATAATATTAAATATTATTGTAATGTAAGATAAATTTATTCAACATACAATAATTACTCCGAAGTCATGGCATAGACCTACTCTACTCATCCAGAGCCTTATGACTTACTATCAAATATGATTATATATGTGTACGTACCAAATAAAACTAATCGAAGACAACGAAATGCCGACTATTGATTTATTCCTAAGAACAACATTGATTAAAACTATTTTTATAAACAATCTATAAATACTTATATCCAAACATCAACATTAAATGAAAATGTCATGCATTAGTTATATATTTCAACGAAGCACAGAATTAGAAATATGACTTGTGACAGGAGTACTAGAGAATCAACATTCCCCGTGATCAATAGAGCAATCAAAGACTGTAAGTAGGAAATTACTTGCTAAGCTTGTCCATGCTGCGTGCAATCTAATAATCATCGTTAATTTAAATCTGGGTCACTATAAATGTATGTAATAAACGTCGACTTTATCTTGTGATTACTCAAGGTAAGGCGCATTTCATACGTCACTTATATGTTAAAATAATATAAGTAGGAGTATTCTGGCAAATTAATTATTTACTCTTTGATAGATCGAACTAGTGATTGCGGTAACAATCGACTCGATTTTTGATGTGTCGATTACGTGTATCATCAACAGTCTGTAAATTTTTCAATGCTGGCCTAACTCTTAAGGCCTCGTCTTCCTTTGAGGAGAATGTTTGGAGTATATTCCACCTCGCTGCTCTAATGTGGGCTGGTTGATTGTAGAATTTCGTTGTAATTAGTCACATGCAGGTTTCCTCGCGATATTTTCCTTTACCGCTGAGTACGAGATGAATTACAAACACAAATTAAGCACATAAATTTTTATGCGGTCAATCAGCGGTGTTTGCCTGATTTTTGAACCCGTAATCATCGGTTAAGATGAACGCGTTCTAACCTCTGAGGCATCTCTGGTTACATGTATAGCGAATATCAATCAAATAATATCCTAAAATAACGATAAATCTGTTTGTCCTATAAATTATGTATAAATATATAACATAAATGTACTAAGTATCAAAACACTATTGCAATAAATGTAAGTATTTATTCGGTTGTTCAATTTGCAATGTTCATAAACTACAATTTAAAACCATTGGCAATTATTTTGAAAATAACTCAAAATTCGACGGTAGCTTTGAATGTTTTTCTCATACATGTTAATTTCATATTTGAGTAATTACTGAGTTAATATTTCTTATAACGCCAAGGTGTAAGCGGAGGTGACAACCTAATATCAACTTCTAATCCGCCCGCCTACCTAGAGTATAAAATGTATAATTACTAATAATCGTATAGTATAGAATGTTGTTTCTAAAGCGTTTAGTTTTTTAAGTAATTGATAACTTAGTAGTGCATTTAAGGATGTGATTCTATGAGTAATGTTAATTAGAAGCAATTTTGTAATATAATCTTGATAGCGCCCGCACATTCATAGTAGACAATGGCGGCGGACGTGCTTATCGGTACAGATCGCTAGATAGCGCGTCAGTGCACATCACTGTTATCGCTGAATCCCCTGGACCTCTCCCGCCCAGTACGTTTGATTCATGCGTGTAATTAAATCTTTTGTCCGTTCCACTGTACCGTAACCCTAAGCCGATATCGTAGTAAGCCTCATCGATCCTTTTTCATTTACCGAACCTAAGATAACTTACAACTAATCCCGATATGGGTAGAGATTTCCCAAGTGATGTATCTCTTTCATTTTTAGGTACTAGACTAAGATAGAAGCTAGAAGCGTCTTTTATATCAGAGTCCAATAAGAATATTGAATAACGATTAAATAAATTCACATTGAATAAATATTTGTGTTTAGTGTTGTGACTTTGAAGACTGCTTTATTCTTTGTAATTTGCTATATATTTTTTTGTTTGTCGCTTTTAATTTAATCTTCGAAGATAACGTGCATTTAGCGAAACCTATATGTTTATTGAATGTATTTTATAACAGATTATTTACGCCTTCTTCCGTTTTGTTAAATATGAACTAGTCCGATGCAAAAGTTATATTTACAAAAAGCTTGCGTAGCCGATCTATGAATTCATAGAGAACTCGGTGTAGGTACCACCTACAGCAATTACATAAAAGCTTAAATTTAAGTTCAGACGTCCACAGAGCACACTGCAACGAAAAGAGTCATCTTGTTTATACTCGCTTTCAATATCAATAAGGTGCAGTGAAACGCCCGACTTTTATATGGGAGAAATAAATAATCTTCCCAACTCTCAAATTTGCTATTTGTACGACATTTCCTTCAGATATACTCATAAAATGAGACATTATTGTAGGCGGACATTTAGATGGCTAGCGGCAGTCTGGTTGCACAATGTCATATATATAATCATATCTATTGTACTTTCAAATTCTCACGCAAACAAATTTTAAAATTTGGCAAAATGAAATATTTTTATTTTATTTTTCTTTAAAGTGTACAGAAGTAACCGTTTGAACAATAACTCAAATCACCTCATCTCCTACCTATGTGTATGTTAGAATAGGTACAATATATGTATTAGTTTTAGAACATGCTAAAAGACCATCGTCGTGAAAATATCGTGAATATATGGAAGCTTGTGATATTATGATTAAATAATGTAATTTTTGTATATAATGAGAATTACCTACTTTTGTTTTAAGTATATTTAAATAGGTACACCAAAAGGCATTTCCAATATACTCCGTATTCTTAATATCAAGTCACGTAATTCAAAAGTTCTTAGCAATCGTTTTTTACGTTTTTGTTTCGATGTTTTGATTGCGAATTTATTAAGTAGCTTTCGTGCTGGTCTTTCTGATGCATTGCATTATAACTTCCAAATTGCACAATTTGCTTATTTTCGTGAAATGTTATAATTCATTAATAAGTTGCTGAAATTTATATTTATCCCATATGACTATCATATTTCATAATATATCCAGGATCCGTTATATTGACTTTATAAATAATTCATTGTTTAAATATAGTTTGAAAAGGTAATATCATAATTTTTGTCAAGGATAAACTTTAGAATTTAATATTAAGAAATTGGGTAATTATTTTACTTTACGTTTAGAAACTGTTTATTTTGCAAAAGTTTTAATTAAATGTATCAAACGACAAGAGCTCTAAAGATTTGAAACAGTTTTGTTTGTGAGCGACAACGTTATCTGTCAATTAATTTTCCAAAGTGGCTAGACGTCCTCAGTCGCTAGTGGCGACCAACTAATGTTACGTTATACGTATTCCGTACGTAGTATATACGAGTACGTAGGCGAACGTGAGGCGAACATCCGGTGCAATCGCTGCCAACGACACGAAGTCGTAGAACATGCTGAAAGTAGAAAAACATCGTCCATTGTTTCCCATTCCTAAGTTTCATTTTGTTAGTTTGAACAAAAAAAGAAACTTGTTTTTGTCTAAAAACAATTCTTTATAAGTTTCGTATTCATATATTTTATAAACAATAAAACGCTGAAATAAAGGATCATTGTTGATATATCAATTAATATGTTAGTCAATCATCACAAAGTAGGTTATTGTTTGTGTGTATATCACTTTCCTGTTGCCACGCAATGTGTAATGTAATTTTAAAAAAAAGATCAATAGAAGGACACGGAAGCGATATTATTTATAGCGAATATTCGTCAAAGTACGTAAGTTGGTGAACTATCTTAGCTACGCCAAATTTGGCCTTAATATCGTATAAATAAGAGTTTGGAAAACTTGAATGCTTTTCGCGTGCTGTTCGCAAAAGCGTAGTAGACAAGTAACTTTATTGGCGAGTGTACGCAGCAGTGATGTCACGATATATTTTATTGTAGTACGGAGACAGTGAGCAAGGTTTCGTGCCAGGATAATATCAGGTAATGATCACGTGATATTTTCAACAATGATGTTTATAAGCTGACACGATTTAGTAACTAGTTTGTTTTGTTTCATCGTATTTAACATTTTTGAGTAAGAAAAGTTTACAGATCGATATTAACATTATTATTATACATTTACATGAAGAATAAAAGTGTAAAGCAAAATCATAGAACAGTATATTGAATTAAACCGAACCGAGAGTAGGTGAATATCTACTAAATATATGCAAAACAATGGGATTGCTCAAAAATTAATTGTCCGAAAAGTGATAAATAAATGTGAACGTTTCGTATAAATACAGAGCTCTGAGTGCGGAACGAGGCAACGGCTGAAAAGAAAGGGCGCTGTCGTTACGCTGGCCGCTCCCGCACAATACCACGCCGCTGATTTAAAAGACTCGGCAAACTTGCCTTCTCTTATCTCTCATTATTGTCGGAAGTTCTTTTAGTACTCCTAGACAGAACGGAATCCGTTCGTACACTGGACTTTTAAAGAAACTTAAATGAAATGGAATTGATAAAGATTAAATGAAAGGACATTGAACCAACTAGTTTGAATATGAGATTGTCTATACCTATCATACATTGGGAAAGTAGTGTTGTAACGAATAACAGAATTTGAGTACAAGTACTTTTTCTCCTATATCATTAACGATATGTATGTTGGAGTTGTAAAAAGGGTAATTATTAAATGGAAGCGATAAATCAATGTTGAACTCACCTGTAAGTAAATCGGGCGTATATCTTGGAGCGAGTTCAATGGATGAACAATTCCATCGCTCACCGGCGTGTGCGGCGAGGCAAGCAGCACGGGCGAGCCGAGCCGCGGCCGCTACGTGCGGCATGGCTGCTGGCTGACGCCGACACACCCGGGTCTGACCGCTCCACAGGGCTCCGTTACGCCGCGCTTCCAAGCAATCGTTTTCCGTCCAGTTGCCTTCGCTTTCATGAAGCGCCCTAGAATTTATTTTAAAATGTCTCAATGTTCTCTTTTGTCATAGACACATGATTAAAAAATGATCAAATTGACGTGTTTTAATTTGACTTTTTTGTAATTAATGGGGTTGAAGCAAGTTTGTTTGAAAAAATGTAAGGGCGGCACTGTAATCATTAGTTCTAGTATATTTTAATAAAAATACAATTTGTGGTAAAAATAATAATGAAGGTTATTAAATTGATATGATGAATGAATTGATATTGCAAAGTTAGCGTGTAATTACAAATAAATATGCACAATGTCCATTAAAATTATTTATTTATTCCTAAATTTTACAATAATGAAATGGTAAATTAATTTAAAATCAGCTATATTTGGTTAATTTCAATTTCCTATAAGTTATTAAGCGGAAAACTACGACTATTCCACAGGTAATATATAAAATATTATTTGCATCGCTTATTTTCATCTTCTTTTTTTGAACTTTGCTGATCATCCGGGCGACGAGCGGACTCTGGCTGAGATCCGCGTTGAAATGCTTCACACATTTCGTACAAGTAATTAGGCAGGAAGTCGTTTGCTTCACCTTCTCTACGACGGAGCAAGCTGTATGCCTCCCTCAATGTAGGTTTTGGTGTCAGACGTAATTCTAGTTCCACAGCAGAAGGAAAATGTGCTGCTAAAGAATATATTATTTCCAAATCAGAGGGAGGGGGACTTAAATGTTTGTAATTTGATACTTTATACAAGAAATATTCTGACATGCTCATACGTGATTTTTTCTCGTCATATTTTCCTAATTTCATATCGTAAAGAATAGATTTCTGTCTTTCCGAACCCCAAAACTCTTGTTCGAAGGCCTCAAAAAAATCATCCACATCTTTAAATTCACTTTTGAAACATCGTGCCCACATTAGCGGAAGTCCATCAAGGCACGATATTAGAAAAGGAAGCTGCTTTTCTGTCGTTATGTTTAATTCAGATATATAATACTTTACACTTTCCAAAAAATCCATCGGGTGAGTATGTCCACTGTCATCAAAGTGAGGTCTTTTGTTCAAAGACGCTATGATCCAGTCATTTATATTTTCCATTGAGACTTGTGCTGTGCACTTATGTTCATTTTCGTTTTTTTCATCGTCGATTTCTACAATTTTGGGACGAGTTGATGATATCTTATGGTCGGATTTTCCTAAATTTGGAAGAGACATGTGACTTCGTAATCTAGAAGAAGGCATGTCTTGACATATGTTCTCTTGACTTTGTGAAAACCTTACTCCGAATCCCAATGTGGTCGGCTTATATATAGAGCTTCCGTATAGCGCTGAATCTACACTTTTTTTACGTTCCTTTTCTATTTTTTCTTTACAGACTGATGTCGATATTTTGTCTACCATCTCTGACAAACTTGAAACTGAAGTTCTTATCTGCCGTAAATCAACAAATAAACTCATAATACAAGTTTGTAGACATCAATCAAAGTATTCTACGAGCACATATCAATCGTTTATCCTTTCTGCAACAAAAATAGCACTCATTAATTTTAAAAACAATTTCATAGAAAGTATTTAATTTGAGTAAAAACATACTTCTTACAACTACTCTACTTCGAATAAACATAATAATTGTATTAGTTTAAATTTAAAAAAAGCCTCAAAAGACTGTTTTTGAAGTTACATACATTGAGTAGGAACTATGAGCCGAAGGAATAAAGTGAAGCAACAACTTCGCTATTGCGTGCGTAGCGAGCTCGTAGAGTTCTGAGTCAAGAGAGCTTACGTGCGGCTGCGGCAGACGGGCAAATGGTACTACCTACCTTCGCCCTCCGTTTTGTGAGGGATGCCATGGTTGTACTCGTGACTTTTTATAAACGATTGTTTTACAATAACTGGGTTATCGTCGACTGTATATTATGTTTCGTTGACGTCGAGCTTGCCAAGGACGCGCACTACCGCTGCCTTCGTACAACGAGGGCTACGCATTAAGTGTAGGTATTATTTATTTACTGAAATTGACTTCATTATTAAATTAATTCAGTCGTAATATTTAAAAGGTATTAAATACGCATTATATCACCATAGATATTTGTCCATCGTCTTTAAAATATGTTATTACACATTAAATTATTATATTTGACAAAATGAGCATTTTTACTTACTTTAATATTATATATATATATAATTTTTTTTTGTTTATAATGATTTTTTAAGATAATATAATATAATATACGATAAGAATAATAAAACAAGTTTCACATATAAATCTTAAAAAAAACATCATAGTTAATACTATAAAATTCATAAAAAAGATAATGTTAACAATATAAAAAAAGCAGATTTAAAGTTATCGCAATTCACTTAAAAGTTCTACTATTATTAATTACCCTATTTCGCTTAGGAAACTGATATCCGGTTCGGAATGCCCGGGGGGATTTAGGGGAGAGCGCACGCGACGTCATGGGTGACGCGTGGTGGTGCGCGTCGGGTTACCTCACCGACTCTACATTTAGCTGCGACGTGAACACCGTGCACTGCAGCCGATGCATGTAAATCGACGTAAAAGCTATTAACTTTAGACATGAAATCAAATCGCAAAATTACCATAGCATCCGTAGCCGAGTCTCCATTATAGTTAGTTCATGTAGAATGCGATTGTTCGCCGGACCCAGCATCGTACATTATCGCATTCGTCACGCCGCGCACGTGCGAGCACAATCTAATAAAATAATTCCCGTATCGAATTTTACGCGTCTATCTCGATCTAGTAGACAAAAAGCATCGCAACGGCCAAAAGGGTCCGCTTTGTCATAACTGGTTGCGGTGCACAAAAGAATATTGTGTTCTTTTTGACCAAGCTGCTTTGTATTACAATGTAGATATTTAAAAAATAGGTTACAGTTTTTTTTTACAATCTGCAACTAAAAGCTTCGTGAATACAAATTGATAAAAGATAGCTTTATTAAAGTAGACGAGGGCTTGCAATTTTTGGTCGGTAAATATACACAAATTTTTGCATCAAACTGTCGGGTAATAAAAACGCTGATTTAGCAGCTGTGCCGAAAATAGCTATCTAAAACCCTCGGATAGAAAAAACAGAGTACAGGCACACAAACAGCTGACGCTGCTGCAGCGGTGCGTTGCTGATTCAACTTTAATGATGATTAAATGCTGTATGATAGTCGCGGCGTTCGTGTACCGCGACTTGGGAAAGTCTGCCCAATAGAGGCAATAAAAAATACATTTGCCGCAACAAACGATTTTTAATAGTCTACTACTATTTACACTATTAGATAAATTAGAAAATCGTAAGTTAATAAGCAAATTACATTGCATATTGTTTAATTACTCGGTTTTTATGCATCTCCATATTCGTAATAAGACATATCTATATTTTTGACACACTTGGGTACACACTTTTTAATGTTTTAAAATATTTTTTTATGTATTTTTACTACAAAAATATTATAAACATAATAATTGTAAGTACCAAGTATTAATAATGTAATGCAGTCTAGGTGGCGCAGAAGATCTAACACGGCGTGTCTTTTTAAAGCGAAGAACACGACTTTAACACTTGATAACCATTGAGTTTGCGTGTGATTTATTTCTATTTATTATTAATCTCAGTGTAAAAGGTATGGGTACCTACCAACCAAAACACTGGAAACCCATACCTTACCAACCGATACACTGGAAATATCGTGAAGGCTTCATACATTATTTAATAGGAGAGGAGGTGCTTATTTAGTGGTGGATTTGTGATCTTACTCCTTAGTACGACAAACTCGTAATAGAAACATCATTTTTTAATTAAGGTTAATTAATCAATCAAATCAATTTTATTCAAGTAAATTTCACATAGAAGCGTTTTTGAATCGTTGATAAAATTAAACATAACCACCGTTTCGGAAAGCAGCCTCTAACGAGAAGAAACGGCAAGAAACTTGTGTAGTCGCTCTTTTCAAATAAACAGACCCAGTCTTATTTTTTAAAATATTTATAAAAGGATAGCCTCTTCACTTTTTTTTATTTTGTTTTTTAACTTCATAATTTTATTTTTTCATTTTCATATACAAGTACAAGTAAATAAGTTTTCATCATGTAAACTATTTATTTACTTAAGAGATCTGAATACAATCTGAAACTGATGATTCATTTCCGAGCCCCTATGTTCTCTTTACGGCCTTTCTTAGTAAGTTGACTAAGCAATTATTTATATTACCAAAAGAAATCTTAATTTGTTACAATCAGCGACAAGGGTCCACGGTCTGGCTCCCGCCATGTCACAGCAAGCTTCCATGCTTCATTAAACACAGGAACAATGATGTCTTAATTAGCAGCCATTGGTTACACACACTTACAGTACATTATGATATAATGACGGTTATTAATCGAGATCAACTACAATTTCAATTACATGGATGAGAATTTACATCACTAGCAGCTAACCAAGCTAAAATCCGTAGCAAATTTAATTATGCATATGATTCACGTGTACTGAATACCCTTACATTTGTAAATTACTTTATTAATAGTCCAGGATAATTAAATTTGTATGAATACAAGAACACTTTCAAAGTTAATTAAAAGAGCGATAGGTACGTAGAGCTCGAGAGTCTATCAAGATAAAAAGTTAAATTATTCGTAGCACGTGTAGGTACCCATTACCAATTTCAATGTGGGAAATGCCCATTGAGAACAAACCTGAAATAATTGAAATAAATGTATGGATTACTCAACAAATTGTTCAATACAACAGCGATTTGTCTAAGTCGTCGCGTTGAAGTTTACAATTGGTGTATTTTATTGTTACAAATGTGACACGTAGCTTAAATAATACGTAGGATTTTAGAAACCTTAGGAACAAATCACATTCATTTATTTTATAAATTGTTTAAAATAGGAGAAATAAATATAAAGATAAAACGCAAACCTTTTAATAATATTTGTATGTTTTACAAGAGTAAGCTACCTCCGGTGAAGGTTTGCAAAAGGGCACACAAAGGGTCGAGGGAGAGTCAACGTGCCTTATCTTTAAATTGAATTTTATTAGAGTTGTCAGCATTTTCTAAAAATGTTTTTGTCTAATTTAAAAATACTGGTTACGTTATACAAAGTAAAAATCATGTTTATTTGACAATTATAATTTTAAAAATCTAATCATAGAATGAATTAAAATATAAGAAAATCTGAAAAAGAAGTTACGTTTGTACTACAAAGTTCCGCAACGCACCGCAGCTTCAGTTTGAAGTTTGATGTATTTTAGTTTATCAGATTTCAGTGAAGCACTACAAAAAAAAGCGTCTCATAGTTATTAGCAAACTCTACATTATTTTTCATTACTAATAATGTATTAGCTACCGACATTTTTATTTTATTAACACAATTACTTGGTCACTGTAATCTACCCAAAAATGAGCATAGACGGAACCATATAAAATTATTCATAGATATGTTATTAATTAATTCAACTTAAATGTATATTTTTACGTCATAGTTATGAAGCAAGAAAGGGTGACATGATAATGTCCAAGTATGAAAAGGATTGGCTTGGTCAGACCAAATTGCATTTATTTTAGTTTATTTATAATCAATCAATCAGAATAAACTTTATTCAAGTGGGCTTTTACAAGCACTTTTGAATCGTCATTTAACAATTAAGTGAAGCTACCACCGGTTCAGAAAGTAGATTCTACCGAGAAGAACCGGCAAGAAACTCAGTAGTTACTCTTTTTCAACATTTAAAAAATAAAATCATAAAAGTTTATATATGTATGTAATGTAGGATACATTACATACATATATAATTGCCTGGAAGTCAACAGGTATTCATTCCAAGCTTTTTTATCATCTACAAAATCCTGTATCGAATAAAATGCCTTTTTTACCAATGTATTTTTATATACGATTTGAATTTACAAAACGGCAAAGTTAAAAATGTCTGCGGATAATACACTCACTTCTGAGATTCTTACATTAGTGCATAATTATTAATGATTTAATTAATAACATTTAATGTATAGTACATATATGTGGCGCCCTATAAAAATTCATGGGACTGAAATGGGGCTTATCATTTTTAAAGACTTCTTAAATATAAGGTTATCTATTCGTTACTTTTCATTTAATCCCATACAATTTTAGATATGTTTTGTCAAAACTGTTTATGAATTATTTGTTTATATGTATATTAAATGTTTAACTAAAACTAAATAAAAACAGTAACTACATGCTTCACGGGAATATTGCTTTATCGCGCAATAAATATATTTCAAGTATCAGTTCACACTTACATTCGCCTATCATTTCATCGTCAATTAACTAAATGAACGCTACATCAAAGTGGCCGTCGATACGGCCGAACGAAACATCGGTGAGTAAGATAAAAGCCGAGCAATACGCCTTGCCGCGAGGATGTCGGTAATTTATGAATTTGTCAGGACAAAGTGAACATCGTCGGCGGCGAAAATAAAGAGCACCGCAGTGTGGATAAATTTGTGTCAGATCAAATGAAGCGAGCCCGGGACGATTTGTTGCACTTTCTCTCCGTTATATCTTTTCTTATTAACAAAATAAAACAAAGTCGATTTTTAAACCAAAAAACAAGATGTATGAAATGAAGTGATTATTCGTTCAGATCAGCTCACGTGTCCTCAAGCATAATAATACCATTTTATTGGAGGCGATCGTACTTCAATCGATTTATGCACACATAAACATCGCAACTTAGGTCGTGGTATAGGTACCTAATTGTAAGTCACCCGGCACTTCGCAAAATTAACCCCTGGGAAGCCCTCGACGTTCACTAACTAAGCTCGTATATGAAGCTTATTCACCTTTTCGGCGCTGATTTGCATGGTATAATTTATTAATACAAAACTAACAAATCAAAAATAATATAATGTTTGTTTTTGAAAGTAAAAACTTCCTACCTACAAATCGAGCGTTCCAATATATTTTTACGCATTCTTGACATATTCCTTTGTTATAGAAAAATACAAAAGCTAAAGAATATTACTTCGGGTCCAGAGCAATAAAATAAATCGCTGAAGCAGATCGTATTTCACCTTCATCCGCAGGCATATCGCGGGTCGGTAAGAAACGAAAGTATGGAAAATTCAATAAAAATCAGGGTCGTAAAAACTAAGACGGTAGTCATATAAAAATACCTAAGAAAGCATTAAGAACCGTCCCCAAATAATAGGTCCCGCCAGATGCACGGGACGGCCGCTCAGAACAGTCACAGGCAGCTCGAGCGAGAGAAATTATTTTTTTTCGGTCTGCCACACACGGCCCTTGCTAACTAAGCGTAAAGTAAGATCGCAAGGATACTCATCGAGATTCTTCATGAATCATAAATCATTTCATTCAATAAGACACTCATTGTCATTTCATGAAATGCGAGCAAACTTTGTTTTACTAATTTTAAAAAGTATGTATTATTACATTTTTTAATGAATATCAATACAACAAAAAAAGACATTCCGCTTTTTAATATTTTTTATACCTTGTAAACGATGCACATAATATTTTTTTTAGTTATTGTATTTTAATTATATTACACCGTCCGAAATTAATTTAATTTTAAAGTAAGTTAACTTCACCGTGTTGTTTCAGGGATTCAATTAACTTAATGTGCTCATTGTTGAAGTGGGTTCGTTGGTAGAGATCGCTTGCATAGGTACCTATAGGTAGTGCCTAGTGGTAGAAGCTTTCAAATTAAATTAATGCAGATTACACGTAAACGTACTCAAAGAGGCTTGTTTCTACTAAGCTATCTTCTATATACAATTAATTTCTACATATGTTTTGTATTAAATAAAGAAAAAGGAATAGCACTTATATGTTAACGATTTTTTTAACAATTTTCCGTTATATATATATATTTGTACATATACCAGTCACTACCTGGGCCAATCCAATTACGGGTTGGAGTTAGCATGATCAAGTACACTTCTTCAATCCAATGTATGTTTTTCTGACTTTAAACTATAAAACTCATATTTTGAGGGGGTTTTTAGGAGAGCATGTAAATGTACAAGTCTCGGCCTGTCTTTGTTTCTGTGGCCGTATTTGCCCTTGTCTCATCTATCTGAGCGCAAATTCTCACCAAACATGGACATCAATTTTTATTGTTTTTATAAAAATTTTGGGTCATACATAAATATAAGCTGTTAATGCGTTTTAAAGTAACTTAGAATAAAGTTATATTAGGAGACCGAAATAGCAGACCCTTCACATTCTAAAGAGAATTTCAGTAGTGGGAACAAAAATACTGTTAATTAGTAGATACAATATCAATTTAATTTTCATAAAAATTAAATCAACTCACTTAAAATATTTGTTAGAAATAACAAGCTAACCAGTAAATAGTAGTAAATCAACTATGAGAATATCTTTGATACATTTGGTGCGCCAGGAGTTGTTGTGTAGCCGAACACTCGTTAAGGAACTCATCCTAAGCTAATTAAAAAATAAACAATACTGCAGACAAATCGTGATACATTAATATAATTGATAATTCAAATACATATAATATTTATATTATTTTCGTAACAAGAAATAAATTAAGGCATTATTTATTATTTTCCTAATAGAGATATGTAATTTTTTTTTCTTTTACACAATCATACAGATATTTTAGTAAAATAACTTTTATTTCAAATTTATTTGTTATTGATTATTACTCCCATTGGAGGACTGATCGCTTAGCGCAACGAGTGTATAACAGTTACGTTACCCAAAATCATAATATCTTGGAAATTTGCAACGTATAAATCTGAAAAAGTAAAATGTTTGACCGTCAGGCTAGTTTAAAATGAAACTGCAATATAAAATAAAGTTACATAACATACATCCGATAAGTATTATTGATCTAGATATAAATTAAGAACTACAAAAAGAAAAGTGGGACGAATCGTCGTAAATCTTTTTCAGCTTTTCCGTACTTCTACGTGACGGAATGTACCTACTGAATGAATTTTGTTTTCATTTCTTTGTCAAAATGTATTTTAAGAGTTTGAATTAAATGATCCAATAGCTTATTTAGAAAATGTCGTATAAAACTCAAGAAGCCTATTTCAAACGCTAATTGTTTTTTGTACTAGTACCATTATAGTGTAATATAGCATACATTTTTTGATATTTATCTCCTTTATAAATAAGAAAATCATGGTATTAGGAGCTGATGATCGCTGCAAGTCACATCGCAATTTTCACAAGAACCTTCTGTAATGGTAGAATAATTAGATGTGATTTCCAGAAATCGCAAACGACAATGCTCGCATTTCCAGCGATATTTCCGGGTGTAATTTCGGGGGCGAATAATTGCGGGTTGCAACGGAACAACGCCGCTCATTAGTGCAATGTTCAATTAGGGAGCTGTGGACGCAGGGGCGTCGGGTTACCTCGTTTCCTATGCGTACACCGACGATCGTTTAGTTTCTGATTGAGTGACTAACAGTGAACCTTATACGAGTAGGTATTGTATTATAAGCGCCTCACACGTTTCCTATTAAAATACTTGTTTTAATAGTGTACATCAGTTTTAAAATATAACCGATAATTAAGGCTTATTTAACATCGAAGCAGTATCGAATCATTTATCTTCAATAGTACTTGAAATCATTTCGATAAGGGACGATGCAGTACGTCAACGTATATCTTCCTATACAGTACATGCTTAAAAATGTCAAAATGTGAGTTTTGCTTTATAAACGAGCACAAGATGAATTTAGGTCACTTTGTATTTGGGTAAAGTCAAACATTTCTAGGGCAGTGAAAAGAAGCAAAGATTTTAGGGTATTTTTTCGCAATGTTTGGATGCAACTTCATCACTTTTTCAAATTAATTGTGTATCGACACATTTCTCAGTTAACTTAGGTACTCTTTCTTTGCTAAGTGCCCTATATCAGCAAACTATCTATCTATATCCAATGAATGCTTAATTAAAAAAAAATGTTTAATAAAAGAACAGAAAGTACGAAGTTGCAACTAAGATGGATTATGATTGATATACTTAGATGATGATTTATTTATATACGTGTAAGTACATCATTTATCTATAATAATTAAATTTAAACTTAAATATGTATTTAAGTTTTACATTGTTTGCATTGATTACAATCGCAAATCTTAATTGATTTAATATATTCTTTTCAGTAATCCATCTCTGTATGTACTTATAAATATTACGGCTAAGACTAAACACCTTCTTGGTCTTGCAACGTATTTTTTTTTTTAGTACTAAGTGACGAGTTTCGCGTTTCGCGTAAAAAATATTCGAAGCAGACAGATGCAAATAATTGTGTTTTACTCTCGATTGTAAGATATTGATTTTCAGGTGATTTTCAGGATTTCAGGTCATATTTCGACCATAAAACGAGTTCATTTAAATCTTATTTTTTATAGATATTTTTAAAAAATATGATTTTGCAAAGCATTCTTTTTTATGAACCCTCATAAATATTTCACTTATAAATAACATTTAAAAGACAACAAAAAAATAAACTTTCTAAATAAATGCTGTAGTATATATTTAATTTTGCAGGGATTTCAAATACATGAATAGAAGTATCAAAAGGTTTGATAAAAAATAATACAAAACGAAATTATACTAAAAATACTCACAGCCATCGAATCGCCTTTGTCGATTTTGGTAAAAACACAAAAAATAGAATAAAAATCACAATAAATAGGCGCATCACAACTAAAAAACTGACTTTACGGTTTAAATAAACGATCCATCTATATTAAGAACAAAATAAAACAAAAAAAAAGTAAATAGACGGCGCGAAATATTTGGCGGGAAAATTGGTCTGCGAGAGCCGAGCGGTAACGCAGCGTGTGCGTGGCTGAGTACGGCAGAGTTGTGACGCTGCGCTGTAAACTCCGCGAGAGGAGGATCACGGGCGCGGAGCACGCGTGCGAACGCCGCCGTCACGCCGATCGCGGCCAGTGGTCAGGCGGACTCCCGCCCGCCGCATTGGCCGGCACCAACCCCACATAGAGTCGCTGGCAACGCAGACGTGCCTAACAAATACACGGCATTTTCTACTTTACCCGTTTTAGTATGAATGAGTAAATATTTTTACTAACTTTACTAAGAATACATTGTATTGTGATTACAAAATTTGATCCTTAACTGTTTACGTCCTTATGATAATGATTTTTATTTTAAATGTGTACATGACATTTTGAATTGATTTTTTAAACATACAATCAAATCAAATATTGCCTTATCTCAATATTTTTTTATTAATATACATTTAAGCATTTGCGGCCATCCTGAATATCTGCTCAATTTACTATTAGAGCTCATTCGAAACAGAACAAAGGAAAAAAAATAATTCAATGTAGTTTCGAAGTTCTACAATAGTTCTATAATTATCTACCTTTGTTGGTCTAGGGGCAAACTAATAAGACTAATGGTTTTTGCATCTGGAGTTAGTAAGTAGTAAGTGTTTACAATCCCTTGCCTGGAACGGAATATCACGTTGGATTAATCGTCTTATCGGATTATGATATAGTGCAGAAGCCGCAGTTTGTAGACTCCCATAAGAATGACCACTGTGACTGACATGCTCACAACAAATGGGATTTGACTAAGACAACAGTAAAATTTACGCTTAGTAAACTAACACTTCGCTTTGAATTTGAAATATACCTACACAGAAAAAGGACTTAATTTCAAAACTTCAAAAGAATAATAAATGTTACTTTAAATCCGAAACAAGGTTAAAAAGGACTTGTGCAGATTTAATAAGAATATCATTTCTTTACAAAATTGTTGAGACTTTATAAAATACAATATATTATATTACCTATTATTATGAAAGTATATGAACCTTTAAATTATTATTTTCTCTCAGGGACGTGCAACTTGCCGGCATCAAAGAGGCGAGCGATCGCGCAGCGCCAAGGCGTAGGTCGGAGCGGGCGGGCGGGCGTTCACGCTCCCCACGCGGCTCAGCCCACTTATCAATTCAGTCGAGTGGGCATTCGCTCATTGTGAAGCATTGTGCCTATTATGTACGGATTCGATGCTTATTTACCCGTTCACATGTCGAGAATGTGAACGGTAATATGAACCATTGATACATTTAAATGGTTACGCAAACATTTTTCACTTCACTCCGATTCAAGCACTACGTGTTATATTCAGCAAGAGTTCTGTGTCGAATATATCTGAGCTTACATCGATAGCTCCGCTTGAAACTGTGACTTTAATCTTTGTTTGTGCTCACCCAACGACTACTGGAAGACCAATATATTAAAATTGAAATGGATGGAAAATGAAAAACATAATGTAGTTGAACACTGATGTTTAATTGAATTAAACTAAGTTATTCACTTACATAGCTTCTACCGCATTCGGAACTACATGACCATAAAATTATCGAAATTCTCGGGAAAAATAATCTAAAATACAAAACTTATTCATATATCGTTAATTATATAAACACACATATTATATTAATAAAAAATGTATTTTCTTATTCATACAAACTGTTTAACTACACTTAATCGATATAATAACATTTCGCATAAGTATAACGTATCAAAGAAGTACGATAACATATCATAAACCGAATTACGAAAGAGGATAACAAATAACTAGCGTCACCAAATAAACGAGTCTATAAGCACTACGGCTGAGGGTCTTCTTCGGAATGTTGCGAGTCGTCGGGCGGGCGGCACAGCAGCAGCAGGCGCGGTCAGGGGCTCGGCTTGCGGAACTCCTTGATGACGAAGCTGATGGTGCGGGGCTGTCAGGCCAGGTGCGACAGGTCGTCGAGCTCCGGCGGCGGCTGCGGCTGCGGGCCCGACCCGCTGCGCGCGAACACCGACTTCGCCAGCACCGACACCGGGGCCTGCGGGAATGTCGCAAACCCACACGGTTAGTAATCGTTACCACACGACCAGAGACCATTCGTTTGGACATTCGTCTGTCGGTCACGCTTTTATCATTAAAGTGTTCGTAAGCTGACCTGACTGACGCCGGTGACGGAGGACGAGGCTTGCAGTCCCTGGTGCGAAGGGTGCACGCCCACCACCACCATCTTCTGCGGCTGCTGCGCGCCCGCTGGACCACTTGTCACCACCATCGACTACGACCACACACATCACTTTACTACTGCTGTTACACAGCTTACTACAAGACGTCTACTAAATTAATTTGCAATTTAATTTTATTTTAAATTCAAATGATTTACTATTTTTGCGTAGTTTCACAGATATTAACAGTCGATTAAACATAAAAGAGATATAAATTACCGACATTTGTGTGTTTTGCAAAATTAACTTTCCGAGTTTTTCTTTAAATCGAAACGAAAGTCCGCCAAATATACGTGATATTTGGCGGGTTTCAGTAAGACTATTTAAGAAATGAACACCTAGAGTCACACAAGTCTTTTGATTTATTCTCACGGGCTATAATAAATGCTATTAACATTCATGATGTTTAAGCCGCTGAGATTTTGTCATCCTTCGGCCACACTAATAACAGCAAATAATTATAGTAGTTAAATAAAACGAATAGACCGCTTGACCGTAAATCATTGCGCTAATGTCGTACCCATTCCTATCGCAAGTGGTGAGTTTAAAAGTAAGGTTAAATAGGAATACTAAAAATTTTTAAATTAAGAATACTGTCCTAAATGGGGTCATTCACAGTATTCTTAAAAAATGATCCCTTTCATTTAAGTATGTAAAGTGAAATGTGGAGATATCATTTATTAACACACGTTATAAAACCCGCCCGAATGTGAGGGACCGTTCTACATTCAAGCATAAAACCCGCTCAATGTCACGATACCTGTACATTTTGACTGCGAACGATGGTGGGTTGGGAGGTGTGCACGACGATATGACCTGCTCCGCTCGCAGGCTGAGTCTGACGAGAAAAATTAACAAATAACGAAAACTCGAAATTATTTTTATAGGGAATATACATTGCAACTGAAGAGGCAATGGAATAACTTAAACATAGTATTACCTGCTGAGGTTTCTGTTGCGAAGCCACTATAACGAACTTCTGCGGCGGCGGCGTCGAGGGCGCCGGCGACTGCGGCGTGGGCGACGCCGTTATCACCACGTTACGAGACGCCACCGATTCTATACACATAATCAAACAATATTGCAAATGTTAACTCAAGGAATGAGTCAGGGACGCGGCGCACGTACCGACGGCCTTGGCGTGCGCGGGGGGGGCGGGCGCGGGCGCGGGCGCGGGCAGCAGCGGCGGCGTGCACGCCACCACCGCCACCGCGCCGCCGCCGCCGCCGCCCGCCGGCGACGTGCGCTGCTTGCTCACCATCTGCTGCAGGCTCGGGCCCAGGTACCCGTACTCGCGTCTGCGAACACGGAACGGCGCTCGTACCACGATCGAAAGCGATCCGATTTCGTCCTAGCCGCGACAACGTTTCGTTGTTTGCGATATATAAATACTTATTGAGAATCTGTTGAGGCTGAGTCTGATTTGATAAAATAGAAATGTCATAATATTTCGTTTAGTGTAATCGATGCCCCAGCGAAAAGCATTTAAGCTGTTGTTTGCACACTGAACCTATTGCGAGTAAATTAAAGAAATGCGAGCGAATTTTGACGATAATGTTGTCGAGAGATCCTCGACGAATGAAAACGGCCGACAACATTACTTGTAGTCGTCGGGCAGGTCGGGCGGCTGGCGCAGCTGGCGCACGACGGGCGCCAGCACCTTGAGCAGCTGGTGCTTGAGGTTGCCGGCCGCCAGGCGGTCCGCGCCGCCGATGCCGCTCAGCGCGCCCTCCACGCGCTCGCCCAGCCAGCGCACGCGCGGCAGGATGAACACCTGGCGCACACACTCTCACTATAGCACTCGGTAGCAAACAGTCTGTTACGTTCGAATAAGCTATATTGCTATATAATAAAACTAATCATCGAGAAACATCAAAAACTTTAAAGCTCCACAAAATACATTCATTCAAAGCTGACTGAGTACAGAAAATATTTTACCTTCACTACTTCGGGTCCGAGCTCCGCTAGACCCTGTACGGCCCCATACAGAGACGCGAGAGGCGTTTTCTCAGACTCCTTCATAGAAGCGACCATAGATGGTCCACTTTCGTTGTTTGTCTGAGACGGACACTGTAAAGCTTTCGCAAATAACCTGTGCAATAGAAGACGTTATACATGTATAAAACATTTTTTGAACACGTTTTTGGTGGCGATAAATGTGACTGATCATATTTGTTTGACACATAAATAAACACGGTATAATCTTATACTTTCACATAATAACTTATTTAATTTGTACTTTATTCAGTTTACTGTTAAAACATCACATTAACATATAATCATTGTCTTTAATACCTTTAAAGTAATCATATAATTAATGGCGTAATTAAATTCTTATTAATATTCTATAAATATACACTAAAAGGACTACATTAAAATCAAGATTGTACCTTGTGACTCGTGTTTGTAGATTATTAGTCGATGTATTAAATGTCTTGCATATTTGGGCCATGAGACGAGCTGCAAAGTCTCGTAGTGCCCAATGGTTGTCAACCTCCGGTCGTACGCACAATTGCCTTGACACTATACATGTTGATACTGATGGGATCATCTCATGGAGCTAAAATATGGATATACATATTTAATTATTTTTTTATAATCTATTAAAAATTATTAGTATATATATTTTTTGGTCTTTGTAAACCGAACCAAAGCCGAAACAATTTTAACAGATTATAAAGAATATTTAAAAAAGAACACAATTAAGTATTTTAGGAAGAAACTTCATATTTGTAACATCCGTTTTTCTTTTCTTGTAAAATAAAATTATTTTTTAAGAATTAAAATAATATTTTTAAAATGAAATTAAGTACCCTTCATTCTATTTAAAATAAAAAACACTGATGAATACCAATTTAAAGTTATGCAATAAACTTACATATTTTTCCAGATATAAAGACTGATTATCAAGAATAGCTTTCACCATCCTCATTAAATAGATAAGAAGTGCTAAATTGTTTTGGACAACATTCACTTTCACACCCTCAGATATAAATGTGCACATTCTTGGTAACATCTCATGAAGTCCAGGATCACATGCCAGTGATTGAAGAGCTTCCTGTTTAAACAAATATAAAAATATCAAAACAATAAATTTATACAATAGCTTAGCATTTCAGAAAATTACTAAACATATCAAAATAACGTTTGAAAAAAAAAATGCTAATGAAATTAAGACATTGCACATCAAATACATTTTACTTATTTGATGTATTCATTGATCAATTTAAAACATACCGCACGGCGTCCTTCATCACTTCCGACACAGGCTTCAGTGATCTCTTTATAGTACAACTGTTGCTCAACACTTAGCTCATGAGTAGCCAATTGTTTGACATGAACAGACTCAGAGGCTTTTAATCGAGCTGCTTTACCGCAAACTGGTTTACCTGTGAACACAATTTGAATATATACAAAGTATTTTTTTATTCAAAGAATTTGTTTCTATTATTATGATTTTATTGAAATATTTTATTTTATAGATACTCAATCTTACTAGGATTCACCAACAAGTTATATCTTGTTGCATTGTTTTATTATTATTTAATCAAGTTTGGTAAAAGTTGACTTCTTCTTTTTCAAGGCAAAACATAATCAAAATAAAAGATTACAATTTTTTTTATTATTATTATGTTTTTACTTATATTATTTTACCACATATGTATTTATGAGGAGATTTATACCGTATGTATTTCCTTTAGGAATATCTAAATCAAATTCAATATATAAAATATAACTATAACATTAAAGTAGAACTATTAACAGTATATGAAGACTTAAGTTACATACCGACTGCATCCTTAGTAGCAGGTTTACTTAATTTAGTAATAGGATCCACAGATTCAAGTTTTTGAGACTCTTTTGATAATGGAGGAGGATTTTCTGGCACCGTAGGCTGAACTCCATCAACACTCAACCAATGAGCTCTTAGAGAAACATCAAGGGGAATTTTAGGTGGAGGTGCAGACAGTATCTCTGATAAATCAATTTCCTTTTCCTCAATAAAATGCAACTCTCGGCCGCCACCCGACGCAAACCTAAATGGCAATGAGTCAGGTTGAATAAACCCATATTGAGCCTAAAACAAAATGAACTTCAAAATAATCTGTGATGATAAATAAGGTCAGGTTAAATTTATAGAATATACAAAATATTCAGACCTCTATATTTTTAACTTTTAAAGCATGGTCAATGTCTGTAATGGAAAGCTTTTGCCGCTTAGAATGATGCATAAATTTCATAGCATCTTGGACAATAACTTTAAGACGATATGTTACGTCGTCGGCTAGTTCCTTAGCAGCATCATCTCCAAGGCTACCAATACCTACACTCTCAGCAATAACTTTCATAGAATCTACAGTGAAAGAAGAACTGTAGGCTAAATCTGCGTCACTCATTTTTATGATTTGTAACAATCCTCCGTACAATATATATGAATTGAAACGATCAACATCAACTGCTGGAGATTACAATAATGCATAACATTTTAAAATATAATTATCAGGTATTGTACGAATTAAGATACTTTTATACTTCAAATGAGAAAATCACATTAAACGGATTCGCTAATTACTATGGAGGCATTGAAACGTCAAGATAGTTTGGGCAATTAAAATTATTTAATTATTTTCTTGTACACTACAAACAATTTACAACCAAATATATCATCTAGAAATTAATTTCTAATTTCTCATTTATAAAAGCCTTTTTATTGTCTGTTTTTCTTTTGTGTTGGGCATAAAACTGTGATTATTGAATTTTTATTTTTGTGTCGCCACAAGATTATTTGACAACTGTCAATAGTGCATTTTAACATTCACTTCATTTTCTAGCCATAAAAAACTAGTCTATGGGTAGAAATAATATCTGGTCTGTGATACAGATACACCGACACTAAATTAAATTCCAGTTAATGCTGAGAGTAATTATTATATAAATAGAATTAATTATTTCTTCGTATTATGTTATAAATTCTATACATTACCTTACCTAGTACAAATACAAATACGTCAATACTTCTATAATAATTGAAAATCTTTAGAAGCAGAAGAATTATGTGATTTGGTTTGGTTAATATTAGGTTATATTGATAACATTTTGCACTCCGTAGTATTTTATAACCTTTTATGTCTATTCCATATAGAGACAAAATTTGAAAAAGAATTAGCTTTTCTTCCTTAAATATGTTTATTTATCATAGATACATATAAATAGCTATATAATTATAAGAAATTACTATTTAGTTACATTCTAAGGTTAGTGAAAATGGTAACGTTAAACATATTACATAAGGAATAAAGTTATTTTCTTTGAGTTTGAAATTTAACGTTTTTATTTTTAAATTTTAGACATAGACTAATGTTTCATAGACATTTTTATTACATAGTAGGGCCAACATAGTAATCGCAATTTAAAAGCTTGCCAGAACATAATATTGTCCCTAATTGAATTAAAAAATAGTACTAAGAGCGTAGTATTTAAATCAAATTGCTTTAGAAAAATAATTAAGAATACCTAAGTTATTATTGTTTAGTTTTCTGACTTTCATATAGGTTTTTATAAATACAGTATCAAAATGTGCTTGTAATTTTTAGCAACTATTATAAAATTAAAATTGTTATTTTATCAACGTATCAATATAAAACGAAAAAAAAAAATTAAATCTGTGATAATGCTTTTAGTAACTTGAATATTAATATAGTAATCAATACAATATTCATTTTATACACTTAGGGATCATAGTGTAATTTGGTGGGAATAGGTTTTTATTCTGACAACTCTACACTAAAGTCAAAAAATTTTACTACTCGCGTTTGAGGTTTGAGCAAAAATAATGACGAGGTCCATTACCGTTCACCGAAATTGTATTCTGCGGCGTTGAGTTTTGTCTGTTACAGATTTATATAGTACATTAGGCGGTGATCAGAATTATTCGTGAAAATGTATAGAAACAAGAAGGACGTCGATAAACACGTGGAAAGTTTGATGTTCAAATTGTCACCTAAAGACGTATGTAAAAATTATTTACTTATTTCAATTAGTGCTTCATGTAAATCAAGTTTTAATAATACATTTTACTCGTTTTACAGTTTACAACTCGAGCATATTCCGTAGCGCGGTTGTATTATGAAGTTGGTGATTATGGAAGTTGCCAGAAATATGTCGAACAGTATCTTACACAAAAATCAAACAATGCAGCCGCTCACAAACTGCTTGGACAGGCATTCCAAAAGTTAGGAGAGAAGGAAAATGCTCTTGAACAATACAAGATTTCTTTTGATATAGATCCTACCCAAACATGTACAATATTGGATGGTATGTGTATATTGAAAATTTAATCATATTTTGCATCTTAATATCAATTAATAGTAAATAGTATTAATAAATTAAAAAATTATGCATAAGCATTTTTTGTAATTTTTGTCTTATAATTTTGAATGCAATAAAAAGAAATTTCTTAAATCACTAATTTGCTACGGTATTGGTTAACACAGTAGGGTAGTAGCCTATCTTGTAACCATTTAATGAAACATTTTTTAATTAGGTGGCCTATGAAATTTGCAAGATTCTTTGGTATTTAATGTTATTTATATTTCTTGCAGTTTGCGAATTGTTGGCTGATGAAGATGTAGTCATTGATATAGGACGTGCAAAATTTTGGTGTGAAAAGGCTGAGTCCACTTTTCCTAAGCATCCAGTAACATTCCGTTTACGAGAAAAGCTTCTTGCTGTTGCTGACCCAGATCCAGAGGCTGTAGTCAAGTTATTAAAGAGTGAACTAGAAGTTAGACCAAAAGATGCCGTACTTCATGTGCGCTTGTTAAAGCATTATCTCCACCATAATAAATATAAGGAAGCATTTGATCACAGTTGCAGTATTGAGTTAGACAAGAAATTGTTTTCCAATAACTTTGCCTGGTATGAAACTCTTTCTGAAATTTTGAAATACAATCCATTAAAAACAAATGACTGGTTATATCAGTTGCTCTTATTAACAGTTAAAGAAAGAATTTGTATCTTGAGCTTAACAGAAATACCAAGTGTCTCAACAAAAAGTTTGATGGAATGTAATGAACACCTTTATACTTATGACCAAGCCATAGAAACCGTTGTTAAGTCTGGGCCATCACCTGGATTTGGTGAATTTCATACAAGTCTTTTAAAACATCATCAGGGGCAGTTAGTTTTTCATGTAGCAACTTATTTGCTTAAAAAAGCTAAAAAAGAGCAAATAAATTGGAGAGATGCTAAAAAGTTTTCAGCTCCATTAATGCTGTTAGCATGGCAGACAATCCCTCTTGATACAAAAGTAAATTGGTTAACACATGCACCTGAAAGACAGCAGAATGCTGTTCACCGCTGGTACCTAGAAGGTTCATACAGATGCTCACAATCTGGACATTATCTACTGTCTATTGCTCAGGATAAAAGTCAAATTCTTTTAGATCAGATATCTCAACTATGTTCTGGCTCAAATTGGAAAGATAAACTTTATGAAAAAATATTCACTCTTCCTGAACAATTAGCAAAAATTAAATCATCTTATTTAACTTCAAATGTGTTAAACATCCCAGCACTAAGGTTACCAAGAAAAGTAGAAATTCAAGCCTATGACGATGATGCCCAACGAGAATATCCTAATTCTCTTCATCATTTTGTGTGGCTTTTACTTAATTATAAAAACTATGCTGATTTTAAATGCACCCTATTTGACATGCTAACATCAACAATGACCAGTTCGGGCCCTGAATCCTTAAATAAAATGGATGTACTAGCTTTTCTATATAGTTCAGCATTAACAGCTCAGAAAAGAAGAAATAAAATGAATTATTTGGCAATAGACAAACCAACACTTCCAGCTAATATTACTGACTTATTGTGTACTCTCCCTCAAATGAAATGGTGGGACTGTGCTTATAAGTTAAGTCAAAATGAATTAGGTGTAGAGTTTACAGATATACGTTCTACATTAAGCTCTGGTATTGAAGTTGTCCGTTGTGTTGATAATCCTGGTTTGGACCCTGAATTATTGTCGATTTTGGGTCGTATATTCAGTGAGTTAGCTAATAGTACATCCAATATAGAAGAAACCATTAATTTGAAACAGAGAGCTTATCTTTATTATTCATCAGCTATACCCCTCCTTGAAAAGTTAAAAAACAAATTGATTGTAAAATTACCAGAAAAAAGAATGTTTGATTATACACATGAAGACCTTGACACAAAGGAAATCAATAACCTTTTAGAAGAGAGTAAAATTTATGTAGCTCTTCATCACTTAAACGAAGCAGAATACGAGAAAGTAATTACCCTGCTATCTAATTTGAAATCTCCTAAAGCCTATTATCACCTAAGTGATACATACAAGAAAATTGCACTTGAAGAAAAAAAGATGGCTAAAAGCATTGATACTGAAAAAAAGTATGTAGTATTACTGAGTAAAGCAAAAAGTTTTGCATTTAAAGCACTGGATAAAGTAAAGGAAGGGGAAATTTATAACAATAAAACATTGTATTCTGATATACAAGAACTTATCGAAGAAATAGAATCACATCTTAATAGGATTGACCCTGATATGTCTGTTGCTATAAATGATGATATGTCCGATGAAAATGTTTCTATAATTGAAATGGGATCCACACGTTTCAAAACAAATACTTTTCGAAATACGAGCTCTACACCTAAGCAAATGACAAAACATTATTTTAATGTAAATTCTACTGCATATCGTACTGCACAAGATTCTCAAATCTTCGAAAACACTCAAACTGATCAAGTTTTCTTGGAAAGAATAGAAAAACAAATAAAGAACTTACAGAAACGGGACTCGTCAATTAATGATTTCATGGAACAAACAAGAGATTGGTTTGACGAAAATAAAAAATTAGGAAGTCAAATTATAAGTACTATAAATTCAAACATTGAAAATACAACAGAGCAATTTAAGCTTCTAAAAGTATCAGTAGATCAAGTTAAAGAACAAATTGACGAGTGTAGAAAAGAATGCAAAGATGTTGTTGAGTTAAAAAAACAAATTGCAGATTTAAAGAAGGAAGTAAATAAATTAAAAAAGACTTCATCAGAGCAAACAATAGACGAAAGTGATTTATACAATTTGGATGAGGAATACAGATCTAGTGAAAACACGTCTAACTTTGGAGCACACCTTCCATTTACAACACCTCAAGTACTACCACCATACGCACAACGTCTCATTCCACCTTTTTCTGTACCACCCAATCCTTACCAATTATATGGACAGAACTTGTATAATCTATACAATCAATATTCTCAATTTACGCAATCATCAGTACCTGGTGCACCGCCAATTTTCGATCCTGCTCGAGCTCAAATGAATTATCCAGGCGTGTACCCGACACCAGAACAAATGTATCTTGATGCAGCTCATCTTGTTCCTACAACTTTACCATCTGGTCCCACAGCTGCCCCTGCTCCTCCAGTACACAACGTGCACAATGCATCTACAGTTCCACCAGTTTCGATAGCTGCTCCACCCGTCGCCCCTAAATATAAAATTGTACTCGACACTAAAGAATCTTCAAAATCATTACCAGTGAATGTTGTAATTACATCTTCTGATCCTGTGCCTACAAGTACTGTTACCCCCGCACCCGTTTTAAGTGTTACAATACCTCAGAAACATATAAAGAATAGTCCTCATAATTATCAAATTCAGATGCCCTCATCAAATGATGCGAAAGTGGTTGCACCTCCAGTTTTCCATTTTCCTACATCTGGTGCTAAAACAACCGTAACAACATCATCAAATGCATCGAATTGGAGCGCGAAATCAATATTTGCCACAACTCAATCAGGAACTACGCTGCCTATATTTAGTTCAACTGACACTTTTAAAGATCTTAATAATTCCAAAAATGTTGTTGATGGTGTTTTTTCGGGTTTGTCTCCAAATACGAGTCTGAATAAGTCTAGAACCCTTTCCGAGAAAAGTAATACATCTATTGAGAATTATGACCCATGTCCAGATTTTAAACCTATAATACCTTTACCAGCTGAAGTAAAAGTGACTACTGGCGAAGAAAATGAAACTGCTATTTTCAGTGCCAGAGCGAAATTGTTTCGTTTTACTGATAAGCAGTGGAAAGAGAGAGGTATTGGTGAAATGAAATTGCTGAAACATAACGTAACGGGAAAAGTAAGGGTTCTTATGAGACGAGAACAAGTTCATAAAATATGTGCAAATCACATTATATTGCCAGAAATGGAAATAAAACCAATGAAAAATGAAGCTAAAGCCTATTTCTGGGTGGCTAATGACTTTGCAGAAGAAACAGTAATTCTAGAAAAATTCTGTATAAGATTTAAAACTGCTGACATAGCTAAAGACTTTTTCGAAGCGTTTGAAAATGCAAGAAAGGACAGTGCTAACCAAAGTTCCAATTCCATTGATTTTAAGGAAAATATAAACAAAAACGAAAAGAGTGTTATCGTTAAAACAAGTACTGCTCCCGCCAGTAACGATTCGACGAATGTTCAAACTGAAAAAACAGTTGTAGGAGGTTTCACTTTTAACAGCAAACCATCTTTCAAATCTATAGAAAATATTATAACCGATACAAAAACTGCAGATAGTTCTGCAGCAAAAGTTAACGTTTTCAGTGGTTTAACGTTCAAAACAGCAACTACAACACCATTCCAAAATATATTGAATATTCCAAAAAATGAAAGTGACAATTCCATCCAAACTCCAGAGAAAAATATTACCAATGTTAGTAAATTAAATACTTCTGATTCGGTCGAGGAATTTGAGCCAACCACTGAATTTAAGCCGGTTATACCTTTACCTGCTTTGGTTGATCAAAAAACTGGTGAAGAAAATGAAAAAGTGTTGTTTGAACACAGAGCTAAGCTATTACGATTTGATACTACTGGCAAAGAATGGAAAGAAAGAGGACTTGGTAATATTAAATTATTGATGAATAATGATAACAATCAAAAACTGCGGTTATTAATGAGGAGAGAACAAATTATGAAAGTTTGCTGTAATCATGCTGTCACAAAAGAAATGTCATTTCAAAAGATGCCTAACATGGATAAAGCAGTTACATGGTGTGCTAAAGATTTTTCAGAGGGTGAGTTGGTTGCAGAAACATTTTGTCTACGTTTTAAAACAGTACAAGCTTGCGATGACTTCATAGATGCTGTAAAAACTGCCCAGCAAAAAATCGGAGATGATACCAAAGCCGAAAAAGAAGAACAGAATGTTTCTAAACAAACTAGTGGTGGATTCGGTGATAAATTTAAACCGCAACCAGGTTCTTGGACTTGTGAAGCGTGTTACACCAATAATTTACAAACATTTACTAAATGTCCTTGTTGTGAAACACCAAATCCGCAGGCTGCAACCGTAATTGCAAATAATACTACTACCAGTACTACTACTTCAGACTGGGGTGCTAAATTTAAACCTAAGCCAGGTTCATGGGAATGTAAAGAATGTTTAATTCGTAATGAAGCTAATCTCGAATATTGTAATGCCTGTAATAGTCCCAAAGATCCAAACAATAAAAAAGACGTTAAACCTGTTTCTGAGAATCTGCCCAAGTTTAATTTTGGTATACCTTCCGTTAACAGTAGCAATACTCAAGATAATTTAAACCCATCAGAGCCTAAGTTTACATTTGGAATACCACAAAACTATGTCGTACCTAAGACAGTTAATTCTTCAGAAATTAATACAAATGCTTCACAAACATTTAGCTTTGGAATAGCTCAAAATAATACTCCCGGCTTCGGAAATAATAATACAGCCGCTTCCGTATTTAGCACACAGAATGTTGCTAAACCAGAAAATGAAAATTCAGTTAAACCTATTAACTTTAGTCTGAAAAGTACAGAAGAAGACAAAATTGTAGCAACACCTGTAAAGCCAGCCTTACTCCCAACACCAAAAACAAATGTTGCTTCATTTGGAAGTAAAGATAGTGGAACATTTCAATTTTCTTTTAAACCTAAAACTCAAGCTAAAGGAAAAAGCCCAAGTAAATCGCCAAAGGATAAACATGAAGACGACAGTGATGATAATGATTATGCTTCAGAAGATGAAGGGCATCATATACATTTTAGTCCAGTCATTCCTATGCCTGATAAGGTAATTATTAAAAAAAATAGATTTTTAAACTTTTTAATTACTTATTTCTACTTTTATAATTTTAAAAATGCCTTATTTTGTATTTTGACTTTATACTAATGAACTCTTATGATCAAAACATTTTTTTATTGCAAAGAGGAGCTATAACATTCTTGTGTATAAAATATTTGTTTACTTATTAAATTAAAAATTATTTTGACTTATTAAATTTTTAGATTGAGGTTGTTACTGGAGAAGAAAACGAAGAAGAACTTTATGGACACAGAGCCAAATTATTCATATTTGCGACAGGAGAATGGAAGGAACGCGGGATTGGTATTGTTAAAATATTGAAACATAAGGAAACTGGAAAGTTGAGGTAACATAATCATTACAATGCTAACTGCACTTATTTTTATGTATTATTTCATACATAAAAATAAGTGCAGTTTTGTTTTATAACAGAGTTTTCAATTAATATTTATAATTTAAATTTTTTTCTCTAGAGTGGTTATGCGAAGAGAACAAGTACATAAAATATGTTTAAATTATGCAGTGGGCCCTGATAATATGTACAAACCTAAAGATGAAAAAACTTGGTGTTTCGTTGCCAATGATTTCAGCGAAGGTGAAATAATGCTTCAGAAATTCTGTCTTAGGTTCCAAAATAAAGATTTAGCCTTACAGTTTAAAGATGTAATAGATAAAGCATTAAAGGAAAAGTATGGTGCGATAGAAGGTGAAAACAAAACTGATAGTAAAAATGACACTGACGTTGATGATGTTGTATTCATAAATGAAATACAAGCTACAAAAGAAGAAAAACAAAAAGCAAAAGAGTTAATGTTGCCTGAAAATTTCTATACCTATAAAAATAAAGAGCCATGTCAAGGTTGTCGGGGATGCGACGAAGATGATGTCAAACCTGAGTCAGATAAAAATGCTTTGAAATCCCAAAGCAAGGTCTTGCCTAAGCAAGGTTTAACCATAACACCACTTAAAACATCTGCCTTCAATTTCTCAAGTCCAAGCAATTCTATCTATGGTACACCAAATAATTTAGATAAAACTGTTGATACTACAATTTTCCGCACTCCATTAAGCACCAATGGATCGAATACTACAAGTTCATCGCCAAGTATCTCCAATGTTGTTGGAAATGACAACATAGATAAAGAAAATACTTTAACAGAAAAGTCACTTAATCCTATTAAGCCAGTTGCTTTTGTCAGTGGAAATCAGGCACAAACAATATCGTCCGTCTTAGCCGCTCCAAAGCTTATATCAGTAGTCCCACCAGCAGATAAAGGGACGGCAGCACCAAAGAATGTGTTTGGATTCCCTGAAACTAAATCTATTTTTGGTGAAAATAAATTAGGTGTATCTTCAACACAATCAATATTTGGATTTAATGCTCTAAATAATAAAGAGGAAATGCAGTCAGCAGATAATAAATCAATATTTGGAGGAGATTTAAAAACAGGGCCGCCTGCATCTCAAGGAAATAAATTTGGATTTGCAACATCCAAACCAAATCAAACCTCATCTGGAATATTTGGTTCTACTGGAACATTCACATTTGGTAATGCAACCCAACCTGCTCAGGACACTGCAAAGTCTATCTTTGGTAAAGCAGCTGCAGAGAATCCTTCTATATTTAGTGATAAAGTTGATATATCATCTAATAAAAATGTGGAATTAAAAACAAACATAGACACTACTGGAAAATTTACTTTTGGTAAAAATGTAATTCTTCAAACTCAGAACAGTACCAAACCCGTAGTGCCTGTTGAAAACGTACAGAGTGTCATCAAGGATTCCAGTACAGAAAAGAAAGATGTAAAATCCATATTTGAAGCTCAAGATACCAAAAAAGAAAAAACTCCATTTAAGGTTGACAATTCATTAACATTTGCAGCTTTATCATCAAGTGAACCTGGATTTGGTATTCAAAGTTAGTATAAGTTTAACAAATAAATAAAACATCTTTAATTAATTTGATAATAAAAACGAAATATAATTTAAATATTTTACAGAAAAGACTGATTTTCAATGGGAAGGAGCTGGCCAACAACTCTTTGTAAGCAAATCTGGTGAAGGTGATGATAAAGAGACAGGTGGTAACGGCGATGCTAATAACTCCGGTGCCGGGGCTGGCACAGAAGAGGAATATGACCCCCACTATGAACCAATTGTACCTCTTCCTGATAAAATTGTTGTTACAACAGGGGAAGAAGATGAGGTATGATGGACTTTTTAATATATAATAAAGATAACAAAATTTCAAGTTTCAAAAATGTTTATGTTTTAAATACTAATGTGACTAACCATAATGAGTCTGATATCTTATTAGTGTTTACTTCTATAAATTTACTCATAATAAATAAATTGTTCTATGGTGTTGCATATTATATTAAATTTAAGTTTTACATTGGTTTGGTAAATAAGATTATTCAATACTTACATTGATGAAAGCACATTTCAATGCTGCTTTCTTCTCGAACTCTCGATTCGAGAAGAAAGCAGCATTCGAGTATAGGCATGTCTATGATGTTCGAGAGTCTCGAACATCATAGACATGCCTATACTGATACCTTCAATCCATACTGTATTATAGAGTATACCATTTGTACATCTACTTACATACCTTTTGTCACTTATGGGCACTCAACAGGTATTCACACTAAAACTAAAGAAAAGCTTTATTTGGGGAAACTTAAAGTAGTGTAATAATAAATGATATATTTATACTTTTAGAACAAATTATTTGGTGAACGTTGCAAGTTGTACCGCTACGATGAGAAATCACGTGAATGGAAAGAACGCGGTGTCGGTGAAATGAAAGTTTTATATCACCCAGAGAAAAACAGTTACCGGTTGTTACTTCGGAGAGAACAGGTAATATATCGATCTCTACAAATCTACAGCTTAGGCAATCAGAGGAGAACAGTTTTGAAAGAGAAAAGGTTATAATAATAAATTATGTTTTGTATTATCCAGGTTCATAAAGCAGTGTTGAATATGCTGATATTTAAAGATTTAGAACTATTACCAATGAAAAACTCTGATCGTGCTTGGACGTGGTGTGGTCGTAACTATGCAGAGAGTGCGGGCGAACAGGAAACACTAGCCGTCAGATTCAAATCAGTGGTACTGGCTACTAATTTCCAAGAAAAAGTCATGGAATGTGTCAGGGTATGTTGTAATATTTGTTAGTACTAGTAGTGGTAGTAGTAGTAATATGAATAAGTGAAGCATTGTATACATGTATATTTTGCACCAAAACATTATGCGTCTGTTAACTTAGGTTCATTCTATGTCATATGTCTATTAAGATGTATTTTTTAATTTATATTAGTATTGCATCAGTAATGATAGATTATGAAACAAATGAAATAAAAAATAGTAAATACTTTTTCTTCACTTTTTAGTTTTTCACCCCTTGTAACTTTGTAAGATTTTTTTTCTGTTCTAGTACTCTGGTAAGCTTTTTAATCGTTTTATACATTTTACAATTCATGACTATTTTCGGTAGAAACTACAAGTAGCTGCTGCAGAGGCTATTAGAAAAGAAAAAGAGGCCAAAGAAAAACCATTCGAAGGTATAGCCCCATTACGTTTACCGAAACATTTAGAGAGCGATGCGCGGTCGGACATCTTCCCCAAGTCAACTTCACAAGCACAATCCGGAAGTAATCCTGAAACGGAAAACTCGCAAGATGCTAAAAGTAATGTTAGTGATGTAAATAAACTTGAAGGCAGTGAAATACCAAAGTCATCTGAAGTCGAAGTATCAAAACAAGTTCATTTTGAGAAACAGCAAGAGGAACAAGAGAAATACGACGAAGATTATGAACATGGCTATGACCACAATGAGGACTCTGATGGTTATTACAACGAGGTAAGGTTTTATACACGCTTCAATAACTTATAGTCGTAATCGTCAGGGTCGCGCACGGGCACTCAAGTATATCTAACGTAGTATCTAGGGAATCCAATCCCGACTCGAGATTGTAAATTCGATATCCCGCTAGATCCAAAAATTTTCGGGATCTCGTCAAGGTATAAAAAATCATATGATTAAATACGATGAAAACTGCTTATTTATGATAGTGAGGTTAATTATTTGATAGAAAACTAAAGCCAGCGTCAATAAACAATTACATATATGCAAACTGCAAATACCTAGCCCTTGTTCCTCCACAATCAAATAAATCCATTTCTTTTTTAACACTGATTCAAATTTTTTCTATGTTTGTAAACGCATACATACACGATACACGTGTAAAAAATTTTGGATGCTCGCAAGGGTTTCTTCTAATTCCTCTTTTAGTGAAGTATGAAGTATGTAAGTCAATCTCAAACGGGATCTCGCTATATTATCCTTTGGGATTGATCCCGAAAAATTACACGAGATGTCGCGACATTGGGATCCCGCGAAATCGAGATTATATTCTCTACTCTGCGCTGATTACCTTTAAATTCCATATAAACACAATAATAACAATTCTACAGGAGGAGGAATCATCGCTGTACTACCCATGCAAGGCTGTTGTGAAGCAAGATGACATGCAGACGACATGCGAAGTCACGTGTGTGCAGGTGTCCTTCGATCAGGAACTCTGTTCACCCAAGATCCTTGTCACTGACTCCAACACCGGCGAGATACTGGCCGACATGCTTATACACACTGACACTGAATTCCAGGTATAATCATGACTATTGCTACTTTTTAAATATATGTACTTTTTACAAAACAGTATATAAATTATAAATATGAAATAATCTTTTCACAGCTTTCTGAGGACAGCTGCACCTGGACTGGACTAGATTATACAAACAATGCATCGGCTGAAAAGACACTGACTATTACATTTGCCGACAGCAATACCGCTTTGGAGTTCTATGATAGTTGTGAGGTAAACTAAATTTATTTCACTACATTTTGTTACATTTTGTAATGTTCATTGAACATAAACTCACAAAATGTTTGTAAAAAGATTCTCATTTTCAACCGACTTCAAAAAGGAGGAGGTTATATATAGAGTAATTATTATTATTTCATAAAATGTGGGTTCTAATTAATACAGATTAATGAAGAATATATTTATTTGTTTACAGACAAGCAAAGCAGCAACATATGCATCAACAGATTCAGAGTCGTAAATATTGTAGGAAAATAAAATTTAGTTGGCTTGCGTTTGACTTAGTTCATAAGTGTGTAGTATTGTTTTTTATCTATACTGAAGTCTCATAGACGTTAATATTAATTAGAATAGAATTTTCTTTACCTTTATTATCATCACGATCTCTAAAAGATAAAATTCTGGAAAATATAAATAAATCTTAAATTTTTTTGTGTGGAAAAAAGTTGGTTTTGTCTGAGTTCAATTAAAAAAAAACATATTCCTAAATTACAATTTTTTATATATTTAAATACATAATTATCACTGATACTCGTAAAAATATTTAGTTATCCAGTTGGTTTTCTAAATACGATCTTTTTTCTACATTTTAAAAATTTCATATTTTAATTACTATTTGTATTGAAAGGGGAGGCTGCTGAATTTTTTTGTATTGAAAATTATTCCCATTATAAATATTTGTAAAATATTTTTAAAAGGTACAAACAATATTTTCATAGATGTCGTTTAAATATATGTAGTGACAGCAAAATTTATTTTCTTAAAAATTTATAATAATTACCAGTAACTTCTAATTTTCAAATGTAAGCAGTCTCTCCTTTTAATAAAAATGTTTTGTAGAATGTATCTTTAGCTGAAAGGAATATTGCTTAAAGAGACCTGATCAATATATTTTTTTCCTTTAAAAGGAACATTTAGGAGTGCTTATGTAATTATTAAATAGTTTTTTTTTAATTATTTTTATTATAAAATTGATCAGGTCTTTTTATAATTGCATTAAAACATCAAGTTCTAATAATGGTACAGAATTTACGATTGGCGGCATAATCGATTGCTTATATTCGATTGTTGGAATTAGCGATATTAAAATTCGCTCAAATTTAGTGAATTCAGTATCATTAAAGATTGAAATGAGAATCGGATTCAATGATTAAATAATTTGGAGCCGAAGTGAGTTTAAACTATTAACGAAACATAATTAAATGATTGATTGTAATGAAATTCCTTTTCTCATTTGAATATGACATTGTGATCTATATTATTACTTGAAATAAATCCTTAAATAAAAAACGATACAGTTTTATTTATCTGAAACCTCAAGTTTATTTTATACTACGAATATAATTTTAAAATATGCCCTTTTGTACATCATATGTAGTTTGTTTTACACTAATGAAAAATTGACTACCTTATAGACTTAGCCTTACTACTAAATGAGAAACATTTCTATTCTCGGACGTATTATATACTAAAATACTAAATTGCGTGAAATTAGGCCAACACTTAAGAACATTATTGAATTACGTTCGCGAAGTATACTTAACTTTTATATTGAAACTTATTCTTGAAATTTAAATTAAAAGAAGAAACAAACTCTTTTTAAAGATGACTTAAGACAAACACTACGAATGTCATTGTATATCGACAACACGAACGATTTAGTTATCTTTCGATTACATTTAATTCATTGACTAAAGTAAGAAAGGATATAATTAAAATATGAATTATGCTTCTAAAATAAGTGGTAATTTCTTTAATTTTTTGGGAAATACATCCGACGGACATACATACCATAATAACATAATAATAAATCTGGTTTATTTTTTCCAGAAATAACTTACACAGTGATTTTCTATTTCGTTACGATGACTAATTCATTAATGGACTCCGATATAAATAGCGATGAAAATTCGCAGTTGGAAGTTCGCGCTGTGATTGTCAAATGTCAAATCGTATGTATTTATATTTAGTAACAACAAATGCGTAATCGTTAAGTTGCTCATACGAATTTTACATGAATAATGATATGTTTATAAAACATTCTTAAGGGTGGAATATTGTGCAAGTCCATAAGTGTCTCATCAGTAAGTATCATGTACTTATCAGCTATTCTACCACAAAACAACACTACGTAGTAATGTTGTTGTGTTGTGTTGGGTGGATTGAGCCAGTGTAAATACAGGCACAAGAGGCTTTACATATAGGTGGTAGTGACCACATGCCAATATTTCATTTAAGAGCCCACCTGCCTATTTAATAAAAAAATACTAGAAATATTGTTTATTATGTTAAAAATATTATTTAGTCCTGCTATATGTTGCTGTAAGTAAGCGTTGTAGCGATAAAATTTTGGTTGTAATTAAAACATGGCGTTTGTTTGGAATTGCAATTTGTATTATAATTATAGCTTAAAAGAGATATCGTATCTACGATACTCCGGCGGTATTTCTAATAATTTAGTTGTAGATATGTACTTGCAATATCTTGTACAGTGCAGTATTATTGTCATCATCAACAGCCTGTAAATTCCCACTGCTGGGCTAAAGGCCTCCTCTCCCTTTGAGGAGAAGGCTTGGAACATATTCCACCACGCTGTTCCAATGAGGGTTGGTGGAATACACATGTGGCAGAATTTTTATGAAATTTGTCACATGCAGGTTTCCTCACGATGTTTTCCTTCACCGCTGAGCACGAGATGAATTATAAAGACAAATTAAGCACATGAATCAGTGGTGCTTGCCTGGCTTTGAACCCGCAATTATCGGTTAAGATGCGCGCGTTCTTACCACTGGGCCATCTCGACTCTTCTCTATTATTGTCATGTCAAAAGTTATTTAATTATGTCACACAATAAAATTTAACGTTCTTTAAAATCATATATTTTTACCGTAATAGAGAAATGGCACCATTTTTATTCAAAATGTATTTTAACAAATTCATATGATAAATTATTAAAAATCTTACACGATAGGAACATCCAAAGATGACATTGGAAGAAGAAATGACAAGATTTCAGCGTGAAGAACTTTTCAAGCATAACGCGTTACGAAATTGTAAACAGAAACTGGCTGTCACGGTTAAGACTACAAGCGTCCCCAATGTTAGAAAATATCTCACACCTAATTAAACGAACAACTAATATTTAAAAATTTAATTGCAGTTTATTGTATTTAAGTAAATGAAATAAGTACACTGAATCAATATTAAATACAGTAGATATCTACATAATTGTAAATATATTTTTTCTCTGTGGGTACATCTACATTCAATCAAAAATTACACTTATATTTTGAGTATAGGTGTATGATTTTTTCGATGTGCATATGGTAGACCTGTCTAGTTAATCTGATGATGATGGGTTATTCCCCAAAATCCTGGCTTTTAACCCCAGATAGGACGAATGAAAAGGCAGTTTTCAACCGACTTCCAAAAGGAGGAGGTTATCAATTCGTCTGTATTTTTTTTTTTTTTTTTTTTTTATGTTTGTTACCTCATAACTTTTCACTGGGTGGACCGATTTTGATAATTTTTTTTTTGTTTGAAAGGTAGTGCTTCCCGTGGGGTCCCATTTTTTTTATTTTTTTTTCTGATGATGGTATCCATGTGAAAACGACATAAGTCTTAAATTTGCATTATGTATGGGCGCGACAAATAGGTGAATAACTGAAAATCACGTTAACCAATTTTGATGATTCTTTTTTTATTATAAAATATGTACTTCAAGGGTAATTTGGTGAAAGTTTGGTAAGGTTTTGAGCACAGGATCCATGACAAAGTAACGGAACGGAAGGGAACGGAACAATTCTGAGGAGCACGTTAGCGATACTCGGTCGAATCTTTTATTTATAAGTTATTTGGATATTTGAGTCACCTTCCGTAATGTGGTTATGTTTATGTAATTATCATAGTCGAATATTATAATCAACTAGCTACCCACCCCGGCTTCGCACGGGTGCAATACTGATACTAAATATACTACAGAATTTGTTTATATACGAGATCACATCGCAAACTTCTAAAATTATCAGTGTTTCTTTACTATATTGTTCATGTATTATATACACAAACCTTCCCCTTGAATCACACTATCTTTTAAAAAAAACCGCATCAAAATCCGTTACGTAGATTTAAAGATATAGGGACAGAGAAAGCGACTTTGTTTTATACTATGTAGTGATGGAACTCCTATACGGCTCGCAGTTAGGGTGCGATATGGGGCAGAATTTCTTACTATCTTTAATCAAATTTTGTGTATGTGATGTGATGTCATATGATGTACGAAATATAGTTGGTCTTTTTCAAAGTTTTTTTGCTGAGTTCGATTACAGCTCTTTCGAGGGATCCTTGTAGTTTACGCCGCGTGACGTATTAAATCCGCATTTTCGAAAGTCTATTTTTGCTTTATTCGCAAGTTTCCTTTGAAATTGTCCTCGAAGTAGTTTCTAACTCATATAAACGGAACGCTTAATCTATCCATATTAAAAAAAAATTAGTTAGTCAACATCAGCTTCACTTAAAATCAAAAAATAAATAAAATTTTAACAAAAAGAAAAACCGACTTCAAACAAAACACTATTTTAAAACAAATGAATATGCACGAAAAAGTAATAAAAATAATTGCGTATTCAACATATTTTTTAGAGTCTTCCTAAGTTAAATGAAATGAAAAATATTAGACTACTTAAAAGTCGATTAACGATTATATCATGTAGTTATAATTATTGTTATATTTGGAGTCGGTGTCAGCCAATAAAACCCTACAGTATATCTATCAAAAAACAATACGAGAATACTTTAACAAATATGTTTTTTACAAATTACCTTTTACACAATAATATACTGGATCAATCAAGGGGCTCGTATCGCTTCTTTCTTTTGATTGTTGGGACATGGGCACCGTGGCTGACACCGGCTCCAAATATACCAATAACTATAACTACATGATATAATCGTTAATCGACTTTTAAGTAGTCTAATATTTTTCATTTCATTTAACTTAGGAAGACTCTAAAAAATATGTTGAATACGCAATTATTTTTATTACTTTTTCGTGCATATTCATTTGTTTTAAAATAGTGTTTTGTTTGAAGTCGGTTTTTCTTTTTGTTAAAATTTTATTTATTGTTAAAATATCTCAGTATCACTTCTTAATTAAGAATCTGTTGATAGTGTAAAATTTTATTTTATTTTATTAGGACAACAGTAGATACAATATCACATCAAAATAAAAAAATGACATTTAAATAATAATCTGGGCAAATTTTGTACTAGTACGGCTAGTCTGCACTGTCATATGTTAAAATATGAATGAAACATAAGCAATAATTATCACTATTGCTTTCTTAGTCTTACTTAGTTACATTATATACTGATAATTACTACAGAGTCTCCCGATATACATATCTTTGACCGAAGGAAAAAGTTATAAAATTGTCTATGTTTAAATCTTATTGTCTTTGATAAGTTTACCAATCAAGACCTCTGAAGAGATAACAATAGAATGCTTTGAACCAAGCTTAAGAGGGGCTCCTCTAGCTATGCAAACTGCATATGCAATATATATCGGTGTATAATAAATATAATATATAGTACAACTACATACAGATTATTTTCGTTTCAGCAAGTTTTTGGCGACGAATACGTACCGATTGAACATGTATTAGGTTCTAATAAGAAAAAAATTCGGCTGCTTAATCCGTATGTCTTACGTTTGCGAAGAAAATTACCTTTTCAAAGGTACAAGCTACATAAAGTTGAAGTATGTTACTATTGATTGTTATAATTTTTATCACTTAATTGAGTAAATAATGATGTTGTATAGTTCGTTGAAGAAATAAGTACTTTATGTTGTTTATTTTGCAGACGGTGACTGGAATCATATGGGAGTCATTTGATACAAAACGATCGTCTTTTAATGAGAGCTTAAAAAAAGTTAGTTACAAAATAAAATATATTCATATTTACTAGCTGTGCTGTGTGAATGTGTAATTTATCAGATTGGTTGATGTTTATGCCTGCTGCTGATGATGACACCTCTATTTATTTTATTTTTTTTTCTTTCAAAGCAATCGTCTAAGTATTATTATATAATCTGTCTGGGAGTTCTCGATAGGTCAGTTAACCCCTTCTATCATAAATACTCCAACTTCATAATAAAGTTTGCTATGGACGCATACATCTCGCCAGCATTTTTGAGGATTCGCTTATATGTAGACACACTTTAGATCAATTGAAGGCGTATAAAATATTAATAAAGGTTTTTTTTAGCATAATTTACCAAGAAGGAAAGTAAATGTTCAAGACTGGTCCACTAAGATTGATACTATTTCTGCATTTGATTATGGCAAAGGCATAGATATCATAAATCCTAAACTACTTGAATTGTCATCAAAAAAGAAGCCCATCAATCTGGATGATTATGGTATACCACATAACTTTAAATATATTTATAAGGTAACAGTTGGCTCGTAGTCAGGCCACCGTAGCCAGTCATTTTGATCATTTCATCATAGCACAGCTTAAACCTACCGGGTTAGGCATTGTGTGTCAGTCAAATATTATTATAGTCATAGGTGTTTATTTTTAATAATTTATACACTTCTTCCTAGGAATGTAACAATTAGAGAAATATCCTAAATCTCAGTCTCTCACATCTTCGTCTTCGATTATTTTTAATTTGTACCGACATATATTTGTCAGTACGCCAGAAGGCTATGTTAGGTAGGTAGTGAGTTTAGAGATAGTTCTATAATGGAGGACTATAATATTTAAACAAAACAATAGATTATTTAAGCTCTGCATCAATTATGTCGTACCAATTAGAAGTCAAATGTTGTTAATTTGTCTTTTATCTTCGTGTGGTTCAAATAGACAATACAAATAGGTACCTATTTTGATCGATATTATTATATTATTTATAATTTTAATAATTTTTTTGATTATTATTTCAAAAATAATTTTGATCTAATAAAAGAAACTACAAAATTAAATGTTCAAAAATATACTTATAGGTATGTACAAAAGCAAATGTAACGAATAGGAACAATATCATAATAACAAAATACTTAGCATAAAAAATACAGTTTTCGTATTCTGTGCTATGGTACATCATAAGTCATGGAAGTCGAAAGATGCCATAAGAATAAAGTTCAAAATATATTATATTTTTAATAAGAACTATGATGTATCGTTTGTACAAATAAAAAGGTTATTATTGATGGATTGACCTACAGGTAATTAATACAAATACATTAAATTCTTACTATAAATACACAAAAAGGAATTTAATATTTCTACCTTACCTACTTAGGTTTCATACTTCCACAGCCTACAATGGCCAGCAAAATACAAAAATTTGTACCCAGTATTTTTTTTATATTTATGAATATTCATTGTCATAACTGTCATCAGTGAAAATCTCAGTTTTAATTTCCTTCTCGATCGGTAGGTGTTCGTGTGGTTCCCTTTCGCCTTGCGCTTGTTTTTGTCCTGATAATTTTTCCTCAGCGTCGATGATTACCGCAAATATTTTCTTTTTAACTTGGGTTTGCATCCAATGCGGCATCGTCTTTGTACTTTGGAGTATGCAATTGAAAAAGGACTCGAGAGCGTCACTCTCTTGTCGGTAATCGACCTTGCACTCTAAGCAACGGCGTTTCGACATATGACCGGCTACGAGAGGACTTTCACTATTTTCTGTAGTCGATACGTCGTGGTCGGAACTCTTCGAGCTAGTCGCAGTCCCGGACGGTGGATCGATTTCGATATTTTCTGTGATCCGGTACTTCATATGCGGTTCGAGGAACTGCATGGCCTTGGCGTACTTCCATGTGGTTATTTGTGCCGGTAATAATTTGTTTTTCCCCAATTTCGCCCTCTTAAGCGCGTCCCGATGATTATCTCGCAATTTCTTCCATTCTATTTTAGCCACTTGAACTGAAATGTAAATAACTGTTATAAAATATATTCAAAGTGTAACCTAATTCTAATTACTCATAACAATATATTTGTTTCGTTAACACACATACGTGTATGTAATCATTTATGTAACGAAATTATATTTAGTTCAAATATTTTATTATTGTCAACGACTAAAAAAAAATCAAAAAAAATAATATTTACATCGTTACACATTTACATTCTTTCTTAAAATCGATAAGTTATGTACCTATATACGTCTATCAACGCTTACTTTATCGATACCTCATAAGATGGTGTGTTAATAATTAGTATATTATGTATAAATGTAAATATATATGTATCTATCTGTTAGTAATATTTTTCAAAACCATTGAGCGAGATTGAATTAACCCGCTTAAATGTTACAAATACTGTAACTCGAATTACTAAGTGGCGGAATTGTTAAGAAAGGCTAAGTGAAAGATAAGCTGAGTCCAGTTTTAACATTAAATGAATTTTAGCACTATCAAATTATTTTAACATAAAGATTGTAACTTTTATAATCAAGAACTTACTATTTGATATAGAGCTGTTGTTATAATGATCAACAACGCATTGCCAGGCGTCGTCCTTTACGTGCATCTCGCGGTAGTCGGGATGCAAGGGGTTCCATAAACAAGGTTGTAAACGGACCCCTTCAATAAACGTTTCCATAATTCAACAAGTGTGTCGAATTTGAGTGTTAACGTAGTTAGGCAGTCGCGTTCAGGCGCTCACTGGTCAGGGTGACCGGCCTCGCGCCGCCTCGCGCTGGCTCGCGCGGGTTCGTTCTCTCCCCGCGCATTGCCATCGTTCCGAAAACCAGTTCTTTGTGGAACGTGATTGGAAAGTATGTACGAGCACAAAACATACAATAAATAATTTGACTCCACTGCAATGCTACTGATTTCATTGAACAATGCTCACTTTGAAACCGTTTTATTTGTTAAATATTTTCTTGTTCACTTTAAGCGATAAACGTAATATAGTCGGAGAGACTGCAAATTGTGAGAATAATGTATTAATTATTTTAAAAACATTAACTAGACTTTATAAAATCGAATGTTATTCTTTTAAAAATCGGCATGTAGATGCACATATATAACATAAGTATGTTTACGGAGATAAGTCCGGCTAGTACGTACTAACTCAGCACCATATCTGATAGATTAATGCTACTTAAAAACATTATTTTTCAAATAATAATAAACTACATTAGGAATATGTCGATTTAAAATTATCTAATGAGTATAATTGATTGAATCGATTCATATATAACTTATAACTTAGTACTTATACGAATAGTGAGTATTTAGTCAATAAAATAACAATACAAAAGCTACTAGAGCAACGCATCGTCGAATTTTTTTAAGTGACCTTTTCAGTCATACGCATTTTTCAGGTACAACCTATTATTTAGTGGTTGATAGTATTTCAGTCGTAATCATTTGTGTCTTCTTCACTAGAATTCCAAATGCCTCTTCGTTTTCGGTTTATGAGATGAGCATTACTTAAGAAAATGTACCTACTCTACTCCATTGAACACTGTTTTCGCCTACTATTACTCTAATTAATATTGTTTAGTGTAGTACTATACTATACTAAAGCATACAAATAAAAGGCACAAAGAACTGTGCCTGATTACGCAACTTTAAAAAACTTTCAATATAGTTCTCATTTTTCAAGTTAAGAATTCACTACACTACTAGATATAGATTAATAATGGCACATAGAGAAGTCCTACGTTAGAGCCCACTCTGGACACTAAAAGTTTTAATATCTCTTGGGTCATGTCAGATTAACGATCAATTGGACAACTAGGGATGAAATATAGTCTCCTGTGTAGTTTTATAAATATATATATTTGAGTACAGATTTCATAAAGACAAACAGACCAGGCCATCGTCGAAATATGGCGGAACGTAATCCTTGTATCGGTTAGATAAGTAACGTAATAATCGTGGTTAACGTAAGCATAAATTCTTTGGTGGTGACCATTTTTCATAATATCCTGTAAAACATTTAATTCAAGATGAACGGAACCATATCGAAGGAAATGGAAAAGACTACTACGACGCTCGTTTACACAACTATAATGATAATTACTCCGAATTGAAAAATAAACATGTCCTTTCAAACATACCTTTTGAGAAAATAAACCGTAATCGGTTTAATCAAAACTTAAAAAGCAAAGAAATGACAGAAAGAAATAATGATGCCTTTGATAAAAATAATAAAAACGACATGGTTGGATTAGACATTGATCAGTCTACTAATCCAAGTTATAATATTAATTTCGATTGGTCAAATAATTCCAAGGATATCGAAACCGAAAATTATTTCAAAACACGATTATTAGATGACAGTATTTTAGAACAGGGTAATAATACAAACGAAGAGTATGACTTTGTGCTTTATAAAATTGGCGATCCGGATTTATGGTGCTCTACTCAAGTACAACTCTATGAAAAGATAACATCTCCTGAAGGAAAAATTTTGTGGAATGATCTAACGAAACACAACATAGCCAGGTATAAACACATTAAAAATACCTAATTGGTATATTATTGATTTTATCCAATCTTATGACAGTAATAAACAAACAGTAGCATTAATATTTCTATAATTATTTTAAAATGAATAAATTAATGAGATGCAAAGAGCAGCTAAACTATTGTAAAAATAAGTTTGTAACTTAGCCTCTGAGCAATCATTTTAAAATGGTTGATTGTTTTTCATAAAACCTATTTTAATTCACTTGATTCAATTTATTTTATTTTAGCGTAAACACAAAAAATCCTAATTGGTCAAATCAAGATGTTAACGTACAGTACAAAACAGTTGAGGTGTTAGCTAAAGATGATTTTTATCTTGCTTCCGAAAGTTTATGTTTGATCGTACCTTTGAAATCAGGTAATAATAATTTTATAATATCCCAACATCAATCTTTATACTTTAATTTGATATAATATTTTATTACACAGTCAAAAATATGTTTTGTATTCAGCTAAGCTTGGTGATTTTATAATTGTGCCATCAGACGATATCATAACACTAAATGGTCAAAAAGATATCAATAAGCGAAATGATAATACTTTTAACGCTGGTGAGGCTCCAGCTATAGAAGGCAGTAGACAGGTTAAGATAATATTATGCTAATTTAATTAAAATAAGGATTCCTCTCTTATAACTAGTTATGTTAATATCTATTGTAATATTCATTTTTATCAAAACAAATCAATCACTTTATCTCTTATTTTGTAAAACGATTTTCGATCTTTTTGAAAATGGATTTCTCGAATGGAATCCAATAATCGAGTTAATAAGTAGTCGCTTTCCAACTTCTGATCGATAACAAGTATCGATTAGATACTTATAAAACTAAACACTAAGATTGCTTTGAAACACACTCCATGATTTTGAAATTCACAATAGATTGATATATCAAAGACAATAGGGAAGATGCAATATTTTTATTTTTGTGTTTATTTTAAAGAACTTCATATAGGATAGACCACAAGTATATTAAAAATCCAAAACACTCAAATTTATTGCAAAAACAAAGGTTTCAAAATATCAATTCAAATTTTCGCGCGAAAACGGATCTATATTTCGTATGACGTCCCTCCCGTCTGTCACTGGCCCATTGATCAAATGTGTCCTGACTGGGTTTTAAATTTGTGCATTTTTTCTCGACTTTTGAGATACTTTTTTGTAAAAATTTAAAACAGACTACTCGATACTCCGAAAAACGCCATATTTACGTATGTTTTGTGCCAATGTGTTCATTTACTTCAATAAAGTTTTCAAATAAATGGTTTTTGAGTGGACCTTCTGACACAAAACTGAGAAAAAATTGCTTTCAAGCCGAAAAGAATCTGGAGTCAGCTTTGACAAACCCAACTTCCATTTTCATTCGAAATACGCAATTAATTTTCATTTAAATATTTACTTTTTTTACAACTATAACCTCAAATAAGTAGTTATAACAGGAGTGACGTCACTAAACGGTAAATACTGTTTTGAAATACGTTCCATTTCAAGTTACTTTAATTCGTAATAATTATTAAAAAAACAACATTATATCAAATATAAACCTTGCAGTGACCCTTCTTTTATGCTTTAACATTTTAATAGCAAAATTTTCTTAAATATTATATTTGCATATTCTCTATACCGCCCGGCCGTGATAACTGATATTCTCAATTTTATCACTTAATTACCAAAAATTGACGCACTAATTATGTATATTGAAGAGTTAATAAGTGTTTGCTAAGTTTTAGTGAACTGCAAAAATACAATATTTTTATACGCACAGGTCCGCCGTAGAGTAGCAGTTAGGACAGCAAGGGCGCTGATAGGCGGAACTTTTAAAAATTTCAAAATGATTACGAGGGGATCTGATCGTTTTCTCAAATTGCCTCATACGAAACCTCATCAAACGCAAATTGACGTTGAAGTAAGGGCCGATGATAATGAGCTCGTGTTGGTTGGGTAAGATGGTACCATCTTATTTATATTAGTATATGTATTGACTATTTTTTTATATATTTTTTCTATTCTATGTACTTCAAAGAATACAAGGACGTTTGACAACAATTGTGTCTGATTCAACTCGGAGCACACGGTCGATACTCTCGATACAAGCTGCTAACACAGGACTCGCGGGAGCTCGACTGCGGTTACTTTTGATAAATTGTCTTTAATTTAAAAATAGTTAGCATATTAAACAACACGACTTAACTTTTAATTGTGAGCAACTTAAAAATATTTCAGAAAGAAATTTTTAAATTTGTGAATTCATTTTGTTTTAATTGGTCTTAAGCTGAACTCCGATGCAATGTGGATTAATCAGAGTCGAAATATACTAAGTTATATTTGTCATACAGAGTTGAAATTCGTGAATGCACACCCAAGTTAATATCCGCAACCACTGAAACAAGAGACGGTGAAAGCACATTAGCAGGGCCGGTGCTTTTTCCTCCAAGGCACACCCAGAGTTTCCGCCTCGATCTTCCTTTAACAATTCCAGTCGACAATGCTCATTGCACCGGTATGAAGACTAATGTTTTGTTAATTGTATTAATTTTATAAATGTACCATGCCACGCCATAACAGTGATTAGAACTTATCATGACAGCGTCATACCGTCAAAGCGTGTAATTATGAGAACAATGGCTCACTTCTGAGTTATACTTACAAGGTATTACAGTTTGATGTTTGACCTACCAAGACAAAAAAATAACCTACCAAAGGCTCGCTAAAAATAGACTGGCCAAATGTTATTAAAATATATATATATAAACTCGTAGGGGTCTAGAAAACCAATTGTTGACGTACATTACATTTATACACCTATGATATTTTTAGTGGCTTTGGTGAATGAGAATGAAGAAGCAGTGGCAGTTCGGGATGTTAAAATCAAAAGAGATGACCGTTGCTTTTGTGTTTGGCACTGTGACTGCGTGTGCTTGAGTTAGTGTCCTTATTATAGTATGATGGATATTACCTATTTAACTTACACTTATTACGTTATGGTCTATTTGAAAATTTCAGTTGTTTGTTGATTTAAAAAATAAATTTCAAATGAGTAGTGTACAGTATAGTAACTTGTTTACTTGAAAATACGATGATAATGTTTTTTTTTAAAGACATTTGTACAATTTCGGTATCGGTTCAATGAAATGATAGTGACGTCACTATCAACCAATACGGCGGAGTAGGTCTCGGCCTGTTTATTGTATACAATGACTGGACCAAATTTAACGTAAATAATTTTATCTAGTATATTTTAGATACGTAAATTCGCTACCGCGTAATGCGGTATTTAATTCTAAGAGTATTGCGTCGTTGCTCCTTCAAAAGTCGCATATGTTTTTTTTTATATTTTTTTATTGTTACACCGTTTTAATCGTTATTTCAATACGCACGGATTGTAAAAATATTTTTGTCATTACTTCTATAGTTTAAAATTTTACGAATTTAGCTATGCGATATTCATACATCGAAATTTCCTTATATTGAAATACAAATAAAACGGCACAGCAATCGAAAAATATAAAAAAACACATAGCGACTTTTGCAGGAGCGGCCACGATTTGGAACGTATAATATATATGGATAAATTACGAGTTTAATGAAATCTATTTATCTTGCTATTTATTTAGGTGAAGATTCCAATCTTTTGTGCCGACCCTTATCGGATGCTCAACTAGTTGCGGCAGGGCTTTCAACGCAGGAGAAATCGCGCCATATTCGCTCAGTCTGCTATAACGACGTGATGACACTCAATCTATTTGTAATGTTTGTAGGCGTCCTTCTAGCATTGTTACTTCTAGGTTAGTTAATTATCACACGGCTTAAAATTTAATTTGATTTTCATACAACTTCTAGGTCCTTTGAAAAATATTTTTACCTAAAATGTTTTACTTTTCATGATACTATCGTTACAAATTCTAGAAGATTATTAAAGAGATAGACTACAATTCTAATAGATAGATATAGATATAGCATAATATTAAACAAGCACAGACAACATAAAAAAATAAGTTAAACGTAAAAGATTTATTTTGCCAATAATATAATTAATGGATAGAAGCTAAGCTAATGATAATACATATTTTATTTGTTGCATTTGTGTAACATGGAATTATGCAGTTAATTAATATTTAAAAGCTTAAGATTACAAATTACATCCTACACACTTACACTGAAATTCAAATGCAGGTGTGATAAAAGCCACCCTAGGTCTGATTTTAAGCTGCGTGGGTTCGTATGGCCTCGATTTGTTGATACAAACCCCAAGGAAGCTCGACCAGTACTACGAGGATTATCTTAAATGTCGAACTGTGGTGTATGATGAAGAGGGCTGGCCTATTCATCCTGATACGAAACAGCGAAGTGTGCGCCTTATTAGCAAGTAAAATCTACTATATATTTTAACTCGATATAAATAACTAAATATAATAGTATGCAAAATTTTCAAGCAACATGCTTTGTACTGTAATTAGGTATTTTTAATATTATGTTAAAGGGGTAGGTATAGTAACTCAATAGCATTGCATTTACTAGGTGTTAGAATTTGTTTAAATTCGTCTGGGTTCCGTCCATTTATCGTAATATATACGATCAAGCACTAGGCACAACGGACATAACATCTTAGTTTTTGAGTCGATGGGCTTTGGTGATATGAAGAAAGATTAATTACTCTTACCGTACGTTCTTAAAATTTCATTCTTTTGCGGTGGTGGAAGTCTGTACTTACTCCAGGTCCAGTCTTCACTTACGGTATCCTATATTATGACCCGCGGACCAACTTATTGAAAAAAATATATCAATCATTAAACCTAAAACTAGAATCATATATGTTATACTTTAAACAGAAATAAGCCTTTGTGATATTTATGGCCGATCTATTTCAAATTTATATGCCATATGCCACATACATATTAATAAACTGAAATAATGCATTAATTGAATATTTTTGTAACACTTTTAGAGATAATGTCGTATATAGTATTGGATCTCGTATACCAATTATTGACACTGTCATTTCGTATGATAATAATAACTAATTACCTCTTTTATATGTATATTATATAGTTTTTAATATTGAATAACAATACGAAATGCTTAAGTATATATGTATGTATATGATTAAAATAATAATTTTTGATTGATTCAGACCGATGGAGTTCTTCTTAAATTTAATATTTTTTATCACACTACCATGCCTTTTGGTTTGTGATGCACTAAAGAAAATTGTATCGTGCTATAATACTACCGAAAAAAAATATGACGGGAAATACGTCAAAAGAGACACCAAGAAATGTTTTAGTTCCCGTGACGTGCAGGTAAGACGGTTCTGAAGTAAATAATTAGTTTTATCGAACAGCAAGGAATTGCACTCTTCCACATTTGCTTTTTATATATGGTAAAGAACAAAGTAAAATTTGTCTATTATAGTTTAAATTCCAGTGCAATTCCTGGCTATTTTTAGAGTCTCGTGCCGAATAGTCGTCACCGTCAAGAAGATCTGCACAGATGGATGTCACCACAGGCCGAGGAATTATCTACGGGCATTTGGCAAGAAGGTCTTAAGCCACAGGGCAAAGATACTTGTGAATGTGTAAGACTTTTATTTGCTTTTTAGGTTATCTTGTTAAATAAAGTAAGGAATTGTTTTTTTCTTTATGTGAGTACCTGCGACTGAAAGCTAACATTTTCATATAGTGTATAATTGTATTAAATACATAAAAACTTAAATTATAACAAGCGTAATTACAGAACTGAGTAAAGCGAAGGCAACTCTTCGCTTTTTTAGATTTTGCTTGGTGTATGAATTTGTTATTTATATTTTTTTCAATACAGCTACAACCACTTCTTCGTAAGGAAAAATACGGCGAAAAAAATACAGACCAAACCTCATGCTTGGATTCTGAACACGGTGAAACTGAGTATATTTTGATGCAAATGCAAAAGAGTAGGGAGTCTTTAGAAGTAAGAAAATTTGTAATCTAATTTTATTTAATGAATTAAAAGGCATATATATTTATTAAACATTTAAATAAAAAGCAATTAATTAAATGTTTAATAAGTATCTCGAACCGGATTGTATATGTTACTATATATGACTCAGACGGAGAAAATCGGAAAACCCGTTCAGGGTGTATAATTAAACACGCGTTGCTGATTATCCTTGGGGTGTCTGTTTTAGGGTGAATAAACAAAATCAGCTTTTGTATTCGAATGGCATTGTAGTTGCAAATATAATAAAAAATAACGTTACTGTGTATAATTATGAATGCTACATTTTATTAACTCATCATCGAAGGAGACATGTACCATTATACATATCTCTCTAAACCATTAGCATTGCACTGGAGAAGTGCAAATTACACATTATTATGACATTAAGCTGCCCTGCAAAAATCGAACTACAATACCCTAACAACAATATAATATTAGTATTTAATACATACTCATATAACGCGGTCATAATCTCCCTATTACAAAATTTTAAAAAATACGCTTCTGTAAGTCTATCACAAACAGTTTTTGTAACTCGACCAAACTCTCATGACGCATAATGGCAGAATACTTGTATAATAATTCATAAATATGCGTCATAAGAGTTGAGGAAGTTTCCAAGACTTTTCTTCGGACTAGGGTTTTCCTTCTAGACTTTGTGTATACTACTACTTTTAGTTGGTGTTAGGTCTTATTATTGAGTCGAGATGGCCCAGTGGTTAGACCGCGTGCATCTTAACCGATGATTGCGGGTTCAAACCCCGGCAAGCACTGCTGATTCATGTGCTTAATTTGTCTTTATAATTCGTCTTGTGCTTCAGCAGTGAAGGAAAACATCGTGAGGAAACTTGCATGTGACAAATTTCATAGAAATTCTGTCACATGTGTATTCCACCAACCCGCATTGGAACAGCTTGGTGGAATTGTTCCAAACCTTCTCCTCAAAGGAAGAGGAGGCCTTTAGCACTGCAGTGGGAATTCACAGGCTGTTGTTGTAGGTCTTATTATTATTATGCAATCTCGTCTGTGTAGGAACCACCCTCACACACCACACTCATTAGACGTCCTACCGGTTACTTTAGATTAGGTAGCATTTGCCCATCACCGTAGGTACATAAAGTACCAAAATATCATTTTTTACAATTTTTGTCTGCCTGTCTGTCTGTCTGTATGTTTATTCCGGCAAATCTCTGAAACGGCTGAACTGATTTTGACAGGCCTTTGACTGGAAGGTAACATATATTTTTTTTGTTAAATTCAAACGCGTACAAGGTCGCGGACACAGATAGTCATTAATAGAAAAATGTAAACATTTGATATATTGGCACTTTTTTCCATATTTCGTGGCACAGAAAAGTCAGAGGCAGCTGGAGCCAACTTCGAATATTACCGCTTTCAGAAACGAGTAATGTTGAAGATCAGGCAAATACTTAATTTATATTTTTTATTGTTAGCTTTAAAATATGTTTTATTTTATGTCTAATAAATTTATTAATTTATTAAAATAATTGAAATAGAAACATTAGTTTTTTTAAGGCACTTTAATAAACATCCTTACCTGAAAGCTTACTTTTTTTTATATCTATGCGTAGTCTATATTCTAATTCCAATCGAAAAAGAAATACTGATAAACAAACCTTGGGTTAGCGTGTTCCATGCGATTTATTTCAAGCATAAGCTATAAGTTCAGATAATATATTGTGTACAACTCAGAGAATCAAAATCTGGAGTAAGTTAAGTAACTTACTCCAGATTTCCTCCACATTAATTATTGTCAGTGACTGTATTGTTTTTTTAAACGCTTCTTTTGTCGAATTTAACCTTAAGCGATAGCCGTGGACATTGTAAAATGCAGCGCTTCAAATATCAGCCCGTTATCGCATTTTTGTTTTATTTTAATAAAGTCTGGATACATCAAAAGAAATAAGGAAAAGCATGTATTCCTAATAGACATTACAAAACTCTATCGGCCAACTTACGATCTCTTTATCAGCTACTCGTACTTTTGTGAAATTAATAATTATTTTAAGTCGAATCTAATGAATCCATCTAGTTGGTGTAATGGGTGTACTGGTAGTAATTTTAAGATCCCGTCAGCCAAATTAGCCCAAGTGTGTAATCGGTATGTGATAAGTGTGCAAATTGCAATTTCGTTTTGAAAGGGTTGAAAGTCATTTTCAAATATAGAAAAGCTAATAAATGTTTTTTTAAGAACGACGACATCTTTTAGCTTAAATCTATTTGATGCTAAGAAGCTAGCATTACTTCCAATCACCTGAGCGTTTTTAAAAATATAAGAAATGAATGAGATATGGAAATATCAATTTATTACTTTATAAGAAGAAATAAGAAAAACCGATCGAGGGTCACATTGAGATGCCGTTTAAAAATAGTATTTACCCTTTACCAAAGCGGGGCTGTGATAACGTTTAAAAAATATAGGAATACGCAATGATGTTGTAGTAAACAAATATGTTTTTAACGCGCAAAAAGTGAAGACTAGAAAACGTCCTAATTGGGACGTTTGCCTTTAGATGTTTTATGTAGTAATACGTTATAATACATCATAATTACGTAGTAATACGTTTTGCGTAATTGTCCCGTACTAGTTATCTCTTTTACTTATTGTTTTTATCAAGCAATCTTTTTTACTTTTAACGAAATGTGAAAATAAACTAAAATAACCATTCCATGGAGCGGCACACTTTTTTCTGTTGTTTAGTATGGATATAACATATCTGTTTATTAGAATACGTATCTAAATCTATTGATAAGGTATTGATAACAATACAATTACATTGCAATAAATTTTCATGCAATAATTTGCTTTGTTTAAATACTATTGCGTTAAATAATACACCAAAAAAGCTTAATTAAAAATTAATGAGTTTTACAAATTGCTTAACGATATAATATTTTGCTAAATACTATTTTCAAATGAGTTTCAATTAGTTATCTGTCGTGTAATAATGTTAATGTCAATGTCATTTGAAATATTTGTCAACAATTTGAGAATTAGTGACTCAAAAGATATGACATAAAGTATGTCAGATTGAAAAATACGTTCTTCGAGAAATAATATGAGACTTTACAATTACATTTATAGAAACGACATCGTGTTATCTTATCTTTAAGTTGTTATTGGGATATTAATTGCATAACAACACGTTATAAGTTTTGGTATGTGAGTAATGCGTGTAATACTGAGACCGTTAGCTATATTTAGGCAGGCGGCGCAGACGAGTAGCGCTGTTCACTTGAAGAATACGTTTACAACAGGTAAACATTCTTGTTGAAAATAGTGTGACCCATCTTTAGAGTTAGATGCATTTGGAAAATATTTTTGGAAAACTGCCAATTTTTCCTAACCTTTAAACTAAATAAACATAATTATAGCATTAGTCTGGAGAGCCATGGAAGATAAAGAGGCTTTAAAAAAGCGTTTAACACCACTGCAGTACCATGTTACTCAAGAAGCTGGCACAGAGAGGCCCTTTACAGGTAAATAGAACTTTGATTAAGTAGAAATCTTGTATTATTGTGTTCAAGTATGTTAATTAAATACTTCTATTATTTTTAGGTTGCTTTAATAAATTTTATGAAGAAGGCTTATATGTGTGTGTAGTCTGTAAACAAGACCTATTTACCTCTAAAACCAAATTTGATTCTGGTTGTGGATGGCCTGCATTCAATGATGTCCTAGCAAAAGAGAAAGTTACCCTTCATCAGGATACTAGTGCAGGTATAGTGTAAATTACTTTAGCATTTTTGTAAAATATTTTACTAAAACATAATATAACTACTATTACAACTGCCAAAAAAGCTATTAAGCTGCCTAATATGAATGAAAATTAACAATTTAAACTATTGTACATTGTTGTTTAATAATAAAATAAAATCACAATTAATTACAAACAAATACTTAAAGAGTATATAGTAAAGTATTATTGTAGAATAAAACGAAGTGCCTGCCGGTTTGGTCTAGTACATTCTGCTATGCTAAATCATGCAGAACATTTTCAATGTCAATGTACAATAGTAATTATAAGTACTTATTCATAGAATCATCTAATTCTAAAATGCAAGGTCTAATTTTTTACATGTTTCTAAGGTTTGGCTTATAAAAAGGTTTTATTAATATTTATCATATTACTGTATTTCTAATAAATAGTCTGTATATATTCGCTAAAAAATTTAATTATTAAAAAAATTGTGTAAAGCTAAGAGTTTTTCACAAAAAAAAGGAACATTATAACATTTTTGGTTTGGGTTATTTTAGTAGTGTTGGATGTTTACACAAGTTTTATAACAATGAAACAAAATAATACAATGATCTAAAAGAGCTGCACAATTATTTTTATAATATCCTTAACCTGCCCTTGCTGGGCGACATATATGGCTGCACAATGCTACTACCATGTTTAGAATTATAACCACATGTTGCATAATTAACCTTCAACTTGGTCAGTACATATTATATATCAAACCTTTATTACTTGACTTTTTTTGAGTTATTTATACTTTGCCTAAATATATATTTATATTCTTACACTAACCATGCAACTAATTTTTTTTAAATATTCGTGAATTAATTGTATAATATACATAATTATTATACTAGATATAAATAAAATACATGTTATTGTGTGGGGAGGTGATTGTGTTCTTGTCTGTAATTGCTTTTGGCTTGGCTTTATATTTCACATTGTACTTTCATTAATCCTTAGTATTGCAACTTTGTCATATTTCTTGTTTATATATTTTATGTAGTACCTATATACAGTTTTTGTTAATGAAAATTATTTATATTACTTAATGATAACAAAAATAATGTTTATTTTTTTGATAAATTTTATTGCAAAATAAACTTTAAGATTAATAAAACAAGTGAAGATAATAAGTAATATATTACTTCTTTACTATAATTTCTAAAAATCGTTCTTCCAATCTGCTCAATTTTATCACAAAATATTATTGAAATATTTTTAAATTTCACACAATGGAATCTGAAAAGGTGTGGGGTATTTTATTTTGTTGCTAATATATTTCAATATTTTTTTCTGTCTTTCCGTTCCTTTGACCTTACGATTCCATCCTATCCTCCACATTACATGTATGTTGATTAATGATTGGTTGTGTGTAATAATACGATGTATACATTAATCAATTTTTAATGGGTTTTTTTTTTCATTTATTCTATTATCTTCTAATTTACTACCACTGTTCTGTACTTCATGCATCACCTTTCTAAATGATATTTTTTCTTTTTCCATTTCTATCATTGTAAACATTAATTGAATTTCATAATTTGGATTGGTGTATTCGTTCTTTGAACATGACCTCCTTTGTTACTTCATAACACACCTGGAATGTGCATGATATTAATATTCAATTACCCTCCGTTCCCTGACATGCCCCATTTGTCCCATCCTGCCTTTACATTACGGATGGCTGCTGATCGGACGACAACGGCTGCTGCTGCTGTGACAACCATACCATCTCACGACACGAACACTGGAATTTACATCGGATAATTCATGGCGCCCCTCTTGTTTAATGTGATGTGTAAATAATAATGGCTTTTTGGTGAATGGACTCGGGATTTAAAATTAAAGTTGGGGCGAATATATTACTGGTTTTAACACGACCAGGTATGGTGCGAACTGAGGTGCGATGCTCCAAGTGTTCGGCTCATCTGGGCCACGTATTCAATGATGGGCCGGCGCCCACCAAGAAACGGTTTTGTATTAATTCAGCTGCACTGGACTTCATACCAGCTGAGGACAGAAAGGATTAGCGCATGATGTATTATTGTATACTACTCAAAATTTTATAAAAAAATTAAAAATATAATCACGGTTCGTTTTACAAATACTACAGCCATTAAACTAATTTTAGGAAGAATAAAACTATTTTAAATGATGCTTGTCAATATTAACTACATGTTATTATTTGTATAGATAATATAATTTGATAATTGTAGTACAGGATTTTATCATTAGAATTGGTCAAATGGTTTTGAAATAAGATTAAAGAATGTCACTTAATAATAGTAGTCAGTAGGTATTATTATTTATGATTTGTTAAGTTTCTATTTTCATCATATTTTTAATTAGTGTGAATAGAGTTTCGATACACAATATTAAAACATAAATGAATACGCACAATAACAATGCTTAGGATTAAAATGAAATGATAGAATATATAGTTTTATATTAGGAAATCATTTCTTTCGTATGAATAAGGAAATTGTTTGACATTAATCCGCTCCTGCATAAGAAGATAGAATACGTAATTCTTTTTTTCTAGAAAAATGCTGTTTCCTAAAAGTGCATTTGTCTTCGTTAATATTTTGAATAGACAGATTAAATTAATACTTAAGCATATTTAGCCTTAAATTAGTAAGTATTGTCATGATTAAACGTGCATATCACAAATGGTTAATAGAACAAAAAATTGGCGTTATCTCGAATAATTAATTTTATCTCTCTAAAGTTATGCATGTGAAAATAAACCCGTCTGTTTGTTTCACTCTCACGACATTTGGTATTGAACGAGCTTTGAACTGAAATAAGGTCATAGGCTACATTTAATGTTAAACACCTGTCGACCAATACCTTATACGCGAGTTAAGCCGCGGGCAGGAACTAGTAATCGATAAAGTCGATTTATTGTATTAAAAATTACGCAATATGTATACATATTTGTGTATCGAGTCTCTATGAAATATCATACCAGCATAACTATTTTGTAAAATTATGCTTATTTTTGTGTACTACGATGAAGTTACCATACAGAGTCATTTTTTCTTTGTTGATATTTTATTTGTTTGCATTAATTTTATTTACATATATTTCCTGTATTACATGGATAGTACAAAATAGTCAAGAATGTGTGTATTTTTTGTGTCGCGGCTATTACTAAAATATATATTTTTGACATGATAAAGACTATTATTTCCTAGATTAATCCTATTAACTTAAAGTCAAACCCCGTAAGTCACACATAAGTTAACATTCTAAATTTTTTTACCGCACTTGCATAATCTTTTATTTCACGTGATTTATTACCACTGGGCCACATCGACGCAAAAACTAACAAGTGTTTATTATTGAAGCTAAATAAAGAGGATAAAAATCGCGTTTGTAATGAAACTATTTTTATATGAAGTTGAGTCTTTTATTTATAGTATGGTTGTAATTTATACGCACAAGTTGCTCATACATGGCACTGGTGTTTACAACTGTCAAAAATCATGAAAAAACCACATAATAGTTTCATATAATATTACATTTATTAATACATTTTCAACTTAAATTACGTACATAATTACAGTTACTATCTCAACTTATGTAGTGCATACTCAAATTCATTTTCATGATCACATAGTTAATACAATAATAATGTTTCAGTTATACACATACTGAATTATTTTCGTTCAAGCTCACATGAAGTTCCGGCTATAAAATTGTATAACTAACTTATTGCACACTATTAATGTGTTGGTTGGTGCAGGTAGAGACGTGCTATTTTCAGTATAGGCCGTTTCGATTGTTAAATAAAATTTGATAGGCCATAATTTTTAAGTTGTATATTACATTATTATACAGCCACAACAAATATTAATCTAATAGCTGTATTGAATGTGTTCAATGCGTAGTTTTTGATTTTGATATACAGAAATGAAATGGGGTTGAAAATATTAATAAAATATATTTCATGCACCAACCTGGAACCAACGGAGTCTACATAATGTAATTGGTCATTGATATTGTCAAGAGTATACTACTCATGTCTAAATTTATCTTAAACAATTTACAGTTGACGAGGCTTGACAAGCTCGTTATGAACGAATCACTATTTGACGTGTCACCATTCATTCTCATTCGTCCTCCATTCGCTCCCATTTTAAAAGTAATGAAGTAGCAAATAATTATATATAAAAGAGAAATTTAACAGCATCTTGCGGCACAACCTATATATAAAAGCAGAGAGTCATTTAATGATAATTAAAAATATTATATCGTCTTTTTATAGTTTAGAAAGATTAAATTGTTTCTTTGATTACTAACTAACGTCTACTATTGTCTTATTCATTAATTAAGGTGAATATCTTGTTTAAATCTATATTGTTATTATGAACCATTTCTTTTTTTATTAATCTTTATATTACAAACATTTGTGCCACAATAGATAAACCAATTTTTTTATTTTGAATATAATCGGTATAATAAACTATATAAACTTAATACTAGGTAAATGCTTCACTTCCATGACTAACAATGATACCTTCCACAAAATAAGGTAAAGTTACCTTTTAAATGACTTAAGAACTTTAATAACATTGAATTGTCAATTTCCATGAATAATGTTTACGTAAAAAATGTTTAAAATATTGCAATTATTGAATCAATCATAGATCATAAAAATTATAATCTCTAAAAATTAAAGCGAATTATAATAAATTAATATTCGGTATTAGAGATTGAAATATAATATATAGATAAAACTAGCTAGCTAGTACCGACCGTCCGAAGCATTACAAGTCATTCCGCTATCGAATAAAATTCAGTCAAAATAATACGAAATAAGTATTAAATAGAAATATCACTCATTCCAAAATCTTAATAAAATGCGTGCTATTTAAGCAAACAATATAATATGAAATCAGAATTTTGTTTCTAAAACCAACAGTATAAGAAAATACACATTGTCTTAGTTCTAATACAATATCTCTTAAGCACTCTCATTCTATCGCAGTTACCGACGGCGCGCTGCCGCCGTTCCGCCCGACCGCGTCAATCACTACCATCACAGTAAATCGGCTTTCCATAACGGTATTACCTCTACGATATTCTACGATAACTAGTTTACGCCTAAGAGTTAACTGCCAGTCTTCAGTCGCAGATTTTATCGTAACTTTTTAACAATTTGTGTCTATATGCTATATCTACATAATACTATCCGAACTTTTCGTCACACGGTCGAGAGGAACACGGCAACACGCGATAACATATCTAATTACAATAAATAACGTTTCTACACGATACCTACGAATCACTACGGCTACTGGACTGCTGTCTCGAACAATCTTCAGTTTGTAAAAATATGATCACTCTTCGTACTCGATTGCAGCCATTTTATTAACATATTTAAATATCGCTCTACGCGTAGACCTAGAATTTCGTCGATGAACGTCAACGTAGTCACTAGTAACCATAGATTACACCGATTCGATGATGACGATAGAACAATGATGCGGCAGAGTAGCGGTAGGCACTGAGTGCGCCGGGGGGCGCTAGGGGGCGCTAGGGGGCGCTAGGGGGGCGCGGGCGCGGCGGGCGCCGCGGGCCTGCGCTAATGGCCCTTCGCCGCCTCCTTCGCCGCCATGATCAGCGGCGTGAGCGACGCCAGCGGCCGGGCCATTTTTAGGAAAGGGTGCTGTTATAAAAAAAAAAAAGTTACAATATACATAAATAATATGACGTGTAAGGTTAATTAGGCAATATATTATATTATGATGTATTTATTTAATACTATAGAATAGAGAATAGAATAGAGAATAGTAATATATACACTAATAACTTTTTAAATTCATGAGTTATAACTGGCCATAGTCACATAATGACTTTAATTATGTAACTATGGCAACGGAAAAATAAGGAAGAGGAGACTGGACATTCTTTGGTGGAATATATTTTTTTTATGTTGAAATGTGAAGAATAAAATTTTAATAACAAAAATAATCGAATTTACTTGGAGATAATCTTAGATCCTTTTAGACGGATATCACGTATTCCAATTATAAAATTAAAAGTATTAAACATACCTTTAGCAAGTCGAGGGCCGTGGCTCGCCTTTCTACGTCGACTTCGAGGCACTGATCGAGGAAGTCTTGGAAGACTGTACTGAGCTTCTCCTTGTCCTTAATGTCGGGCTTGCCATTTGTTGCGATTAAATAAAGAGCGCGTAACGGGTTCTCGTTAAGATACGGAGGCTCGCCTTCGATCATCTCGATTGCCATTATTCCCAGTGACCACACATCTACCTTTAATAAACAAATATAATCAAATTAGTTTGATAGGTTATTTTGTGAAGACCTTTACCTAATTATAAGATATGACATTACATTATCAAAAATAAAAAAAAGTAAAAAAGTGTTTCAGACATATATAACAGATTAAGAAGTACCTTTGGGCCATATTGTTTTCTTGTAACAACTTCAGGCGCCATCCAATAGGGCGTGCCGACCATCGTTGTTCTCTTATTTTGCTCAGGAGATATTTGTGCACAAAAGCCAAAGTCGGCTGAAAATTATAAATTATTGTTAATTCATGAAATAATTCAATTGATTTATTACCATTTATCTGAATATATTAGATAAATCATAACTAGTTTAAACAGATTTTAATTGCGTATATTAATTATTTTTAACATCCCGACTTTACATAGACAGTCTACCCGTGACCACGAACGCTGAACGTTTAAACTAGTTTTATTTCAATGTGTAATAATCGCGAAAATTTAAGACAACAACATAACTCACTTAATTTAACCTGTCCGTCGAGACCTAGCAGTATGTTGTCCGACTTGATATCTCGATGTATGACGTGGTTCGTGTGGAGGAAGTGAAGCGCCTGCAACACCTCGCGACAGACCGCCGCAATCTGACCCTCGTCCATACAAGTCTCCGTCACCACGTCCGTTAGAGACCCTCCAGCCAGGTACTCCATCACTACCCACAGCTCCTATGAAATTATGACAATTTTCATTTAAATAAACTAATAAGTATCTAGTACTCATTACTCAAAGAGCTGAGATGGCCCAGTGGTTAGAACACGTGCATCTTAACCGATGATTTCGGATTCAAGCCCAGGCAAGCACCACTATGTATATGTGCTTAATTTGTGTTTATAATTCATCTCGTGCTCGGCGGTGAAGGAAAACATCGTGAGGAAACCTGCATGTGTCTAATTCTGCCACATGTGCGTTCTACCAACCCGCATTGGAACAGCGTGGTGGAATATGTTCCAAACCCTCTCCTTAATGGGAGAGGAGGCCCAGCAGTGGGAAATTTACAGGCTGTTACTTTACTCATTTTATAACACATTCCACACATTCCTACATTTGCTTTAGATCCATATTGATAAAAAGAAATGAGGACTTCTAGATCTTTAAAAATAAAATAATTTATGTTTTTTAGTCCCCAAGGCCATTTGACCACTATTAAAATATTTTGATGGCCTATTATTGATAACATTAATTAATTCAGTCGTTTGAAATCTAATTAAGTTATTTTAAATATGTTTTTAAGTAATTACCTCATTAACCAAATAACTGTCGAGATAGTTGACGACATTATTGTGCTTGTTCTCCCGCATTACAAGTATTTCGTTTATAATAAGCTCCTTCTTAGGCTGTTGGCTAAGGTTCATTTGTTTAATTGCGACTTCCATACCCGTCGATGTTTCAATCGCCGTGTAAACCGTACCTGACGCACTGTAAAAAAATCCATGAGTAACATACTTATATAAAGATTTATATAACATTGTGCAATAAATAGAAAGTAAACAGTTATATAAAATATATTTAAAAAAATAATTAAGTTATTTAATTCATTACCCTTGTCCAATTTTTTCCATTTTAGTGTATTTTCTATTAGGATCACCAACACTGACAATTGTTCGTAGTTTTTCTAAAATTTCTTCGTCTGTCATTTTCTTTTTTCTTTGCTGTTGTCCTGTGGCCCTTCTATGACAAAGAAATAAAAATCGGGCATGAGACATTATATTAAAATAATATATTTATGTTCACGTGAAAAGGCGTATATACCCGGTGTCGGTAGCCGGAGCGCCGTTGGCCGGCGGCGGCGCGGGTTGTGCGTGCGCGGGCAGCGCGGGCAGCGGCACGTGCGCGGGCGGCGTTTGTGCACCCGCTGGGTTCTTGTTACGGTCAAGCGCTGAACCGGTTTCTCCTCGGCTACAGATCTGATACAAAAATGAGATGACTGTGAATCTTTATTCATTAACTAATCTTGTCTTTGCATAACATTTCATTTATATCTTCATAGAATTTTCTCGAACGCCATTTTGATCCAGTGGCCACTAGACCTACGTGGCTAATAGATCAACCATAGTTATTGGATTTTTAAGACTTCTCAGTGACAGTCCCAGATCTGCGTGTGTGTGTACTCCTGTATCTCAGAAAGCACGTTAAGCCAACTCTTTCCGGTCGTGTTGGATTTGCCCTTCCGTATTATATGAGTGAATAGAATAGACAATAGAGAGGACATTCGTGTTTGTGCAGCTAGATGTGCTCTAAAAGTGTTCTGCCTTCTGTCATCGGCTAGGACGGCTTTAACAGATTTTGTAAATTAATACTTGATTTTATTAGTACGGATTTATGTTCAAAACTTACAGATTGCGTCGTAAGAGCAGGATGCGGCACGTGAGGCGGCGAGGCGGGGGCGGGAGCGGGCCGCGGGGGCGGCGCTTCCTCTTCCTCGATTGGCTTGGTATACTGAAAAACGCTTATTGTGTAACACTAGAATAAATTTAATTAACTAAACTACTCTTTTTAACTAACTTTAGTTCGAAAGTGAAAAGGCTATATGTATTTTTTAATTCATTTGTATGTTTTAAGCCATTACTTCATTAATTTATTTTAAGTAATAATACATACAATGCTCTTAGTGCGGTCAGGTCGCGAAGGAGGTGGTGGAGGCGGTTCTGGATGTTCCGTGTCTGTTGGCGTCGAAGAAGATGGACTACTAGACGACACTCTAGACACTGACGAACCTGAAATACAAAAACGAAGTTAAGCTGATGGTTTAAGGATATATTACATCAACAATTAGTTTCGAAACGAAAGAAAAGATTGAATTCATCAGAAAAAACATTACTTGATTTATCATGTCTATCTTTATAATGAATATCCAGAGAAGTTTTTTTTTTATGATGTTATTTAAATTATGTGACTGAGATGTACTTAATAAACGCAAATTTATTTATTATTATTGAATGATAGGCAAATATTAACATTTTCTATAATTTGCCTATCATTCGATTTCGTCACATCACAATCTGATGAGTCAGTATTGTCCACACACAACCTCTATTTGTATTTGTGTTATGTATTCATTAAAAAGATGTAAACAGGTATCATAACATACTACATTCTTACATACCTGAATGTGTTGTATGCATTTGTGCCGAGGTCATATATTTTGATGGCGGCGGTTGCGTTGCGGACGCATCGTACCACTTGAGTACGTCGAGAACTGCTTGCGGGTTACTCTTCTGCTCTTGCTTGCTGATGTTAGAGGCCATCAGCAACCTCGCCCAAGCCTCAGGCATACCCTTTATTGAAAAATATAAAAAGTTAAAATTCATCCTTTTATTGACATTGACATTAATTATATACAAAAGTATTTTTTTTTTATTATATTAAGTAAGAACTAATCATGCTTTTGATTAAGTGCTTTTTGAACAATGGTGAAATGTAAAAATTTTAAAAAAGAACGATTAAAATAATTCAAACAACTTATTGTTTAAATTCTTCACAAAAAGTGAATGTGTAAACAAAATTCATTTATAATAATAATCATCTATTCTAGTTGTAAAGAAATATGATTGCATGCTTAAATTTTTTTCTACAAGTTAAGAGAGTGTCCACATTTTTCAAGGAAAAATTAAATAAATAAGCTTATTTGAATATTATCAGTAGAACAAAATATCCTTGTGAATTACACACAAAAAAATATTATGTATATAAATTATTATTAAAATCATAAAAATATTGTACTTTTATATTCAATAATAGGAAGCAAGATAAAATATTTTAGCAACCAACCAGCAATTACTATGTGACCAATGAGAAAACTTATCACAATAAATAAACTATCACTAGGTATCCATTTGATTTCATAAATTTGTTTCGAGATCAAATTTTCCTAAAATTATTATAATAGATGTAATATTAACACACATAAATATAATAGCAAGGCAATACTATCAGCAATAACAGTCAATAAAATGTTTAATATTAAGTCACTGACAACATAATCAAATTTAAAATATAAGTATAGGAAAGAAATAGCGTAAAATGCACATAGATAGAACCTAAGCTATTACTTACTGTTATAGGCAGCTTGAAACAAAAGCGGCAATACAGGGAAATCGATTACTTGATTGTTGGATCCATAGTTAATACAAAAACAAAATATCCATACATTAAAAAACAGGTGACTAATTGTAGATATTTTTTAAATGAATACTCTAATTCCTCATTTTGTCTGAGCCAAAACAGCTATTTTTTATATTACTTTTTCTAATATGTACTCATTCACAATGACAAGACATGCATCTATCTATGACTGTGTAGAACATATTAAAATTAGCTAAACAAATTTAACTTGAATACTTTTATATACTCTAGTTCAAATTATTTGCCGTCTAAAGACAAAACTTTAAATAGGTCTAATCAATATTTCTACTGTGCTAATGATTTATCTTATTTTTTTTTTCACATTATATCTATCTCTGACTAATATACCAATAGGAAAGGAATAAAATTATATATTTTAATATTTATGCTTATATAAAAGGATAAGAAGCAAAGCTCATATGCCATGTGGTAAAGCTGGTAAGCTTTTTATAAAAGCAATGGTTTTAATAAATCCATTAAGAATTCTTCAGTTGCATGGAGTAAAAGTGCCTTGGTTGTATAATTGATTAAAATGAGTGTTTCGTGATATAATTGGGCTGGTGCACAAAATACAGAAGCATATTTGATCTTTACCCTTTCTTTAAGCTACTATAATATACTATTTTTAATAAATAACAATCCTTTATTTTGTTTCATGTAACAGCAATATATTAAAAGTAATGTTAAGTCCATAGTTTCCACAATCCTTTTACCTTGAAAAATATACTGAAATCTTAAGTTATAAAGAAGTAATTTGTGACTTACTGTGAATTCTCCTGTGACTGCATCAAATCCAACGTGGACAGTATGTTCAAAATTAGTTGGATAACTAATATTTGGCTTGTTATCATTGTGTGCTGTACTTTTAGAACCTTTTATCTTAGCTTTTAATGTTTTCTTTTTTCTATCACCACTGTCATCAGGTTCTGAAAATAATAAACAATTTTTATATTGCAGTCTTTAAGAAATCCATCAAGCTTTTTCATAGAACACTATTTATCACACTGAAATAGATTAAAGTCATTGATAGTAAATAAAATAAACTATAGATATTCCAGGACTGCTCTGACTCATGTTAGTTACTAAGAATCAGAGATGTTTAAATACATTACATGTGTCCATTGTTTCACTTGAATAATAAATTTAAATAAAAGGGATACTGAGTCACTATTTTGACTTGGCAGTGTGTTAATGATTTTAGATTACCTTTTGGCAAAGGCCTCATATCAACCGAAGCTACAGAATCACCCCTGTCTGTTGCTCGATTGCTGGTTAAGCGCACTGGTGGCGCAGGTGGTTTATCTTCATCACTAGACATTGTGTATGCTTATTCTCGTCCTAAAATGTAATATAAATCACATAGCTTCATAGCGAATAACACAAGCACATTAGTACAAATCGCTTAATGCTCCTGTTTGAAGCAAATACTTATAGACATTAAAATATCAAACAGCTGAAATAAAAAACGAGTAACATAACAATATCCCTAGTATTACTCATGGACGCGCCCCGCAAGGTTTGCAACTACGACAAAACTGGACTCCTTGACGACATTTCCTTACCTATAAAATATTGAATAACAATAAAATACGCTACACGTTGTATTAGAAGCTTTTATTTACATTTCAACTTATTTTACCACTCAAAGTAGTACACTTTTACTGATATTTGAAATAACTTTCACAGTTCACACACAAAACGACAGCAGTGATGACTAGAGCCGCCATTTATAATGTAGTACATATGTACTCTGTGGCTGGCTGCCTGCCATTACAATTCACATTACAGTTTGTCTATTTTCAGGTTTTATTCATGAGAAAATGTATATATATAATTTATTAGTTGATAAAAAATTCAATATTTATGAATCACACGGTAATTTACAAATAAATTGAAGTTAGTTCATTTATGAATTATCATATAGAAAACATACGTTATGATTATATAAATTTAATTGATGTTTAATGCACTTGTTGATAAAAAACAATGATTCATAATATTTTAAACCCCTATTTAATATTTTAGTTATGACATTATAAATAAAATAACTTTAATTTTAGTTTATTATTAAAATTGTAAGATATTTAGTAATATTGTATTGAGAAACATTGATAAGGTGCACAACATTTAAGATAGTATTAGCAGTAACTTTTTGGGAAATGGAAATATTTACGTAAATATGAATGGATCAATTTTTATTATAATTTTGTTTAAATTCAGTAATCTGTGAAAATTTTAGCCATTGACAGATTTAATCATTTGATTTTGACATGATTACGCATTCCTTAGAATTTGCGATTTAATCATCAAAATAATGTCTATTTATTGTTATAAAATAATATTATATATCCTTTAAGTAAAGGGGAGTTAATTGTTTTACGTTAAGTGTTTAAAAATGCAATAAACATTTTTAATTTATTATGGATTCTGAAGTGAAGGTAAGTGAAAGAATATATTGGTATTGTAGTAAAATGAATACGTCAGATTTCCAATATATAATGTTTATCATGTTCACTCGCAGAACCAAAGTAGTAGTGCCAAGAAAAGTCCATTTGATGATCTCAACAGAGACGAACTAATAGCAAAATGTAAGGGTCTACTGGTCATAGCCCAAAAAGCAAAACATGCTAAAGCAGGTAAATAAATGTGTATATTGTGCCCTAAAGGAAATATTTATTGTAAAGCTTAAACAATATTTTTGTTTTTAGAATTACAAAATGAAATTGTTCAATATAAAACTCAGCTTGAAAATAGTGAAAAAGAGAGAAAAACTAAAGAAGATAATCTACAAACATTGCAAGAACTTGTTGATTCCTTGACGGAACAAAAATTGACATTTATTACTGATATTGATGCAGCACAGAGTAAATTAAGAGGTCTGACCGCTAAATGTAATCAATATGAGGAGGAATTAAACAAACAAAAAGATGATTTAACTTTTAAAGAAAATAACCTTGCTATTGCTTCACAAAAACTCTCAGATCTCGATAGTGAGGTGATTTCACTTAAAAGGCAAAATAAAAGGCTTTTGGATGAAAATGAACAACTTATTACCCAGCTCACAGAACTTGAAGCAAGGACTGAAGTGTTCAATCAAATTGGCCTTCAGCAGAGGGATCAACTACAGATTTTAGAGGACAAAGTTCAACAAGGTAAATTAAAAATTGTTAATGAATTTTACAAAATGTTATTTCACTATATATTAATCCTAAGTATATAGTCATCCTATTCAACCTGCTAAGAAGTAAATTACTAGAGTATACTCTGGTTTAAGAAACTAATGGTTTCAAAAGTTAGAAAATACTTTAATTACAATGAATAATTTATGTTCTGGGATAAAGATGAATCCAAAAATATAAATTTATCACTTATTCTTTATAGTATATAAACATACATACAAAATTAGAACTATATTTATATCTCAGGACATGATATATATCTTTAGACAAGTATTTGAAATTATATAAAAAAATTGATGCATAATTAAACCAATAAAAATGTTTCAGATGATACTTATCAAACAAAAATAGAAGAACTGAATCACAAAATTCAACAACTTGAAAAAAAATTAAAAGAACCTGTTAATGTATCTAATGAGAAAGAGATTCAAGACCTACAAACCAAAATAGGTGAATTAACAAATTTATATGAAGCTGAAAAGACTAAAAAAGAAAAAGCAAACATTAAATTAAGAAGTTATAAAGATAAAATTCTTAAATGTGCTAATTGTATCAATCAATTAAAGAATTCTAGATTTATTTTAACAAAAACTGTAAAAGAATATTCAGAAAATATACCAAAGTGGCAAAATGAAATTATTAAAGCATCTAAAGTTCTTGAAAATCAAATGACTGAGTTGAATAATGAAAATGTTATTTTGAAAGATAAACTTCAACACAAAGAAAGAGAATTAGAGGACGTATCTGCATCTAACAGTATTCTGATGGACCAAACAAATCAACTAAAAGTTGAAATAAATACATTACAAATGAAGTTGTTAGATATTGAACAACAATTATCAAAATCAAATAATTCTAATGTTGAATTGAAAGTTATTATTGATGACTTAAAGTCTAAAGATGTGGGTGAAAATTTAAATCAACAAATTGATGAAAATAATTTACTTAAAGAAGAACTTAACAACTTACATTTACAAATAAGTTCTGTTACTAATGAATCAAAACAGCTTGAACTTAATATTGAAAAATTAAAGAAGGAAAATTCAAAACTAAATGAACTATTAGAAATTAATAAAAACTTTGAAGAAGCCCAGCAAAAAACTGCTCTACAATTGAAAGCTTTAGAATCTGAAAAAGATATTTTAGTTAAAGAAAAACAGAATGCGAAAGATGCTGTTATCGATTTGGGACATCAAAAAAAAATGTTAAAGGATCAAATCACTAAAATGAAAAACGAAATTCAGGATTTAAAGAGACTTACAGAAAGTCAGACAGCCGAAATTAAAAAAATTAATGACACATACAAACTAGAAAAAGATCCCATCGTAAATCAACTTAAAAATGAAACAATTGCTTCAAAGGAAAAGTATGACAATTTAAAGAAAGAATATGATAATTTACTTGATTTGAATGGGCTGCTTCAAGAAGAAGTTGAAACATTAAAACTCTCTCTGGAACAACCAAAAGATGACGCAGAAAATTTATCAGACTTAAATGTATCATTACAAGCAGATATTGTTAAGTTGGAGACAAAACTTTCTGCATACAAACAAGAAAATGCTTCACTTTTGCTCGAAGTTAAAGAAACACGTAGTAAAGTAAAAGAGTTTGATAATCTTGTAGCAGAATATGAAGATGCAAAGTCTAAACTAGTTGGTTATAAGACAGAAAATGCAGAGTTGCTCAATGAAATGAAAGAAATAAATCAAGTTCTCAAAGAGAGAGGAGAAGCTATATCGAAACTTCAAAAAGCAGTATCAGAAATGGAGAGGCTTATAGAAACTTTAGAGAAAGATAAAGATATCATCAAGGAAGAAAGAGATAGCTTACTGAAAAAAAATGAGAAATTGGAGGGTGATTTAAAAAATGTAAAAGAAAATACTTCGAAAAATAATGAAGCTACAGAGACATTATTAAGTGAAAGGGATAATGCATTAAAATCTGTTGAAGAAAAAGATGCTATTATTTTAGCATTAAAAGAAGATTTAGAAAAATTAAAGCAACAAGCTTCCAGCTGTAAGTTACTGTTTGTCTTTATAATTCCATCAGTTACAATTTTTTAAAGAATTTAAAATTATCATAAATATGTTAGTCTCATTACCTTATTTCTTTTATATAATTTTTGTATACTAATGACATATTTAGTGGTAGTGCTTTGTGCACTACTGTCAAAGTAGATACTCGTTAAACATTCTACTGTCAAACTCATTATTATTGTGTTCTAGCCTGAAGGGTAATTGAGCTAGTGTGACAGGCACAAGGGACATAACATGTTACATCTCAAGGTGGTGCATTGGCAATATAAGTTAATATTTCTTACAGTACCAATGCCTATGGGCGGTGGTGACCACCTACCATCAGGTGGTCCATAAAAAAAAGTAAAAAATCTTTTCATAATTCTTATATTTAATAATGATGTCCAATTCATGTCATCTTAATTTATAATGTTAAAACTTATTTTATATTCCATAAAGTTTATAATGTCACTTTACCCTAGCTGTTGAACTACCAAATGAAGATATGTCTACATCAACTATTTCGAGAGCAGAGGATCATAGTCGTATGAGAGAATTAGATGACTCATTCGAAGATAAGTAAGTAATCGTTTATTTATTTTTTAATCTTATAAAACAATAAAAAGTTGCATACTAAATGAAAAAAATTTGATTATATTTTCGAAATTCATTTTTTGTACTTGTAAAATTATAAAGAAAAAAATTTTCATTTGCATCTGCACATGACAGCACCTGTCGAGCACATTTATATTATATTATATTGATATTGTTTTCAAGCGCATTTTTTTTTTAAATTATTTTATAATAGAAATTCAAAAATTGTGGTGTCATCATAATTGGACGTCCCTTATTACAGGTACACAAAGTTGAGAATGTTTGCTTTAAAACTTAAAAAGAAACTGAATGAAACAACATCACAACTACAATCGTCTGAACAGGAGAAAACGAAATTGAAAAAGTTTATAGCTGATAATAATTTAGATAGTGAACAATGTCAGAAGGACCAAGATGTAATTGATGGTCCTAAAATGAAAGAAGTGAGTGAGTCGCAAAAATCGAGTAACATTGACTTGGAAGCTAAAGTGAAAAATTTAACTGCAGATTTAGAGGCTTCTGGCAAAATAATTGCAAAGTTAAAGGAATTAGAAGGTATACCATTTAAACATTGTTTTATATCGATCTTTTGAAATCTTTGTTAAATAAATTTTAATTATTATGGTGATGAAAATATAAAATACTTCAGTTTAGTTACATCTAAAATATAGTTGATAAAACCTTTTTTTTTTATGGTTTAGCTGAATTATTGACAAAGAGTCAGCTATTATCTTCTGAAATTGAGGCTCACAAAGTTACAAAAGGACAGCTAGAAAAAGCTATAAAGGATGTGAAGAAGAAGAATGTCCTAAGTCTCGAGATGGAGGATTATGAACGATCAATGAAGGAGCTTACAACGAAAATGGAGGATAATAAGAAAAAGATAATACAGGTAAAGAAAGATAATTTAGCAATAGTCATATCATTAATGTAAGTTTTTATTTAGAAATTATAAACCTATTTTTATATTTTTAGATGGAATCAACAATTGATATGCAAGAAGGAACAATAACAGCAATGAAAACTCAGATAAAGTTACTGGAGGAACAGATAAAATCAGAAGAAACACAAAGTAGACTCCTGAAAGAGGAGTTACAGCAAGCAATTGAAGACAGTAAAGAAAAAGATAATGTAGTGAACCAAAAGAAAGACATTATAACAAAACTAATGCAAGATCTAGAGGATGAAAAAAGGAAAAACGAGGAAGCTGACTTAGAAATGACAGCTTTATTAAGCGAAAAAGAAAAAATAATTATGAACTTCGGCGACGAAAAGGCAGAGATGAATAATAAAATGAAAAAACTGGAACTAAGATGCGCAGAACTCAATGAAAAATTAACGATTACAAACATAGAACTAGCAGATTTGAAAACGGAATATACTAGTTATAAGGTATTATTCGTATGTATGATTTTCTGTTTTTAGTTGTTATCTACTCTTATCTATCGAAACTTTATAACAAATCAGGTGCGGGCTCAAGCTGTTTTACGGCAAAATCAAACAGTCGACAAAAGTCAAGAGGAGCAATTAAAGGAAGATGCCGCTGCTCTGAAAACCCAAGTCGAATCGCTAACTCAGAGGCTCTCGTTAATGGAGTAAGTCTTCACTAACTGAACTACAAAGTTTTATTGCGCACTTTCTTTGTTATTTAACATTATTTGCGTTCACAGGGAACAATTGTCGGAAGTGACGACGGAGGCGGAGAGCGGCCGCAAGAGGTTGGCAGAGGCGAGCGCGGAGACGGCGCGCGCGCAGCAGCGCACGGCGCGCCTGCAGGCCGACCTCTCGCGCCTCTCGCACCAACTGGATTCCGAGAGGTCGCAGCATAAGGTTCAGGTAATTAGTACCTAATTTTATATATTTGAATGGTTGATCTGAGTTTTCTGGTCAGTTTGTAATTGTAAATAGGTAAATATATTCTTAAACTAAAAAAAATCATCGACAATCAACTACCTGTAATAGAATGTTTGAGTAATGTGTATTTGAAGGTAGTATTTAAATATTCAAGCTTTAACACATTAATAATGTTCTTACTGTGTTGTTTAGATTTCAACATTAACGCAATGCTACAAGTCACAGATTAGTGACCTTGAAGCAAAATTGCAAAGGGAGACCGATACATTAAAGAAACAGCTTACTCATTTACAAGATATGATGAAGGCCGGGAAAGCTGACGAAGAAACTAATCGCGCTAAATACATGATCCCCGTGATCCCCAAGGAGGAGGGAAGTGACAGTGAGCTTGATATCAACGTATCTCTCATACCTAGAGAGGAGGGAGAGGTAAGTGTTCAAATTAACTGTAAGTGTATTGATTAAATAATCGGACTAGAAGTAAGGATTAGGAGAATACAATTAAATCTTATATAAGTCGTGAGAGGGTAGACTCCATCCCAATTTACCACTTAAATCTTTATTTTTTATTTATTATTTTGTAAAGCATATGCATATGACAATATTTTATGATTATGCTATGACCCACCAAAGTTGTAATAATTGCAAATGACATTTGACGCGGGTGATTAGTTTGCGCAAAGCAATATGGCATTCTAAAGGTAAGATTTTATTCCATTTAATTTCTCTTAAATTTTAGGGCTCTGAAGCTGCGCCATCTCCCCCGTTGTCGAAGTCATTCCTTTCAAGTGGTAACAGGAGGTCACCCGTGCCTTTAGAGAGACTTCTAGAAGAAGGCGTGCCTGACAATGACACCCTCGATACCTCATCTCTCTCTCTCACTTCTGAACAAGAAATAACAGAGCTAAGGAGGAAGGTTCAAGCTCAACAGCAAAGGTAAAGTGAAAATTTTATATAATTATTCAAAGTTAATTCTTAGAGTTGTTTGCGTAAATGTTGTGTCGGTTCTAGGAAAATAATACTCGTTCGTCATAAAGCTAATAACATTACCTGCTCCGCTAGTCATGTAGCCAGGTAATAAGCTGATGTTCCTGTGGGTTTGGGTCCAAATTGTTCGGGTACTGATACTTTTAGTACTGTATTTGCGAATGTAGTCATTTTCTGATATACTCAGCATTTACACTTCTCGACTCGGAAACCTCATAAAGTCGCTGGTCCGGTGCCGAAACTTTTCTGACCATGTCGTTTTACCGGTAAGAGGCATTATGAACGTACGTAACGGAGAGTGTATAGTACGACACAAATTTGATGTAGCATCGGAAAATGCAATGGAATGAAAATAAAACCGATTACTGCCGATTTACACAACCAATAGAAATAGCTCCCTATCGCGCCATTCGACGCTATTCGTCGCTATAGATTCACGCGTCAGGGAAACCAAGTCTATGTAAATCGACGTGTCAAATTGACAAATATATTATGTCATTATGATATTACAAGCTATTACGTTTGTGCAAAGATCATATTCGCGTGAGAAATAAATATTGATAATTTGGGCTAGCGTACTTAATTCGGATGTGATCGGTTATACGAATTTTGCCGATGCGACATCTAAGTTGTGTCGTACTATACCTGTGTTTGCGCAAACATTAACGTTGACAACTCTGTCACTCGAAGTGTCCATTGTTACGGATGGGTGTGGTATGAGCGGCTTTCGTTTGGCAGAGTGAAGCACGTGACGGAGCTGCTGTCGGAGTCGGAGCGCGAGTGCGCGCGTCTGGGCCAGCTCAGCGAGCTGCTCAAGGGCGAGCTGCGCCGCGTGCGCGCGTCCGCCGGCAACGCGCACAACACCGAGTACGTCAAGAACGTCACGCTCAAGGTCAGTGCCCCTACGACACGTCTTATTATATTATGATTTATGTATATCAACATTTAAAACATATAAATATATTGTTACCGAAAATGATAAAAATTTGAATTTTATATTTCCGCACAAAGAAAATCATTCTAATATTTTAGTGTGTCTGAGTGAAGTAATTTTAATTGATTTTGTTCGAAACTACTATTAGCAAGTGTTGTAGTACTTTTATTTATATTTTTGGCGGTTATCTATCTTTTTTAATACTGTCCTTTTTCTAATAGTTTCTGACGCTGCCACCGGGAGATGAACGAAGTCGTTTGGTTCCAGTTCTGCAAAAGATACTAACTCTGTCTTCAGACGAGACACACAAAGTACAAGCAATCGCTAAAGGTACAAACTATGTTTATTTATTGAAATAGAACTAGTTATAACGGATTTGAATCGCGTATATTAATTATTTTTGACATCCCGACGTTTCGAGCACTTCACAGTTATTCAAATCCGTTACAACTAGTTTTATTTCAATGTGTAATAATCGCGAAAATTTAAGACAACATTATTTGTATATTTATATTATTAGTATTATGTCTTATCACGCTTAGGGCTGAATTTAGTACTTCTGATGTCTTATACGCCAATTATATATTGCTGACCATATATACTCTGTAGAGCAGTAGAAATATAGAGCTACTAAATCTAAAAATCTCATCATTTTTCTGCGTAGGCCCGACCCTAACCGGCCTAAGTTATATTCTCTTACTTATTAAAGCTCATAATGCCGTTGTTCTTGCCACTGGTGCCAAATATCTTAAAATGAAAATTGGAGATCGAATTTAAATTTAAAACTTGGTATTCTTTATAGAAAAGTTTCATTTTGAAGCTTTATTAAAAAAATTCTTTATTAGACTTTAAGGCTTTATTAGACTATGATCAATTTTTATGTTTTATATATACTCATATCACCGTACAATCGTAAATACCGTTATATTATTATCTATCTCGTGAAATTGTAGACTGTTGATAGATTGATTTAATTTTATCAAAATAATAAAGAAAATATTGTTTTGTTCTTACTTAAAAAAAAAAAAACTTTTTTTTATTAGTATAATTGGTCAAAACCTAAATTTGTCTCTTTTAGGATTTCAGACGATAGCCAACTTTACTTAATTTATTGTTATAAGTTTTTAGAGCAGTCTTAGCGGTTGCACATTAACACAATGCAATAATTTAAAATATATTAAATAATTTCTTTGTTTCAGGTCATGATCCGAATCCGAGTAAAGGCTGGGGCAGCTACCTGCCGTGGCCGGGAGGAAAATAAGACCTGCTTTCTCAAGAGTCCAGTTTTAAGAAATGTCTGTGATTAAAACATTTTGATATCAGTCCTTTGTGACATTTCATTGAAAAATTGTTAATAAACCAACAGCTTAGCAAGTATTCATATTACAACCATTTATAAATACTTAATAATTACCTAATGCATAGTTAGTGAAACGAGGTCACATTTACTTAAAACATTCATACCCACATCTATTGTTAAAATATTAATAGAAATATTTATAGAAGACTTATAGAAACTTTTTATAGATGAATGCGATTTTGATTTTTCTATGTAATTCAATACATTGAATTTAAAATTGTATATCACATATATATATTGATGTTATTTCATTACAGTATTCAACTTAAAGCAGTTATAACATTCCATCGCATTTGTTTATAAATAATTTTATATTATGGTTTTGTTAATTATAATACTTTTTATTAATATATATAATTATTATGCTTGCATATAAAATATTTTCGAAATAGGCTTTTATTTATTGTCATTTAAACCAAAAGTGCATGCAAAATATCAGTTGAATTGATTAACTAGATGGAAACAGGTTTGTATACAATGCAGTATTCGACGCACATAAATTAGCAGGCTAATAAAATCGTGTAGAAATATCTTCAACTCATAACTATAACAAAATATGGTCTATGTAATTCGAGTTAGTGACAAAAAGGGCAAGGAAAATCACATCGTCAAAGTTTTTGTGTTTTATGTCAAAAAGAAAAACAACATAAAGGGGATGTCGGCCTTGAACAAGATACAAAACATCAAACGTATGGCAATTATTAGGAGTTTATAGAATGAAACATCATAACTTCATTTAACTCATACATATGAATATAAATTGTTAGATGTTATATTGTACTTACTATTAATAATGAAATATGTTTGGACATAGTCATTATAATTGTAGCCTACATAATGCCGGCCAAATGCAAGGCACGTTCTATAAATTTTATGACGGTTTTTCAATGATTTTTACGATAAAGATAATTGATTATTTCAAACAATCAAAGAATACATGGCGATTCAAATTTGATTCTTTTTTTTTAAGATTATAATATTTTTTTAGAATAATAATAACTATGTTATTTTATTCAGAATAAAATGTAATGGAATTAGCGAATATATTTTTTTTATTCTTTATAACACTTTAATATTTTTAAGTATTTGTTATATAATTGGCCTATGATGATAGTTTTATTTTTCATTTAATTTATTAATAAATTCAGTCAAGGATTGATAGGTAATATAGGTATGTGGTACGATTTTCATTAGCAATAAGAATGTTTTATGAATTTGATTATTATACAAATAATTAAATAATTTCAAAACATATTTAATTTTTTATTTGATCTGAAATATTCCAATGAAGTTAACATTTATATCATATTATAGAAATTAAAGAGCTAGTGCGGTATAATTGTATTTAGTAAGAACTTGAAGACAAAATAAAATTATTGCATTGATATTTATCCCTATATTATTATATTTTTTGAACTTCAAACAGTATATTTTATTATATTTGAAAGACGAACAAAAAAGGAGATATTTGCATTTCATGTTTTAACAAAATTTTTAAGTCCACACGCGACACACGATATTAATTAATATTTTTTTAAATTGTTATTGAGCTAATTTTGAATATTTTTTTATAACACTCATATTTTATATAAAAATTTCCCTGGCCATAACAATTTATAGTCTGTGACTAGAGAAGAAAATATGAACATCCGTTTTTCTATACGCGCTTATTTGCTGAAATAGTTTTTTTCTATCTATTTAATGATAGTTAGTATCAAATAAAATCTTGATTAATATTTTAAAAGTGGTTTTCTATAAAAAATAAACTGCATTCTCGAGTCAGAAAAATAAGGAACACATTTGATTTTATTGATTGCAATTCCCGGGTGAACTGCCATAGCGCATGCTTGAAAATCGCTAGGAAAATTCATCACTGCAGCTGCGATAGGTGAGTCTCTTCAAGTTTTTCTTTGTTATTAATTGTTCTTGCGGTGGAAATTAATACTGGTAAGTTAATTTGAATTACGAATAATCAAGGTATTAGTGGGGTTTCATTTGAAATTATATATTTATTCCAAATTTTATATCTATAACTTTACCGGTAGCCCATATTAATTACGCAATTTGATGTTTTATCTACTTCATTTATTTGTTCTCATGACTGAGTGAAAGCCGATTAAGTTGTGATTCATAATTAACATCTATTTTATAAACATACCATTTACCAAAAATATGAAACAGCGGAATCAATATATATTTTGTGCGCATCTTTTTTTAAAACGCCTATTTGGCCTTTGCGCTTTGCGTTATTATAAATATTTCATAATAGGATTATATGTTTTCTAAATTTAAACTCATGACAGTGTGCCCGTTTATTTTGTTTCCCCATTGTCATTGTTTTTATTGAATATTGCAACAGCTATGATAGGAAAAAAAATAAGTCAAGTAAAAATTTGACAGACAAAATATTTGCTGATTCGATTTCCGCACAAGATGGAAGCCGTAATTTTGCCGGCGAGACCATGTGCGATCTGACGATCTCTCCTGTACACATGCCACGTATTCCAATAGGCGACATGCAACTTCTAATTTTGCAAGTCGGAGCATGTCATTTGCAAATACATCTGTTTAAATGCATATAGTTTAGTCGGCTAAAATTAGAGTGTATGCACTCTCGTGATAATAAACTATGTGATTTCTTAGTCCGATGCGCAGTATCTCTAACGTTTAAAAAGTACAATATTATTATTAACGCTTACGTAAAAATGTAGTTTTAAGGCATTTTCATTGAACATTTTAAATCTGAAGCGTGTAAGAATGAAATTTATTTGGTTTGACGTTGACTTTCTTTAATGTCCATAGATGATACACCTACATAGGTGGTTCAAAATCGATCGGTAGTTATTACTAAAGATGTTTGTAGGTATGTTGTGAGAGTCAGTCGCGAAGTGTTCTATATTTGGGTGAAAGGCTGGCTGTATCGATGTCCCGGACGTCCTGCGCACGCCCGGAGCAGCTCGTCCCGGAGATTTGCTGCCAGTTCAATCGAAGCCTCCCACTTAGTGCATTCCAAAGTTGGGCAGTGCATTCGTTACTTGATTTCAACACTGTGATTATTTTATAAGTGATTACATTCAATTAACCGACCTTGTAAACGACTGGATTTATAAGGAAGGTAATTAAAGAAAGAGATTTTCCGAGAAATGAATTTGTCTTTGTTAGGTATATTATAATTATCAGACCTCTACTGATTGATGACGTTGATAGATTAATTTAAATTTACAATTTAATCGAAAGTTGTTTTCTGTATCGCTGTGCAGAAAAATATAAACGTATTAAAATATTCTCAAAGTTGTCAAGGTATTTTTTATTCAATTTAAAGAAAATAGGCGTTAAGGTCGTATTGATTTCTAATTTCCTGTTCCGGTTCCGTGGTTATTAAAATATTTATTCTTAACAAATCATCCGACATGTTCGAAAAATTGGGAAATATGTCTCTTACTTTATATTTCAATATTCATTCATTAGCTTACGTTGATTATAAAACCATAATCTTTCTTGTACCTATTCTTTTGTAGATTATTGTCAATAGAATATGTCTTTTTTTTCACGAAGTTTTAACTCTATCAGAATACCTATCGCATTGTATATACTTACAATTTTTAAATTGCATATGTTAATTGCATTAAAATATAGAAATGATGTATCCCATAACTTACGTAAACACCTACGCACTTACTAGACGCACTAGTAGACATACGCAAGGTCGTTGAGCAGCCGAAGTGTTGTATAATATTGACTTTAGAAGCACGAACATACAACCCGCTGTATTGTGCAGTTATGATAATAATGCCGCATTAGGCCAATGCGCAAAAATATTAGATGACTTTCAAAAAATTTATGTAACCCAAACGCCTATAAGCAATTTAACTAAAGGCTACTTTATAAGCTGTTAGTATTGTAAGAAGCTATGTTATGGATGAATAAAAATAAATTGAGTATTTTTACTTTTATTAGTATCTAAAACCTGTAAACCTTATCAGGGACTGTTACTTATTAGTCGCCCTATTAAATCATTGTTACCTTAATTATTCTTTTTTATATATATAGGTATCTACGACCTAATTAAAAAGTTTAAAAATGCTGTTCGACGGTATTCTTAATACTTATTTTGTTCATTTATCAGATCTTAACTGTTGAAATCGCGCAATCAAAACCAAAATGGGTAAGGAAAAGACGCACATTAACATCGTCGTAATCGGCCACGTCGACTCTGGAAAGTCGACCACCACCGGCCACTTGATCTACAAGTGCGGTGGTATCGACAAGCGTACAATCGAGAAGTTCGAGAAGGAGGCGCAGGAAATGGGCAAAGGTTCATTCAAGTACGCTTGGGTAAGATTTCTTTCAAGAAAAATGCAAGTTATGCTTTCAATGGAGATATATTTACGATCGTTACATACCCGCAGGTGTTGGACAAGTTGAAAGCAGAACGCGAGCGTGGTATTACCATCGACATCGCCCTGTGGAAGTTCGAGACCGCTAAGTATTATGTCACCATCATCGACGCGCCCGGTCACAGAGATTTCATCAAGAACATGATTACTGGAACTTCCCAAGTACGTTGTGCGACAACATAAACGCAATAGGAATATGCAAAAATATCGTTATTATGTATCGTTATTTTGTTTCGACACAGGCTGATTGCGCCGTGTTGATCGTGGCGGCCGGTACTGGAGAGTTTGAAGCCGGTATCAGCAAGAACGGACAGACGCGTGAGCACGCTCTGCTTGCTTTCACGCTCGGCGTCAAGCAGCTGATCGTGGGCGTTAACAAGATGGACTCCACTGAACCGCCGTACCACGAGGCGCGTTATGAAGAAATCAAGAAGGAAGTGTCTTCTTATATCAAGAAGATTGGTAAGTTTTCATAAAACCTTTTGTATTTTTTAATGATTGGAATAATTAAGTGATTTATTAATAAACCTACTCGAGTTTACTTTTACTTTTTAAAACTATATTTACTTATATATTTTATATCATAGATAAATTAACACGAATTGTATACATTTATTGCCTAAACGCTTATTTCGATCATCTGTATCGTCTTATAAACATTGGGCTATGGATTCAATTGAAATAGTACTTGATAAATATTCTGGGAGTGACTAAGTATTCGGTTAAAGGCTACAACCCGGCGACGGTGGCCTTCGTGCCCATCTCGGGCTGGCACGGCGACAACATGCTGGAGCCGTCCGACAAGATGCCGTGGTTCAAGGGGTGGACCATCGACCGCAAGGACGGCAAGGTCGAGGGCAAATGCCTCATCGAGGTCAGCAGCGTCATTCAATCGATATTTTTATTAGTTTTTGTAACTAAATTATTTTTGGAACGGGACAAATGCAGACCTAGGGGTGATATATTGATTTTTGGCTTAAGTTTATATAAATGGCTTGGGCTCTCTTATGGACGTTCGAATAATTGTATGACATGGTTCAGGCTCTGGACGCGATCCAGCCTCCCTCTCGTCCGACCGAGAAGCCTCTCCGGCTGCCCCTGCAGGACGTGTACAAGATTGGCGGTATCGGAACCGTGCCCGTCGGCCGAGTCGAGACCGGCATTCTGAAGCCAGGTGAGGGACGAGTACTCGATAGGGATGAGATACAGCTGAATAGTTCTATGAATGCCGTAAAAATAATTGACAATTGTATTGATTAGGCATGGTGGTCGTATTCGCCCCGGCCGCGATCACCACCGAGGTGAAGTCCGTGGAGATGCACCACGAGGCGCTCCAGGAGGCCATGCCCGGAGACAACGTGGGCTTCAACGTGAAGGTAAATACGTCACGACTGTTGCACATACACGGTCGATATAATAATAATAATAATAAATACTCTTTATTGTACACCAATAATAAAAGACAAGGCAAATGGGTAACATGTTGAGTAGATGTACAAAGGCGGTCTTATCGCTACGGTAGCAATTTCTTCCAGACAACCTTTGGGCATAGGATTGAAAAAAAAAATGGAAGCGGTTTGGAGGCGATATATTTCTTGAAAGGAAACTAATAATTGTATTAATCGGTTTTATTTCATCGAAAGTAAATAGAATACAATTAGCCTAATGGTGCAATTATAATTCAGTAGAAGTCACTATCTCGGTGATTACGTAAATTCATTCGTTATAAATTACCGTCATTTGATACGAATGCGATTTATTTTTGTTACATTTGGTATGTTTCTGTTAGATAGACATTTTGATTTTGTAATAAATAATGATGTTCGCGACAGAACGTGTCGGTGAAGGAGTTGCGCCGCGGCTACGTGGCCGGAGACTCCAAGAACTGCCCCCCTAAGGGAGCCTCCGACTTCACTGCACAGGTTAGTTTCATTATCAAACAATCGCTTCGATTTTAATACAACTGTATACAAATGTACTATATTGCTTATGAAGGTTTAAAGTATTTAGAGCTGTACCCAACATTCTTCTCGGAATAAAATAATCTCAGAATATCTTTGATCCCATGAGATAAGCTGTACAGTAAATGCATAAACATTTGAGTGCTTGCTTGTTAATCCGAATTGAATCCGCTGTCCGTATGAGCTAACAGTTACAGTGAAAACTAATCGCACGACATTAAACATTATTGTGATTAACTTATTAACGGTTTTTGTTCGATTAAAATCGTATAACGACGCGTTACAACACGACTAGCGATTATTAATTATAGAGACGGGTTTCAAGTTTGTATGAAATTCATAATCGGCGTGCAAACTTGTTTTCGATAAACATATTAGATACCGACGTCTTGGTCAATGATTGGTCTTGCGCAACGAATTGCCTCGCCGCCGAAACACCTGTTATACCTAAAGATAATACTCTAATCTACGAAACGTAAACAAATAAAAAACAACAATTACTTGCTTAGTTACATCTGTCACATGTAGGACTTCGTTTTTTTATTGAGTAAGAGATCTGACGCGTTTGGACCACTACAATAGCAATTGACGCTGTAAGAAATATAAAGCTTCTTTATATCACGAATGTGCCCCCAGCCTTGCAATATCCCTTGTGCGGATAGTTAACTCTTTAAACCAAACGCAACAATGCTGAATATAGTTGTTTGACGGAAGAATATCTGACGATTGGGTACCACCAACCCAATCGGGCTTGCACAAACTCTTGCTACCACCAAGTAAAATTGAGTTATGTACTCATAGCAATTAAATACAAAGTATTATGTAATAGTATTTTGCGCTTACATTTCCCAATTCACGTATTACGACCACACTGAAATTAACTTATATTTTATCAAATTAATTTCAGTAATACTTTAATAATTGAACAAGACTGAAAGTCATACTAAATTTTTAAAGTAACACTTGTGAAAGAGATAGCAATATAAATCTTTTGAAAAAAAATAATAATTTCAGCATTCGGCGGCCTTGTTACAGTTTTATCACAATATGTTATAGATTGTATAAGAGTTACAATTGCATCGCAATAATTATAAATACGAGTTGCTTGCGGCATTGTATGTGTGAAATTAACTCTGTTTCTACTAAAACTATCGTAATGCTATTATTTTTCTTAAACTTTTTAAGTTTAAGAACTCACTTACCCATATATACTTTTATATAACCGTAAATTTGTCAATCAACGAATATAATGAAATTTATAATTTTAGTTACGTAATCTGTAAGTAACTCTAATGGCATTTAATACTTGTGTACCTAGTTCTTTATCTAACTAAACTTTAAAAATGGGTGAGAGTGAAATATTTAAAAACGTTAAATCCATAAAGGTAAAAAGTACCACATATAATTCTAAAATATGTGTCAAAGTACTAACGTCATACTTCTTTAAACCCGTGGTAAATGACTTGAGTCTTTAACCTAATTTGACGTAGGGCACGTAAACCTAATCTTTATTTAAAATCCCCTCATCTATGTTTTTTATACTCGAGTCTAGGGCTTCTTAAGGACCTTTCCAAACTACAATTTTATGTTCCCTAAATTTTTATTGGACAACATCTTATATGTAGCTCTTTTCAACCACTAGACTACTAAAGCCATATAAACAACATTTGTTATGGATATTTGAAAAAATGGCGCTGCTATGAGAACATTGGAAGTAGAGTGGACATAATTGGTTAAGTGGCGTGGTGTTGTATTATAAATTAAATATATTGATACAGTAGCGAACAAGAGCTTCCAAACAATTCGTATGGAATACGTTAATCTAAGATTTGTTTATATTTTTCTTTCTTCGATTGCAATAGGCTATAGGTATGTCAAGAGAGAATAAAAAGGGGTGTACATTTAACGAATATACGAATCAGCATAGGTTCCATCCAGGTTTTACAGGCCCTGCTCGTACGCAATAAGCAGGTATAGTCGAGAAAACTCAATACAAGTTGCATTGCACGTTGTCAATTCGCTATAGAATTCTATGGTCCACTGTGATACCCGAGAATCAGCTATTCAGTTTGTTTCATTAATATTCTATTTTAATTTATGCAATAATGTTAATTAACTTTATCACAAAAAAATGTCTGCGTTGGCACTATGTCAGGTGCGTGTCAGAGCTTGAGATTGCTCAATACATAATATTTCAACTGTGTAAATATTATATTCACTAAGTTGAATTTTCATAGATTTAAATATTTTATAATGTGTGTAACAACTGTATACTGGCAAGATACAAAATGCTGTATATCCGTAACCGCCGTTTATTCAAACGAAATACCTTCATAACTTACAATCTAAAATCCCAAGAATCCTGGAATATAATTAAGCATTTGATAATAAATTCTTAAGCGTTGTTTACATAAGTTGTCGGAGTATCGAGTACATGATAAGGGCGTACGCAGGTGATAGTGCTGAACCACCCGGGGCAGATCAGCAACGGCTACACGCCCGTGCTGGACTGCCACACGGCGCACATCGCGTGCAAGTTCGCCGAGATCAAGGAGAAGTGCGACCGCCGTACCGGTACGCATACACGATGCCTTTATATCCACATAGTAACATTTCACTCTACAATTGTTCTTTTTTCGTATAATATCAATTCGCCAAACGAAGATGATATTCGACGAAACTCCTGTCAGTTAAGAAAAAACTTAGAATGAAAATCTTCGATTGATACTATTTTAATAATTTTCGACATTGAATCTGCGATCTTTGGTTTCGGCGAATGATATCAGAAGCGATTTCATGCATTAAATTGAGATAACGTTCTTTTATTCTACTTTTGCATTCAAGTTAATATTAATAAACGAGATCGAAATTCAAAATTATAAAAAACCTGCCTGGTTTTTGTGTATAATACACAGTAGGTTCGGCCCATAATAATGCCGTGAGGTCACTTTTAGGCAAGACTACTGAAGTGGAGCCGAAGTCGATCAAGTCGGGAGACGCGGCCATCGTGACGCTGGTCCCGACCAAAGCGCTCTGCGTCGAGTCGTTCCAGGAGTTCCCTCCGCTCGGCCGCTTCGCCGTGCGCGACATGCGTCAGACCGTCGCCGTCGGCGTCATCAAGGTAACGTGCACGCACACGCACACACAAGCACACACACGCACACACACGCACACACACATACACGCTCACACACACACACACGGACACACACACACACACACACACACACACACGCGCGCGCACACACACACACACATGCACACACACGCGCACACACACACGCACACACACACGCGAACACACACACACAAACACACACACACACACACACGCACACACACACACACGCACACACACACAGGCGCGCACACATACACACACACACACACACACACACATGCAGAACGAATTAAAAATTATAAGCACATACAAGGAATGTCTAAATAATGCTATAATGTATAATAAAGGTAAAGACTTCGCAACGAGTTGCTTATCAACCTACGTTGTCGAAAATCGAATTCGATCAGAACGACATAATTAGACAAGTGTAATCTTCATATGTCTTCCGGCGCTCCTTTTGTAACACTAGCACGTATTTAATATTTGATATTATTATTACACTGCATTTGTCTTGACGTTACTACTTACTCAATGACCTTTGTGAATGATTAGCTCTAATGCTCTTCTCTAACCATAGACTGGCATGGATTATGGGCTTGTAATTCTAATAAGTACGAGACATATTACCAGTAAAACGTCGTATGCCCAATCCAATAAAATACATTTATTTTGTTTCAGAGTGTAACCTTCAAGGAGGTCACTACAGGCAAAATCACCAAGGCCGCCGAGAAGGCCCAGAAGAAAAAATAACTATGGGGCACTTCAACGAACAAATCGCAGCTGGTAGCCATCTCCCGCAGCGCTGCGAGCCCCTCTCCCTCAACCACTTCCCCTACCAGACCCATCCCCAAGCCCGGCTTCCTGTCGATTCCCGAGGCACCCCTTCTTCCAGCCCACTCTCCTCGAGATGTATGTGTATTTTGGGATGCGGAGAGCTCGTTGGAGTCCGAAGCGGAAGACGAGTTTCCCCCGCCCTGCCCCCTCAGTAGTGTCCCCTCAGCGTACTCCCCCCATCGGAGCTTCTTCAGTGGTGACATCGACATCCCCGACTCGTGCATTTATCAGAACAAGATACTCAAGTTTATTCGTTTTAGTTACTATTACATGTTAAGTTTATGTATTTGTGCTTATTTTAGGCGTAAGTTACTCACCAAGTCTGAGTTTCCGTACTCTCGTTACGTTTTATTTTTCCATCGCAAGGAATTCAGGAGGAAAGGCGCGAGAGACGAAATTGAATCTTTAGACCTTATTGATCGCGTGTCGTTGATATTCGAGATTCTATCCTATCAATGTCTCATCACGAAAGTACTTAAGTATATATTCTCGACTCTGTTTTTGGTTTTCCTGGGTTGTTTGGTTCGTATGCTCTTTGATTATGTTACCTGTCCCGCTCCCGAGAAAAGCGAATTCGACGATTTATTACAGCATGACGACGTAATTTTAAATACCTAGTTTTGTCATAAAGTTATGAACTTATTTAAGATGAATCTTTTCCATACTTCAGTAGGTAAAAATAAAAAGTTATTTTCTTAAGATTGAACATGTGTATGTAAGTAGAAGATAAACATCAGAGTGTAGAAATGAGGGCAGTCAGTTCTAAACTGGCTGCCCATAGTTGATTTTAGACGTATGTTATAAAGCGTTAAGAACGTTTTGATAGAAATTGAGGAATTTGTAAAGTGAAATGTAATTTCTGTTCCTAGTTGAAACTATACCCTTATTTTATAAAATTAATTTGCCTGTTTACGGTAAAGACGCAAAGGTTTAAACATTCAATTTGGATTTCCATAACTGTTTAGATTTACATAGGTACGGAGAGAACTCAATCTTATTAAGCTAAATGTATCTTTGTAATTTTTTCAATAATTTTGTAAAGACCTTGATCCTGATAAACCAATAAAGAAGCTACTGGTATCGATAATTTTATTTCAAACGTCAAATAACCTAGCATGATGCGCTCGCATCACAGTTCCCATCCACTTCCAATTACATACTATCGTTAGTTTTCATAGCTTGGAGCCATCGCCTCATTAAATTGTAGTTTGTTTCATTGACAAACAAAAATGTACGTTGAGGTACCAAAAAGGTTATAATATAAATGATTGGATACAGACAACCGCACTATAGAGCCGTAATGAGAAAATTATCAATGGCTTGTCATCTTGATGATAGAATAACCGGCTATTGTAAGATTTTGTTTTTAGTATGGATACTAAAATTTAAATTTATTATTAAGTAACATAAAATAGGTAGTAAATGCTGCTATTATTTTAAAGCTAATCTGCCACTTTATACAGTCGCGATGCATACCCAAAAGTTAGTACCCGTTTTTATTGACATTTTAGAACCGACAACTCTTGACGAAACTTGGTGCAGTGCAATTTTTAGTACCAATTAATTAACAAAATTACATAAATTTATAGTAATCTATTTATATAAACATCAATTGCCACAAATTGATTTTGTTTATTTGTGGACGTTCAACTCTCAGAAAAAAGGGAAATCAAACATAAAAATATATACTATAACCCTTCTAGCAATACTGATATGTGATCTATGTCTGTACTTATATTAAAGGCTACTCAAACTCAAATTCCTTTATTCAATATAGAAGCATCACACTTACTTATTGATTGTCAAATAAACACTACCACCGGTTCGGAAAAAGGAACACCCTGACCTGAGAAGAACCGGCGCAAGAAACTCAGCCGGTCTTTTTTTTTGTTATTTTTTTTTTTTTGTCAAATTAATAAGATACATAGTAGTATATGATTAGAAATAGCCAGGAGGCAATCGTTTCATTCCCAAGGTGTGCTATCAAACATAAACTCGCTAATTGTATGCACACAAGCGTTCCTTAACATTTTTTTTTATTTGGCAACAGAAGCATTTGGAACGCTTTCTGGGGATCCTGTTGTAGAAGCGTATACATTGCCCCACAAAAGAGTAACTGACTCTATGCAGTCGAGTAACAGGAGTAACAAGATTGTGTTTGTTCCTTGTACCAATGTTATGAGAATCACATTTTCTCATAAAAACATTAATATTTTTCCGTACATACAAAACATTACAAAATATGTATTGAGAAGCAACATTTAATATCTTAATTTCCTTAAATCTATACCTTAATGATTTTTTGGCTCCTAGGTTAAAGATTGCGCGAATAGCCCTCTTCTGCAGCACAAATATAGTTTGGATAGCGGTTGCGTTACCCCAAAGCATATTACCGTAGGACATTATACTGTGAAAGTAACTGAATTATACTAGTCGAGCCGTATCAACATCGGTAAATAATCTAATTTTTTTGACCACGAATGCTGCAGAACTCAGTCTACCCGCCAATCCGTTTATATGGGGGAGCCACTGTAACTTGGCATCAAGAGTGATGCCAAGAAATTCAGTTGTTACATCTGGATCCATCGATTCCCCATTGATAAGTACATCGGGTTTTACATTTTGCACATTTGGTGTGCTAAATTTTACAACTTTAGTTTTTTTATTATTCAGTCTAAGATTATTTACGCTAAACCAATGTACTATGTCAGACATAGCATTGTTTACAACGTCATACTGAACCTGTTTCCTATTAATTTTAAAAACCAAAGAGCTATCATCAGCAAACAATACTATATCATGTTTGTTCCCAACAAGAAAGGGCAAGTCATTTATGTATACGAGGAATAGAAAAGGTCCAAGAATTGATCCTTGTGGGACCCCCATACTAACTGAGACCCCAGGAGACCTTGTCCCTTTAACGTCAACCCTCTGAATTCTATTGTTAAGATAAGAAGTCAGAAGGTCGAGTCTACAAATGCTGGAAGGAACTTGTTTGTCTGTCTCATATATATTCATAGTTAAGCCACTGAAACGATGGTGAAATAGGATATAGGATAGAGATGGCTTTGAGGTAGTATTGTATTTACAAGCCACCGATTCAGCTAGTAGGTTTTATTTATAAGTATGTTACATAAAACTTTGAGAAGTGATGTTTAATTAACCACTTAATTATTTTAAATGCAAATATTAAATGTTTATCACTGTTTTCGTAAATCTATAACGATAAAATATATTATTTTGCTTCTGCCGTCTAACATAAAACGTCTAAACATAATATAAAAGTTTTGGAACAATTCTATTTTACAGTTAGCCTTTTCGAATCCGGTCTGGATTCAAAACTCCGTAACGACTAGATCGTTTAAAACTATAAAATAACATGACTAATATTATAACCATTAATACTTAACGTTAAATTGCAGGTAATTAGTTTTAGTTAATAATGAGGTACTTACTTTTAATACTACTAAGTATAGGTAAATACTTTACAATATTTTATTGAGAAAAGTATTAAAATATAAGCAGATTTTTAAGTTAATTATTACATTTAGTAAAGTCAACGTCAAGTTACGGATACCCTTCAACTAAAAGGTAACACTAAGTAGGTAAGGTAAAGGCTACAAAAATGACGGTGGGAATTTTTAGCAGATAATTCCTGACTAGATTGGACCATCAGCGATGTTCTAGTGAACAGATATGTTATTAACGCGCAAAAAGTGAAGACTAGAAAACGTCCTAATTGGGACGTTTGCCTTTAGTCGATTTACGTAATAATACGTTATAACACATCATTATTACGAAATAATACGTTTTGCGTAATTAAAACATGTAATTGTCCCTTTTACTTATTGTTTTTATCAAGCTATCCTTTTTACTTGTAACGAAATGTAAAATAAACGGTCCCCAGCGCGGCACACTTTTTTTTCTGTTATTTAGTATGGGTATAACATATCTGTTTATTAGAATATCATTGGATTCCGTCGACATCTTATCTTTTTTATAAAAAATAAGTGTCTTTTGTAGTCTGAATCTGAACATCAATTCATTTGTTCATATAATTATTTGCAATGCAGAAAAGCTGTTGTCAAAGTAATTTTATTAGAGAATAATAATTGGAAGAACAGCTAAAAATTTCAATAATTTATATATACCTGCATTTTTAAAAAGAAATACTCACAGCAATAGGAAAAACCAACAGTGTATTTTCCAGTTTTTTAAATTTTAAAACTATAAATTTATTTCATGTTGTAATCAAAAAACTGTGTTCAGAAACGTAAATTAATCGTTAGCTTTATCTAGCTTAAACCAAAGATTGATAAATCTAAAAATATCAGAGAAGCCATAATATTCATCTTCTGAATGCTTTTGTATAGGCTACATGGCGGAACAATTACGGCTTACAACAAGCTTACAAGGAAAATTTCTACACAGAGTTACCAGTATATGAAAAATTCACCTGGCGTAAAGATAAATATTGAAATAACAACAATTTTTTCGATGTTGATACTGTGTATGAAATAAAATAGATGTTATACAAACTTTTTTTATGTATATATTATCATCAATATTTGTCTCAAATTCAAAATTATTAATTTTTTATTCATTTTCAGTTATAATCTTATATGTTAATATTCGAACTCTCATTTCGAAAAGTGTTAAACAAAAGTGTTAAATATTCCTCATAGTTTTCACAATTAATAGTTAATAAAGCTTCTAAAAAGTGTATTTTAAAATATTGAAAAGCTACGAAATTATATGTAATAACTATTAATAAAATTATAAGAAGACAAATCATAGTTATCAATTATCATGGTATAATTAAAGTTTTAGTTCAATTATTTTTCTTGAATTAGTGTATTTTAGTCATAGAACGGAATAATTTAAAAAGTTTTATTAATATTATTGTATAGGCTTCATTATTTTCGAAAACTGATAAAACACATTATTAGAATTTTTTACTAAAAACATGACACATTTTTAACTTCTTATCAGGAGATTTAAATATATTATATCATTTTAAATAATAATAGTTTGATAGGCTAAATATTTCAGATATTGTTTCAAGAAAAAAAGTAGTCATATTGACGTTAACAATGACGTTATCCATATCTACTGACATTGACATATTCGAATTGGATATTGGTGTTTATTTAAATGGATAGTTAGAAGTCATAGTAGAACTGGTTTTTGCCGATGCTTGCTGATATTTACGATACCAACAAGTAGTATCTACGATAACGAAACATGATGACGTGTGCTTTGCCGTAAGTGAAAGTAACTTATTAGTGGTAGGAGTTATATACGAAGGCCTTCAATATCGGTAGTATATTGTGTTGCGCGCAGTCTCTCGTTAGTTGTGGTTTCGTGCACCCGAATCTGCGTAAACGTTCTGCTCCGCTTACGATGTGTGGAATTTTCGCATATATTAATCATCTTACGCCTAAGACCCGGCGAGAGATATTGGAATTGCTCGTAAATGGATTGAAACGCTTGGAATACCGTGGTTATGATTCAGCGGGTGTCGCTATCGATGCTGCGGATCAAAAGGATATAGCCGTTGTGAAGAAAAGTGGAAAAGTAGCCGCCCTCGAAGAATTACTTCAAGAACGCAGCCTTGAGTTAGCTGTTGAAGAAACTGTAGAGTCGCATTGTGGTATTGCTCACACTCGTTGGGCAACTCACGGTGAACCGAGTGCCATCAATTCGCACCCGCAACGGTCAGGCGAAGACAATTCGTTTGTTGTTATCCACAATGGCATCATCACTAACTATAAAGAAGTCAAAACCTTCCTTGAGAATAAAGGCTATGAATTTGAATCCCAGACTGATACTGAGATAATTGCTAAATTGATACACCACATATATTACCAACACAAGGATTACAGCTTCCAGGAATTGGTTGAGCAGGTAACTCAGCAACTCGAAGGAGCTTTTGCTTTATGTTTCAAGTCTCGTTTCTTCCCAAATGAGTGTGTGGCTACAAGACGTGGTAGCCCTTTGCTGGTTGGTATTAAGACAAGGAGGCGCTTATCGAGTGACCATGTACCTATTATGTACACCAACAATAAGGCAACTAGAGGAGTTGTGCCCTCCGTGCCCAGAGTTAACAGTCACGCTCACTTTGAGCCAGAAGAGGAAAGAGATGTTGAATATTTCTTTGCCTCTGATGCTTCAGCTGTCATAGAGCATACAAACAGAGTGCTCTACTTTGAAGATGATGATGTTGCACACATTAGGGATGGAGTTCTCAGCATTCATCGTATGTCTGGCAGCAGCACAGATCCTCATCAGAGAGAAATCTTAACTCTGAAACTTGAAATACAGCAGATTATGAAAGGTAACTATGATTATTTCATGCAGAAAGAAATTTTTGAACAATCAGAATCCATTGTAAACACAATGAGAGGACGTCTAAACTTTGCTAATGGCACAGTTACTCTGGGTGGAATTAAGGATTATATTCCAGAAATCAAGCGATGCAGACGGTTAATGTTAATTGGATGTGGTACAAGTTATCATAGTGCTGTTGCTACACGTCAGTTGTTAGAAGAGTTGACAGAACTCCCAGTGATGGTTGAATTGGCTTCCGACTTTTTAGATAGAAACACTCCCGTTTTCCGTGATGATGTCTGTTTCTTTATTTCGCAATCAGGAGAAACTGCTGATACACTAATGGCCCTCCGTTATTGCAAACGTCATGGAGCCCTAATCGTTGGTATTACTAACACTGTTGGTAGTTCAATTTGTCGTGAATCGCACTGTGGAGTACATATTAATGCCGGACCCGAAATTGGTGTTGCCTCAACAAAAGCTTATACATCACAGTTTGTGTCTCTGGTTATGTTTGCCCTAGTCATAAGCGAAGATCGTATTTCACTTCAAAAGCGAAGGGCCGATATTATCGAAGGTCTTCATGAATTAGACTCTAAAATTCGACAGGTACTAGCACTGGATGAGAAGGTAAAAGCTCTGGCCGAAGACCTCTACCGGCAACGATCACTACTTATTATGGGTCGTGGATATAATTTTGCTACTTGTCTAGAAGGGGCCTTAAAAGTAAAGGAACTGACGTATATGCACAGTGAGGGCATTATGGCGGGAGAATTGAAGCACGGTCCACTGGCTCTCATTGATGATTCTATGCCAGTTATGATGATAGTAATGCGTGACCCCGTTTATACGAAGTGCATGAATGCATTGCAGCAGGTAACAGCACGTCAAGGTCGGCCGATCGTGGTTTGCGAGGAAGGAGATACGGAGACTACATCTCTCGCATCTCGTGTTCTTGAAGTTCCGAAAACCGTAGATTGTTTACAAGGTGTTCTTACAGTCATTCCTATGCAATTACTAGCATATCATATAGCTGTTTTGCGAGGATGCAATGTAGATTGTCCGAGAAATCTCGCTAAATCAGTAACCGTTGAATAATATTTTATTACTTAGGTGTAATATACATTATAAATATACGATTTGACGATCTCTAGCACAACACTAATTGTTGCAAAGGAATTTAATATACCTACTTAACATGTGATATTTAAGAAAAGCAAATTACAATCTTTTAAAGGCCAATGTAGCGGGAGCTATTGGCTTTAGATGACAAAATGGATTATGTGTTGATGTACATAAACTTACATATTTGTAATTTTTCAATTGACTGTAAATCGATGACATCTTAAAGTGATTGTAAACATATATCGAAATTTTAATAACACAACGGAGAATCGAAAAGTTTTATGAAATTATTCATGAAATGAAAATATGTAATAATTACGTATATTATTAAATATATGTATATTATAACTTTGTTAAGTGATTTTTTAAATGGTAAAAGTAAAAAAAAAATTGTTATATCGGCAATTAAACATTCCATTTTAATGGGATAAAATTAAACTAAGGCATTTTACGTAACATTCCACTGCTACATTTAAAACCGATTAACATTACAACATTATTATCAGAACATATATCAAGGCCGTGCCTCTCGTTCGTTTGAACCAAATCTGTTTGAGAGAATTATATGAATAATTGTAATAGTCGTTACAAAGCTCCATCTCTGTTGAGTGCCTTAGATATTCATTTACTTTATGGAACTTAATAAAATACAAATGCCTGTGAAAATTATAGTATAGAAGTATTACCTTTGTAAAAATACTCTCACTAATATTTTTAAGTTTTAGATGTGATAGAATATAGGAATATTATTTTTCCAAAAACAAAATGTAAAAATAACAAAATATATATATCATTTTAATTATACATTTTCATTTCGTTATAACTTTCAAAAATGTTTACGACCAATTTTGTATAAATATTTTATGTATGTATGTAGCTGTAATGAAAAAATATTTGTACTAATTAGAAGAATTATTGCATTTTAAGAGCATTATTATTTTACGGTTGAAGTAATTTTTGTTGCAAAACAGAAGCAGTAGGTTTTGATTTTATTACCAATAAATAAGGAAACCAACTACAATAAGATTTTAGAAGTACTTGGTGTTTCGAGATACAGGTATTAATGAAATACAATAATTTGGATATTTTGAACATATTTTATACAAAAATAGTAATCTATGTATGCAGGCGCTCGCACAGTTCGCACGCGATTCAAAAGATAAACATCCTGTTCGAAATACGCGAGTTTAAAAATATCCATTTGTAGAATTATATAATAGGTAGAGATATCTTAGAAAAAAATTGGTTCATAAAAACATTTTTCAATTTAAAGTTCTCTATTTTTCTTTCTTATTTGATTTTATATAATGCGGTTCGCTAGTCACAACAAAAATATAAATGGTTAAGAAAGAATGACGTTAATAATTGTTATGAAGATTTTTGTATAATGTCTACTGTTGGACTCAAACGTATATTATATAAGATGTCTAAATTTAAATAAAAATTGATACTTAATACCTAGTTTAAGTCCTACTTTTTCTTTTATTCATATTAGGTATATTTTTAATGGTGAAACTCCTTTTTATGTGATAAATATAAAGAAATTATTATTATTTACGCACACTTTTCGTGCAAATGCAATTTTAAATATTATGTAAATTCTGTTAAATTTTTAACTATTCTATGTAAAGTAGAATCTGTACAACAGATAATTTTGTTAATAATTATTTTAAATTTGTATTTTATTTAGTATTTTAATAATAAATATATAAGTTTAATTTTATATTATGTTTTTTTTTTTCGAATAAAACACAAAATCACAATTAGTTTACTAAATTTTTATTTCATGTGTTATTTATTGTTATTTATTATATATGTTATTTATTATTTTGAATACAAAATGAACCAATCGCAAAGAGAAAATTTAGTTTGACTGTTTGAAACCAGTTAAATGTAAGTTAAATAAACTATGTTGCCGGACCATTTGAGCTGTAAAGATATAAGTATGAATATCATATACGAATAATACAATCTAATAAGTATACAAAAATTTTTGTTCCAAAATAATTAAGAGTAACCAAAAAAAAAATTCTTGAATTTTTTTGTATTCATATTTTTTTAGAGTAACATACAATAATATATTATACTTTAGTTTTACTATTCGGTATTTCGTAACTAACTATAAACACTTTATAAAATTTGGCAGTTTTCATTTTATTTAAGCCCAATTAATTAATAAAATGTCACAGAGATGGACTTTATCGAATGAAATATGTACATATTAAATAAAAACCAATGATATCTTAAGGTCAGGAAGACGACTCTGTCACCTTTGCCTTTTAAAAAATATAGGTAATTTTAAAACTTCGCAAATGGAATTTGAATGTAATTATATAGGTATCGGTCTCAATTTCAAGGTCGATTTCGAGACGCTTTTAGATCTATGGCACATTCAACTACATTTTTTGCTACAAACCTGCTTTACTTCATGTATTAATGAAAATCAAACAACTATTGACTGCCACGCCTTTAAACCGACGCGACATTTATTGTGCTGGAGCGATTCAGGTTATGTTTATATAATAACATAATTCTCGTTGGACTAGTGACTAGCTTATAAAACCTGTAGATCCTGAGTTAAAAAACTGAGTCGTATCGATAAAAAAATATTAGATACATTTTCAGTTTTGGGCCGGTCCAGAGTTGGGAAGTGGATAGTTCTTACAACACATACCCCAGAAAAAAAGTACTTAAAGCTAATGTAACTGAGCTTGAGTATTATACTCACTCGGATAGATATTATACTTCGAATACATATCATATTTTCCTTCAACGGACAGAAATAATTCTCGTAAGAGTAGGGTTAAAATATTTTGTATATAGATATTAACATATCAAAGTATAATTTAATTTATGTTTACTTTTATTTTAATAAGAATCTGAATATTTTATTTATTATAATGTTGTGATTAAATTGTATTTGCATTAGTAATGGTAATTGCCTTACCTTGTGTGATAATAAACTTATCGAAATACTTAAGACACTCATAAATAATTAGACACCATTTATCTACTCATAAAACGATACCATGGGGATATTACCTAATTGTTGTGAAGGAACTTATTAAATTGTTCTCCGATGAAGAAGTGCCTGTGCTAAGAGCATAGATCTCTCCACAAAGAGTTTACTCTTTAAGCTTTAGCTTGAACGCATCACGCAACTTGGTTTAAGTTGTAACCGACGGCTGACGGGTGATACTAAGGTGCGTAGGTTTTATAATTATTTATTGACATAAACTTTTGTCTTTTCCAACTTATTTGTATGTACTTTTCGAGGAAAAAAGTATGCAACAACAAATCGTGGCATATGAATATTTATAATATGATAAAACTAATTATACCCATTTTCTTTATCACTTTCGTATATAAATCTACTTAAAGTGTTTGTATACACAATTGATACCTGTAAAATAAGTGATCTATCGAATCGGCTATCTTCGATAAAATATAAGATCAAAGCGGTTCCGAGTAACGCGACAATCGCGCTTAACACCGTATATTGATATCACAACACGTCGATTGGTTTTCTTTGATTAATTAATTATTAGATAAAATTATAATTACGTTTTATTCAACTCAAGTCAAGCTTCATTAAACGTCTTTGGGAGATATTTAAATAAATAAAGTTATGAATAAAAATCTAACGAAGTAGATCATTAGTTGGTACCTAACTAGTTAGAAATAATACATGATATCCCTTTATAATACTAATGACAAACTTTTAATATATAATTAAGTGTAACTAGAAACACAAAAAAATCGTAAGTAGGTACTAAGAACTATTTTAATTTATTACTAATTATATTGGTAATTATGTAGTTAATTTAGTGCATAAATAGTGTAAGTTATTGACAATATTAACAAGTAACATTCGTAATAATTCATTAAAATCGAAATAAAGCCTAAGCATAATAATGGGCGACTGTTGCTGTGCTAGCAAAGAAACCCAATTGAGCTAACATTCGTACTAATAAAGTATTACCAAGCCCTGCATACAGTCCTAAGAGATAAAAAGGTACACAAGTATGCATATACTAAACGAGATACTACGTTATACTTATAACTAGACAGTGAACAAAGCTTTATTAGGAATGGGTATGGCACCTACAGTCTACGTCAACGTTTTCCACGCACTTATTGCCATATTGACATAGGGAAAAATTCATTTCCTATAAACAAACTTGTGATGACGCAACCTTTTCAAAGCATTTATCTGATGGGCCTGGGTTGGTCTAAGTATCGCTATATTTTATGGTATCTTGAAAGGCTAAAACTGAGATAGAAATAGCGGGCAGATGTTCGAGGAGAATACCAAATCTAGGGTTGTGACTTATATATGCATGCAATAATTATCAAAGAAGAGCGGAAGCAAAGACCTGCGTAGAAGGAATTAGAAAAAAAAGTCTTACCATATTATTTCTCTCCCTTATTTCCTACAACTACACTAAATGCATCTTATGTTTGCTTTATTAAGCTTTTATCTGCATGAACCAGTTGAATGTTGGTTTTACATTTAGACTTTAAATCTTAATTAAGCAACTGCCCACAAATACTGAATATATGCTAATAATGAAGTATTTATTTTTATTTTTAATATAGCCTAAAAAAACAATAGATCGGTAATTGAAAAAACACTTAACTCATTTATAATTCTATTAGCGTCTGATATGTATCAAAGTAAATAAATATTTATCATAAACAAGGCGGAAAGGAACAATCCAATTTTTCATTCAAATTAAAAATTGATGTGCGAATACTTAATTTTAATGGTTTAAGTATAAGGTAAAACGATTAGTCCACATTTTGTATACAAAAAAAAACATACATGTATGTCAAATGATGCAGCCATTTGAGGTAACTTTGCGTGTTAAAGTCATTGAACTCTGAATCGTGAATGCAGTTACTCTTTTCGTTTTTGTTGTTTATGAGTATACTTAACGGAATAGCAGTCTCGCATCAGAGTAACTGACAAAAACAAAAATAAAAAAGTTTGAGTAGGTATATTATTCGAAGTCTACTAGTTACTTGGAATTCTAAAAGCTGTTGTAATAAAAATATATTTGATTATTCATTTTGAAAGGCAGATATGTCGTCATACTTGTCTATCATACTGAAATTCGTTGGTGTAAGCATTGCTTAACTAAGTTGCAATGTGTTGAACGGTATGTACCTAGTATATTCTCATAACAACGTATATCATAAGGTCGCCCAGAGAGGTGACGGTTGGCGGGGTTGTGTATATGTGGCCGTAGGCAAGTGGGTCGGTTGTGAAACAGAGAGAGGCCTGTGTATGTATGACTGTGCGCAAGAGTCTACTGTCATCTATACGTTAATATTGTCTTGTTTGACTCCACTAAAAAAGTTTTAAATGAAAATTAAAATCATAAATATCCCAAATTGAGGTTAAAAACCTATATCCTTTTTTATTAATTTCTAAAAATGTTCAACGATACTTTTTACCTATAAATTGAAGGTTTCGGGGATTTTCGAGGTTTTTGCTCGGCTGATTAAGTTCATACAAAGGGTAATTATTCAGCTAATTTATATTTTTCATAAATATATAAGTACATTGTAAATTTTTATGAAATTATTTTTGTATAAAATTAAACAATATATATATTATCTGATTATAATCAAGAGATAACGTTTGAATGTGCAAATGCATTATCAATTATTAAACAATAAACTTACATTGATTACCCGAATAGGATTAATAATATCTATCGCTAATGAGACAAACTAGAGTGCGTTTAAAGTTAAACTAATGTAGAACTACTCATATGAATTACAATAGTAGGTATATTTTGAAAGAGGAAATTTTATTTATTTCGTCAAAACCTAGGTAGCCAGTATGCATCTTCTAGGCTAGGATATAAATTATCAAACCATTCATGATAATGGATTTTTAAACAGGTTTTACCTATGGTTATTCCATGTAAACAATAACAAATAATAGATCGAACGTTTAAAATAAACATGAATGTACCTTCTATATTTTCGATATTCGATTATTTAATTTCTATTTTGCATAATACATTTGCAATTTAAAGAATAAATTAACCATTTTAACTCAATTCATATAATATTATTCGTTTTAAATATATTTCTATTTATAATAAAATAATAACTTTATAAAAATACATTTAATCCATTCTTTTGTAGTTTTAGCCAAATTCCACATATTTTTCATTGATAAATATAAATTATGGATAATTTTAAAATGTAGTAAACAATACTCAGTATTTAATTATCATTTTTAAATTATTTACAAAGATAAGCTAGTTTGTAAAATTCCATATCTCTTATCTAAAGTTAAAAATACATTGAGAGATTGGTACCCAATTACTAAGTGATGCGCTATGTTTTTTAATCATTATTTACTTCACCATTTCCTTACTAAATTATACAACTATAGCGTCCGGCAACGGTTTAAAAATAAGCGATGATGTTTTCTGAATACTTTAGGTGCTTGCTGAAGAATGTATCTACGGCTATGATTAAAATTGTTACTACTACATTTCAGAAATAAAGTCTGAAAAGTGTGCTTTAAAATATTTACTATAAATCAATATAAAGCTAATTTATAATAGTGCAAATTATGAGGTCCCCCTGAATCAGAAACATGATGATTTCCAGAATCGGCATCTCGGGTATAGCCTGTAAATATTATGTGATTCTGTCAAAAAACTCTTACTAACAGCCGCTAATTAAGGAGATAATAGCGTCTGTCAATGGGGCGGTGCAACAGTATATGACACCGTTGGACTGGCTTATTGAGATAATAATCGGAGTGAGCTCCGATCGGACTAGGAGAGTAAGATAATAGTGTTACACCAGTGTTCTTCAATACCTGTATATAGGTACTTGTGGATCTATTTGATATATCTGAATAGGAATGCCTACATTCCAAGAGCGCTTTTGTACTTAACTATTTACTCAAACCTTTAATAATGTGACTAAGCATTAAAACACCAAAATTTATTCGAAACATAACTCCGATAATCATGAGATTAGATCAAGTGTTCAGTCATATTTTTAATTTTTCATGTCAATCAGATCAGACAGACGATAAAATTTCACTACAGTAATCTTAATTTAAAACTTCAAAAAATAAAAATATTAATTAGTTAAGGAGAACAATTTATAAAGATACAATCAAACCTACTGTTGCTTGTATTCTAAATGTTATTTCCTAAAATCAAATCAGACATATAAACTAACGTACAAAGATAGTTATCTACCGGGACACATACCTACAGAGTACACACTGTAGGGGTACAGAGCTTGTTTTTTCGCTACGGCTTGAGCTCATGGCGAAAAAGAAGCCACGACTCGGTAGACACGAGATTATCTATCCTTGATATCTATCCAAAGACAGGCACGAGACTGTCGTAGAGATAAGGTCTTATAGAGTAGGTACTAGGCTTACTGAAATTAATCTTAACATTCATCATTATACTAAGCGTAGTCTATTATAAATATAAAAATAAAAGAAAAACAGCAACAAATATAAGTTAAAACACAACAGTTTAAAATAAACTATAGAACATGAGAGAGAACATATTTAGTATTTATCTTCACACTAATGTCAGCATCCAGATTTATTTCGCGATCATTTCGGACTTTTTGGGCATAACCAAGTGCTGTTATCTAATGTCCTCTTGGAGTTTATCTAAATGTATAAATCCTGGCCTCTCGTTTATATCTTGTCTGAGGACTTTTAGTAGTATTACATTTTAGTTAAATATATATTAAATATATGTTAAATAAATAACATTGTGCATGTATATTCAAATATACATGCACAATGCAATGCAATTTTAATTAAAAACGGTTACTTACAATAACACATTAAAAATATGACAGAATAAGCTTTAAAATAAGTGTTCAAAAGGTAAGCGTTTAAGTTAATAAATTATATTAATTGGATATACAAATACCTAATGTACTATTAAAAGCTTCGTTTTTTATACATTTCTTTATTATGTATATATATCCAATTAAGTATAACATAGATGGATAACATATATTTAATATGCAGTAAAAATATTGTAATAATAGTAATCTTTGATTTTGAATTTAAAATAAATGATAAATTATAATAAACACAATATACATACAATAGGTACTATTTCAGAAAAGATAATGCATCCTGCATCATTAGAAAGGTTTTATCGCATAGACGCATGACGATTGACGTAAGTATTTTGTATGTTAGTTTGAATCATTTATTAAGAATAAGACATTTTATATAATTATAAAACAACGTATTAATTTTACTATACGTACATATTTACTCAAAGAGAGTTCAGTCCATTAAGTGATTTATGCCTTTCAAAACTGTGTTTACATGAATTACATATACATATTATTACAAGGAAAAATATTATATTATAACTTCACAAGCAATGAAAAAGTTTCATGATGTTGTTAATATTCAACGTAATGGTATTAAAATATAGATCAAAACTAATCCATCACTGAAAGAAATTTTGAAATCCATCAATAAATGACTTAGAAATAGATTATTAAAGTTTTCGTATTTAATACGGAACGTCTGTAGTTTACGAGTCGCCTGTGACGTCTTTTGACCTTTCGGTATCATCGCAACGAGAATCATCATCAAGTATTAGTTTGCGGGTCGCGCTCTTGCTTTGTTTTTTTGTTTGTAATTTCTTCTATATATAGGTGCAAAATATAAAAAAAAACTCTTTCATTCGATGAGCTAGTTTTATTGAATATTTACCAACTAAGCCTTTACATATATCAAAATCTATAGCCAGACGCACAGAGAAATCATCTAAGCGAATTATCTTAAATGATATTAGAATATCTCTTACTGGACTAGCAATACTTTCAGAAAGTAGTTTGCAAAAAAAAAATCTTCTGGTAACCCCAAACAAAAATAACGTAACGGCTTGATTGTGACAAAGAAAGAATTAGTTGGTAGTCGATATTCTTGATATAGACGATATGAGAGCTTTATTTCCTGTATCCTGTGCATTGTGCCTTCTTACGATTTTTCTGATTCCGGAAGAGTAATGTTCTCTGATAGCGAATCCTCTGTTTCATCTGACTCCATGGTATCACACTCAATAATTTCAAAGAATTGTAAAGAAGATGATTTGACTGATGATTGACTTGAAGTCGTCGGTGCTTCTTTTGTTAAAACAATGTCATAAAATTGAAGCCGACGTCTTTTTTCATATGCTTTTCGTTCTTTTTGAGGTTTCACCGTCCTTTGACAGTCAAATTTATGAGGTAATATATATGAGGTAAATATGAGGTAAAATATATTTCGGGTTTTAACTTTAATGTTCCCCGAACTATATTATATAGCTATTTTTACCTAATCGGTTAATCCCAACTTACTCACGACTCCATAAATATTATATAATTAGTTACTTACATCAAAATGACCTCACGCACATATTTAATAAACATTAATTTGCATCACTTTTTCCTAATTGTTATATAATTTGGTACTACTTTGACACTTAGGATATACAATACAATATTTGTAGGCATTTTCTTTAACTTCTGCCATGAACACCCGCTGTTATTCTAGCATCCGCAACTTCAGTCCTATAACTTTCTTATTTCTTGAGATATTTTATCGATTCTTTCACGTGACTTTTTATTTTATCTAAATTTTTATAATGTATCAATAATAAAAAAGTGTCAACTTCTTCATTGTAGACTATAGTTTCCCTACAAACCTAACTGATTGAAATACTTTTGAGACAGCACAAGATTTTTTCAAGAGAAATAATATCAAGTCAACAAACAAAAAGCAAACGTAATTGTTTCAATTCAGGTTTAATTTTAAATAATTGTTCAATCTCTTCCTATCTAACATACTGACACAAAAGTAAAAATCGTGATGAATAAGAAGACAAACTAAAATAATAGTGTATCTTAAATCATGTTTAGGCTATAGCCCAGTACTTAAAAGACGCGAGTCTTATCCAATGATTGAAGATTGAAGTCTGGGCAAACGTCTCTAAAATTTTGTGTTTAACTTGCACTTACCATTCATCCCGTACAGTGGGATAAATGGAAAAATTACGATAAATGTAAACATAAATTCGATATTCGGTTTGATAATGCAAAAGAATAATAACAAATTTGAAAACCTTAGCTATTTTAGAGATATTTGACGATACCTATGTGAATAGTTTTATTTAATTATCCATCTCAGTTGACATACAGATAGTTAAGGTACAATGTTTCAACCCACAAATAAAATATGCGTGTAAGCTATATTTTAAAACTAATTGGAGCATAAATCTTGTTATCTTTACAAGAACAAGTATTTTTTGATACACCCTGATAATTTATTATTAATACTTACTAATATAGATAATTTTTTTACAAAAATAACCGACTGGCGTCTACTTCTATCTTCTCTTTGCAATAAATAAAACCAAAAAGTTAGCTACTCAGCTTGTGCGGTCAAAACAGGTCACTGGCCGACGCCTACGTGCGTCGCAGGAGGAATATCTTGTCCTGCTTATCGAGGATCTTAACAACCATAAATCAAACACAAAAATAATTTAATATATTTAAAAGTAAGTTATTACACTTAAAAATAAATCAAAATGAATTTGTCTAAAAATAATAAGGTAACTGCATGCTACCTAGATAGCAAGTATGCAAATAAGTCGTGGACTGGAATTCGATTGTATCATTCGTGGGTCAGCATGGTTTATTTCACTTGGATATCATGAGTCAATAAAAGTACTTTTTACTCAGTAATTATTGAAATCTCTGAGAGGTAGTCCAAAATACCGAGAAGAAGCATATTCATCGATGGTTGTTTTGTTCAAATTCAAATTAAGAATATAATGAAGATATTTTTTATCTTTAAAAAACGATGCCCCTTAAAAGCAAACAATAAAATTAGTATATAATATACATATATACATAACTAATTTAATAATCTAGGAAATGACTATAGGTAATAGGTTTTTTCTACCGCATACCAGATAAAATTGCTACTATTATCTTATACACACCTTTATTTTGCCGCAAGTTTAATTTACTTTTGAAAGTGTTTGCTGCAAATCGTATTTCGAACTATTATTTTCAATTGCGAAACCGCTCGTAAATTTTATATTGCGCGATATTGAGGTAATTAATATTTCTTTTTATATATTACAATAAAATGTGTAAATATTCATAATCCCTATGAAATATTTTATAGCTTTAAAATTATGTAAATATTACAGGTAGGTATATACATACTATAATTACGTGTATTATACGGTAACTTACTATAATAGGGCTGTACATGAAATAAATTTGATTTGAATGAAACTATTCTTTCTTTATTCTATTTATTCTATTCTTGTCTATATGACATTAATAAAGAATTATTATTTAAATATTAGAATTAGTTAAATAATTGTTCAGCAATACCAGAATTCTACATGAAGTCTGATAAAACATTTTTTAGTTTAAAATTTAATTTAATTCTAGTTAAAGACAAATTCTTCACTAAAAATATTAAATCAAGTTTTGACCTGACCAACAAAGTCAGTAGTTAGTTATAACTTATTTCGTAGTATATAAATGTAATAAAATTGTCTATGCCTAAATCTCAATGTCTTTGAATAATTTAATTTAATAGGGATTCATTATATTCATTAGTATGCCAGTAGAAGGCTAGATATAGAAAGAGACGGACACATAGATAATAGGAATACTATACTATACTATATAATACTACTATCACCGGTTTTCATGGGTACGGCACTCTGAGGTCCCGGGTTCGATTTCCGGCCGAGTCGATGTAGATTAGTTTCCTATGTTGTCTTGGGTCTGGGTGTTTGTGGTACCGTCGTTACTTCTGATTTCCATAACACAAGTGCTTCAGCTACTTACATTGGAATCAGAGTAATGTATGTGATGTTGTCTCATATTTATTTATTTATTTACTATTATCTCTTTCATAATAAATAATAATTAAGTACTTGTATAGTGAAACTGAAACAGTTCAGCAATAGTTACTTAAGAATAATCATAAAACACACGACAGGTTAGTGACATCTTAGAAATCCAAGGTCATATAGTTGTTATTTGACCCTAAATATTGATAAGTTGGTAGGTAGTAACTACTTAACTAGTGACGGGGAGTCATTTAAAACCTTCAAGTTAGACTTTACTGAAAACCCTTTTTAACTTAGAAACGAATGAATAGTTGCTACTAATGAAGTACCACAGCCACTTAATTGTTTAGGTGGGCGTTGTAAGAATGTAACCAGTCTAGGAAAAATAAATAGGCCTAAGTTTTAGTTAGGCACTATCGAGTTAACATTTATCTCACTGCAAATTAAAAAAAATAAAAGTCAACTTTCAATTAAGAACTTTTTTTTTCTATAACTTATCTTATTTATATCTTCAAATATAAACATTTATTAAATAGATAAGTAGAGAACCTTAATACAGAATACAGATAGTAATTTTGCGTCATAGTGATTGTTTCGCTTCGTGTGGGATATATTTCTTTGTGGTAACCACAATGTTATTTAAATTTAACCTTTGCGTATTACAACATTACGATTGGCAATTTGCTACAGTTTTAACCACGCTTAAATTACACTAATTATTATTATTACTGCATTATTGTATGTTTAAGATTAATTGTAATTAGAAAAAAGGTAAGATTCAATGCATTAAAAAATCATTAAGTATTTATATATTCAGCCAGTCTTTTTCAACCGACTTCCAAAAGGAGGAGGTTATCAATTCGTCTGTATTTTTTTTTTTTTTTTTTTTTATGTTTGTTACCTCATAACTTTTCACTGAGTGGACCGATTTTGATAATTTTTTTTTGTTTGAAAGGTAGTGCTTCCCGTGGGGTCCCATTTTTTTTATTTTTTTTTCCGATGATGGTATCCATGTGAAAACGACATAAGTCTTAAATTTGCATTACGTATATGCGCGACAAATAGGTGAATAACTGAAAATCACGTTAACCAATTTTGATAATTCTTTTTTTATTATAAAATATATACTTCAAGGGTAATTTGGTGAAAGTTTGGTAAGGTTCTGAGCACAGGATCCATGACAAAGTAACGGAACGGAAGGGAACGGAACAATTCTGAGGAGCACGTTAGCGATACTCGGTCGAATCTTTTATTTATAGGTTATTTGGATATTTGAGTCACCTTCCGTAATATGGTTATGTTTATGTAATTATCATAGTCGAATATTATAATCAACTAGCTACCCACCCCGGCTTCGCACGGGTGCAATACTGAAACTAAATATACTACAGAATTTGTTTATATACGACATCACATCGCAAACTTCTAAAATTATCAGTGTTTCTTTACTATATTGTTCATGTATTATATACACAAACCTTCCCCTTGAATCACACTATCTTTTAAAAAAAACTGCATCAAAATCCGTTGCGTAGATTTAACGATATAGGGACAGAGAAAGCGACTTTGTTTTATACTATGTAGTGATGGAACTCCTATACGGCTCGCAGTTAGGGTGCGATATGGGGCAGAATTTCTTACTATCTTTAATCAAATTTTGTGTATGTGATGTGATGTCATATGATGTACGAAATATAGTTGGTCTTTTTCAAAGTTTTTTTGCTGAGTTCGATTACAGCTCTTTCGAGGGATCCTTGTAGTTTACGCCGCGTGACGTATTAAATCCGCATTTTCGAAAGTCTATTTTTGCTTTATTCGCAAGTTTCCTTTGAAATTGTCCTCGAAGTAGTTTCTGACTCATATAAACGGAACGCTTAATCTATCCATATTAAAAAAAATTAGTTAGTCAACATCAGCTTCACTTAAAATCAAAAAATAAATAAAATTTTAACAAAAAGAAAAACCGACTTCAAACAAAACACTATTTTAAAACAAATGAATATGCACGAAAAAGTAATAAAAATAATTGCGTATTCAACATATTTTTTAGAGTCTTCCTAAGTTAAATGAAATGAGAAATATTAGACTACTTAAAAGTCGATTAACGATTATATCATGTAGTTATAATTATTGTTATATTTGGAGTCGGTGTCAGCCAATAAAACCCTACAGTATATCTATCAAAAAACAATACGAGAATACTTTAACAAATATGTTTTTTACAAATTACCTTTTACACAATAATATACTGGATCAATCAAGGGGCTCGTATCGCTTCTTTCTTTTAATTGTTGGGGGAAGGGCATCGTGGCTGACACCGGCTCCAAATATAACAATAACTATAACTGCGTTATATAATCGTAAATCGACTTTTAAGTAGTCTAATATTTTTCATTTCATTTTACTTAGGAGGACTCTAAAAACTATGTTGAATACGCAGTTATTTTTAATACTTTTTAGTGTATAGTCATTTGTTTTAAAATAGTGTTTTGTTTGAAGTCGGTTTTTCTTTTTGTTAAAATTTTATTTATTTATGCAAAATTTCTAGATTAAATATATGTAATACAAATCCATATTTGTAATTAAAAATATTTATTCTTATTTGTACTCAATATGAGTAATCCAAAGTTAATATTGTTCAATATCGACCATTATTTTCAGTTATATTACATTTTCAACCGACTTCAAAAAGGAGGAGGTTATCAATTCGTCTGTATTTTTTTTTTATGTTTGTTACCTCATAACTTTTTACTGGGTGGACCGATTTTGATAATTTTTTTTTTGTTCTAAAGGTAGTGCTTCCCGTGGGGTCCCATTTTAATTTTATTTTTTTCCGATGATGGTATCCGTATGAAAACGACATAAGTCTTAAATTTGCATTATGTATGTGCGCTATAAATAGGTGAATAACTCAAAATTGGTTGGCACAATTTTGATGATTCTTTTTTTATTATAAAGGATATACTTCAAGGGTAGTTTGGTGAAAGTTTGGTAAGGTTTTGAGCACAGGATCTATGACAAATTAAGGGAACGGGAGGGAACGGAACAATTCTGAGGAGCACGTTAGCAATACTCGGTTGAATCTTTTATTTATGGGTTACTTGGATATTTGAATCACCTTCCGGAACGTGGTAATGTTCATGTAATTGTCATAATCGAATATTAAATCAACTAGCGACCCGCCCCGACTTCTCACGGGTGCAATACTGATACTAAAGAATTTTTGTATTTAAGACATCACATTGCAAACTTCTAAAATTGTCAGTGTTTCTTTACTATATTGTTCATTTATTATCTACACAAACCTTCCCCTTGAATTACACTATCTATTGAAAAAAACCGCATCAAAATCCGTTGCGTAGTTTTAAAGATATAGGGACAGAGAAAGCGACTTTGTTTTCAACCGACTTCAATAAATAAAAATTTTAACAAAAAGAAAAATCGACTTCAAACAAAACACTATTTTAAAACAAATGACTATACACTAAAAAGTATTAAAAATAACTGCGTATTCAACATAGTTTTTAGAGTCCTCCTAAGTAAAATGAAATGAAAAATATTAGACTACTTAAAAGTCGATTTACGATTATATAACGCAGTTATAGTTATTGTTATATTTGGAGCCGGTGTCAGCCACGATGCCCTTCCCCCAACAATTAAAAGAAAGAAGCGATACGAGCCCCTTGATTGATCCAGATTGATCCATATATTATTGTATATAAATAAAATTTTAAGAAAAAAAGAAAAACCGACTTCAAACAAAACACTATTTTAAAACAAATAAAAATGCATTAAAAATTTATAAAAATAATTGCATATTTAACATATTTTTGAGAGTCCTCCTAGGTAAAATGAAATGAAAAATATTAGACTACTTAAAAGTCGATTTACGATTATATAACGTAGTAATAGTTATTGTTATATTTGGAGCCGGTGTCAGCCACGGTCACACGCCTCAACAATCAAAAGAAAGAAGCGATACGAGCCCCTTGATTGATCCAGTATACTATTGTATAAAAGGTAATTTGTAAAAAACATATTTGTTAAAGTATTCTCGTATTGTTTTTTGATAGATATACTATAGGGTTTTCTTGGCTGACACCGACTCCAAATATAGCAATAATTATAACTACATTATATAATCGTAAATCGACTTTTAAGTAGTCTAATATTTTTCATTTCATTTTTAGTACATATTCAATTGTTTTAAGATAGTGTTTTGTTTGAAGTCGGTTTTTCTTTTTGTTAAAATTTTATTTACTGTAACATCGATGATTCGTAAATATTTTTAGGAATATTTTAAACGAAACTATTAAAGAAAATAGATCCAAGCTTATCATAAGTCTCATTACAAATGGACGTAAAGAAAATTTCAAGTGTCGGTTTACTTCGCTTCTGTATTTTATTTTAAATCAAAATATGTAAAATCAAATTCATTGTTAATCACAGATGTTATATAGTGATTATATTATTAAAGTTTTTATTATACTGAATCGTTAAGATTGGCCATAACCAATATTATGTTTTTTGTAAAAGAATATGTCACTAGACACCTGTATACTTTCTTTTTTCACTTGTTAAAATAGCTACCCAACTCAGCGTCAAACTTTTTCAAGTTTAGAGCTGGATCACTGAGTGCAACCCTTTAAAAGTCTTGGTACAATTTTAGATAGATATTTTCGCATAACAGATTTACATTGTAATAATATGTGATGAAAATAATAATTGATTGACTTTGGGTTTTCACTGTTTTGGATTTTTCAAATAGAATAAATATTATCAAACTTTAATAAATAAAGCACGAAAGTCGCATGAAATGCATTTATTCTTTTTTTTATTTTTTAATCTACAAAGATCTTACTGGTGTACAATAAAGAGCATTTTGCTTTTTTTTTTTAATTTTGATTTTGATCTCAATCACAGATAACGCCATTCGTCACCTTTAACTTGACACTATCTTTCATTATCTCTTCTAGAACGTTTATTTGAATATGTGTAATGTTTTCACTTTCGTTGCCGCGTTTCCGAGCTTATTGACATTACGCGTCTTGTTAGCTAATTTAACCGTCTTCGAAATCTCACAAAAACTGTTACATAAAAATAGAAGAAATATTGTATAGAACAAATAGACGTTACTAAAATCTTTAAACGTATTCAATGTTTAAAAAGGCTCTATTTTGGTAGTACTAAAATAATGGTACGAAATTAAAAATATACTTACATCTGTAGAAAAATACAATATTTTCATTAAGAAAAAATGTAGATGATGTATAATAATCCTTCTTCTATACACTTAACACTGCGTAGATACCAACATACATATATCTAACAAGAATGGGAGTTGAATACAAAATAATACAATATATATATTGTTGTTTTCTAGACGGTTGCTTTGCATTACACTAAGAATATATTACGTTGTTTCTCTCTCTTTTAAAAACATAGGTATATAACGTATATCACGTCTAGGTAACAATAATAGCAATTCATTCTTGGTACGACCACCAACTTGCCACTTTATGAAGCAGATCGCAATTCACTCACAAAAGTTAAACACAATGCAATTTTCTAAACTTTAACTAATTGAACAACTTTGTCTGACTAAGAATAATTACATTGGAAATCAGACCTTCGAAACCAAAGCACTTTAATTCCACTAAGTTACATAAATGTAAGCTTTATATTTGTGTTTATATATATGAACTTTATAGTCAATTTAGAAATAAATATGACAATAATACCAAAGCCAATTTGCTTTATAAAAAAAATCTGTATTATATCAATCTCTTGAATATAAGATACTAAATAATTGTCTATTTAAATTATTATCGTGTAATATCAGTGCATTAAATTTAACCGTAAAAATTAAATTAAATTATATGAAATTTTTTTAAAGTTTAATTGATTAAATAAAAAACAAACTACAACTACAACAAATATGTAGGAACTAAATTTCCTTGAACTTTAATATTATTTTGGTACTAATTTATTTAAACTTTGGTATTTAGATACAAGTAGAACCACTCGAAACTCAGAAATCGCATCACTTGTTCATATTCTAAATGTCATCGTTATCTTATTTCTAGGTTCCTAGACCAACTGATTTCCTTTGTTCATTAAAGTTTACCTCCTCGTTTTAGGTAATTTGTATAGCTACGTAACAACTTCATAAATAAGAAGTCGATAACTATCGTATTTAAATTTTTATTTAATATAGAGCAAATAAAACGTTGTGAGTGAGTTTTAAGCACCTATCTATCTCCTAGTACGTTTACAATAAACTATAAGTGGTAACATAACTATACACTTATGTTACCACTTACATCAAAACATATTTTATCTGATAAAACTCATGATCTTATTATTAATATTTTACTAGACGAACTAACTTTTACCTTACCATTCAATATGATATTTGAATATTTATTTTGGCCTCGACTCACAATTATATATAACAAATAAGGAAGTGATAGGATTGTTTAAAAATTGATTTAAAGAAATGCCGGACGTATACAGTCGCTTAGAAGTCACTGGCCTTAGGTCGCCCGCTGCCACCATCGCCACGGCGAAATTCCACTGTTGAACTGACGCATTTAGAATATTAAACAGTTGCCCCAGCTCTTAGGTAAACTTGTGATTGTCATTTACAAAATAAAAAGTGCGTACGCTGACTATTCAAACTACCAATTAAAAGGAAAACATAAAAGATCTATATTAACTATGAGTTAACTAGTTAATCGTCAAAAAGAAAATTTATCCTTTCTTTAAACATTTAATGTAATGTTTATCTATGTATGTGTATCAACATTATAAGCTTAAGATCCTATTCTTTTAAAACTAACATTTTTACCTACTATATCTAATTATAAAATATTATGTAAAATTGAAATATTCTCAGAATTATTAAAAGAACAGTAGCGCAGAGACGATACAACATAATCATCTGAAATTGGGTTTGAAATGCAGCTTAGCATTTAGGTTGATAGTTGTATGAAACGAGGGAATGCAATCGTCAGCGTCGTGCTCGCCTTGGGCAGGCTTCCTGTTGGTGTATGCAGCACGCTACCAGTGAAGGGGACTGCACTGAGTCTTTGTTCCAAGCCAAAAGAGAAATGTTGCGGAACTAGTCGATAACCTTCAACAGAATATAAAAATAAAAGCTTATTGATCCTGTCTTGTAGGCAACAACTGTTTTTTAGTTATTTGACACAAATAATCAAACAAATAACCGCTTGGTCAGCAAAGGCTTTATCAGTATATATCTATTTTTTCAACTGAAAAAGCCTTTCTTATTATGTATTTAGCAAGTGTTTATTACTAATTATAATTGAATGCAGTGCATACATTTTTACTAAGTACTAAGTAATTAATCATTTAGAACTACGTAATAACTATTTTGTTATAATTTTATTTTTACAGCAATTTTGGATCTACGACATTTACTTTATCTAAGTATATATATATATATATATATATATATATATATATATATATATATATATATATAGCTGTATGCCTATACCTATCGTATTAAAAATGCTAATAAAGCGGGTAGAACAAAATGAGGTAATTTGCATGACGTTTTTATCACCCGTCCGAACCGGTTGTCTGATTTCTGTTGAGATCGAAAGTTCACCTTACGACATTTGGACATCTTTTTAATTCAATATGTCGATATTTATAAATATTTGAATAAGCACAAAATACTCAAAGTATTCCTTATTACGCGGTACGTGTCATTTAACTATGACATAGATGTAATGGATCATAGAGATGGAATGGAATGATGAAATTCTTTAAGTACCTAAGCCTAATAGTACTGGAAAACGAGCAGCTCTTCCAGCACTGCAAACGACTTATTTAATTATAGTATATTATTTAATAGCAGTTAAAAACTCATTTGTTGATGAGATTATCCCATAAATCCGCGTTTATTTGTCTATTGCCGCTTATTTATTTAAATTATAGTATGTTTTATTTCAGTCAAAAGGTTGTCGTCGTGCAAAAGCTGTCATTATTATAGGTTATGAAGATTTAAATTAGGCAATCGGTGGTAAAAGTCAACATTCAAGGCCAACGAGTGAGTGGATAAATATCCGCTTGCGAGTTGGCATTATCACATTATATACCAGGCGTGAGGATTGAGGAATGTCTTGAAGAAATGTATACTCTTGTTTACGATGCTATTAGATATCCTTTGTTTTTAATTTATGTAAATTGTGTTTTTATACTGTCCTCAATTATTTAATAAGCTTTCATTAGTATTAAGACACGTTTAAATTAACACTATATAAGCAAAGACGTGATCAGATATTATTTGATTTAAATTTTAATTATAAATGTTCTATTACTCACCCGTAGATTCGGTCGCGTTTTAAGGTGTTGGTTGTCATGCGTTAGGCAAATAAGTAGCATATGTCTTTTCTTGGAGTTCGAGTTTACTTCATACCAAATTACATCAAATTCGGTTCGGCGGTTTGGTAGTGAAAGAGCAACAGACAGACAGACAGAGTTTCTTTCACATTTATAATATTAATATAGAATATAGATAATACAGATTTCAGCTTCACACAGTCCGATTTATATTATTTTATTCCCGTTCCGATTTCGTACTGGCAAACCTAAAGTGATTCCATTAAGAAAATTTATTACAAATTGCTATTCATAAAAATTTATTACCCAACACACAAATATGATTCACGTCACATCATTACTTACAAGACGAACTATGTTTGATGCGTTTTTCATGAATGTTCCTGATTATTCGAAGACGGTTCGGTTCAACTGAATTGAAACATTTAAACGGAAGCTTTAACGTGAAAAGTGTCAAATTAAATCACTTAACTTGTCACCGAACACGCTACTGCAAAATATCTATCCAAAATTATAGATTGGAAATACCAACGCCATAGTTACATCATTAGGCAATGCCGTTTTTTTCAGCAACCTGGCTTTAAAAGCTAGTTCTAGCTAGCTAGCTAGTTAGACTCTTATTGATGTTTGCTTTACTGGATTTTCTATCTAACAATGACAAATGAATATCAAATGAAATTAAAAAAAAAATTATTAACGATTTCAAGAAGGAAAAATTAACGATTTCACGATGTACCTTAAACTTGGACTATTTCTGTCGAACGTTTTGTACGATACCTGTAAAAATTAGGATTGGGCGATTCAAATATCATACATAATATCCGATATGTATTTGCCGCACCGCACGCTATCTATGTAGATATAAGATATTTCTGTAATATATTGTACATCATATTTAAACATCTAAGAGCTGAGATACCCCGAATGTTCGGAGAACTTCCTAATGATTAGAGTGCATGAGATATATAAATTACGCCCTGGCTTCGCACGGTAAATTCTAAATAACAAAAACAATAAATGCTCTTAGTAAGAAAATATTTAATTAATATGTTTTATTTATATTACTTTATGATTACCCATAAGTATGTCATCAATGAGAAACAGAATAATATAATATTTGTGAAAAACAGATCAAAATTTGTCCACGGCTTAAAGGTTCTAATTTTCATAGTTTTAACTGTCAAGGTGAAAACTTTTTATTCCAGTCAATATAATATAGCCTATCCCTTTCGCGATTTTTACGCTGCTCATAAGTTTGACACATTGATTTCTAAAGTATTGTAGAGACTCATTCTTTACAATACTAGAAGGACAATTGCACTGCTCATGATGTATTGCAGCAGAGCAATATCTAACGCTATACGATCAAAGAAAATGTTCGCCTTATTTTGGCAAGTATTGAGGTACTCTTGCTAGTTTACGGAATCAAGATACAAAATGCATGCCGCTATAAAAATCAGTTAATAGCAAAGACTTTTTTGTAATAAAAAAAAGTTCTCCACACTCCCACGCTGCAAAATTATTTACAAATTATATATACAATATCATATCATGATATATACAAAAGAGTCGAGATTGCCCAGTGGTTATAACGCGTGTATCTTAACCGATGATTGCGGGTTCAAACCCAGGCAAGTACCGCTGATTCATGTGCTTAATTTGTCTTTCTAATTCATCTCGTGCTCAGCGGTGAAGAAAAACATCGTGACGAAACCTGCATGTGACAAATTTCATAGAAATTCTGCCACATGTGTATTCCACCAACCCGCATTGGAACAGCGTGGTGGAATATGTTCCAAACCTTCTCCTCAAAGGGAGAGGAGGCCTTTAGCCCAGCAGTGGGAATTTACAGGCTGCTGTTGTTGTTGTTGATATATAAAAAACCTTACTCGCTTACCCCTCTTTCTTTCCATTAATGAGAAGTGAAAACCGCATCAAAATACAGATTTTGCTTTTCACGGAAGGAATTGGATGTATCGATAGAAATAGAAAACGTCTTTGTTTTATGCTATTGATAGATTTCGTCAACAAATAACATTGAAATGTTTACCAAATGACTGTTTTATTTTTGATAATTTATTTTCTGCTTATATAATAATCATGCAATTTTTATGTCATATCGTAGATATCAATTCGTACAATCAAGATATAAAAATATGTCTGATCTTCGAAGCAGATAATTAGATAAAATTCAATACCAAAGTCCTATATAAAATATAACAAAAAATGAACGTTAACCGTCGGATCGCTTGTATGAATTATAATGATATTTTCTCTTTACACTTTAACTGTTGTACTTCTTATAATTTTAAGAAGACTACTACTACTACTAGACTAGTCAGTCTAGGGACCTTTAATGTTAACTAAAAAATGAGTATGGTCAACATTCCAGCCAATGACTAATTAGCGCTTTTGTGTCTAGTCTACAGCTATAATATAAAAATCTGATGTCTTATAGAAGTAAGTATTCAAAATTAAGAAGTAAGTATTCAAAAATGTTTCATCTTTCCGATGAGTATAACATACATTTTTTCTTATTTCCTTTCGTTGTACATTTAACAAAACAAAATCTACAGCTATCAAACAAAATTTCTATCTATGGTAAAATATCTCTCTATATTAATTTTAATCTCATTGATTAGTGTTTGTTGGAAAAGATGAAAATTTATTTGAATGTTTTAAAAAATACTAAATAATGTTTTGATTAAAAGTTCAAGACGCTGAATATTCTTACGTATGAGTTCATAGGGATAAAAGCTAAAAAAACCCACACCCTTCTTGGAAAAAGTATAAACCTGTGAATCCGTCACGCAGTTTTGTTTTATTTTTTTTCCAATGAGTTATTAATATTCGCCAACCGATGTGTTTTAATGCATCATGTTCACATTAAGCTAGTTTTCAACCGTTTATTTAATGCAATATATATAATAATATACTTAAAACATATTATTATTAATTAAAAAAACCGATGATGAATACTTTGCGACAGTTAAATAGACGTACAGTTGTCTTTTGTGTGTAATTATGAGCTGTAGTATTGTACATATTCTTAATATATGTACGTATAATAAATAACATAAAAATATAATATTTATAAAAAATTGGGCAAATTCTAAGGCAGGTCAAGCCTGGCTAATATAAACAGGGTTTAAATATTTATAAATTAATTTATACAGAAAATTGTCACGCTATTAATTTACCATGCACATTGGTATTAAATAAAATAGAATAACTTATTTATTTATTGGCTTTACCAGGTTAATAAAGTTTATTAACTTAAAATATTTTAGTTAAAAACCTTTTACCAAAACAATGAAATACAGTTCTCAGACTGGGCCACTACCGGTATCTACCTACATAAGTTGAAATAAATTATATGAGCTATATGAACTTAAGATATATAATTGTGATTGTAAATTTATCAATTTTGTTCAAAAATATTCCAAATTATACACAAGTTTTTTAATCTGCTCGTTCGTTGCATATTGAAAATATAATATACTTGGGATATTATAAGTTCGGAGACAGGTAGGTTGAAGTTTGATACAGGGCAGTTATCTCTTAGTATAAAAGGCAAAATTGTAGGTAAAGATTTAGATGTGGCCAACCAATTCGACGAATATTTCTCTAATATTCCTCTGAATATTTCTAAAGGACTCAATGCGTTACGCAATGACGAAGTGCTACGTTCCCCAGAATGAGGTTGAATTTTCTTTTGAGATTATAACTATTAAGATAAGAAGATAATAAAAAGAAGATATAAAAATATTTAATACATTAAACCTTCAAAAAACCAGTGTTCTATGGGTTTATCAGTTACAATTATTAACAACGTAATTGTCGACTTGGCTCCTTATTTAGCTATCATCTAAATGTGTACAATCTGGTATATTTCCTGATATGTTAAAATTAAGTAAAATAATCCCATTATTTAAGTCCGGTGACCAAAAGTGACCCAAACAATTATAGACCGATCTCTATTTTGCCAGTGAGTAAAATTTTTGAGAAAATCATGCTTAATCAATTGATATTATACTTTAACTCGAACAAGCTATTGTATTCTCAACAGGTAGGTTTCAATAAAGGTCGCTCGATTGCTGATGCGGGTTTAGCATATTTTGTTGAGCGCATTTATGATGCGTGGGAAAGTCACAAATCGCTATTGGAGTTTTTTGTGTCTTTTCGAAAGCTTTCGATTGCGTTAGGCGTGATATTCTTCTAGAGAAACTTAATTATTATGGTATTAGGGGCCTTGCATTGCAATGAAGTAGTTTACATTTTTTTTTATTGATACATTATAAAATTTAGATAAAATAAAAAGTCACGTGAAAGAATCTATAAAATATGTCAAGAAATAAGAAAGTTATGGGACTGAAGTTGCGGTTGCTAGAATAACAGCGGGTGTTCGCCGAATACGTAACCGATGGTAGAAGTTAAAGAAAATGCCTACAAATATTGTATTGTATATCCTATGTGTTAAAGCACAACAGTTAAAAATCCTAATAAAATATTTTTCCGTGTACCAAATAATATAACAATGAGGAAAAAGTGGTGCAAATTAATGTTTATTAAATATGTGCGTGAGATCATTTTGATGTAAGTAGCTATTAATAATATATCTATGGAGTCGCGAGTAAGTTTGGATTAACCGATTTAGTAAAAATAACTATATAATATGGTTCGGGGAACATTAAAGTTAAAACCCGAAATATATTTTACCTCATATATATTACCTCATAAATTTGACTATCAAAGGACGGTGAAACCTCAAAAAGAAACAAGCGATGGATTAGTTTTGATCTATATTTTAATACCATTACGTTGAATATAATATAATATTAACAACATCATGAAACTTCTTCATTCATGTCCTACCTTAATGAAAGAATTTTGAAGGTTGTGGTATTAACCACAACCATTAGGTGCAAAATCAAATGGCTCTGCGGCGCTAATAGGTGTACCACCGGGCTCAATTTTAGGACCTCTCTTGTTCTTAATATATATGTGGTTAAAGAACTTTATTTCGTAAAAAATAATTGCGATATTATACTGTTTTTAGATGATACTTCCCTTATTTTTAAACTTCACAGAAAAATAAACAACTATGACGTTGTAAGCAATGCTTTGTCGCGGGTTCTTGGTTGGTTTGACTTAAATAATCTAGCACTAAATACAAAAAAGACTAAATGTGTTTTGTTTTCCCTGCCAAATGTCAAATCAAATCCTTCTGCGATCACTTTAAAAAATGAAAGGCTCGAGTCTGTTACGGTCGGACGGTCTTTTTAGGAATAACCCTTGACTCCAAACTGCAGGGGGGCACCCATTTGTATGCCCTAGCAAGGAAACTAAGTAGTACCGTTTATATAATACAAATAATTAGAAAACTCACGGACATAAGTACTTCTAGACTAATTTATTTTAGTAATTTTCATTCTTATGTCATATGGAATGTTATTATGGAGTAATGCAGCAGATATTGAAGTTATTTTTATTCTGCACAAAAGAGCTATCCGATCTATTTACAATATTAGCTCTAGTACATCATTACGCAAGAAATTTAAAGAAATCGGTGTAATAACGGCTGCTTCACAATATATTTATGATTATATAAATATTAAACAAAAAAAAATATATATTTTTTTCTAATAATAATAGAATACTATTAATACAAGAAATAAGAATGAACTTGTAGCCCCTAGTTTCTGTTTGCATACGGTAAAGAGAACGTTTTTGGGCAATGGTATACGCATATATAATAAGATACCGGGAAATATAATCAATTTAACATTTTCAAAATTTAAAAATATTATTAGAACTAAATTAATAAATAAATCATATTCCTCATTAAAAGAGTACTTTTTAGAAAGAAACGCCTGGAGTAAGGCTCGGGTTCCATCTATAGGACACTAATTACTAAAAATAACAGCATTGTAAATCTGTTTATATGAAAAGAGCAACTATGCGAGTTTCTTGCCGTATCTTCTCACTAGAAGCTGCTTTACGAAACGGTTTCATTGTGAAGTTTACTTGAATAAAATTGATTTGATTTGCTTTAATTAAACCATTAAAAAATATAATAAAAACATTTACAAACCATTTTTACATCTGTCATCCCCATTTTGTAGATCGTTCCGTTTCCGTAATCCGTCATAATACCAATATTTTTTTATATTGGCACCACTGACTGTATTCGTATTCCGTAGCCATTTTGACTTATTGTGTAAAAATAAGGAGTGAACTTTACATATTAGGTAGCTCTGGAAATTGCTATAACAATGAATAATAAAGATAATTTTAGTGAAGATATCTTTGAGTATATTAAAGTTAGTGAAGATGAAGATGATTCAAATGCTGTAGAAATTCCTTGTGAATTAGACGGGACATTATTGCTATCTACGCTAGTGGCACAATTCCCTGGAGCTTGCGGACTCAAATACCGCCATCCTGATAGCAAAACCATTCGGGGAATACGTCTCAGTGATGGCAAATTGCATCCACCGAGTGAGCAAGGTTGGTCGAAGCTTTTATTTATTTGCGTTTTTCCAAAAGAAAATAAACGCAAAATGGAAGATGTATCACCGGAAAATTCGGCGGCTAAAACAAAACGATTAGAAAAGAAACTTACATGTTCTGATTTAATATGTCTCGGCTTACCGTGGAAATCGACTGAAGAATCGATTAAACAATATTTTGAAAAGTTCGGCGAAGTTGTCATGGTTCAGTTAAAACGAGATAAAAACGGATTATTTAAAGGCTTCGGCTTTATACGATTTGCTACATATGCCTCACAAATGCGAGCTCTTGCCCAAAGACATAACATAGATGGTCGCTGGGTCGATGTTCGTATTCCCAACTCAAAAGAGGGAGTGGTACCGCAAATGCCTTGCAAAGTTTTTGTCGGCAGATGTACAGAAGATATGACAGCAGACGATCTGAGAGAATATTTTTCAAAGTTTGGTGAAGTAACAGATGTGTTTGTTCCTCGACCGTTTAGAGCATTCGGTTTCGTTACCTTCTTAGATCCAGAAGTGGCACAAAGTCTGTGTGGTGAAGACCACGTTATAAAAGGTGCGTCAGTTTCTGTGTCAAGTGCTGCACCAAAAATTAAAAGTAAGTCTAATCCTAATTGGAAAGATGACTCTTATGGACCAAACAATTGGGAAGGAAATCGATCAGGTCCATCGGGAGGCTCGAATGGCAGTGGCAGCAACAACAACATTGACACACTGAATATGCAAAACTTAGGCATAAATCCAAATGGTGGTCCACCAGCTAACTTTAATTTGCCAATAAGTCTTGTTGCTGCGGCTTTGAACCAAGCTGGCTGGGGTGGGTTTTTGGGTGGTCCAGGTAATACTGGTCCAAATAATTGGCAAGGTGGTCCTCCTCAAGGCAGTGGCGGAAAAAATTGGAATAACAATCAAAATTGGGGTCAAAATGGACCTCCCCCATCATGGAATCAAAGTAATAATCCAGGTTGGAATGGTGGAAAAAATGGTAATTGGAACCAAGGCAATTGGCCAAATGGACAAGGTTGGGGTGGTAATGGTGGGGGAGGTTCAGGGAGTTCAGGGTCTAATGGTGGATGGAATAACAACAAACCCCAGACATGAGGTGAGCGTACACTAGAAATGTTCATACCAGAGATGATTGTGTGGGGAGGTATAAGATAAGTGTTTAAATGTTATTGATTTTGCTATTTATGTGAAGATCTATGTCAATATACATATATTTATAGTGATAGTACTATCACACAACTCGATTGTAAAAAGCTAAAACAGATTGTAGTAGATTTAAGGTGACTTTGTTCTGTGTGTAATTTGTGATATGGCATGATGTGAGAGACATTGAATTAATAAAGTATGCATTCTGAGATGGATGTTTCAATTGTGCTGTTGGGTGGGTTAATTGTGTATCATTGAAGAATGATAGATTTAAGGGTGAAATTTTATATTATCAACGCTAAATGAGTAATGGAATTGATTGATTGCATTGATCTCAATTCTTTAGGAATTGAGTATGAATGTATTTTGATATGGAGTGAGATAAAATATGGTATGTATATAAAAGATCATGTGTAGCAGACGTCTCGGTGTCTGAGTGAGTGATAGTCAAGATGAGGCTACTCAATGCTCCTGGAATTAGAAAAGTACCATCTGAGTGCATCTGCATCAAAGTGGTGAGTGAGTTGCAGTAATGGTATGATAAGTGATGTTAATATTTTGCATAAAAGGAATATGTTTTTATTTGTAGCTATGAAAAAAGTAGAACCAGTTGATTTGATTATGATTCCTTGTGATTTACTATAGATATGGTAATTAGACTTTTGTCAACAAGTTACAGTATAGTTAATATTATAAATGTTTTATCATTTCATATTTACTCAACTCTAATAAAAAAGAACTTATATTAATTATAGTTTATTTACAGATAGAACTGGCTGATTTGGGAATAATCAAATGAAGTAAATGATTTGTGTTTTGGGAAAGAAAAACATTGATCAAATATATCTCAAAATGTCAAGGTAAGTTTTATTACCATTTGACCATTAATTACAAACTATATTCTACTCCAACATATCACTCACTTTATATATTTTAACTTAATGGTAAAGTTTTTTGCCACTATTTCTTACTGTTGTATTGTAAATTAATGTTATCACACTGTCTAATGTTGATGTAAGTCAAATTCATTGAAACATCCCTTAAGGCTATTATAATGATATTAGAAATTGACCAATTTTAATAAAGATCCAATTACAAGAAAGAAAAATTCATAAACAACAGAACATCTTGTATTGATAAGGTAAAAAAACATATTTAAAAATTTACTTCATCATAAAATGTTCTTTTACTACAGCAAATTATAAGTTGTGGTATAGTATTGTTTTTTGAAGTAATAAAGTAATAGTGTAACAACAGGCACAAGTTTGGTGGTGTGCTGTCAATGTTTATAGCAGTTATGACCATTTGCCTATCACATGGTCCCTTGTGGTCCTATTATCAGTTTGTATAATAGACTATGATATATCTTCCATAACCCTTTGTTGGCTCAGTCACCTATCTATCTAGCACTAAATAAAAATTGTAAGCATTATATATTTTTTTATTTTAATTTCAGATGCAACAGCTGGTGCACCATGGATGGTGTTGGTGATGAAGATGATGATGATGTGGGAAGAAGAAAATGGCAATTTATTTTTGTTGAATATTTTTTATTAAAACATTGTCGAATGGGTTTTAATAAACTTTATATTTACACATGGATGTACATTTACTTAAGAAAGAAATCACAACTAAAACTTCTTACCACAAGTATTACAATTTTTAATATTATTATAGGTACAAGTAAACCCTAAAATAATCAACACTTGTGGCATATCACAGCAAGCATTTTCATAAATATTATTAAACATACATGTTAATCTCGTCCCCCTTTGTCCAATATACTTATATATTATCTTACCTAGTATTGTTAGGGGATCAAGATTATAATCATATTATGGTACTGAGAATATTACATAGATACATTATTACTTAAATTTAGGAGGCTATTATATATTTCTTTTTGTTTAATTCTTGAGTCAAGCGACATATTACATAGATTTTAATTTTTTTCTAAAACTAAGAGATCTTTAGAATATACAAATGTTAGTAACAGTAACATAACTGACAAGACAAATTTCAATAATTACAATAATTTTACACAGTTCCAAGCAATTACATTTTGCAAAGCATATTATATAATTTTAATGGTCATTAAAATATCCAAACATACTATGGATATAATTGAATTGTCAAAAACATTGTTATGTGGGGCTTGAGAGATTCCAATTAAAAAATGAATATTCTTAATATAATATGAAGTGTTGGGGGATGTATACCGTAATCTTTGAGCATAAGAAGCTAGTAATGCTTGCCTATACTACCTTAGACTGCAATCTTGCTTCATACAAAATTTCATCAAATTCGGTTCAGTAGTTTAACCATATAAGAGCAAAAAATACACAAACATTATTTTGCATTTATCGTATTGGTATAGTATAATGATACATTTACACAAACATTTCAGTAATGTACAGTATACAAAAGTAGATAGAAGTTGGACTTCATGAGACAGTTCTTAGTACTTACCTTTTCTATGCGGCATAGAACAATGCCGGCAATAATATCTAAAGATTCAAAGTGCATTAACCTACACTATTTTAATATTATATTCCGAAATAGTATGTTGAAAATAATAATAATAGGAAAAATTGTTAGTGTCAATTTTCCGGTGTCTGCTTGTAGTAGTTTTATTAACAAAATAGTTTACAAATCCTGTGAATAATTAATTTAATAAACAAATAAAATTAACAATTCTTAATATTTGCATGCATTTTTTTAATGTAAGTAGATTACGGTTAGATACGAACATACCAAAATTGGAATTGCAGACAATTTCGTCTGCAATTAGTGAACATTTATTTTCCTACGATTTATCACCCTTGCATCAATACACGCTTATTAATAAATTTACGAACAAGATTACAATTCTAACGCCAAAGAGCATCAGTTTGTTTTCTTCTGTTTCGGTTTGATAAGTTAGTGAGCAAGAGCCACCTACAGGAACAAGGAACATAAAAGCTTTGTTCCCAAGGTTGGCGGCACATTGGCGATGTATGAATAACTAATATTTCTTTCAGTGCCAATTTCAAAATATATAAATGGTTATAAAAAGTTTCTCATTTTATTTGAAATATCCTAATCTGACTATAGCTAACTAATCATTATGGCAATTGACATGACAATATCTACGTTACTTAATTATTAAATGTAAGAACACTCAAGTGTCCTACTATTCTGTATCTACAGTATAGTGAATTGTCAATAGTGTGTATAGTATACAGCTCAAAATAATATAGTAGTGCTAAAAAGGCACAAGCACTGTACAAGCTAACTACACTTTATGGAGGCTTTCAATGACTATTGGCTTTAGGTAAAACAGTTATAATCAAACATGGGGTATAATGGCTGTAGAACTGAGCTACCTAAACCGGAGCTACTAAAGACAAAAAAATGATATTAAATAGCAGATCCTAAAGAAAGACTTGAAAACTGACTGGCCGATAGTATATTTATCACAGAAGTCAGACATTATTTATGGATTGACTTTCAAATTCCAGTAAAAAGGTCCGACGACATCAAGTAATGATTTTTATCATCTAGTTTTGAGAATCTTTCAACTCTAGTGCATAAAATGCATTCTGGACAAAATAAGTATGAGGAATACGAGGATCTCAAGCATTCCCAGTTTTTACGATATCTGCAACAAATGGCCATGACTAACCTTCCTAATGGTGGCCGTGGCCGTATCGACAATCGATTTTTGTCGACATCGCTAATTGTAGTGAATTGTTACAATAATTTGGTTTGTCACAGCAGGCACAGTTTATACAACTGTACGCTGTGTGCAATGGTGGCATTTTATAATACAATTAACTACTACTGTTATAAATTACATATGATACTTTAATATCATGAAAACGAATAGTAAATACGTTTATAAGTAATGTGTTTTTTAAACATGTGCTGGATTTATAAATTTATTTTAAACGTATATTACAAAGTCAGCCACGACAGCCTTATAGTCATTGAACAATTGAAGTGGACGGATTTCAGAAATGTGCGTTTGGTGAATTTATATTCTTGGAGTTATGTCATACGGTCAATGCCATGGTAGGTAAAAATATTAAAAAAAACTGGTAATATTGTATTTCCGTTAAAACATTACTTGTAATATTATTGATACCGTAACTTTAACAAACAAAATCATACCCAGAAATTATATTTAATCAATTAATAAAAAAAACTCAACAATGCCGAATATACTATTAATTAGTTATGAAAGTATCGTATCTTCACTATAAATTTGTAATTTCAGATATGGATTTGCATAAAAAGTAATTAATATAATATGTATTTAATATTTCAGACAGTACTGCAGTGTGTGGTGTGGGCAATAATAAAATAAAGGTTCGTTGGCACTTACGAAGTTTTTTGAATGAGAGAAAACTTACTACCGTCTACAGTTGCCCATCTGACAAAAATATTAAATTCAATTTAGTGTGTAATATAATAATAAGACCTACAAACTAATTGTAAACAAAATTATTGTCCACAAAGTGTTTTACTGATGAAGTTTTAGATTTTTATTTATGGTATTTTCAGTCTAATTTGATTACACTTTTATTTTTTCTTAAATTGCTTATGGTATACAAAATCGGATAAAAGTTAAACAACCCGTACACGAGAAGTGGCCAATAATCGCTCGAGTAATAAATTCTTATCTTTATGTCTTTCAGCATCCTAACGGTTTAAAACCTATGATTATTTAATCTTTTTTAATCAATAATTACCATGCATACAAATTAGTTGGCAAATATTGTTACTATACATTGAAATGCACAGCATATTGTCTTAAACTTTGAATTGGAATATGTATCTATAAGAAAAAAAAATTAAGGCAAAAAAAATAAAACATATACCGAAATTAATGCATAATATGAAGAAATATTTCTTTACCATTTAAACAAAAAAATAATAAAAATCTAGTTGTATTTACGATCATCAAGACAGAGAAATATTTTAAAGGTTTAAGTGACAGCATTGCTCTGGAATTCGTATTAATTCTAAAATGATCACAATCATCAGCAGTTACGGATTTATCAACAATAATAATATAATTATCTTTACAAATTTAGAACACAAACAATAAAAAAGTAACCATGTAATTTACCAAATGTTTCCCTGGTATATTCATCGATTTTTTTACTCAGAACGTCTTTATTAACTCATGCAAACATATTCCTCGTAACTATTTCAAGAAAGTACACTCGATAATATTGACTACATAATAATATTTTACAATCTATAATCAAACGTATCAACCAGTCTTATAAGATTGTTGAATTGTTTTATCTTAATTTAACTATTTATTATTGTTTTTTATAAGAACATAATAATTATTATTTTATCACTTTTATGAAGTTCCATAGTCAAACTCGAAACTCATTATGTTCATCTGCATAAATATTAAAAGATGCATCAGATGGTGCTTTTAATAAATATTTATCAAAATAGCTAAAAATAAATAATTAAAAAAAGACAAAACCTATATATGATAATTTAAGACGGTGATCGATTAACATAATAGTAATATATTTGCTGAGAACAAATTTAGAAAAGTAAAGCCAGTGTGAATGAATCTTATTCGTAACTAACACAGATTAAATTGACAATACCTATTTATTCTATTAAGTTTCATATTTTTAGGCCAGCTGTAGGTTTCGGGTCTGCTTTAAGTCGGACTTATTATTTTTATTTTCTACTCCTCCCCAACAGCCGGATCAGACGGTAAATTTACAAAAAAAAAAAAAAATTACCTTTGAAAACTATTGACAGCAACAAATGATTTATGTTAACATTACAGACCATAAAAAAGATTATATTTTCGCAGATGCTTAATGTAGAATTGTTTTTTTCGTTCATTTAAAGAGTAACAGTCGATATTCTGAAAGCTAAATAAGTTTCATAAGTAAACCTTTGTAATTCTTTGCCAGAATGGCGGATTTTCCGGGTGTCCTGAGAGGAGAAAATTAATAACTAGACCCGACATCACCTAGCCTATTTTTTATAGAATACTATTTTTTTTCTTTTATAAATTTATTTTTGTAAAAAAAATTATACAACTTTTTACAATGTATTAAAGCAGTCTCCTCCTATAATATAAGTATAATCAATAATTTAGTTGTGAATGTTATAAAACAATGCTGAATCTTTTTTAAAGATTTTTTTTTTCTATTTTAGTATGGCTCGGAAGACAAGATTTAACGAAATTGAATAAAATGTAATATTAAAATGTACTAAGAAAATAATTGTTAATTATTTAAATATACGAATTACTTTTGGGTTGTAAATAATCAAGGTGGGTAATTTGCATTTGAGAATAAATTATTTTAAATCAATCACTATGCTTAAAAAATTTTGTTATTCACTCCTTTAAATTACGTTAAAATAAAGAAACGAATTTGTAATCTTAAAAACCGTGCCAATAAGAATGAATCACCACTTATAATCTTGCTACACCGTGTAAGCTTAACTTTGTATCAGGTTATAATGAATTTTAATAAACATACCCTGTACTATGAAATGGTTCTACGTCCTATGTAATATTAGATTACTTCCATTCATGACATTAACTTTAAGTACATATAAGAAATTATGGTATGAATATGATATAATCTTATAGTCAGCGATGTACTTCTCGTTGGCACGTTTTTTATTAGAATAGAAATTTAAAATAAGAATAATAACAACATGACCTTTAGTGAGGTAGTGTGGCTACACCTTTAGTTTCTTGGCGGGGCGCAGCGCATGCGCGAGGGCGAGCGGGCGCTTGGCGGCTGCGCGGCGCGGCTGGCGACGGCCGTTCCACTCCGCGTCGATCTTCAGAGCCAGTTCCAAATCCTTCTTCTCCTGCTCAATTATTTTTTCGATCCGAAGCTGTTCCCGTAGAATGCTCTTCACATCACAATTATCTAACGGACTAGATAAATTTTTTACAGCTAAATCTACCTTATTGTTATTTAATGATTCGCTCAAAGACGGAGGACTATACGAATCCATGTTGAGATGCATTCTTTTCGAATCACTCCTTAGATACGGTTTCCTATCTGAATTAAATTTTCTCTCTCTAAATTTTTTCTTGGGTGTCACTTCATTATCATCCTTCGAAATGCTTCCCATTGATCTGGTGCGTCTTAGAGTTGTTGTGTTATCATTCAGCTTTGTAATACCATCGACTTCTACTCGTTTACTCTTATTCGGCCGTTTGGAAGGTAGTGTTAGTTCTTGGTGATTTAAGTTTATAGAAGAACTTTTTTTACCCCTCGACCGTGTGTAGGTAGAGCATTTTTTCAAACTGTGCTGTAATAAGAATGAATAGAGGTTAACAAAAGCACCGTATGCATTATTATATGCAAACAATATTCAGGAGGGAATTTTCGAAGCACATATAGATTATACCGGAAACTACAATGAATAGTGAAAATCCTGTAAGGAATTTCTGAGCTGAATATAGTCAAAATGAAAACCTGACATACTACTTAATTACTTAAAAGAATAATTAATATATCAATTCAATTTTATGTATTATTTATACAAATACCTTTTTAGCTTTGAGTAACTCAAGCACAATAACAAAAGCTGAGGGCATGTTTTGTGCCAATGATAAATTCCGAAGTCGACATAACCCATCAATATACTGATCACGGCTTGGTGGAGTTTCATTGAGGGGTGTATCATTGTTTTTGTCAGCTCGTATACAAGGTACTCGCAATGGTAGACCCTTTATTGTTTTAAAACTGAAACATGCAGATTATTCAATTATACTCATACATCCAAAAACATTTTTTCATACATGTACTTAAAAGGATGTTTAAAATATTTATCCATTATACTTTCATTCAAGCTTAGGCTATTTGACAAGGCAAAAAAAAAATTGTGAATTATTGTAATTAGTGTACATTATGAGTTTAAAAATGGTTATTTAGTAACGAAAGTTGAAAATACTTGATTTATTCAAAAATCCATAAATAAAAATGCATTTTTTCAAACATTGGTCACATGACACAAAACGCTCCTGATTGGTCAGGCTTATTATGAATCATTTTCTTGTTAACTTTGCTTCTTTAATATATGTACCACTGTCTGTACTCTATTGCATTAAAATAGCAAAATACTTAATAACATATACATGTATTCTACAAGGAAACCTTACCTAGTAGGTGTTGTTCCCTCAATTGGTTTAAAGTAGCATAACTCCTGTTGCATTGAATCCACACTACTTGTTTCGATGTTACAAGTTTCTGGCACACTAGTTTTATGCAGTATTCCTGAATGGGGAAGTGGCAATGAGACAAGTAATGATTGTATGCCAATTTTTGTTTTTACAACATTCTTTTCATCAGTAGTATCCTGGCTATTGTCAATGACCTGCTGTTCTTTTTTCTGAAAAGAAATCATTTACTGGTGAATCTAAAATAATGTTAACAAGAAAAACAAATGAAGACATTTTTTAATTTCATCAGTTTAAAAAAAGAACTAATGTTTATCAAAAAATTTTTCCAATCAATTCCTACTTGAATTGATTGTTTATTTCTTAAAATATATCTAAAGAGAAATCAGACATACTTTTATACAGGATCCCAATCTCACCTCTTCTTGTAGGCTTTTTCCATTTTCTTTGTTCCACATTTTAGTTCCACTTTTAATTTTTTTATCTAAGAAATTTTTTAAAAGTTTCCCATAGCTTGGAAGCATTTCTGGTGAAAGTCTACTGTTTGATTTGTTTGATCCTATTGGTGTTGATATATCAGTACTGTTATTGTCATCGGTCAAATGTGGGCTGCTATAACATTGACAATGATATTAATAAAAATTAAGTAAATATAAAAAAGTATTTAATATTGGGAACCACTAAAATCTACTTACTTATTAACAATAGTTGCTTGTACTGAAGATTTCTTTAAATAACTGTCTATAGTTGTTGGTCTTAATCGAGGTTTGTTTAAGGAAACAGTTATAGTTCTTCGTTTTGGAGATTTATACACTGTTGTTGTTTTTGCACTTTCTTCTTGTAACTGTTTGGCCAGAATTTCATCTTGTTTTATATTCTCTAAATATCTCTTGTGGGCTTCTTCTTCTTCTTCTTTAATTTTTCTGAAAAACCATATTGATGTTTTTAAAACATTATTTACAAAAAATTTACAGACAATGCTTTATAAGTTTACCAACTGTAAAAACTTTACTGTGTTGTTGTGTAGTGTACTATTAATCATAAAGCTGATACTTCCTTATTCAACAAATGTCTATTAAAAAAAATCTCTTTCTTTAAGGCTTTTGTTTAACTACACATTTCATTTTATATGGTAGAGATGATTATAGTTATATATTACTATTTTATATATAATAAATGAACTATTTAATCATTAATGTGGTGAATGAAGTTGACCACCCACTTGATCAGAAGCTCTGTTTTGCTGAACTCCTGTTGTTCAAGCCGCAAGCGCTCTACTCTCAATCTTTTAAGCTCAGCTTCATATTCAGATCGAATTTCTCCTGGTTCACATATTCTAGGTAATAAGGTTTCTGGAACACATAGTCAATACATGTTTTATGTTTCAAATGCATAAACAGAAAAGTATGGTATGGTATATTCTAACAAATTTTTTGAAACAAATAAATAAACAATAATACAATCGCACTATCATGAGCTGTGTTTTTATCAAAGACCAGATAACATAGAAACATATATACCTGGGGATACACTAATATCTTCTCCTTTTAATTTTTTATCAATCTGCTCAATAAATTTGGTTTTCATAAAATTCCATAGCTGACTGTTTACTAAATTCTTTTGTTTTGTCGCTGTTCGTAACCAAGAACCTATTCGTAGTCGACATAGAGGACAACACAAAGCATTATTTTCAATACTTTTATTAAAACAACTTTGACAAAAATCATGATTGCATGGTAGAGTTACTGGTTCTATTAAAATAGATTGACAAATTGAACAAATAACATCATTTAGTTCTAATTTTTCTAATTTTAATAATTTATTTTCTATTTTAGACAGCCGCTTCTTTGACTTGGCCGCCATTTTTGACATTGTTTTTTAATCTACTCACAAGTCACAGATGTTTATGTCATATGCATATTGTAGAGTATAGACTTATGAAGTTTTTTAAGCACAGGCTGTGAAACATATTTTAATAAAATACATATCTATAAATATTGCATCAAATATCGCAAAAAAAAATTATATATTAATCTCAGTTTAAGTTAGTTCAGTAAATTAAATTAGTCTTTATAACACTGTATCTACTGTCTCAATAAATAACTAATAGAGTAATGATTGTAATTGGCAATATAACATTTTTTTTGGTCACTTAAAACGTATTTTTAAGGTAATAAAATAATTCACTAAGGAATCACCGTTTAAAAGAAACATTTAATATATTTGGCTTTAAAGATAGATTTCTCTTAAAATAAAAATATTGAACTTTTGAGGTTGTCTTAATCGGAACATTCGGAACGCTTTTCAATTTTCATGTCTACCAACATTTCAGACGTAGAAGCCATGTTGATATTTTCTTTCTTTTTTCGTCATGTACCGACTCACATGTATTTGAGAACGAAAAACGCTATTGAGATTTGAGAGGACCACAAGAAATATGGTGGTTAGAAAACGATTATAGATAGGAGTGTTCTTTTGTTCTTCAGCTTTTTAGTGGATGCAAATGTGGAAGTGATCTCTGTATAAAATTGACAAGATCTCTTTGAAATGTCTTCAATGCATTTCGTAGTTCATCCATTGCCTGGAACAGAGGATCAATTGATAGATAGGTGAGTCTATTATTTAACTTTTTACTTGACTCCATTACCGTGACTACAATTCGAGATCGGACATTTAATAATGATGGTAAAGATCATATGTAACATCAGAAAGGATTTTTGTTCATCGTGATGCTTGCGATACCAACGATCATTTTATATAGCATTTTCGTTTTTGATTATCAAGTTTATTTTTTATATAAAAGTATGGCTGATCTAGTTAAATTTACATATTTCAAATATATAAATGAATATTGATAAAATCGTAATCCGTAGTTCGAGTTGTATACACGATGTTAATCGCGATTAATTTGCGAACCCCATTTACTTATTCTACAAATTTCTTCTCCCAGTATTATCTTTTCATATTTATATATGATTTTATAATATATACTATTAAAATATTCTTTATATTTTTTCTACATTAATAATAATACACCTAATTATTTTGATATATTATGGTAATTAATTTGTATGAAAATATATCTTTTCTATAATGTATACAACTTTATTTTGTTAAAATAATATTGAAATAATTATATTAAAATGTTACTTAGCGTTTCAATTACAATTAAATTCATTAAATTTTACCTACTTTAAACATATTATAGACTAAGTAATACATAATATTAAAAATGCTACATTTTTACAGGATTTTTTATATAAAATAGAGCAGAAAATATCATAATAACTCTTCTATACTTTTATATTAGTAAAAAAGGGGAATGTTGGTTGTTAATTACATTAAAAATATTTTTTTAAATCAGATTTTTTTATTCAAGCGATAGACATATCTGCTGATATATGGAAGAAAAATAATAAACTGGTTTAACATTTATATTTAGAATTTCCAGGATTATACTGAAATTTTTAGCAGTGCATGCATTTACAGTTAATAGGCCCTCTTCCCGAGTAAAATTCAAAATTACTAAAAAAAATTACTATAACTTAGGCCATTTAGCTGTATCTTGTTAGGTTTTAATATTCATAGACATGATGAATCCTAGGTGACATGTGTATTACCTTATTGTCCAAAATGCATTGTCATAATTATTTGGAAATATATTGATTAGTTTATGGCATCTTTGTGTAAATAAATCATATTGTTGTGCTTATGAACTGGGTTAAATAAATCCAATCGATTATTTCTGGGGTATGTCATTTCTTTCATAGAAATGTAAAATAACCAATATTATAAAATACTATTTATTTTACATTTAATTCAATACTGTAACATGAAAATTTGTGTTGATATTTTAATTTCAATCACAGGGCTGAAATTAGTTTACACTTTTGTGCTTGTGTGTGTGCCTTTCTAATGATGAGTTAATTTATTGCACTATTTTACAATATTCATTCTGATACTACAATATTTTCTTAACATTTGTAAAGCAGTTATTGTTATGTAATAAAATGTTTGAATACAACTGCAATAAAAACCAAATTATAAATAATGTTATTATTCTTAAATTAAGATTGATATAATACAATTATAACCAGTAGTCACAATGACAGAAAATCAATAAAAAAATCTACAATCATGATTCATCATCAATTCATCATCCATCATTGTTACTTTTAGAAATCTTTAATTAAATAAATAATTGTTTGTAAAAACTGGTTGTAAATTGTTTATTTTATTTAAATGTACCCAAAATAATGTACCAAAAAAAAAGTTTTCTTTAGTTTCTGTCCATAAAATAAGATAGATTATATATATCTAATTTCTTCAACTTAAACAATGATCTTTGTATTTAAACAATAAACTATACCATAAATTTTATCATGCGAATGTTTGAAATGTGTCCTGATTATCATGTACATGTACCTACATGGTTTTTATCATGGTACAAGTGTATAGATATTGATTATAATAAAAATAAGTTAACTGTTATGTATACAAAGCTTATGTCACATATAAGTATATAGTTAATGCAAATTATGCATATTATCATGATTATTAAAAAAAAATTTGTTACAGACTTAGGGAAGTAGCGGAGAGATGGAATAGATATGGAACTGGAGCAGCACCATCTGCTCTAACGTCTCTAAGGGGCGTTCGAGCAGTTGCTGCTGGACCAGCCCATATAGCTTGCTTGCTCGAAGATGGCAGCATATGTCGAGCGGCATTCTCCATTATTCCTGACCGATTGGACTTGAGTAAAGCTGATGCAAGTAAAAATGGTGGGAATGGTGGTGGAGGAAATGGCGGCGGTGGTACTAGTGGAGGGAAGCAAGGAGGGAGTGGGAGTGGGTGTGGATCTAGACAACAACCTCGGACAAGAGCAAGAATTATGCGAAATTCAATTCGTGCTGCACCTAGTTCACAAGGTACTATTATTATATATTCATCTAAAATTATTTTATAGAAATACAATAAAGATAAATAAATAATAGGTGTGGCAATTCAATTGGAACATAGATAAGGAATAGTTAAGAATGTTCAAACGCACTGTAACCTATGAAAATTTTATTTCTTAATACTGTTGTAATTTTATATCATACTAAGTATATACTCTTGTCCTATGGGATATTTTATGAGCAACATGCTAACAATAAAGTATCTTTGATATATAAACTATAAGATAAGGAATAGATTTCCCAAAATACCTCATCTCCAATCTAATTGCCAGAAAACTCACAAATAATGTATATATTCATATTATATATTGATGAATGAGGCTTTCTTTCACATTAGTTTACATTGTTATAGATTATCTTTATATTATTTATAAGTAGAAGTTTAATCAGATTTGAGCAGATTTGAAGTTTGAAATATTAATAAAAGACAATTACAATCTTACTCACCAACCACCTAATTTCACTTGATCAGCATTATATAACAATATTGTTATTATAAAGGCATAACAATATTGTTTGTAATTGTCAATATATAAATTTTTCAAATGATTATAATGATGAAGGTTTGTTTTAATGCTTCATGTCCCATTGTTGGGCTAAAGCCTCTCCTCCATTTACTTGTGAAGTTACTATAAATATGAATTTATAGTGACTTCACAACCTTATTTGAACTAATTGACAGAGTATACTATGTCAAATTTTATCTATTTTTAATGATTTGTCAGGATCTACAAGCAGGGCTACTGGTGTGATAATCGGTGCATCAGGCTCTAGTCGAGTAGTTTCTGCTGTACAAGCACCTTTCGTGCCGGAGGACTTAGTAACTCAAGCCCAAGTGGTTCTTCAAGGAAAAAGCAGAAGCCTTATAATAAGGGAGTTGCAGGCAAGTTAATAATAAAAGTGTGTCATTATATCGTGATATAGAGATTGCGCCTAATAAATGCTATTTCTTACAGCGTACGAATCTCGACGTAAACCAAGCCGTAAACAACTTACTATCCCGCGATGACGAGGAGGGAGAGGAACCAGAGGGTGGCGAGGGAGGCGATGGTTATGTTCCCGAAGACCTCATTTCACTTCTCGACGGAGGTTTTCATGCTACCCAACAAGACCAGTCAGTGATTATAGATGCAGACGCCATGTTTTCGGAGGACATCTTCGGGTACGCGGCTGTCAGAAGGTATCCTGTCAAGCTATGCTCCTCGGCCTCATCTCTCCTCCCACTATAGTTAAATGTAGTCCTCGACCCAATCTAGCACGCAAAACGCTTACGCAGTTTCTGTTTCTGTTCTGTGATTGGGTGTTTTTAGTTTTTTTTTTTTTATATTTCTTGAATGGTGTGTCGTTAACAACTACATCATTACTTGACGAACTATATTAACGTTAACGATATATATTTGTTTTTAAATAATAATATTTAATAATGTCGTGTAAAGATGTATGTTTGAAACACCATGCATACTTGTGTAAGAGTGTGGTTAGTAACAATAGTTTAAACAGCCGCAGTGGAGGCGGAGGCGGTAGTGGCGGTGTTCGTGCTGGCGCCAGTCGCGAGAGTAGCAGCTCTACTCAAGACCGACCCTCGGAATTCAGTCGGTGGCGAGAAAGACAATACTTCGGCCCTCGGAGATGGCTAGAATCTGCTCTTCGAGATACATCCTGGGACAAGGAAGGAGGTTAATTATAATTTATAATTTAAACAAAAAAAAACAATTATGCTGTCTATTTCCTCTTTTCATAATATGTTATTTTATTTTCATTCTAGTTGAAAACAAGAAGAAAGACTCTGCCATGGCAGCTTCGCCTCTGTGGGTATCTGAAGAGCTCGAATATTGGGACAGTAACATCCGCTTTACTCACATTGCTGCAACATACAGCGAACTGATCGCTATCTCAACACAAGGACAACTGCACCAATGGCGCTGGTCTGATGCGCATCCGTATCAGCGTAATGATGTACGTGCAAAATTTTGCATTCGTTTGAATATACACTTATTGGCACATTAAATAAAATAATCTCTAACATGGCAACTTAAACCATTTAATTGCAATTTTTCTGTAAAAGATGTTGGTAAATTATTATCGCTTTAACTTCTGTTACATTTGCTTTTGCTATAGCGAAATTCTTTATATACGCATACTAAGTTTATATAAATATGAATATAAAAGTTTTATTTGGTTATATTAAACAAATTACAACTTGTGCAATATGTAATCTAACAGCTACGCGAAATCAATAATCTTTCCCTCTAGTAGAAGTTCTTTTTTTAATATTAACTAAGCTCGTTCAATTCTTATAATGTTATCTTGCTTTCGAAAGACGTAAGGAACTGTGAAAAAAAATGTATAAAATTTATTGACAACATTTTATTTGATTTCGTCCAGGCATCCGGTTGCATTTTTCACCCGCGAGGCAACTGGCTTGGATTGACACCTGGAGAAAGAATCTTAAGTATGAGCGCAGCCGGGATACGTGTGTCCGTGCTCACCGACGCGGGACGCATTGCGACTTTCTTGGATGAGTCTATAGGTATCATAATAAATTGACAATTTAATGAGTTAATTCATATTCATGACATCATAAAGAAACCCCTGTTTAACAACATTTAACATTTTCTTTATTTAGCCCATGCTCCTGGCGCTGCAAGGTTAGAGCATCCTCTTCAGACATTTACAGAGTTTGGCTCTGATAAGGCTGTGTCTCTGCACGTTTGCTCACTGTACACTGTTGCGCGATTGGAATCTGGTACACTTTACTGGTGGTATGTAATCACTTCAAGTATTTTTAAATTGAAATATTGTAAAAAAAAGTAAAGTAAAGTAACAGCCTGTAAATTTCCCACTGCTGGGATAAGGCCTCCTCTGCCATTAAGGAGAGGGTTTGGAACATATTCCACCACGCTGTTCCAATGCGGGTTGGTGGAATGCACATGTGGCAGAATTTCGATGAAATTAGACACATGCAGGTTTACTCACGATGTTTTCCTTCACCGCCGAGCACGAGATGAATTATAAACACAAATTAAGCACATATATATAGTGGTGCTTGCCTGGGTTTGAACCCGCATTCATCGGTTAAGATGCACGCGTTCTAACCACTGGGCCATCTCAGCTCTGAAATATTGTATTGAATCATAACTACAACGTTGTTTGTCACGGGCGCGCAGGGGCGTGCTGCCGCTGGGCCAGCGCGCGCGCCTGTGGGAGAAGCACCGCGCGCGCTCCCGCAAGCAGCAGCGCGGGCACTCGTCCAACACGCCCCAGGATCTGCAGGCCGGCCAGAGTGTCACTATGAAGAACGCTCCCATGTACCAACCGGGAGCTATAGGTGATTTCATTGTATTTGCCTCATCCTATATAAATATTCGATTGACTTTATAGTTGTTTTTTTGAAATCTTTTTAAGACAGTTGTATGTTATTTAAATAATATGTTGGTTAATAGGTTTCAATATGTCGACGGGTGTACCGAAGGTGGGAATATTACAGAATGCTGCATGGAATCTATCCGATACATGTCGTTTCAAACTATTGCCACCACCCCAGCCTGATCGTTCTATCTCTGACAAAGATAAGAGAGATTTACAGGTAAGCCTAACAATACAGTTTTTAATTGAAAAAAAAAATCATTTTAACATCAAATGTAAATGTTATTGTTAATTATAATTTATAAATATATTATAATTTGCTGCAGAACCAATCGCCGCTAACAGTGTCATCAGTGAAGGCATCTTCTTCAAGCAGTAGCAACAAGGATAGTGGCAAAGACAGTAACAAAGATATGGCAGACCGGTTAGATATGCCGCCGCCACCCAGTCCTGCGTCTTCGACCTGCAGTGATACAAGCACATCGCATAGTAAGTTTAATCTTTGTTAATATAAACTAATAAAATGTTATAAATATTACTTACAAAAACACTGCAAAAAATTGTTGCATGTACTACAATGCTACCTAGTAGACTCTGCTACTACCTCGCTAAATCAACTTTAAGCTATACGAAAATTTTATATTGCATTAACTCTCTTAGTCATCTAGATGTCATGTTAATCTAATTATAAAAATAACTGGAACTAAATTTAAGGTACAATAAAGACAAATTTGCATTTAGGTAAATTGTAACAAATCAATTTGAAAACCTTATCTGTGTATTGTCATAATTATAACAATCTAAGAGTGTAGTATGCATGTAAAGTGATGGCCCAATGGGTGGAACGCGGGAATCTGAATCTTAATCAATGAAAGTAGGTTAAAAACCCAGGCAGGTATCACTGAATTTGCATGTTCTTAATTTGTGTTATAAACATCTACCTACACTCTTGAGGATATCCTACATGCTTATCCACTAACTCATATTGAAATAGGCTCCAAATCTCCTCATAAACAGAGTAGGTCTCAACCCAGCAGTGGAACATTTATAGGCTATCACTTTCCTTTATACATGAAATAGTGATAATGATAAAAATCACAATCAGATTGATCAATGTTATCATTCCATTGAGAAATTTGAAGTGTTTCTTTCGGTTTCAAAATTCCAATATAATTAATTTTAGAACGAGCTAAACGTGTTACTGTCCGCGGTGAAGAAGGTTCGTCCAATGATGGGTCCAAACGCGATGAAGAAGAATGGCCTCTCAAAGAAGTCGTGTTCCTTGAAGATGTCAAAAGTGTACCTTTGGGACGAGTTTTGAAAGTTGATGGTGCTTACGCTGCGGTTCGCTTTCCATCTGTTGGAAAAGACGGCAAAGAGATTGTGCCAACCACACCCGAAGACTGGACCGCATTGTTGCAAGATTGCCGTTTAGTCCGCAAAGACGACTTGGTAGCAGTGAAATGGGGCGCTGGAGGGTCAGCCGGACCGCGTGGTCCAGATTGCTTACAACGATCCCCGAGAAAGATTGCGTTACCTCCAGATCTGAATGTTATCACAATTGCCGTAAGTACCATATTCCTGTTGATAACATTTTGGATTTATAAAAACGTTAAGAGATTTTGTATATTCTGAAAAAGAGGCATCATAATATACGGTTAGATAAATATAACTATAGAATACATTTTATATTCTAGGTTGATAATCGTGGCGTACATGCTGTTGTCCGGCGCCCGGGGGGCGCTTTAGCGTATGCCGTATATGCAGTGGGGACTACGAGGGCACTCACCGACAGTACATTCCCGACAGACCATAGCGCACTGCTTGGATACTCTAATGGCCAAGCTATACAACTTACTACTGCTGCAGAGGTTAGTATCATTTCCACGAGAAATAATTGTTTTTATTAACAGTGAAATATTTGTACATATTTTAATTTTAACAACAGGGAAGTGAACCAGTAGTGATGATGTTAGACGGAAACGGTGCACTCTACCCAGTGGCACGAGACTGCGTAGGTGCAGTGCGCGAACCGCCGCCTTTGAACTTGCCGCCTGCGCGGGCGCTGGCTGCCCACGCGCTGCCCTTACAACCGCACCATCCACATCATCCGCACCATCCCGCACTGAAGTCGCAGGTAAAGTATTAGAAATGAAATTAAAGTCTCGTAACTATTCAAATGCGAATTCTATGTATAACTTACATAAATTTGTTAAATAAATTACCTGCACCCAAAAAGTGAAAATGACATGAAATATAACAAATTATCCTATGCCTATGACATGCCTTTTTTATATAGCGAAGTACAGGTACTTCTAGCTAGTTATGATGAAGTTTATAGTGCGGCATCTATCTTAAGGTAGTTTGTAGCGTGCAGTTATATATTATACCTCAAAATAAATGGGCTTATTTAAAAACAAAAATGAAACATTTAAGTCGCACTTGTACTAACTGAGATAAATGTGAAACTACGCAACGGTTTCAACCTACTTTCAAACATCATTATAAATAATGTCTATCTGAACAATATATTAAACATACACTAAAAGATTCAGTGCGTTTTGGAGATTTCACTATATAATGTTATAATGGTTCTTCCCATTGAATATATACTATTGACACACACAATCTCAAGTTCTTATTAGATTTTTAATGTAAACTTTCTCAATCGGACTTGTAGATCTTGAAATTTGCACATCCAACCAAATTTTATGCTTTATAATATTAGGACAAACTCTGATGCATGACAGAATGAACATAATTCTGTAATGTGATTTTAAACATAAATCTTTTCTGTTTACTACTAATATCATAATTTCTTATAATAAACAGATAATATCACTTTTGCCAAACTTCTCTGCAAAATTAAATGAAATTAATATTTAATCATTTCATCCTGTAGGTGGCGCTTATTATCATGGTACCTGAACCTCAACTCATGATGCCTCGCGTTCTACGCTGCGATTTAGATGGTGTCCGTCAGCTATTACACCAGTTGGAATCTGACTCAAACAGTAAGTTGAGTATTTTTAAATGTTTCACTTGTAATTCTATCAACTTATGTCACATGTTAATGTACATATTATTATTTACCCACAGAGCAACAAGTTCTTTCAATATTACAAGAGCGTTGCGACGGAAACAGAAATATTCTACATGCTTGCGTGCATATGTGTGCACCGACATCCAATAAGGAACCTGATATTGGTAAGCAAAGTAATATGGTTTACGGTATGACTTTAAATTGTTATTAATTTTGGAAAATAATATATAACCTTATTTGTTATTTTAAGTTGAAAACGCATCAATGCCTAACATACCGAGTGGGACAAGTAGCAGTGGTGCAAGTGCGGAAGAAGCCGTGCCAGCCCTTACGTGGCCCCCTGAGACATTTGAAGCTTCTGGTGATGAAGATAGCTTAATGGGATTGACTAATAATGGGTAAGCAATAACAAACTAACAACATATAACAGAGTAAATAAGGAAAATTTTGAAAAAAATAAAGATTTATATTAAGCAATAAAAAAAATTTTTTTCCACTGTTTTGTTGATATTTTTATAACACATCTTAAACTGTCACTAGTTTTGTAATGAATAGCTTATATAGATTTTTAATTATTAATGACTGGATTATAGAAAAATGACAAGTGGCAGCAATAATGGGGGTAGCGCAGTGAGTGCAGACCCAGCAGAGCGTCGAGGAAATGCGTTAGCTGCACTCCGTGCCTTGTGCGAGAGCTCAGCACTACAACCATTTTTAATGCAACTGCTTACTGCTAAGTAAGAACCAATTTTAATCATTTTGAAATTCATTATTAATCAATTTCGTTCATTTTGGCTTAGTTTTATGAAATACTAATCAATCGTGAATTAATTTAGGGATGGCATGGGACAAACACCCTTAATGGCAGCTGTAGCAGAACGGGCTTACCGTGCCGCGTTAGTACTTCTAGACTCCATTCGCGCGTGCCCGGACGCGGACGAAGTACAACGTTCTGCTGCCATCTTCCCGCCCAATGCGCACCCGGATCATTCTCCGCTACTTGTACTCTGCTGTAACGATACCTGCAGTTTCACGTGGACTGGGCAGGATCATATAAATCAAGTATGTCAACCCAAGAATTGTTTTTTGTATTTCTGGTAAAGTGACTGATAAATATGTTGTTCCTTATTGGATTAGGATAAAAAAATAGTGCTGTACACCATCCTTTCAATGAATAGAGGTTGCTTCAAAAAGTATTTGTTACAATAAAATAAACAACGTCATATCCAGAAAAGATAAACTTCTCGGTTGTCAGTAATTTGACCCTTTTAACTTCTAAAAATGTATTATTTACCTAAAAGGAATTCTATTTATAACTAGCCGAACCTGAGGCTTCACTGGAGCGAAATTAATGCTCCCAATTGTATGAATATGCCAAGACAAATAAAATTGTATTTTACATGAATATTTATAGATTCACAACTCTGCTTTGTAATTGCAGGATATATTTGAATGCAAAACATGTGGACTCACTGGATCACTCTGCTGTTGCACGGAATGTGCGAAGGTATGCCACAAAGGTCACGATTGCAAATTAAAACGTACTTCACCAACGGCTTATTGTGACTGCTGGGAAAAGTGTCGTTGTAAAGCATTGGTTGGTGGAAACTGGGCTGCACGATGTGACTTACTGGCAAGACTCGCTAGAGATACGCAACTTGCTACGCATTTTAACTCAAGGTATTTAAATTTATTGTTATTTAATGTATGCTTGTAAATTTAAATTGATAAATTTAAAATCTTTCATTAGGAGACTAGGGTTATAGTTTTTCATTATTATATTAATCGTATTATTTTTCAGGGGCGAGTCGATTTTACTCTTTCTAGTCCAAACAGTCGGTCGGCAAGCGGTGGAACAACGTCAGTTCCGTGCAGGTGGCGGTAGAGGTCGTGGGCCGCGCAAGCAGCCCGGATCAGATGCCGAGGTTGATGTGCCTGATCATGACTTGGAGCCACCACGATTTGCACGACGAGCGCTTGTGCACCTCTTAGGTAAAATACAGTTAAATGTAAATTAATTATAAATCAATTCACACAGTTATGTATAGTATGACACAAATTAGATGTAGCATCGGAAAATGCAATGGAATGAAAATAAAAACGATTACTGCCGATTTACACAACCAATAGAAATAGCTCCCTATCGCGCAATTCGACGCTAGTCGTCGCTATAGATTCCTGCGTCAGAAAAAGAAGTGCATGTAAATCGACGTGTCAAATTGACGAATATATTAGGTCATATTATATTACAAGTTATTACGTTTGTGTAAAGATCATATTCGCATGAGAAATATGTATTGATAATTTGGGATAGCATACTCAATTCGGATGTGATCGGTTTTACGAATTTTGCCGATGCTACATCTGAGTTGTGTCGTACTATACATGTTCAAAGTTTATATCAAATATATTTGAATTATTATGACAGTCTATTATGAACAAAACATCCTACATGAGAGGACTGCATCGTTCAGTAGCATCTTGATGAAATCGTTTATTATTAATAGAATTAATTTTATATAATTTATGTAGGTGACTGGCCAGCAGTAGAAGCCGCAATTATGTGTGGATCAAATGGATATAATGACGGAGCGAGTGGATCAAGTAGCCCGGCTCCTAATCAATCGGGAACAACATTGTTAGACAAATTCACGCATGCTCTTATCGTCAAATGTACTAATGAGGTAAATAGAGAAAGAATTTGCAATTCTCTGTCTTTTTATACACAAAAAAAAGTGTTACAATAATAATATTATTTATTAAACAATATTTTAGATGCTAGACACACTATTGCACACATTGATCAGAGAGCAACAAAATGACACGGTACCAGGACGAGCAGAGCGTTCCAGGGAAGTCACACGACGATTCGTTCGGTCGGTTGCCAGGATATTTGTAATATTTAGCGTCGAGATGGCTCCCGGTGCCGCTAAGAAAAAAGGGTAAGATGATTACGATTTACAACTGCCATAACTAAAACCAGTTAATAATTTTCAAATAGATTATTTTTAATATTTTATTTTTTTATTTTTAGGCCTTTGTCGATTACATCTTCGTTAGTTCGTTGTCGTCGAGTATTTGCAGCCTTAGTGGCCCTCGCAGTAGAAGAATTGGTGGAAGCAGCGGATGCATTACTAGCTCCGGTGCGTCTGGGTGTTGTTCGTCCTACCGCACCCTTTCCACTTGCAACTACTTACGTAGACTTAGTTAACGGCAGCGAAGACTTATTTGGTGTGGAACCTTTATCTACCGGACATTCACGGCTGCCTCATTCGCGCAGGTATTTAATGTTGGTTATACTTGACGCTTTGAAATAAAAGAATCACTATCACCACTAATAATTATAGTTTGGAATATATAGTAATAATTACAATTTTTCTCTTTATTTTATTAGGGAATCAAATGTAACCGGGGGTCGTGGTGCTGCCACTGCTGGTACATCAATGGGAAGTTCTACTTTAGTGCCAGATCGGTCGTCTACACCTGTAGCTACAGAGTATCCCGATGATGTCACCGGCGAAGCGCTAGGTGCCGACGATGATGCTTCGGAAACTGACGAACCCAATATACCTGCTCCAGTTGCGCCGGCTGAATCGCAGCATCACGATGACCCAATGGGTGATAGGTGAGTGATATAATATTATCATGGAATGTTTACTAAAATGTTTGACATTCTTATTATCTTATATTACATTATTAAATTCATAATTTGAAGTCGAAGAACTATAATGACTGTTAGAATTAACTCTCCACACAAATCCCTAAGAAATTAAGAAATACATAAGTTAGATATGCTAAAGGAAGACACCGTTAGATAATTTTTATAATCTTAAAGTTAGTCTAAGTAATTTATAAAAACGAAGTTTTTTTCTTCTTGCAGAGGTCAAGAACAACATGTAGTTGTCGAAAATGGAACTGAACGCGTCGAAGGCGGTGAAAGCGAAAGTGAATTAGACCTACTGGCTGAAGTCGAGACAGAGAGCGACTCTGACGACCAAGATAACGCCGAATCTGCTCAACGCAGTGTGCAGACTGGGGCTACACAAGGATCAGATGCTGGTAAGAAAGAGAAGAAAGGAATTATAATTGTTTTGTTTGTAATTTTTATATATCACATACCTTTATGATGTTCGAGACAACATTATTTCATGTGGTACCGTCGTTACTTCTGATTATCCGTAACACAAGTGCTTTAGCTACTTACATTGGGATCAGAGTAATGTATGTGATGTTGTCTCATCTTTATTTATTTATTTTATTACCAAAATTCTGACAGCATTTTTGCCTAACGAATCCATAAATAATAAAATTAAGAAATTATTCAAAATTTCAACTAATGATAATGTACTTACATCTTGTATATATCAAGGCTTCGGCCTGACCTATTACTGTTGAAATTATCTGGTGCACCGTGACAGGCATAGCGTCGATGCTGTTGTATCCTGAGGATGAAAGCGGAGACTCGACACAGCCTGAAGATGAAGACTCGGAAGCTGGCGAAACAGATGAACAGGACGCCGAAGCTGAGCTCCCACTACATGATGGAGAGCCCCTTGAACGACGATCTGCACCGCCATCTAGGCCTAATTTAGCGCCTCATTCCATGCAGTGGGCTATACGGTGAATTTAGCAATTACTCTTTTTCAATATAATACTATTTTACAATTTAAAATTCTTATAATTTGAGTAACACGCTGACATGAAATTATATAGTTAAGAATAAGTCAGATCTAGCACTCATTTTTAGATTTTGAATAAATTTGATATCATAAGTAAATGGGATGGTTTCTTGCACTGTACCTTTTGGATAACATTTGTCAACATTCATTCTCTGTATAGTTCTCGCGAGACTTCCCGCGGCACGACGAGCGGTACGGGCGGAGTGAGACTGACAGGCAGCTCGTCGCTTGTTTTCATTGATCCGTCCTCGTTACGTCGGTCTACAGCCGCGGCGGCCGCCGGCGCACAGGATCCTCACTCCACATCCACTACGGCATCTTTTCTTGCTAGAGCTTTTGGTAAGTTTAGCTTAAATTTACATTCAAATTTTTATATTGATTATTATTAATTAAATGTATACTTCTATATTTCTTTGCATTTTTTAGGAATCGTTATACGACAAATAGCAGATCTCCTTTGGGAATATGAGCGAATTACTTTGCCTCTGCCGCGTATGTTGCCTTTGGCTTACCGTGAGGCGTTGCGCTTACAATGCTATCTCGAGAGACAGCTCAAACAGACCTGGGACTGGCTAGTCACTGTCATGGACGCAACCGAGGCACAACTTAGGTATAAATTTCTGTATGTTTCTATTTAACACTTTACATATTATTTTATTAGTAACCATAGTCGACATTTAAAATGAATTTTTATTTTTATTTATCATGTTTCTGTTTGATGTATTTAATTGATAAAAAAAATCATTTGTTTAAGATTTGGTGCATCACTTACCTCTAACAATGCCAGTTCTTCCACTGGAGAAAGCCGTTCATCGGCACCGGCCACTAGACGGACTACGTCATTTACATCACCGGCGACACGGATCATTGGCTTCTCTGAAGCTCCCAGAGCCAGAGATCGGGAACAAGGTAAACTATTTGTTTTTAGTATTATGTATTAAATTATGTTACATAAAACGTTGTAATAAATATATATTTAAATAATTTTTTATTACTAAATATTTCAAATTCTGTTCTTCTAGGAGTTGAAGCAGGAAGTGCTCGCAGAGAATTTCTAGCATACTGTCTATCGTTACTGAGGGCGCACAGTGCGGAACACGCAGAACAGTTACCAGTCCTCGACGTGGCGGCGCTCAAACATGTAGCTTATGTCTTAGACGCTCTAGTTTATTACATGCGGGCAGCGCAACCCCAACCGCATCATCATCAGCATCTGTGGGCTCCGGTATGTATTTTTTATTTTATTAAGCAAGTTATTTTATACAATAATACAATAATGTTCTTTATTTTATTACACATAAAATAAATGATATCTGTTAATTCTGTCAGGATGAGAATGAAAACGAAGAAGGGGAGGAAGAGATGGTAGTTGGTGGTGGCACCGCCGCGGAGTCGGACGGTGAAGCCGAAGGAGCTAGAGGTCGAGCGCATGCCTTTTTCCAGCGTTCTGACTCCACTTTATGTCTGGGTTGTCCACCACCCGATCCTTTCAATAGTAAGTTCTATCGATTATAACTGTTACTGGTCAATTTATTTAACATAACATATTTATTAATACCGAACCAGTATAATTTAAAACTATTACGGCAAAAAGTTTTTATACCAAAAGATTTTTGCTGTAAAAGTTAAGTTGAAATTGGAATGCAGTCAAAACAATACACTTAGTCCATTCCCATGAGAATAGGAAATAATCAAAACAAACCGTACTTTTCAATATCACAAGTTTTTTATTGATAAGTCCAATGTATGATTTATTACAAACAGTTCTTGACTAATATATTTTAATTTGTAATACAACATTTTACTGAATTACGTAAATCCACTTTGATTTTACGTCTAAAGTAACGAAAACTGATTTGCCGACATTCAAATCGCTATTTTTCAATGGACGAAGTCGTCTAACGATGTTCGCAAAACAAATGCAGACTGAATAAAGTTATACAGATAAAAAATATATTATGTTAGTTTTAATGTACTTTTAGATATTTTTAAATTTATATTTATTTAATTGGTTATAAAGAAATGAAATAGTTGTAAAAATATGTATAAATTTACCTAAGGTTCTATAATAACTCTATTATTTTATATATTATGCTATATTATTTATAAAAAATATGATTGTGATTTTAGTATCACTGAAAATAACTACCTATTTATAAGTTAAAAAGGTTATTTGCGAATAACGACGATCCAAATCAAAACTAACAAACTAATTTTTATTCGAGACTAAAATGTCGCCAGCTTAGAATTTGAATATGTACCTTATGTGTAATTTATATAAAAATTAGTTAAAAAATAACATAAAATTACGTTCAAAACCAAAAAATATATCGTTCCGTAGCATTCATTATCCATTCACTCAATAATTTCCTCCTCACTACTTTGAGTGACATGTCAATTCAAGGTCACATTTGTTTATTTATCTTGTCTCCTATTCCTATTGGAATAGAGTATGCATTATTTTACGTGCTATAGTTAGTCCTTTACTAAAATATTTACCAAACTATTTGCAGTGACAATGCAAGATGCCCTACCACTTGCCGATCAACCTCAGCTATTGCAGCCTAATGCTCGTCGGGAGGAACTATTTGGTATGCCGCGTCAGCCAGTAACAGTGCCAGCATCGGGAGATGGTCCACCAGGAGCCAACAATCCTCTCGAAGGTACAGAATGCTAATCAAATGTGAACTTAAATATAACATTGAAATTGTAATGTTTTCAAAATTCAATGAACCAATAAATACTCACTCATTTAGAAATAAAACAACTTTACACGGATTTGACTAGTTGTATTGATAGATTATTAAAAAGTGATAATTATATTATATTTCTAGTTGTACCACGCCGATTAGGATTGTCAAGTCGTGGAACTGAGCGTGGATGGTCACCTCCGGCGCGACCGGCTTCTGCTCCACCCACACACAATCATGCCATAACTCGAGATGAACCACAGGTAAAACATTATATATGAGTAATAGTATTGTAACACTAATGTGAAATATAATCACGAAAAATGAAACTTGTTATTTAAGAAATTTGTTATAAAAGGAAGAAAATACAGAGTGTTCCTTTGAGCATGCTTGTAAACTACTTAACTTCTGAGCTGGTGTTTAATATGTATAATAAGGTGGATATTAAATCATTTAACTCAAATTATACTTTTTAGGACTTATCTTGTGCTAAAGATACTGTGACGAAAATGGATATTGATACAGACGGTGAATATTTATCTGATTCTGATTCAAATGAAGCGAGACAAATACCACGTAAGAAACATCATAGGTAAGACATGTCGTACTTCTCAAGTTTACTTATTAATGTTAGCTTCAGCTATTTTTGTGAGTTTGTCATTATAATATCTGTTTATAATATTATTGTGCAGGCATCCTCACACTGCTGCAATGAATAGTAATAGCCATCAGGAACCCAATGCGTCCACATCTGAATTCCACACATTAGTTGACACAGCTTGTTCAATAATGGAAGCTCCTCATCAACAGAATGTGTCACCTTTACCGGGTAAGTACTTTATTTAACCTGAATTATTTGACTGTAAAATTAACATATCAAAATTAATTGAAAATGTTTCTAGGACCAAGCAATGCAAGCGCGGCAGCGCAGGAGCCCCGCGCATCTTCCTCACGAAGCCCGGGCAAGACCGTTATTGTACGTGCTGTAAGTCACTCCACTTTTTTGGGGGACTTTTTCTTAACAAAAATTTACCCAAACTTAAATTGGATTTGGCATGTTTAAGGATTTTGTTTAGAAACGATTTATATCCACATTATAATTTATGTCAGTATGTTTGTATCATATTTATGATTTTCTGGGAAGGTTAGGCTCCTAATAAATAAATTGAAAATGAAGAAATTGAGTAATAATTGAAATTTATATATTTTTAGGGTGAATTACTTAGTGCTGCTGACCCTCTAGAATCACAGGAAATATCAGCACATGTCACTGTAGAAACAACGGGCCTGCCACCGGCGCCGTTACTACCTCCTCAAGTCCTCAATGCTCCGGCTCAGCCGTGAGTATTTTAATTAATCAGAAAAATTATATTTCTACCATAAATGAATGGTGTGTAAAGGTATTTTTAAATTGTGTTTCTTCAACAGCCGCGCTTGTCCCTCATTGGGTGCCTCCGTATCACATGACTTACTATTGGGTCGGTGGAGGCTATCACTTGACTTATTCGGACGTGTTTTCACCGAGGACGTGGGCTTAGAGCCGGGGTCAGTGGTCGCTGAACTGGGCGGTTTCCCTGTCAAGGAAGTCAAGTTTAGAAGAGATATGGAAAAATTACGGAACTCACAACAGAGGGACTTGACTTTACACAAGGTATTCATTAATAAATAAATATATATATAGTTTTTTTTTCTTATGTTTCATAATATTTTGGGAAAGTTTAATAAGATATTGGAAAATAAACTTAAATTCTTTTTTACTTTTTATTAGATGGAGCGCGATCGTGCAAAATTGTTACAACAGACTTTCGCCGAATTGAACAGCGCATTTTCGGGACAAAACCGACGCGCTCACAGCGCACAGCCGCCGCTCGCTGTCAACCGCGTCAAGGTTACTTTCCGCGATGAGCCCGGGGAGGGCAGTGGAGTGGCGCGCTCCTTCTATACCAGTGTCGCTGAAGTAAGTTACTCCAGCGGCAAGTTTTTAGTTAATATTATCTGTACAAAATATTTCTTCGATCTTCACATCTATAATTTAGCAATGTATTATTTAAATCAATAAACCATTTTGCATTTATATTTAATAGAGTAAATATTTAGTATATACACGTCAAACTTAAAATAGTCTCTCCTGGTTCCCACCAGACGCAAAGCTGCCCATAATGCAGGCTGCATATTTAAATTATATAATTATTGAGTTATATTTTATATGAACGGTTATATGTATGTTATTCTATATTCCAGGCTTTACTAGCGAACGAAAAACTTCCTCCATTAGAATCTACATCAGGTAGCAGCAGTAATAACACCACAACCAATGGCACATCAGGTTCATCAGGCACGGCTGCGAGTGGTGCCAGTAGCAATAGTGGAGCAAGGTTTGTTTTGTAGCAAAAATTAAACTTATACCTTATTGTTATTCAATAGCATGTTTATCTGGATCCTGCTAAGCTTGAATATGGGCTATTTAAGTGGTTTGCCCGTGAAAGAACAATGGACAGACTGACACTGTTACTTTCGCATTAAATATTATACTATATTAGTATAGAATAGTTTTTGGAATAAATGAAGTCTTAATGTAGTGTTTTCATAAGCATTTCCTGTTTATAGGAGTGGAGCAGGTCGAGCCCGCGCGAAGGACAACGCGCGGCGCGCGCCCGGCCGGCCCGCGCCGCGCCCGCCCGCCGCGCGCGAGCCGCGCCGGGTGCTCAGCGTCGACGCGCGCCCCTACTCGCCGCAGGTAATGGAGCCACGGCCGTGCGTTATGTAACGATGGCACTTCGCACTCCATAAAAATTACGAATTAATATTTACAATAAACACTCGATCTGTGGATATGTAAGGGTACTGTGTATGCGAGTGTTTATTCGGTGTTTTTGGAAATAAGTACATATCTATTATCTATCCACAGAAACAATATTTGTGTAAAATCGATAGTAAATTACTAAAAAATGCAATCACGTGGGATGTTCAGTAGTTTGTTAAGCTCTGAGATCTATGCAAGGTCAAAGTTGTTTATTAAATAGAGATATATTCAATTGCGAATCACTATCCATATATATATGCGTTCATTAGTAGTAAAACGACACTTGCGCAAATATTTCTTGCTGAGATAATTGACATAATACAAATTAGATTATATAATTACCTTTGCTTGAGATTATGTGTGTAGTTTAACATGGAAAGGGGTGCGTTCATGTGTGAATTGATCATTACCTTATATTGATGTTTAATTTGATTTTAGTAAACATATTGAGTGGTAATGACATTTGAATGAATATTAGATTGATTGATTTAAAATACATGGCAAATTAAATTCTGTCTGTATCGATTCAGCTTTAATCATAAAATATTTAATTTAAATGTTTAAAAATACCTCATATATCTCATTTATAATTTAATTACTCGCTGCCATACCTTTCATTCTATTAACTATGAAAAAGTAATTAATTTTAAATTTACATTTGAAAAATTTCAGGCTGCGCCTGGAACAGAAGGTGCTGGTTACAGTGGAGACAGGCCTGGAGGACACAATGAGCATCTTACTCTACATCAAGCTCAACTTGGGGAAAGGCTTTACCCTAAAGTAAGAAATGATTCCTTATATATTATATTAATCTTACAATAGTATTTTTTTAGCAGCCAGTACCAGAAGTAAATGTAGCTTTTCTTCTTCGATTTATTACTTCGAAAGACTTTGACATGACTTTTTCTTGAATAAAATCAATTTCAAAATGCATAGTTTGTAACTATCTGCCTGAAATTTTAGCACAAAGGTCAACCTATTGCTTCCGATCCGCAGGTGCATTCCCTTCATCCGACATTTGCGGGAAAAATCACGGGTATGTTACTGGAGTTAACGCCTGCGCAGTTACTTGTACTGTTGGCGAGCGAAGATGCACTGCGGCAGAAAGTCCGCGAAGCCATGGATCTCATTGTAATGCATCCTTCGGAAGCGATATTAGGTACGAATTTACATAAACTTATTCACAACGTGTTTTTCAGTTTCAGGTGCTTTTATTTACTATCATGTTCCTACATTTCTACCATTTGAAAACAATTTACGTTTTCATATTTGTTGATACAGTTAAGCAGGGATCGAAATTGAACCCAAAACGTGTCGTTTATTATTTTCACAGGTCTCGAATACTGCTCGTATCATATACTTTCGATCCCTGACGTGATAATAAACCTTGTGTTTCTACTTAGATTTGGACGTGTTCTCGCTATCAGAGCGTGGGGCCGGCGGCGGCAGCGGCGCGGCAGGAGCGAGCGCCGCCAACGCGAGCGCGACCAACGCGGCCGCCGACGACGCCGCTCCTCTGTTTTACTCCCCCGGCAAGCGCGGCTACTACTCGCCGCGCCAGGGACGCGCCACACCTGAACGCATCAACGCCTTCCGAAATGTTGGCAGGTGAATGATCAAAACTAAACTCGTTATTATCCCCACTTAACTATATTATGCACAAGTAAAACTTTTTTGGGATAAGAATTGCATTATTTTTTTTAGATAAGCTACATAGCTATGTGGCTAGAAATTTTGTACATGTACCTACTTACTATACGGTTGTAACTCATGACATTTTTTTTTTTTTTCAGAATAATTGGTCTTTGCCTGTTACAAAACGAGCTATGCCCGATGTTCCTCAATCGACACGTACTGAAGTATATACTAGGGCGACCAGTGCGTTTCCACGATCTGGCATTTTTCGATCCAATAGTGTACGAAAGCCTGAGACAACTCGTCGTGGACGCCGAGACTGGCGACTCTCACTCGCTTTTTGCTACTCTTGATCTCAACTTTAGGTACTGTATTGAAAGGATTCATTTAACTTTAATAAAATTGATCTCATTCATTAATAATACAGTACGTACATTATAGCTTAAATTAAAAATTGGTTTTATTATTTAACACATATTATAATCACTATTCATCAGTGTGGAAAGCACATAATTAATGTAATATTTTGTGTTTAGTTTGGAAATGTGTGAAGAAGAAGGTGGCGGTTGTGTTGAATTAGTTCCTGGCGGTCGAGAAATCGAAGTTACGGCGCTTAATGTGTATGACTATGTACGAAAATATGCACAACACCGTATGCTACTCTCTCAAGAAAAAGCGCTTGAGGTAAGTTACGAAATCCAACTTAATTATGAAGTATTATGTGCTTATAACAATGAGCTCATTTTAATTTCATTTTTAGGCAATGCGTGTTGGCGTTCTCGATGTTTTGCCTGAATCAGCTTTAGAAGGATTAACAGCTGAAGACCTGAGACTTTTACTAAATGGCGTAGGCGATATAAATGTAACTGCACTCGTATCATACACGAGTTTTAACGACGAAAGCGGTGAACCACCAGAACGATTAGCCCGTTTCAAGCGGTGGTTATGGGCCATTGTGGACAAAATGACACATTTAGAAAGACAAGATTTAGTAAGTGAATTATTTTTGAGAATTTATAAAAAAAAAAAATTGCGACTGAAATACTTACTTTCTTATTCTTTGTCTAGGTATATTTCTGGACAGGATCACCGGCACTACCGGCGTCGGAGGAAGGCTTTCAGCCTATGCCTTCGGTCACCATACGGCCAGCTGACGACGCGCACCTACCCACCGCTAACACGTGCATCTCTCGACTCTACATACCGCTATACTCTTCGCGACACGTGCTCAAGCATAAACTGTTACTCGCTATTAAAACTAAGAACTTCGGCTTTGTGTAAATCTTGTTCGCAACGACGACGTATTTCGTTTAGTTATAAGTTCAGTCACTTAAGACTGCCGTTGTATTCTATCTGTGTTAGTTTTACGATACTGTATGTCTGTATTTATAGAGCGCCATAAATAACTTATGTCGAAAAATTAGCACTAGTACGTACATAAATGTATGATTTATATCCTTTTGACGAATATGACTGAAAACTTTGTGACTTGGGGTTATTTGACTGAATAATTATATTCCAAATGCAATAATTGTCCATTTTGAAAATAGCCCTATTTTCAGCACAAGTATATAATATACAATACCATTTTAAAAGGATACCTTATAAGTATGTAGTTATAAAATTACAATTGACTTGATTGTTGGCCATTTTTAAATTTCAGTCGTATAATATAACTTCATCAGTCAACCGTACGCGTCTTTTACAACGGCGTATTTAAATTTGATAAGGGGCATAGTCACTGAGGACAAGTATATATTGACGCAAAATAGTAATAAGAAAATCAACACTACTATATAAATATTTCGGCAGTTACTAAAATATCCCGTTCTTAAAGTTTTCCTTTTATTCTCTCACTATTGTTTCCGGTTAATCTATTTGCATTTGATTTTTCTCCTTATTTATTTTGAATGATTTAAGATCTTTCAAGAAAATACTTTAAAATTATTTGTACTCTTTACAAGCTTGTTATATAGAGAAATATATAAGATCATAGATAATGGGTATATTACAAATATGATTTGTTTGGGAATACTGGGCAGAGGCGTTGGATTCCATTAATAGTGGATTTTGTGATAAAGGAGGAAGTATTATGCGCCTCTATCTCTAAATTTAAGATTTCAATTAGATTTCCCTTTGATTAGTTGTATTTAATAAGGTTCATAATAAATACTTCTCAAAACGCTTAAACTGTTGTTTGCTTTCGCATAAAATCCTTTGCTCCTAATTAATTAGTGCAGTAAGTCTTAATACATAATTGCTATCCAGAATTTACGAGTACGAGTAAATTAGTTATGTGGAAAAAACGCCAGACTAGCAGCGGAGCATTTACTATTTGTAATTTATTATTGGATGTTGTCTTACATATAACCAGTACAATTAAAGACTTCGACTTATATGAAAGAAAAATAGAATGAAAAATATAAATTTGGGATTCGAGATAGATATAATAAAGTAATACGTAAGACAAGATCATCATTGAATTGTTGTGCTTTGTAAGTGCAATTAACGAAGAAGCAATAATTTGCAGCTGTGTAATAAGTAGATGGCTTTCTCATTCTTGTGGATGAATTATGCAATAATTTTAATGTTGAAATTTATTGCATAATTCAACTACAACTATTAGATTCAGAACTTTTGTTAAGTTCATATAATCTGGTAAATCTGTTCTCAGAACCAACTAGAATAACAGATTCCACAGCAACTTGCATAGATAATATATTTGCTACCTATATTCCACAACACAAAATTATTATTAATAACTTAAGTTCCGATCATTGTGGACAACAAGCGTTATTTAATTTTAATGTTAAAAAAATAAGTACTTCTGAAAAGATAATGTTTGTTTCTTTGACCACAAGACGTATTGAGAAGTTTAGAAGTAATATTATGGCTAATCTCCCGCACCTATTTTTTTAGTGACAATCCCAATGTCTTGTATAACAATTTATTCAAATTAATTAGACACAATTTTAAATCCATATTCACTTCTAAAACAGTTAATACATTTTTTTTTAAATTCAATGATTAGGCGACTATTGGAATTCATAAAAGTAGGCAACGAATGTATGAGCTTTACAATGAAAGGACGTACAATCAATCAATGCTTCTTTTGCCAATTTTATGTAAGTACTATTCAAAATTATTTAAAAAAGTGTGATTTTTGGCAAAATCTTTAACTATAAAAAAATAATGCACATGACAAGATAAAAATAACTTGGAAAATTATTAATTGTGAAACTGGTAGAGTTGGCAGTTGCAACTCCGAATTGAGCCTGAATTATAATAGTTTCTTGGCCTTACTGTTGATGCCAAGTTGCAATGGGGCCCCCATATTAACGCATTGGCGAGTAGACTAAGTTCGAATCGTTAAGAAATAAATTTAAAGAAATCAAGATATTGACTGCTGCTTCTCAATATATATTCTGCAATGTTATGTATGTACGAAAAAATATTAATGATTTCATGAGAAAATGTGATACTCATAACATCGGTACAAGGAACAAACACAAACTTGTTACTCCTGTTACTCGATTGCATAGAGTCAGTAAACTCCTTTGTGGGGCAATGTATACGGTTTTACAACAGGATCCCAGAAAGCATTCAAAATGCCTCTGTTGCCAAATTAAAAAAAAATATATGGAACGCTTGTGTGCAAAAGGTTATTACCTATACAATTAATGAGTTTATGATCGATAGCACACCTTGGGAATGAAGCGATCGCCTCCTGGCTTTTTCATCTCATATTAAATCGTTTATATAATATATGAGTCAAACAACAAAAAAAAAGAAAACCCGCTGAGTTTCTTCTTCTTCTGAGAATTCTGATTTGAGCATTACCTAATTAGGTGAGAAGATCACAATGCGCAACCTGTAATTATATAATTCACCCGATATTCCAAAATCATTGACACGATTTCTGGTAAATGGAATGGAATCTTAGATTTCTACAATATAGGCGAATGCTCTCGCGAAGGGACCGCTCGAAATTTTTCTTCGAATGGTTTTTCCAATATAGGTGACTTTGCAGAAAAAAAAGACATTCATTATGTAAAATAAAAAAATGTTAATGGAATATTTTCCCTTTTTAAATTGGATTAGATTAAAACTAAATCTCAATCGGCTACTATTAAACGAGAAAATTTTCCTTAAAGCTGGCGAAGCCGCCCAGCTTCGCACGGGGTCAATACTGCTACATAGTAACTATACTACAGAATGTCATTATAAACGAATTCATAGCTTTTTGTTATTAAACGTATCTTCGTATAAACTTCGTAATAGAAATATATAAACTAAGGTTAAGGATTAATGCTGTATTTCTTAAAATCCCTCCATAAATAACACTATTTCTCGTACAAATAAACTAAAGGACAAAAAATAGTAATTGTGAGTTATACCTATATATCCACAGCAGCCTGTAAATTCCCACTGCTGGGCTAAAGGCCTCCTCTCCCTTTGAGGAGAAGGTTTGGAACATATTCCACCACGCTGTTCCAATGCGGGTTGGTGCGGAAATTTGTCACATGCAGGTTTCCCCACGATGTTTTCCTTCACCGCTAAGCACGAGATGAATTATAAAGACAAATTAAGCACATGAATCAGCGGTGCTTGCCTGGGTTTGAACCCGCAATCATCTGTTAAGATGCGCGCGTTCTAACTTATGGGCCATCTCGTACCTATATTATATGCCATCGCGTAAATTTTTGAAGAGCTTTTTAAGGTGTACAATACAGTAGTACATTAGTTTGATATATCTTGTAGGGTTAAGCCAGCGATTGTAATGTAAGCACACAGATAATCTGTTAAATCACATCAAAAATGTTTTTGTGTGTCTCTACTATATATATCGAATCGATCAATCATATATATTGATTGATCGCAGCAGAGATGGCCCAGTGGTGAGAACAAACCCAGGAAGCACCCTTATTTATATATATATATACATAAATATGTCCTTAATTTGTATTTATAATTCAACTTGTGCTTGGCGATGAAGGAAAACATCGTGAGGAAACCTGCATGTGTCTAATTTCATCGAAATTCTGCCACATGTGCGTTCTACCAGCCCACATTGGAGCAGCGTGGTGTAATATGTTCTAAGCCCTCAAAGTTTTACATTTGTATGTGTCAAAAAAATGTTAGTTCCTTGTAGTTACCTTTTCCCAAAGACCGTATTTATATTATTGGCACCATAAAACCGTAAAAAGCCAATAGTAAATTATAATTACAGGACTGAGTGATAAAGGACATGAGTTTCCAATTTGTGTCATGTGAAATAACAATAGGTGTAAAATAAATTAAGGCAATTAATAAACACGAAATTAACATCATTTATTGAAAAACATTATTTACATTTAGCATACTTTGTGAATTATATTTTGTCATTGTACTTTGGATGCCATTTTTAATTCTGTAGACATTTTTTTACAAACTCCATACAATATACTAATATGACATATATGTAACATTGCACTAGTTATATCAGTACTTGGATAAGTATTCCAACAGAATTCTATAAGAGCTAATATTAAAAATCTGATAATTATAGTATAATTGGTACACCATAACAGATATGGTAATGTATGGAAATACCATGAATAGAATTGATAATGTAAACTACGAGCACATACAATGCCTATAAAATTTACTAAAAACATTGGAAGGACAAACAATTGAGATAAAATGTCAAAGTTTATGCTGTAAGCCTTTTCACTCTCGTTATTAACAATCTTCTTTGCTGTCTTATTTCCACTTTTTTGTGAAGACTTCTGAAGCATCATTTCAAATGAATTTATAAATTGTTCTTGTTCCTTAGAAAGCTTTTCTTCTTTGTCAATATTTGAATTAAGCTTCATTTTAATGTCTTTTTTCAACTTAGACTTTCTTTCCTTATTTTTTGCCTCAATTTGTGGTTGAACTTGTTTTTGTACAAATTTCAAACGGCAATAACTTTGAAAATACTTAATACACATGGGCAAACATATTAACAAAAGCATGATATGTATGGACAACAGTGTCAGATGAAAATAGACACTTTCAAATAATTTAATATCTAAAAATCTATAATTAACCGTCCATGTGTGATTAAATACTCGACCCAAGTCAAAACTACCTTTGATATAAGCTACAGGATTCACTACTAAGAATGGCAGTCCTAAAACTAATTGTATCATACCACATATAAATAATTGTTTAATGGTATCCTTGAGTCCGAGGTTTATTAAATAAAAGAAAAATAAAGCAGGGGCATACAAAAGAATGTTCATCTTTATTGATACTGCCAAACTGTAAAAAATACTACCTAAATACCACTTTGAATCAAGAAAGAAATTCATAGACATATATAGGAAAAGAACAGCTACGGGGTCATTGAACATACGCAGAATGTGAATAGAATGGATCCTATACGAAGTTAATATTGTAATAGCAAGAACATATGGAGGCACTTTCTTAGTTTTGATGTAAATTCTAAGAACTAAACTAAGTAATAATATATAGACCCCTATGAAAATGTACTGAGCTAGTTTTATGTTATGACCTTTATCTGTAAGAAAATAAAATAAAGAATATATATAGACGAAACCTGCTGGATAAACTAATGGGCCAGTGTCTCCTCGAAGTTTGCTGTAATCAAGTGTTCCATTTAAAAATCCTTCGCACTCTTGCATATACGCTTTCCAATCTATTTCTGTATAAGGCACTCTTTCTACTATTAGTACATTAAGGATTAACTCGGCCACTATTATAAGAAAAGCCATTAAAGGCAATTGCGCCGGATTCACCACTAATCCTTTTAAATAATTCCATGTAAAAAGTTTTTTAAGTTCATGATTAATCTCTTGTAATCTATTTCGGCTGCCCATTTTGTAAGATTCTTCTATGAAATGAGTGTCGTTCTTCTTTTAAAACTAATTATTGCCTTCGGATTTTGATATCTATTATTAAAAGCTATTTCTATTTTAGGATCAGGTCACCAAACCCAGACACTCAGTCACATTTTAGAAGCTAACAGCTGCATGATTATTTTCTAACTTCTAAGACAATTTAAAATAATAATTTTGACAACCACGTCAGTGTCAGATATACTATCTACACTAAAGATACATTCATTTCATTTCATTTTTGACTTTTTTTCCTCAAAAATACCTTAAAAACTAAAAAAAACTCATTATGAAACTTGGCCTGCAGATTATTTTAAAAACATAACCGTTTTCTTAGCTTTTCAGAAATGTATAAAAAGAAGGAAATTATTTCAAATCAATCGAAATAAAATCACCAGAAAGGACGTTGGCGGACATTCGTATTCAAACATGAACGAATTCGTACTAAAGGTCGCTCTTTAAAATTCTCACGAAATTAACTAAAAATAAATACCAATGAAAAAAACTTACTTACATCAAAAACATATGTCTATGTCTCGCATTTTTAAATTTGGACCGATAATTATTGTTTAAATATTGGCAAATATTATTGGTGTTTAATGGTTTTTATAAAACAAAAGAAAATAATAGATTTTAATTGATCATTTTTTTAAATACATTTTTGAAGATGTATTTCTGACAAATTTTGAAAAAAAGCTAAAAAACGTGATAACTCAAAAATGGTTCACTTTTGGATGATGCATATGGGGGTTAAAATTATTGCAAATAGTCACCCCTATCACCTCCTTACGGATATACGTCGAGTTACCAATAACCCTGTATAATATTAACTACGATAACACAATATAAAAACACGTCACGCATATTTAAACATAAAAGCACGCTTGCACACATTTGATTCTCATCTCTTAATATTATCATTCAGCATTATACTTGGGAACTTTGACTTTATTTTTTTTTTTTTTTTTTTTTTATTTTTTTTTTTTTATGGAATAGGTGGCAAACGAGCAGGAGGCTCACCTGATGGAAAGTGACTACCACCGCCCATGGACATCTGCAACACCAGGGGGCTTGCAGGTGCGTTGCCGGCCTTTGAGAAAGGAGTAGGCTCTTTTCTTGAAGGTTCCCATGTCGTATCGGTTCGGAAAAACCGCCGGCGACAACTGGTTCCACAGAGTGGTTGTGCGAGGCAGAAAATGTCTAAGAAATCGCGCTGTTGTGGATTTTCGGACATCAAGATGGTGCGGGTGAAACTTAGAATTTTGACGAGATGTCCGAAGGTGAAATTCAGCAGCCGGGATTAATCCGAACAATTCCTCGGAACATTCCCCGTGAAAAATTCGGTAGAAGATGCAGAGTGATCCAACATCTCTACGCAAAGCCAAAGGATCAAGGAGATCGGAAAGGGCTTGATCGTCGATAATTCGAGCCGCTCTACGTTGGATGCGGTCAAATGGAAGGAGCTGGTACTGGGGAGCACCCGCCCAGAGGTGAGAGCAGTACTCCATGTGAGGCCGAATTTGCGCCTTGTAAAGTTTTAGGCGATGGGCCGACGTGAAGTACTGTCTCGCCTTGCTGAGCACACCGAGCTTCTTTGAAGCCAATTTGGCTTTGCCTTCCAATTGACCGCGGAACTGAACGAGGCTCGAAATATCAACGCCAAGTATTCCGATACTACCTGTAGCGGCTATCGGGATGTTCTCAAATCGTGGAGATACGACAAATGGTGTTTTTTTAGCGGTTAACGCGCAAACTTGCGTCTTTTTGGGGTTGAAATGGACTAAATTTAGCCGGCCCCAGTTCGAGACTTCGTTTAACGAAGACTCGATTTCAGACACAAGTTTGTTCCGGTTTTCTTCGACGTTTTCCCGAGAAATATTAGCGCGGCCGGTGTATAAGGTGTCAACGGTACTGTCGTCTGCATAGCAATGAATGTTCCCGATTTGCAACAAATCATTGATATGCAGAAGAAACAGAGTGGGTGATAGGACGCAGCCTTGTGGAACACCAGCATTGACGAATTTTAAGTCAGAGCATGCACCGTCGACAACGACCTTGATGCTCCGATCTGCCAAAAAGCTGGTAATCCAATTGCATAATTTCCCGGGAAGCCCATAAGAAGGAAGCTTCGAAAGAAGCGCTTTGTGCCATACGCGATCGAAGGCCTTCGCTATGTCCAAGCTGGCTGCTAATGCCTCCCCCTTGCTCTCAACTGCTTCAGCCCACCTGTGAGTAAGGTAAACTAGAAGATCACCGGCTGAGCGACCCCGACGGAAACCGTACTGGCGGTCACTAATCAGCTGATTCTCCTCTAGGTACCGCAGGAGCTGGCAGTTAATAAGGGACTCCATTATCTTGGAGAGCAAGGAGGTGATGGCTATAGGCCTATAATTGGACGGATCTGAGCGGTTGCCTTTTTTAGGGATCGGATGCACCAAAACAGTCTTCCAGGAGTTCGGGACGACGCCTAATGCGTAGGATTGCCGGAAAAGACGCGTTAAGACCGGTGCCAACTCGGGAGCACATGTCCGTAGCACGATTGGAGGGATGCCATCGGGTCCACTCGACTTGTGAATGTCCAAGGAAAGAAGTGCTTTCCGAACTGCACTTTGCCGAAATTTAACCTCCGGCATCGTCGTATCACATCGCGGGATTGATGGAGGTGACTTTCCTTGGTCATCCAGAGTCGAGTTCGACGCGAAGAGAGACCCTAAAAGATCGGCCTTCTCCTTCGCGGTATGGGCCAATGACTCACCGTCCCTGTGCAAAGACGGAAAAGAAGGCTGACAGAAATTCCCTAGGACAGCCTTAGCGAGAGACCAGAACGCACGTGTTCCTGATGGGAAGCGCACCAGTCTCTCGCCAATTCTGCCAATGTACTTCGACTTCGCCTCAGCTATCACGTTTTTGAATTATTATTATATTAAAACTATTAAGAGCTTCGGAGAAAGAAGGATGACTGTACAGATAATTGTATAGTTTTTAAGGGGCTAGAATTGGGTTTCTAACATTGTGCTGTGAAATGTTTAGAGACTAACTATATTGAACCATGAGTAGGTTATGATTTTAAAAGATTAGGAAGTCAGGAGCAGAGATGCATATAGTTCAGGATTAGAACGCGTGCATCTTAACCGATGATTATGGTTTCAAACCCAGGCAAGCACCACTGTATTTTCATGTGCTTAATTTATGTTTAGAATTCATCTCGTGCTCGGTGGTGAAGGAAAAAATCGTGAGGAAATCTTCATATGACTAATTTCACCAAAATTTTGCCACATGTGTGCCAACCCAAATTGGAGAGGCGTGGTGGAATGAGGTCCAAATCTTCTCCTCAAAGAGAGAGGAGGCATTAGCCCAGCAGTGGAAAATTTACAGGCTGTTAATATTGTTGGCGGACGAGAGAAGAGGCCAATTCCCAGTACATTGAGTTGTGTTGAATAGGATAATCGAAGAGTATAGGTTTACATAAAATATTTATTTTCAAAGAAAAACCTACAAATATGTAGTTATTTTTCTTTGGGGAGAAACATATGAAGATTAATTTATTAAGATATATACGAAATATAATAAGATATATTCCTTATGGTCATCGATTTAAGTGAAAACTTAAGTAAATATAGTGTTATCTTATTTTATTTTAATTGAAATTATAAATTTTCATTTCTTATCCAATGAGCTATCGTTAATATATATAAAGCCTTATATCACGATTTTCAATTTGTTGACCAAACTATTAACCTGAAACACTTCGCTTTGTGGGTCATGGTATCAGAATAAAGCAATAAATGTTAATTACACTTCACATACGTTTAACTTTCGTGTAATCTATTCACCAGTTTAACACTAAGAAGCAAAGCATTAAAACCTTTTGATAGCAAGTGATAAAATAAACTTGATAAGGATTTCAGAAAAGGATAATTTTATTGAGCAAAGTAAATAATGTTATCATGTGCTGCTAAAACACCAAAACATTTAAACGTTGATTCTTACTATGATTTAGTCATTCGGTCTAAATTATTGACAACATAATAACAAAATGAAATGTCAAGTTTTTTGTGATGTATTGTTACTTTTTGCTTGTGCAGTTGTAATTAGCGCTGATAAAACAATAAGTAAGTAATTTGTTCTAACTTATTCATTCATACGCGGATGAAAGATTAAATAAATTTTATTCATTTCTATATAATTATGTCGATATTATATTACATGATATTTAAAAAATTTCTTTTGATTAGAAAATTCTCTTGAAGAACAAATACTGACACTTTTTAAGAAATGGCGAAAAGGAAGATTGCATACGGAATTGTTTCAACTGCCATCGTTAAAGTCTATTAATATAGAAAAAATTCAAGAAAGTTACTATGAGGAAACAGGCATCAAGTAAGATATACATATGTGATATTTACAATATAAGTAATAAATTCAGTATAGATATAATTCTAACAGTATAAAGTTTTATTGTTTTCAATTTAACGGACATACAAGTTTATCTGTATGATGTAGGTGAGGATAACTATATATACTATAAAGGTATCTAATGCCTTTTCCAATCGAAGATAGGAATGAATAGTCGTACCTAAAATTTACATGTTCCATACGATTTTGTTAACCGATTTGTTAGGTATAGGTTATACATAGCATCTGAAATAATATATTGTCTTTTTTTTTTTTTTTATGGTATAGGTGGCAAACGAGCAGGAGGCTCACCTGATGGAAAGTGACTACCACCGCCCATGGACATCTGCAACACCAGGGGGCTTGCAGGTGCGTTGCCGGCCTTTGAGAAAGGAGTAGGCTCTTTTCTTGAAGGTTCCCATGTCGTATCGGTTCGGAAAAACCGCCGGCGACAGCTGGTTCCACAGAGTGGTTGTGCGAGGCAGAAAATGTCTAAGAAATCGCGCTGTTGTGGATTTTCGGACATCAAGATGGTGCGGGTGAAACTTAGAATTTTGACGAGATGTCCGAAGGTGAAATTCAGCAGCCGGGATTAATCCGAACAATTCCTCGGAACATTCCCCGTGAAAAATTCGGTAGAAGATGCAGAGTGATCCAACATCTCTACGCAAAGCCAAAGGATCAAGGAGATCGGAAAGGGCTTGATCGTCGATAATTCGAGCCGCTCTACGTTGGATGCGGTCAAATGGAAGGAGCTGGTACTGGGGAGCACCCGCCCAGAGGTGAGAGCAGTACTCCATGTGAGGCCGAATTTGCGCCTTGTAAAGTTTTAGGCGATGGGCCGACGTGAAGTACTGTCTCGCCTTGCTGAGCACACCGAGCTTCTTTGAAGCCAATTTGGCTTTGCCTTCCAATTGACCGCGGAACTGAACGAGGCTCGAAATATCAACGCCAAGTATTCCGATACTACCTGTAGCGGCTATCGGGATGTTCTCAAATCGTGGAGATACGACAAATGGTGTTTTTTTAGCGGTTAACGCGCAAACTTGCGTCTTTTTGGGGTTGAAATGGACTAAATTTAGCCGGCCCCAGTTCGAGACTTCGTTTAACGAAGACTCGATTTCAGACACAAGTTTGTTCCGGTTTTCTTCGATGTCTATGTTGATATCTTGTTGCCTTTGATTAGTTGAATGTTAAAAAAGGGACCAAGGATGCAGGAGGACAGAAGAATTATTATCAGTAAATAGTAACTAAACAAGATCAATACTAAATCATTAAGCAGTTGTCGCATTAAATCATAGTCAAATCTAGTGATTTGTTTTTACAAAGGTTCTGAAAGTTCTATTAGTAATGTACTTAAATGTGCAGAAATAAGCTGATCTCCCGTCTGGACCCATTTCATATATAAATATATATTGATACATATACTCTCTCCCGAATAAAAAAGTAATATTCAAATCGCCTCATTATTGATGGAGTTCAAGTAACAAAGAAGAAATACAACTGATAACCTCCATCTTTTAAAGTCGGTTAAAAAGCAAATAAGCAAGCAAATAAGAGTTTCGAAATAAAAACTCTTTGAATTCTTTAGCTTAGGTTTTAAATATTTAATATTATTCAAATTCTATTAACGCAAAACAAATTTAATTGAAAAAATAACTTTCGTCTTTACTACAGAATAATATTTTCAATCGGAGAAATGAAGTTGACGGGACTTGATAATTTTTCTGTTGATGCACTGGATATAAAACGTACACAGAATGCTTTAAACATTTCTGCCACAATTCGAGTTCCAACTCTGACCCTTAATTCAGGTAGGCAATGAATATTTTAAAATTGTATAAACATTTTTTTTACAATATTTATTATAACTTACCTATAGTATCCTTGAGCTTTTTTATATTATTTTTATTAATTTAGATACTTATACACTGGTTGGACGTGCATACTACGTATATTCATTAAAAGGAAAGGGTGCAATGAGGTAAGACTTACAACCTATAAAAGTATTTAATCAATATTTGTGTATTTAGAATTGCAATTTGCACTGTACTTTCTTTGGAGGTTTTCATGCAGTGTGAGGTTGTATATTATGTTTTTTTATTTATTTTAGGATCATATCACGAAATAATGTGGTTTCAATCAATATTGTCTTTAATAATGTCGATGATATTCATACTTCAGTGTCAGATTTTTCACTTAAATACAGCATCAGCGTGGTTGAAGTAAGTAGAACGCCGTAGTATTTCCACTACATAATTGAAATGTTAATTTATAATATAACTTAAAAAAACAAAATCTTCAAATTGACAAAATAATGACAAAAAACAAAAACAAAACGAAAAAATTTACCACTTGTGCTTTTTGTTAGTTATCACTACTAAAAGTGTTTTAATCTTTTAGGGTAATTTAGAGAACAGCTCTTGGCCTATAAACAGTGTTCTCAATAATGAAGGTGTTAACATATTGAAGAGTTATCGCGAATACATTAATGAGATGGTGAGAAAATACGTTGTGGTAAATGCTAATGAGTATTTTTCTCGCGTCACATTTAAAGACTTTTTAAATACTATTACTGATATTGGTGTCAATTCTTATGTGGTAGAATAAATTGAGTAAGAATGTAAATATCGCAGTTTAATTGTGTAAGTAAAAAAAAACAAAGAATTTATAACAAATACAAAAAAAAAGTATACATGTATTGATTACCTTATTTACACTATGTTTCATTAGGTTGCCCGTTTTCTAATAAGTATACCTATTAGACATTAAGATATTCAGCTTCTAACCAAATAAAGTAAATATCAATTTATTCAATCATAATTATCAAACAAATAATTTTAGATAAAAACGATGTATTGAAAAGTTTCTAGAAGGAATAACTTTACATTTGCATTTTTTTTATTAGTTGGTACAGTTACTTTTAATTATGCATGTCTGTCTGATACGTTTTGATGAATTTTTTTATGAAAATCCTTGAACTCAAAGAAGGAAGTACATCTTTATTTATATTCGGCTAAACCTACGGCTCCTTTAATTGTCTAATTGTATAATCAAATGTTTCTACGCTAATTAAAATATATGATATATATAATTATAATATATGGTAACATTGAGTTATTTTACTTGCCAATTGTCATTGTCAATTAACAAACAACGACAGCCAGCATAGTGTTAAACTTAGCTGTAATTTTTGAATAACATAAACTGAAGACTTCAATAGCGAAGGTTTAGACTAGATTTTTTATAAGTTATTGGAATATGAGATAACGATCAACCTTACAACACCGGGAATTTGTGAAATTCTAAATATGGCTGGAAATTTTTGGCAAAGTTCACATCATCAACAATGGATACTGGATAAACAAGACCTAGTTCGAGATCGTCAACTTGATCTAGCAAAGCTATCGGAGGAAGAATATCAAAAAATATTTAACTTCTTCGCGAGTATTATACAAGTACTGGGCGAGCAATTAAAATTACGACAGCAAGTAATTGCTACTGCAACTGTGTATTTCAAGCGCTTCTACGCAAGGAACTCGTTAAAATGTATAGATCCATTACTTTTAGCTCCGACGTGTGTGTTTCTTGCATCTAAAGTCGAGGAATTTGGTGTTATATCAAATTCGCGACTTATTACGACATGCCAAACTGTAATTAAGAATAAATTCAGCTATGCATATGGACAGCAGGAATTTCCATACAGAACTAATCATATACTTGAATGTGAATTCTATTTACTGGAGAATTTAGATTGTTGCCTTATTGTTTATCAACCATATAGACCTCTTTTACTCTTTGTACAAGATATAGGACAAGATGACCAACTCCTTACTTATGCCTGGAGAATTGTTAATGATTCTCTGAGAACTGATGTTAGCTTATTGTACCCTCCATACCAGGTAATTGTGTAAAAAAAGTGATATAATTATATTAATTATTTATTTTTCAAGTGATTAGAGTCTTATAATCTTATACAATAATTCTTCTTATATCATTTATTTTAGATTGCAATTGGGGCTCTACACATAGCATGTGTTATGCTCGGAAAGGAGAACTTGAAACCCTGGTTTGCTGAATTAAATGTTGATATGGATAAAGTAAGAAATTGACATTCTTAATTTGAGATATATTGGTACCTAGAAAATGTACTTTTAAATGGGTTTTTTATGTTTCAGATACAAGAAATAGTCAGATCAATAATTAATTTATATGAAATGTGGAAGAGTTATGATGAGAAAAAGGAAATTCAAAGTCTTTTAGGAAAAATGCCAAAGCCTTGTCCAGCTCCCCAAAGATAATACTATTTAATGAAATCAATTATTTTTATTGTGTCTGTATTACTTACTTGATAAAGAATTAAGTATTTCATAAATGTGACTTATTTATCCTATATTAAAATTTATACTACTAGTATTTTCCATGAAAATAATATTTTATTTAAAAGGAATTGGTGACCCATAATCACAATTCTCAATAATACATGCATCCATAACTTGTTAGAAAACTTGGAAAACATTATTTAATATATTTAAGAGGGAAATCATTATCAAAAATTGTCTTTAGAATGAAAATATATAAATAAACATATTTATATTTATGAGAATTTGATATATAACATTTAATAACAAAAACTGTTAAGTATATATTGTTTATAAGTGCATAAGTATTTTCAAATTGACAGCTTTAAATAATCTACATATAATATAAATAATAATAAATAAATTTGAGACAGCATCACATACTTTACTCTGATCCCAAAGTAAATAGCTGAAGCACTTGTGTTATGGAAATCAGAAGTAACGACGTTACCACAAACCCAAGACAACATAGAAAACTAATTGTAATCTACATCGACTCGGTCGGGAATCGAACCCGGGACCTCAGAGTAGCGTACCCATGAAAACTGGTGTACACACCACTCGACCATGGAGGTCGTCATAATATGAATAGATCTATTCACTCATGAAGGCAAGCCTCTCCAAACAAAAATATTTAATTTTCAAAAATATATATATAATCTCATTTGAATTAGAAACTGCATTGCACTGCAGAACATGAACCTTACTGTCGTCGTAACTCAACCTAACTTACTTAATAAATATATTTAGTAAAAACATTGATATGTCATTAAAAGTTATGGTGATTTTTTATATTAAAAATCTTATACCTCGTGTGCGTTTATTAATGTATCGATTGTCTCCTTTCCTTTAACCGTATAACTGCTTATTGTATAACTGATACAATCATAACACTCTACTCGTATTCACACCATAACATTTTACCTTATAATACAGAACAGTGTCCATGATTTGTAACTTTTTGAGATACCACTTTATATTTATTACTGATTTAAATATCGTCGTTCCTCCTGCCATTCGCTTTGTGTTTTTTTTTATATTTTTCGTTTGTTACACCATTTTAATCGTTATTTCAATACGCACGAACTGTCAAAACTGTTTTTTCATTACTTCTATAGTTTAAAAGTTTACAAATTTAACTATGCGATATTCATACATCGAAATTTCCATATATTGAAATATCCATATATTAAAGCGGCACAGCAATCAAAAAATATGAAAAAAAACATATGGACTTTTACAGGAGCAACAACGATATGGGATACAGTAGCGCTCCGTTGTTAAGCTAATACTAGGGCTTACCTTTCTTCTTACTTTTATTTTTTTGTTTATACTTCTTAATTACTACTCAAGTCCTAAGCTTACTAAAGTTCGTCCTTTTGATAAATTAAAATAATAGAGTTACGCATCTGTAATTTATTTATAATCCTATAAATAAACAAACATTGAAATTGTGTCTGTACTTATACATTTTACTATTTACCTGATGGTAGGCTTTGAGCAAGCCCGTCAGGACTGGTGCTAACCACTCATCAAATATTTTATCACCAAACAGCAATATTTATCTATGTTGTGTTCCGATGAAAAGAGTGCCAGTATTTATACAAGGAACATAACAGTCCCATAGTTAGTTTCCAAGGTTGGTGGCATATTAGCAAAGCAAATCCAAAATCTATTAGGACCGAACTTTTTCTATTACCACTGTCCAGTGTAATTGTTAAAATGTATAATTATAACTATAATATTTCTACCTCCCCAGGCTCTTTTTCAACGTTCTGAGAATCGAAGTCATCATATATATGCAGCATTTATATTTACATACAACCATATTGTTTTTATTAATTAAAATACAGACGTTGACTTTCAATATTTGTCAAAGCGATTTTTAAAGTGATCCAAATTCCACATTTACTTAGGCAAAAAAAAATTAATTCACGGTAGCATGCGTAAGCGATCCTGTGGCGCCCGCCGAAAGACGGAGAGGGTACCGCTGGTTTTTTAGTGGGTAAGCCCGGTGGACCTGGGCGCACTAGGAGTCCGGCCGGGGAGTCCCACACACCCCCGCGCTTTCCATCTCGTGGGGGAAGCGCGTAAAGCGTTTTTCCAGTGTAAAAAAAAGGCAAAAAAATATAATAATATTGGAAAAATTGTCCTAAAAACAATGTTCGTCAAGGGTACCCTAAAAGTAATCGGGACGTTTAGGTATTTAAGTTAAGCCGTAAGTTTAGTTCTATCAGTTTCATTTTGTAAGTTATACAACATTACTGAATATAGCGAAATGTTTTACGTCTACTTGTCTTTACTTTTTGGAGTTCTTGGGCAGGAGTCAATCGTTACAAGGTATGTTTTGGTATACGTTATAGTATACGTTTCATCATAATGAATATAGTACTTCATAGATTACCATTTTAGCGAAACCAGATGTGATAATTGTAAAATATATATTTATTTTTATATGGGTAGATTAATTTGTTGTTATTTTTTCTTTAATACATTTTTTTTTTAATTTTTAATGTTATATTTTTTAGTACATCGATGTTAATGGATACCCCCATCAATATTAATAATGGAAATTGTTCTTGCGGTGGATTTGATACGCCTTCTCCCGACCAGAACAGTGAACCGCTTTTGTCTCAGACCCCAATGACTGTAAAGTGCAACGACGAAGGCGCCTCAACTTGCAAAAGTCTTTGCCTTGCTTTGGCTACAGCTACAAAAGCTAAAGGGCCGGAGATTTTATGTGTCAGACTTAAAGATATTAATGAGACAAAGGTATGATTTTGGTACATAATCTTTTTATATTCTTGAAGCCATTATATCTATGAGTTTAATTGATAATATGATCTTAAGGCACATTTCTAATCGACATATTATATTTAAATCATGATAATAAATAATTTATGCATTTTCTAATCAGTCCACAATTTTTCTTCAAACAATATTTAATTTTCTTTATATTAGGAAATAATTTAAGCAGAGGTATCGCTGCCACAGGCAATCATATTCAACTCAACTCATTCATTATTAAAGTTTATGTCAAAAAGTTCTTTTGTTTTTGTAAGAATAATAATTTGAAACTCTTATTCAAGGATTCAAGTATTTTGTTATCTTTGCGTGGCAACAATCTATTTTCAAAAGAGGCATAAAATAAACTATAATATTTAGATATTTTCCACTTGAGCAAACTGAAATCCATGATTGACCGAATATATATGCACCGTTTATTTTTTTAGCTCTCTGCATTTTACAAAATTTGCGAAAGGCCGTGGTCTTACGCGGATATGACAGCAGAGGAACCTCTTTGCTGTGAAAACTCAAAGGTTAAAGTTTGTCCTTCAGTCGAAGACATCACTGTCGCTGCGATTACAGAAACGAAAGCATAGTTTGCTATTTATTATACATTAATTATTACATAATGATTAAATGAGCATTACTCTTTATATTTTAGTATTATTTTCTCCTAGATACAAAATATCTACATTATATATTTCTAGTTTAAAAATATAGTCCATATTACATAGTGATAAGTATCCATAGAGGATTTGGTTTTAAATGTACCGATCATGAAATGTATTTTGTATTTAGTTAGACCAATATCTAGTTGAAATAAAATTCCATTTAAGTTTAAAATATGGATTTATTTACAAGTTAGTACCTACAATTATCATATAAAAGTATATTGTAAATTAATCCGTTTATTTGCCAACGTTCGCATTTCTAACTCATACCCGACTGCAAAATACTGTATAATTTTGTTTAATATAAAAAATACAGCACTATTGTTTTATTTGACTCTTGTTTAGTGAACAAAATTAATGATGATGAGTTACAGAACTCGTATTGAACTAAAAGTAATTTTGTAAACTGCTACTATTTATTAAATCAATTAAGTTATAAAATTAAAATCCCATCGAAATTTATTAAAACCCGGTGCTAACGATGTCCCCTTCAACTGTTACCTTTGCTTCAAACATTACTATTACTAAAACGATTAAATAAAATATGGACAAAAAATTACTAGTTAATATTTTTGCCAACATATTTACATTAAGAAACGTAACCTAAAATGTATTTTGCTAATATTCCCAGCGTTATTTGTGGAAGCTGGAGCAAGATGACAGACAAAAACGAGGATATGATGACGTCATCTCGTAGTTGATACTACAATATTGTAAAGGCGTATGTAGTCCACATTTCAAATATGTATAACATATTATCGAACTGTGGTTCAGTCTAGAACAGTCAGTCGAGTCGATCTTCCTAATTGTGATCAGCTCGTTTATAACAACTACTAAAATAATATCATACGGAATTCATAACTATTTGTTTTAATTTTACAAAAATTTAGCTTCGCCGCTTGAAAATCTCGTATTCAGAGCTTGTGCTTTCTTGATTATAGACTTCTTTTGAGCCTCATCGAAGCGATTAACCGCCAAATCAACGTCTCGACTGAACGGGCGCCGTTCCTTTTTTTCATCGTCTTTTTCATCCTTCTGTGAATATAATATAGTATTTAAAATATAGTCACTCAAACTAAAATTTTAAATGACTAAGTTTAAATGAATGACAATTGCAATTCGCTATCGTTTAAAACGCAATTTTATAACAAATCTATAGATAAGTGTATAATAAATGTTTGTATTACAATTGAAATTACAATTATGTTACATAACTATAATAAAAAAAAATACATAAGAATTTACCAGTTTGACTTTGAAAATTATTTTGAAAACAAAAGCGTTACTATTAATAGCGATCATAAATTTACAATTTACTCTTTAATCATGTCATTTAAATCAGAAGATGGCACCTGGGGTGCCATATCTCTTCGATTATCCGATTAGGTCAAATAGAAAGCAATAGAGATAGAATATACGTGTTCAAAACAAGATTGTCACGCAGATATGGCAACATAGATCTTTCGAATGTAACCAATTAAATTATTTTACTATACAATTTTTAATTTTAAGCTGCATTTACAAAGTAAAAAAACTGCAAAACACAATGTCCAGGATACAAAAATATGAGGTGGATAAGTTTAATGTAGCATATGTCTCTGTATATTGATATTTGCTAAGATATAGAACTAAATAATATGATGTTGATTATTTGTGATATTATTAATTAAAATAAAACAACAATTAAAAGTTGGATATTACCTTCTTCTTCTTTTTCAATTTCTTTTGATGTATTTCTAAAAGGCTCTCTTCTCTTTTGTGTTTCTTTTTATGTTTTCTGTAAGAAAATGAATAAATTATTTAACACTTTAGTTAAACGAAGTATCACCTGTATGTGAATTCATATATATTGAATAAATACACTTAAATTTACCTAACGGCCTTCTCCTGTTCCTCATCTCGGCTTTCAATTTGTCTGATCCGTGCTTCTTTTTGAAGTGTTGTATTTGCATCCTCTTCTTTAGGTATACCTAAAGCTTTTCGGGCTTTATCTTCTGGAGTATCAGTCCAACTCGACCTTAACAGATTAATCTAAATTATTATTCACAGAGCTGACATTCCAGACAGAATTAGGCATTGGGCGACAAAAAAATTAGATATATAATATAATATTACAGAAAAAAAAGCATTTATAATCATTCAAAACAACAAAAAAAAGTATATGTATAACATATATTAACAGTTATACAAGTCATAAATTGTTTTGTTTTATTATCAGTAGTCACAGATGTCAAGGTTAAGGGCCGATTTTCAATGTTAAGATTTTGAAAATAAAAAATACATTATGGCTATTCACTAAGAAATTCTTAATTACAAGATTATCGCCATAGTAAATAGCACAATGATAAATGACAAACTGAAAAATGAAATTGGATCTTGTGTGAATTATAAGTATGAAAAAAGAATTGAATTCTGAATATTGCTTTAAAAGTATTTCTTACCTATCTGACATGTCGGGTCCTGCTTTCGCTCTAAAAGATCGAGCTTCCAATCCTAAATATTTAGCTTTGCCTTCAGGCAACTCTAACATCCATTGCTCACGAGACTTGATATTTGAGTTTAGCAATGAATGACCATCAAGGGTCTTGATCTTCATTTCAATAGCTCGCTCTTCTAGTCGTTGATGGGCATCAGACCACTTGTCTTCCGCACCAGCTGGCAACGGGCCGATACCATCATCATCAGAACTCTCATATTTTATGACTTCTCTGGCGACTTCACTATTCTCTGCTAAAATTTCGCGCATTTTTTCCGGTATTAACGGTCCTGTAAAAAATGTAATTGTTAAATAGAATTTCTTTTTTAAACTGCATTACATAAGTACATCACATTTTTTTACCTATATTTCGGGATTTGTTTTGTTTAGGCAAAGTAGGACCCTCAGTTACAGGGGATAAGCTTTTTTGAAAACGTCTTTCTAAATGTGGAGGTAGAGCTGGTCCACAGACATCAAGTTTCGGTACTTTATCTGGATTGTCTGTTTTAGATCGTTTTAATTTGTGCCGTAAATCAGTAGGATCAATTTCAACGTCTGATTGGGAAATGTCATCACTTAATATTTCTCCTTCTTCACTACTCTCTTTTTGATTAGTTTTTTGGGTAGAAGTTACTTCAGTTTCGGGGATTTTAGAAGGTACATCGGCTTTCACTTCTTGTATGTCAGTGGTACTACTTACCTCAACTGTGGCTGAAGACTCTTGTTTCTCTTTATCAGACTTTGAGCTCTTTCGTTTATGTTTCTTTTTATGTTTTTTCTTTTTCGTTTTCTGCAGTTCCTTTTCCAAATTTAGTAATTTGGCTCTTAGCTTTTCATCGTCAGATGAATCAATTTCACTAGATTCCTCAGATTTTTCCTTTACAATTGCAGGTATCATTTTATAATAAGAGCCAGGTTGTACTATATCAGATGCATCACTGCCTTCATTTTCTTCAATTAAAATGGGACTATCGCTTATTCTTTTTTGAGTCTCTGAAATAGTGGGTTTGTGTACTGTTGATTTTTTTGACATCATTTCTGGAGATGATGATTTCTCAATTTTAGATTTTATCTCAACTTCATCAAAACTTTTTTCTTTTCCTGTTATTATGGCTTTTACCTCATCTTTTACATTTCGCACTTTTCCTGGAGACTTACATGACCTAGATCTCGAGCGTCTATATTTGTCTCTACTACTGCTACGAATATCTCGTTGTCTAGATATCTCTCTAGGGTCAATGGCATGTCTATCTCTATGCCTCTCTGGGGTGCGTCTATTCCTACTCCTATCTCCAGAGTGCCTTCTTCTTGCAGGAGAATATCTAGAGTATCTATGTCTTTCCCTAGAGTGCCTTTCAAACCTCTCTCTTTCATCTCTCTTTCTGTCCATATCTCTGTTTAACCTGTCATCAGGTCTCCTACTCCTTCCTGAAGATCTACCAAATAAATTCTCCCTTTTGGTATCATTTTCATTTGGTCTTTTACCTTGAGTTTTTGATTGACATTTGAACCTGCCAGTTTCTGAATCACTGCTTGATTCATCTGATAACATATTGACACCTAAAAACAAAAAAGGAATTAATTAGGAATAAAAAACAAGGTATAACTTACATAATCCAATAGCTTTATTGTTTTAGATTTTATCATCTTAAACTATATTTACAATTATCTTATTCCTAGGATATTAGAACATTTTTGCAATTTTCTTTGCACTGTAACGAATTGATTTTAAAATTCCTGCAGTGGGAATGCCTTTTAATGACTGTCTCACACTAGACTGCCAAACAAGATCTTTTAAAATTTGTCTTAATATAACAGCACAATCAATGTCATAGGCTACAGCTCGGAGAACATCCTCCATGTCTTGCTGAAGTCCACCATGATTCCAAAACTTCACTATCCTTTGCTGTGGAACCATAGGTAATTGCATAAGGTGATGCAATTTAGTTTCAGGATTTATGTCTTGATGACATTGAACATCGCCTGTTGGAAAATCTACATAGGCATGGAATTGCTGTAAGATTGGCCTGTAGAGTTCTCGAAAGTTTAGTAGTTGAGGTTGAACAATGTTACGAACTTTGTTTTTGTTTTCCCCAAAAGTCATTCTAAAATCACCAGCATAGCTCAAATTAGAGATTGCAAAATAGAAGTCATACTCAGAAAAGGTTTCAGGCAGAATTAATAAAGTTGTGTGAACGGCTGAACGTAAATTTGATTGGAGAGCATTTTGAAGGTGGGAACTATTTGTTTGTTTAATAATCTCCACTGGCTTATGAAGTCTGCCTGCCAGATATAAGTCATTCCAGTCTAAGAGATCTGCAATGAGATCCTTTTGTGAGACAACACCATACTTGATAGTTACATTTTCCTCTTTGATATCCACTAAAGTATTGAAGTAAACTTTAGCACCCCAATTCTCTTGAAATCTTGCAACAAACCCTTTTCCAAGAAAACGCAGGGCTGAGTAGTGAGATGGATTCATCTCAATATTAGCGCCGTGCCATCGATATGAGTTATCTACGCAGTATATCAGATCGATCATATTATGCTTCTTTTGATTGCCTATTTGAGGTTTGACAGCTGATCCGTACGCAAAGCAGAATGTAAAATTCTGTGGGAATTTGGACAGTATTCTATAATAAAGTGGAGAAATATCCTTGACAGCACCCGCCACTTTTACCGCTGTAGATGCCATGATTAGTAACAAAATACAAGGATGTTTTGTAAGCTGACCTGTATGAATAGCAGTTTCCTATGGATTTTTGTTTATAATATACGCCAACTGAGTAATTGTTTTTTTGTTAAATACTATAGTTAGTAATGCTGAAAAGGGTCGTTTATTGGTTAGTTTTAATTCACTATGCTACGACGAATAATAACTGTGAGAAAAACACATTTTGTCAATCAATGATCAGATTAAACGTCAAAAATGAAATCACGCAACCAAAAGTAAAAGCCACAACTAGACTTATGACCATAGAGTTTAACATATACGACGAGCTATTAAGTTTTGTAATATTTTTCGTTATTAATTTTTTTTTTATTAAATTAATTTTTTTTAATAGTACTAAGCCAAAGTATTTTTTAATTTTTTTTAATACTGTTATATATTATTTATTATATTATTATTAATAGAGTGAAAAATATAGTTTTTAAAGCAATTTAGTTACATTTAGTGTTTTGAAATCAATTTTGATATCTATTTGTCTCTTTTAAAAAGACAAAAAATATGTAAGAAACAGATTAACTAGAGATATTCGCATTATTCGTTAATCTGTGAAGACATCTATAAAACGTCAATGGAACGATTGATAAATGTCAAATGTTCAAAAAATTTGTAAACTCCAGTCTTCAAGCTAAAGAAAACATTACAATACAGTGTGCTAATGTTATGTGCTAAATATTAACCGTTTTCATTGTGTATTTCAATTATATGCTCACGTCGTTACGAAATAAGTATAAGAAGTTAACTTAGAAGTTAATACCATGTCTAGTGCAGACCGCATTGATTTTGAAATGGAGGTAGAAGTAGAAAGTGCTTCATCGGGACCGCCAGTTGATTTGCCAAATCCCACATCTCCCGCACCTTCAGCTGCTGGTAATCCAAAGAGCGTCGTAGTAACTACCGCTACTTCTGGTTCCGTAACCGTCTCTCTTCATCCATTAGTTATTATGAATGTTTCTGAACACTGGACTAGGTTGAGAGCTCAAGAGGGTTCTCCACAAACTGGTGAGCTTAATAATATTAATAATTGTTAATTATTTGTGGGGATATTTCTTCATAACATGTGTTTTTTTTTAGTTATCGGAGCTCTAATTGGCAAACAAAAGGGTCGGAACATAGAAGTAATGAATTCATTTGAATTAGTTTTTAGTGTCATTGATGGCGATATAATTATAGATAGAGATTACTATAATTTAAAGGAAGAACAATGTGAGTATAAGATGTTCTTTGTGTTAAGTATTGATTATAATACATTATAAATATCAGGACTACTAAAGTTTGATACAATTGTTTATATTTTCATTAATATTTTTATGTGTTTATATATTTTTTAATATAAAGTAAAAAGTTGATGTACACAAGTTGTATTTTTAAGAATAATATGTTATTTTATGAAGATAACACATTGTTTTATATAAATTTCTTTTTTACTGTATTTTCTACAAAACATTCCTTACATAGATAGGACTTTTTAAAGGAAAGAATTCTTTTAAATATTTAAGCCATTAACAGAGTAGGCTTTACGTGATCACATAAAAATAAGGCCACCTCTCGCACCCATAAACTAAGATTAAATAGAGAATATTTTAGAATAAGTTTGATGCTATTGGAGACAATAACAGTATTGCAGTAAAATTATTTTAAAAATGCTTTAAAAGTGAAATAATATTAGGATTTGAGACAAAATATCCATTGCAAACTTTTTAGTGGCATTTTAAATCTATTTATATTTTAATCAATTTATATATGAAAAGTTTCTTAAGAAGAATTTAACTAATTGTTGTAATTAAAGAGTTGTTGATTTTTACAGATTTTGGTTTAAATATTAATATTATAAATATAATGCAAATATTTGCCTTATCAATAAACTAACTTTTTTATTTCCTTATTACTTTATGTTATGACATTTTTAACCTTATATATGTATTTCTGTGTATTGTATACTAACTTACACATGTGTTTGATACAAAGCAAATTTACATACACTCAAGTATGGTACACACATATTTAGATCTTAGATGAAGTGTTTCTTATAGAGTAGCTACAAATTAACATTTTGTACCATTACTAAATATATTACATTACTTCATTTGATGTTTGTAGTTAAGCAAGTATTCTCAGACATGGACTTTCTGGGATGGTATACTACGGGAGACACTCCAACAGAGAAGGATATAGCTGTCCACCGACAGATTTGTGATATAAATGAATGCCCAGTGATGTTGATGCTAAATCCAGCCGGCAGGAAGGGTGATGTGAGAATAATAATATATTTTCATTTATGTTAATATAGTAATTCTAAATGTAAAACTATAAAATTTTGTTTATAAAATGTATTTAAACAGTAATTTTAAATTCTTTCAGCAATTGCCAGTAGTGTTGTACGAGTCAGTAATAGATGTGGTAAATGGACGGGCTACTATGCTTCTTGCACCTCTGACATACACTTTGGCTGCTGAAGAAGCCGAGAGGATTGGTGTTGATCATGTAGCAAGAGTGTCATCAGGCGAAGCGGCACTGAATAGCTTAGGTACACAAATGATTTTACTAGTTTGTTATATGACTACTTCAGATTATCAAATTTATTCACTATACATATACAAATAGTTTTTTCTAAATACAAATGACATCTTTTAGTTGCGGAGCATCTGACAGCTCAAAGGTCAGCTATAAAGATGTTGGTTTCTCGAGTGCGTGCGGTGCTCGCGACTGTGCGGGCTATCCGCGACGGCACGCTGCCACCGCGACCGACCCTTCTAAGAGAAGCAAGAGCGCTTTCTAACAGACTTCCATTACTGACTTCTCAGCAATTCCGTACGCACTTCTACAATGTAAGTTTAATTTTATATTTTATTTTCGTAAAGCATTATATCTCTTAAGGGGGAGGAAAAAGTATCTTATATCTTATATATTTGTTATTAAACTTATTATTTTTTATGAAACAATTTGGATGAATATTCTTACGTCTGGTTCAGCTTGGAGATGATCCTATCAGAATTTCATTGGTACTTGGTACTCATAGCTCAAATTCATATATTTTTTTTATATTGGTTGATTTTATTAACTGTACTTAAGTTTATTTTATTATTTGTATTTAACAAAATACAATAAAAATAACTATTGTTTGTTTCAGCAATGTAATGATGTGGCGCTTATGACTTACCTGGGTACGATCACCAAGGGCTGTAACGCGATTAACCAACTCGTGAACAGATTCAATGTTCTGTACGACAGGCAGGGCATGGGACGTCGCATGAGGGGACTTTTCTTTTAGGGCGGACGCTAATATAAAACGTAAAGAAGTTAAATTAGGCTGTGTGTTATAGGATGTTTGGAAGATTACGTTGGTTTCAATTGTCTACATATATTTTAAATTTGGCAATATTTATTGAAATTATTTTTCCATTGTTCTATTCCTCACTCATCAGCCGTGTCACCTACAAGCTTACAAAATATTAACATTTGCACCTAAAGAACTCCTTGCTATTGAATTTTCGAGTGATGTTTGGGTTTTTTACTTCAGTAAATTTATAAAAAAAAATGTCTGTAATGTAATGCGAATATAATAAATAAATTATGTAATACAGAATAGTCTCGTAATAGAATCAGTTAATTTTAGCCGCATTATTATTTTTTTCTAAAATATAATTTTTTAATTCTATATCCGAAATAAGAAGGCGGAAAGTCGAGATTGGAATGCTCATATAATTATCCAAGTCTGACTTATTTCTTACAAATTATTATCTACTTTTGATGTTGCCAAATGGCAATTAATGTCATATCATATTAACCAAAAAATTAATGATTAAAAGGACAATATTTCTGTCCAAAAATTCTCAGAAACCGAATGTTTATCTCATACTGGACTTTATGCTAAATTTGCTAATTTAATAATACTGCCGTGGTATATCTATAATGCCGTTAACTCAATTGTGAGCTAAGAGCAAAAAACGCTGTAAAAATGTATATAACTTATCCATAATAGGACCATAAAATTATTTCCATTACAAATCAAGATATCAAAAAATTGCAAATATATGACGATAGATAGTTTTTTTTTTAATATGCCATCAAAATTTGGAACTTGGAATTCGATAAGATGTCAGTTATTGCATTTTAGTTATACCACGGCAGAATATCCGTTTTATAAAAGTAGCCGTTATTCACACTCTTTTGTATTGTTTTAATGTGAACGTATTTATTATAAGAACAAAAAGATATCCTGAAATAAGGATATTAGTACTTATTGACATCTGTCTTTTGCGCTGAATTTTGGCAATCGTGCTCGGCTTAGTAACATAAAAATTCATTCAGTTCAAGAAGAGAATGTGTGCTTATTAATTTGTTACAAAAATGCCTTTGAAAAACGTTTCAGGGTACGGTTAATAGCGCATTGGATGTATGAAATCGGTAACTGAATATGTAAATTTTTTAGATATTAAAATAATTATAAAATAAGTATGGCATTTTATTTAGACGCATTATAATTCCTTGTGTTCACAAAATTCTGGTTACTAATAATTTGAAATATTTACATATTTTCAGTTTTTGAAATTTTTTGATTTATGGCTCGTAAAATATTGTATTTTTGAAGTTTCTTTGAATGTAGAATTAAAGGGGACATAAATAGTAATAATTAAATAAATATATATTCATATAAAAATATTTGTTGTGTAGAATATACTTACCTACTAGAGCTATTAGTAATATCGCGTCGAATACTTATATCAATTTTTGTGTATCTCTAACTAAGAATGGAATAGAGATACGGACTGTTACTCAAGATTTACGAGGAAGGGATAATAAAACACTTGTCGTGACGCAAAGTTTTATTGGCATCATCAGGTTTGGTTATTTCAATTAATTACACAAAATTAACAAACTTTGGACACATTGAGATTCATGCTATGGAAGACCTTTTAAATGTAACACAGTTTCAATGTATATCATTTATTAAAGATAGTACTAACATGCCCGTCTGTTTGATATTGTATTTAAACTATATAAATTAATGTCATTCTTTCGATGGCTATTATCTTAAAAAATTGACGATTATTTGACGATATTTCTGAATGACTGAATTCATTAACGATGTTACAAATGTTACACTATCACTTATAACTTAAATTGAATATTGAGATGATTGTGAAATAGTTCAAAAACACTCTTTAGAAGAGGGCATGGATGTAGGTCATGAAGGTTTATTAAAATGTCTTAAAATTAGGTTAAAGTACGTGTATTAAAGTTTTATTTATAGTATTTTTTTAACAAGTTAATTATTTTAAATAACTTCATAAAAATCCTACGATATAAATCGTTACACGCAATTGTACTTATTATTTGTACAAAAATATTAAATTCCAATTATTATATTGCTTTTAAGTAGTTTTTATTTTAATCTACTTCAAATTGCACAAACATCGTATAAATAAGCCACAGCTGCCATAATCACATAATTAGTATTTTATATTATGTATTCTAATTTTTTTTTTATATTTATATAGCTATGATATTCGAAATAAATGCATCGAAAGATGTAATTATTTATCATATTGAGCTCAGGTATAGCACGCGAAAACATTTAAATGTAGTACATGGGTCACTGATGCAAAAGTTTCCTCTGCTCTTAACCTTGCTGTATCAGACTCTCAGTGCGGTTGATGAATATATACGTATATGTAAGAATATCATCGGACACGTAGCTTCCTCGTGATTCGACTCGGTCGAACTATAAGCTTAAATAAATTAAGCAAATGAAAACTCTAAACTATGTGTTCGCCCGAACCCTTGAACGAACGGTTTATATTGACGTTCTTATCACTGAGCTTTGTCGGCTCTACTATTTCTGTATAATTTGTAAAAATTATATACAAAATCTTCTGTGATGAGACAAATATGTAAAATATAAATAGGTAAATATAAACATTCATTCACACTCAGCAAAATAATCAAATTCGTGATTTAATTTAAGAGTTATTAATGTATAATTCAGTAGAATTTATAAAGACAGAAAATTATACTCACATTTGAAATAAATTTTAAATGAACTGAAGAAAATTTTAAAAATTCCGTTTATTTTTAATTTAAACGTGCGTAAAATGTTTTAATAAGGAAATTCATAAATTTGGACGTTTTATTGTTTTCAGTTGTTTTTTTTTAATTTTACTAAAATGTCAATTAAGAATTTGTTACTATTGCTCATAGAAATTTGTTTTATAATCTGAGCTATTGCTAACAATAATTTAAAATCTTAAATTTGTCAAAAACAAATGGATATCTTAAAAAACATTGTGGACAATCACAGTGTAATATTACAATCTAAAATGCCTATGCAATAAATCTGAAATTAAAAATGACGTCTCAAAAATTATCCGGAACTTTTTCGATACCGATTAGTTCATCGAAGAGTGTATGATTATCGGGAATGACGTGCGGCTCGTGTAGTGTTTGCCGCGAAAATTTAAGCACAGCTCTGGACAGCTGACCGACTGTCCATTTTCTATCTGTGAGGACTCTTACTAATGTGTCCAGCTGAAAAAAAAAAAATTAAACCATTATATTCACTTACAATATAATGTGTTTCATAGATAAAATATAAATACATATTTACTATATGATATGTATATAAATATATTTATTATTTTCTTTATACATACTGTTTTCGTAGATTACAGTATATATTTAGTATAGCGTAGTGTAATCAATGTTTAAGGTGTAAAAAATATAAACAGTTATTATAATTATATGCCAGTCGATTTAGCGACCATACTACCTTGAATAATTGATCATTCCCGAAAGTATAGTAGATGAGAGCTGGCACGCCAGCCACACTGGCAGCCAACCACTGTAGCAGTAGTTTGAGTTGTGGATGTCCTCGCTGTCGGCGTCCGCAGCCCCAGTTGCCCGTTGCTACGGGGCGACACGAACCACCCGTTACTATCTTATGAGCCAGTTGATTTAGCTGGAAAAAATACAGTAACATCACGTTACTTTAAACATACGTTTGTCTAAAATTTTGTTATTATATTATTGTGTAATTATTGGTTGTGATTATAATTAATTTAGAAATGGAAAAAACTTTGGATTAAAGTAGACATTTCATTTCACTTTATTCTTATACCGTTCGTTTTGAAATCATTTTGTATTTCAAGATCAAGTTAAATATTTTTAAGTAAGTTAACTAAGTTTTATCGTCTTTTATTATTATTTTCTAGCTTAGTAAGTTACTGCTAAGTATTTCTTAGTTACATTTATTGAAACCTTGGTAACTAACCCAAAAACAAAAATTATAATTATTTTAGAATTATAATTATATTTTTTTATCTCGATATGAAAAAAACCTGATTTTATGTGTAATGATAGAAACGAAACGACATATGATAATCTAAATCATAATAAGAATTATATAGAAAACGGGCCAGAAAACTAAAAATTTTTTTTTACATAAAATGAAATTTACGTCCACGAAGCAGTAAAATATATGTTATTTTTTGTTACTAATTTGTAAAATAATCCATGTGACATAGCTAATTGTTTAAAATATCTATGCTATGAGTTGGCTATGAGTACATAATGTCCATCCCTATATAGATTGATTATATACTCTTCAATCTAATTTTTTAAAACTTCTCCTCTCATGAGGAAGGCAAAGATATTACATTCCCTGCCTCTAAAGTAGAGTTGTAATTAAATGATATAATTTTAAATTATGTATTATTAAAAACACAAATTAACCATAATTATAATTTATAAATATTAGATATAAGTATCAATGTGATAAATACAAAAAAAAATGTGATTCCAAACACGCATTTGAAGTTAAAAAAGTAAGAAACGCGAACACCACACGTTACACATATTTGTTAGATCGTTTAAAGATAATTTATACATCTAGCATTTTAGATATAAAGTGCTCATGATATTTATAATGTAGTAATTGTTGTAAGTAATAAATTTTTGAGTCATGCTACATAGGTTCCACACATACGAAGCGAGTGCATTCAAGCAATGGTTAGTATATGTTTAGAAGAGATCTATTTCAAGAATTAGCGACAGGCAGACTGTCTGACCTTTGGTTTCTTTATTTTAATCGTGACTGGTTCGCATTCGACCGTTTCTTCTATCGTTTCGACTATCATGTTTACTACCCAATTTAGTTTTTTCTTTCTGTTTATCGGGTTCGACACTTGCGTCGAACAAGTTTCGGTTGAGGAGCCGATGGACCTCGACTCGTTATCATTCTCGCTATTGTTGTTTGTACTCGTTTCTAATAATTCTTCCGGTATCGATTCTTTTACTTTACGTTTCTGTCAAAATATTGCATTCTATGAAATTTAGTATCGAAGCCCATCAATCCATTATTAGTCGCATTGTACTGTGTTGGCAGTTAGTATTGGTAGAGGTATCATCATATATACATTATCATCACTAATAAACATATTTACTAATTATATAATTTTGTGTTTCACTCGTATGTTTTGGACGAAGTTTTTCGAATGTAATTTTCTTAATAATATGCATATGCCATTTAACATTATAATAAATGGTTTAAGCAAAATTATTATTTATAGCTGTTCGATTACTTAATGATTTACCATGGTTTTAAAAAGCAAATATTTAACATTCACCTACAAATATACTTAGTTAAAACCAGGGTCCTCAAAATTTCCGTATGTTGTAAATTGTTCTCTGTACTGTACAAGTTATTAAGTGGTTTAAAAATTTAATTTAGAAACATGTATAAATGATTTAATATATATTTTAACTACAAACGCTATTTAGAAAGTTCATTAATAACATGTACAAGAAGATCTCTGGTTCAAACTTGAAGGGCGTTAGTCCAATAATAACACCGTCGTGCCTATTTAATATAGTGCAATATAAGTGTGATGCATACCAGATGCGCGGCGAGGCGGTGGCGATGTCGCGCGAGCTCGAGCGAGAGGGAGCGCGCTGCGAGAGCGAGACGGCGCGGCGCGCTGCGCTCTCGCGAGTCGCGGCCGTACAGCTCGGCCGCGTCCGCGCCGTCGCCCGCGCCGCTCGCCATCGATTCGCTCAGCGTTCGTTTCAGAAGTGACCCAGCGAATCTGTAAGTTCAAATAATCATTTTATTACCCCTGAATTGCTTGCTGTTGTTTTCTTACGTTAATAAACTACCCACTCTTAATATTTTTTTATTATCATTGTAACTCTTCAATCTCTCATGGCTTCAATGCATAACTCATATTTAAGATGTCCATTTTTCTTAGACATAGTGTGTGCTTTCAACTTAGTAAATCAGTATAGAAATTAAAGATAAATCAACAATATATCATGATAAATGATATATTCGTTATTTATTATTTCAATCAGCCTGATATTTGAGTAACGATAAGACAAAGTTAAATGATAATATAAACAAAAACAGATTGTAAAAATTGCTCAATGGAAATTCTGTATAACTTACCTAATCACAGCCAAATCTCGAGAATCCAGTTCCCTATTTTTATTTTCGGTGCTATCGTTATCCACGATGGGATCATTCAGCCACTGGTTGAATTGTTCATAAACTTCTTCCAATTCTGACCTGGAAAAAATATGGCGAACATCTGATCATCAACCTGATAGCTGCAGCAATTAAATAAATTAATGTTATATAATCACAGGTGATAAACATTAGAACCTTGCGTCACTGTGTTTGGAAGATACGTTAATCGGTATTCAATTACACGATTGGTGTTTTCACAAATAGACTAATGTGATACTTTTTACTCCCAAGTATGACAAATAATAAAAAAACTAATTAAATTGTCTATGTTAAATTTCCATTGTCTTTGTTTAATTATTTTAGTAACTATTTATTATATTTGAGAGTGAGATGCTGTCAAATGTGATAGAAGACTATGTATGAGTAGGGTCTATACAGAAAGAAAGAGAAACAGACAAAACCCTGTTATAATAATTACCTACTTATATTAACATAAAATACTTACGTATATTCGGTACTGAAGCTGTACTTAGAACTGTTCCCAGTCTCTTTCCTGGAAAGAAGTCGAGGTGGCCTGTTGCCGTTTTCCATATTTTCTTTCTCTGTTAACACGAATCCGACGGAACCACCTCGTTTTACCCTAAATTGAAGACACAGTCAATCAATCTATTATCTTCAAAGTAAATATTACTAGTCCATTGTGTTTAAGATATACCTGATATCATTGTCGTTAACTTCAGCTCCAGATATGCTGATACCGACAGCATAACTAGAACTGTCAGTGGACCAGTCCCCAGTCGTGCTCGTGGTGCAAGAGTTTTCGGCTTCCCTTCGGAGAGCCTCCCTCAGTCTGTCAGCGAAACTAATTCTTCTTTCCTCGGTGGAGAGTTCTTTGGAATATTGGAATGAATTTGGACGTGCACTTTCCCCTCTACCCTCGTCTTCGCTACCTGTAATTAATCATCAAATATCATTGATGATTGTTTGAGGATAAATCATCAAAGAATTATTAATGATTCAAACATAATCTAACAGCATTAATATTTATTATACAGATCACAAGAAGATCAGAACTGGCAACAATAACTCCTTGTGCTTTAGATTTTTTTTAAAGATTAATCTCATAATCGGTGACGAAAAAAATCGTATACGTAATAAGCGAATGAAAGTACTAAGTACCACAATTAACTTGCAAGCCAGCGCTGATGTGGCTCCAGCTTCATTTACAAGTCTAAGTGTCAAAGCTATGGTTACGAAAGTAAAATTTTCAAATTTATGCAGCTTCGACAAGACAAAGATAAATTTAATTTGTAAAATTATGGGATCCTTACCATAATCGAAGCTATCATTGGCACTGTGGAATTCATCGTCACTTGAGTTGCAGCTCGAGTAGAGACTGTCTTCCTGCGTGTCGAGGTTAGGGTGTGCGGTCCGGGTGACGGGCAGACACTCGCCGGACGAACCTAGCACGATGAACCTGCCGCGTCGGTTGTTTAAAGTGCCAGCGTCAGGGGACAGCCAGCATTTACGTTTTTGTAACTCAACACCTGCAAACATTGTTACCGTATTGTCTTTTTTCTTGGCTTAGTTTCAAATTGCATAACATATACCTTTAAGAAGTCTATTCTTAAAAAAAAAACGTTTAAAGTTTTAACATAGCATTAAAGTAAAGTAACAAGTCTGTAAATTTCCCACTGCTGGGATAAGGCCTTCTCTTCTATTAAGGAGAGGGTTTCGAACATATTCCACCAAGCTATTCCAATGCGGGTTGATGGAATGCACATGTGGCAGAATTTCGATGAAATTAGAAACATGCCGGTTTCCTCACGATGTTTTCCTTCACCGCCGAGCTCGAGATGAATTATAAACACAAATTAAGAACATATATGTATGTAGTGGTGCTTGCCTGAGTTTTAACCCGCAATCATCGGTTCATCTTGCACGTGTTCTAGCCACTGGGTCATCTCATCTCATATAGCATTACTTAAGCCATTTTTTAGTCACACAAGGTGCTTTATGATTACTCAAATAAAGTCCGACTTGATGGCTGGACTATTTTATTTAGAAGTCCAGTATCGCAAGTTAAGCATCATTGAGTTTTCATGTCCAAATTGTGTTTATAACTTACATCATGGCGAAGGAAAACATCGAGTGGAAGTGAATAAATTTACCTTAAAAGTTTACCTTAAGAGAAGAGTAGGTCGTTACCAAACAGTGGATATTGTCCCTTTACTTTTAAAAATATCTCTAAAACGTTTTACTCACTTGTATCGTTCAAATTTAGTTCTGTTGCGGTATAGTGTTGCGGCGAAGGACTTCTGCTGCTTATACTATTTATCGTACTGGATGAGGACGCCTGCTTTATCATAACCGTTGTTTCAACTTCTGGTGGTGTTTGGCTGAACGATTCGCCTTTAAATGAAAAAAACATGTAAATGAAATAGATACAGAGAGAGAACGTTTAATGACACGAATATGGTTTTAAATTTTTGTTGAAAAGAAGTTTGTTTTGTGAACGTTGAATTTTTTTTTGCGTGGTAATTTTGTTTGACATATTATTGAAATTGGAAATGTAAGTTGGTTGACGTTTCAATTAGTTTAAAGAAAAATGGTTCATTTTGCTACCATATCAATCAACGATGAGACCAATTTTCATCAAATTTAATTTATCATTCATAAGAAAAATGTCGTATTTCCGAGGATTTTACTTTTATGTTTAGTCTTTATAGTGTCAGGTATTGTGAGAAATTGGTTGGGGATCCTGTCGTTAAAATATACTGTATTCTTAAGATTCCTTATTGTAATATTAAGTAATATAAAGTATCTTACCAATAGGTGATAATCGTCTTTCATGTTTTTGGGAGTCTCGACATTTCATAGGAGTTTGCTGGAAAGCTAATAGACTTTTGTTTAGCTCTCGAAGTACATTGTCTTCTTCCCACTGACCAAGAGGCAACGCGCTGTAGTCCTCAGCATCCATAAGGCAGACTGTAACCTGTAGGTTTAGATTAAATAAAACGAGATCATTAATTTAGTTTGACCGTTGACTTCAATGAGTATTCCTAAGAATTTAATCCTTATACCGACACTTGTACGGCTTGTAGTATAACAGAAAGTGTGTTTTTATTTTAAATAAACTTGTTCGTTTTCGTATTAGTTTCATTTTTGCCTTCAAATACTTCTTAAAGCGTGTTTCGTGCATTTATTCGCTTTGATCATCCGGGAGTTCTTTATTCTAGGTGTATTAAATGTTGTCGAACCAAATTAAAATAGCTGTTCATTTAAGCAAACAATGAATTCAGCAAGCGCAAGAACAACTAGCAGAAATTTAGCAAAGAAATTGGAAAAAAATTGTGAATGTTATTGAAGATGGTATTTCCACTCTGATTCTGAATATCGCTCAAGACAATTGCTTACTTATTGACTAAAAGATATTGTGTACCCTCGTTAGGGTTGTAGTGTTATGTAATTTACACTTACTCAATAAATCCACTATCTATTGTACTACTTTTTTTAATTTCAAAGTCCTGGTTTATATTATTCTTACAATGATAATTAAAGTATATTCAGTTATATATTATAATGATTACACTTACCGTTTTCGGTTTATCGAGTAGTTCTACGTTATTCTTCTGTCGTTTGTCACTTATTCTGCTAAACATTCTAACTCCTTCTACTTTTAAAACTTCGTTGTCTTCAAGAGCCTCAACGGAGAGCATGGCGGGCAGCAACTCCGGCATCATGAACATTGAAAGGGATTCCTAAAAAATATTAGTATATTTTCGCTACAAAGATTTTCTGATATGTCTTAACTGAAGAATTAATGAAAAGGCGAATTGGTAATAGCGTAGTGAATACCGGCTTTGGGAATTATTCCGCCTTATTGATTGTTGTTTCAACTATAATGGAGTTAGTGTTATTACGATCACAATTGTCATAACATAAGCTATAGTCATAGAATATTTTTTTCTGAATATACTGAGCATAGATATTATCATTTTTTTAATATTCATAAGACAATTTGTAAGTCAAACCTGTGATTCCCCGTCAAGGAGTGCTTCACCACCAATACGACTGGAAGCGAAGCAAACTCTTAAGGCTTCATCGTTTTCGCAGCGCTCGGGTCGCCCTTCGTGCCTGACCAACAACTTACACAAGGGAAGCGTACATTCCAACCAGTCTTCTATTGTCAGCCATTGTTTTGATGTCATTACCTGGATTTAGAAGATATTGACTTTAGATTTTAGATTATTTTTTCATGTTAGTTTCGTCCTAATTCTTTCCACGCTATTTATTATTTATGAGGTTGCTATGCTGGGCCAAAATAAAGCAAGTTGACGTGACATGAAGAGACAGGATAGGAAATGAGTAGTGAGATAAGAGAATATAAAAAAACATTGTATAAAAGACGCATAAACAATTGCGATATGAACAACGAAGACATACGTCTGCACCGACTCTAAGTAAAGTGAAGATAAGGTGTTCATTAAGGCCGTAGGTTTCCAAATAAAGTTTCAATGCTTGAAATATCGTATAACATAAGGTCTAAAAAAAGTTTCCTATACTACAGACACAATTGTGATAAGATAAAAATTCAAGACTGGAGTTGATGTTCTTTTCTTTTTTTAATGAAATATATGTTTAATGTTTCCGGAAAGTTAATTTAGCAAAATGTCTGGGGTACAACAGTGTGCATGCTCTGTTATTTCACAATTTTAAATGTGGTTTTTTGCAACGTCAACCGGTCAAACAGTTGAATTGATTAACGTATGATGTTGCCAATATTCGTTCTATTTTTTCTTTCTAATATTGTGTGCGTTAACTATTCCTCTTATGGTATTTCTGGCTATTCTCAATAATGAAAAGCCAAGTACTCAGTGTATATTATTATGCACAAGTATGAGCGTTACATAACTCAGTAATCCATTACTCTTATAGTCTGAAAAAACGGCAATCCGACTATACTGGAGGGATATATGCGTAGGGCACACGACTTAATGTTGTTATGAAGGCAACTGCTGGAGTTCTATTGTTGAGATTTCGTGATAGAAATGTAAGTCTTAAAGATTTTTCGACGTTTATTAAGCATGTTGATGAGAGTCAAGAATGTAATGAATCTCGAGTTGTAATGATTACCTAGAAATTGCTATATGTAAAAACTGGTAACATGCCAAATTCTATTTACGTTGCTTAATGGATTGAAATATTGTATATTAACAAATTTATGAATGCTAACAATTTTCTCTGACTTTGCATGGGCCACTGGTCGTAAAATTCGGATACGTAAATTGTATGTATATTGATAAAACACCCTTTAAAATATTATGATTAACCTATCATAGTATATTAAAACTATTTTTGAACAACTAAAAAAAAAGAATAATGAATAAATTGCTGCTTACTATCAAGATTATTGAATTACAATTTATCAAATTACTTGATAAATATTCAATTAGTAATTGTTAATGAAGATTGTTTTATTATGAATAAGTATGACATACCTACGATTTCCAATACAATTTCAAATAAATGTAAAATTATTCCAGTTTTTGTACAATAACATTTTCGGACATTGGATTTTCTGATGAATACGATGGATTGCCGTAGAATCATTTTAAATATGTTTTATCATATACATTTGAGAAATCTGCTCTATTCATATAACAATTCCAAATTTAAATCTTAATAGTATGATTGATACAGTCATTAGATTCAAATTATAAAATTTTCAATCAAACTAATTATATTTCTCTATTTAAATCCCTACGTTATTCCTGGTTTGCGTCAAATAAAAAGAAAAAGGCGCATGATATTTCCCCATATAACATTTCACTACAGATAAAACATGATATCTAAGGTCAAGAGTGGTAGAATCGAATAAAGCTAATAACAGCTAATAAGAGCTAATATGGATCATAATAATTGGACAGCTGATCGTGAAGATACCATTACCTGTCTACTTAATTTAATGGATCCTTCGTTGCTATTTTTATCTAGCCATTCAAAGTAATGAAGCAAGCTTTTTAATTTATTTCTTTGCGATTTTCTGTAACAAAAAAAAAATATTATTACCATGTATGAAAAGTTATCTATTAAGTACATACACATTTTCACTTCGTACACATGACAAAAATATAAATTTAATAATAGATTCATATGGCTAACTTGAGTCGAGATGGTCCAGTGGTTAGAACGCGTGCATCTTAACCGATGATTGCGGGTTCAAAGACAGGCAAGTACCGCTGTTTCGTGTGCTTAATTGTCTTTATAATTCATCTCGTGCTCAGCGGTGAAGAAAAACATCGTGACGAAGCCTGCATGTGACAAATTTCATAGAAATTCTGCTACATGTGTATTCCACCAACTTACATTGGAACAGCGTGGTGGAATATGTTCCAAACCTTCTCCTCAAAGGGAGAGGAGGGCTTTAGCACAGCAGTGGGAATTTACAGGCTGTTGTTGTTGTTGTATGGCTAACATAAGTTCGTTACACCTATGTGATAAAGAACATGACAGTATAATATTTTAACTCATACAACGTACCTGTGTAAATTTTTAAAAAAATGCGTAAAGTTGAAGTCTTGCAGCGTTGGATGTGATTTGAGCGTGCGTTTTGGAAACGTAGAGAAGAAAGCGTGAGCAACGAGTGAAGAAAGGAAATTATAATCGAGTTCAGTCACATCACCTGAAACAGAATTAATTTTTCAGTAAATAATCAATTATAATGTTATTAAGGTTGTGCGTTATCCCTACTTTCCGATTGATCTAACTGGGAATTTGAATCTCCAACGTCGGAATCTACATGTGTACATCTAATCCAGTAACTAGACCAATTAAGAATTGATAAAGCTTAATATTGTTTATAAAAAAATCGGTCAATAATAATATAAGGTCTCCTCCTTCGACAAGTAGTGTAAGCAAATCCAGTTGTACTTCGTAGCTTATTTTTCATACTATATAAGACAATGTTGCCGACCTAATTAATAATTTATGTTATTAAGTAATTAGGCTACAGTTGTGGCATTGTTTGAGGTATCATTATATACGTATACCAAACGATTTTTTGAAAAAATCTAAGGTACATTCACACTACAAATTTGTACAATGCTGCGATAAAGAAAAACTTATCACATCCGACTGATAGAGGATAGATTTTATTTGTATATAGTTTAGATAACATACAGCGCATAACTTTATAAATTAGTATTAAAATTTATCAACAAAAATATTACAAAGAATTCAATATACAATATATAAGTGATTATTGTTTTTCTTACTTTGTTGCTGTAAACTAAACATGAGTCCTTTCGGTGGGCGCCATCTTTTAAGATGTAGTGCTTTGTTCACCATGATACGTATTGTATTGTCTAAAAAGTTCCGCCTTTCCTCCTCTGTCATCTCTTCTTCTATAAATACTTCAAGACCCTTCATGAGTTCTGGGTCTTTGATGTCATCATCTGGATCTATCCCTATACTGTGATAAGGGAAAATAACAGTGATTATAAAAAAAAAACACGGTAATATTAAGAATGATAAACTTAACTAATAAAAGTTACTGTATATTTATAAAAAAATTAATTAAATCAATCAATCAATATAGAATATTTTATAACTCTGAAAACATTTTCAACTGTAAACGAATAGTAAAAAATATTTATTACTATCAATGTTAGGAGTATCTTACTTGCACATATCGTGAATTTTAAGCATGCTGCCCATTAGTTTTGCCGGCGAAGATGCCACAAGTAAATGTTTGAGGTGGCGTTGCACAGAAGTCCACCATGGCAGGTCGCATGGTAACATAACAAGCGCCATTCTATAAATAAAATAAATATCTATTTTTATAATGTACTTGTTCTATATTTATAATTTAGAGAAAGAAAAGGTGTTTCCAACACTTTCGGTATCTATATAAATTAACATTAGAAACGAACAAGAACATATAAAAAACGTAAAAAAAAATTTATTGACGAAATACAAATATGTGTATTTATAATCATTTTCATATTGTAAATTTTAATTAAAATAATAGTAATTTTCTCAAATTTGGGCCTAAGATTTACTTGTCAAATAAGGAATACCATTAAAAGTTGATAAATTAAAAAAAAAATCTTTAATACAATAGTTCAACATAAAATGTATCTAACGTATCTAACATCATTTTAACCGAGTGCCATCTTGTGAACGCATTTCGCTCGCTATATGACATTTGGCCGGCTTCAATAATAGCTGTCAGTTGTGCAACCTGACACTCCTGACAGGCAAATCTCAGTTGTGATTCTAATGTTGTTTGTATAAATGTTGTAGTTCTTATTTTTATATATTTATATACATTTATTATATTTTTTGGAACACACATAATTTAAGTAATGTTTTAAGCTGAAACTGTTAAGCTTATATTTATATTAATAATGTAGAAAATCGTTAAAATTACAAACGCAATTCTTATCAGAAACGGATTGATAAGGTAATTTTTAATTATTTTTATCAAAATGACGTAGGTTTTTGTTGGGAAGAGTATATTAATAATATTGATACAGTTTATTAGTGCGGACGTAAGCGAGGCCAACGTAGATAGCAAGGTAACAATATTTATTCATCGTATCAAAGTACGCGAATCAAAGGTCGCTTTGTAGTTTCCACGCGAAAATGACTATTAGAGCGAAGATATTAAAAACCTTAATATTAGGTGCTCCGGCTTCAGGAAAAGGTACGATTTCGTCAAGAATTGTGAAAAAATATAATGTGGAACATGTGTCCAGTGGGGACAAGTTAAGGGATCACATTGAAAAACAAACTGAATTAGGGAAGGAAGTAAAAAAGTACCTTAATGAAGGGAAACTTGTACCTGACGATGTAATAATCAAGTTTATGATTACGGAATTGAAGAAAGTGGAAAGTAAACCCTGGCTTCTAGATGGTTTTCCTAGAACAGTGGCTCAGGCCAATGCTCTTTGGAAAGTTCAACCAGTTGATCTAGTCCTGAATTTAGTTGTGCCATTCGAAGTTATTATTGATAGAGTGAAAAATCGGTGGGTTCATTTGCCTTCCGGAAGAGTTTATAATATAGGATTCAATACACCTAAAGTGATGGGTAAAGATGATGTAACCGGTGAAGATTTGATTCAGCGCCCTGATGATAAGCCAGAAGCTGTGCAAAAGAGATTGGAAATATATGAGAGTGTAACTCGACCAGTAATAACATTTTATAAGGAAAAGGGAATTCTCAAAGAATTTGAAGGGCGGACCTCTGATGAAATCTGGCCCAAAGTGACAGCTTATTTAGATCCTATTTTAAAATAGTGTTAGAATATTTTGACCAAATTATTAAATCTGTTTTACAAATATTTTGTATCATATTAAAATGTAGCACAAAACTATTCAAAAAAGCACATGTTCCTTAAATAATCTAATTTTTTAACAAGAGGCTCTCTGCATTCTGTCTGAAAAATGTATCTTATTTACAAATACAAAAAAACTAACTACTTGACAATAATCATAAACATTTGTATACCATTTGGTATTAAACTATTGGTAATTTAAAATATGTCAAATTTATTTTTAAAAACTTGTATATTATTTTATAATCTGTTCTTTTACATAATGGTCTTCCATTTAAACATTTTTTGTACTTAAAATTGTTTTATACCCACTGTATACAAGTTGACCTGTATTATAGGTATTTGAAGTTATTTTTGTAATTATAATATTAGAAATATTGACATGTCACTCTGTGAAAATTGGTGATAAAATTTTTTCTTAACCATGATAAGTAATTTTATACTTGTTAAGAAAGGAACAAGAAGCATATCTTAAAGCTGTAGCATTAATAAGTTATAAAATTATGATCAACAAATATTATTTATTGATAAGAAATACTTTTACATATATTGTTTTGTTTTAGTATAAGGAAGTGTCATATTATTATAATTCTAGTCATCATATAATGAGAGTTTTGTTAATTGTTACAACATCTAGAATAAAAAAAAATATACGAGCAACGAAATTTGATTGTTTTTAAAGTTGTAATTCCTATAAATGTGGATTTTTATTATTGACTAACGATGGCACATAATGACGTCAAAATTTATGGGTTTGTGCAATTTTTTAATCAATACCCTAACACAATGAAAGTTTTAAATTAAATTTTTAAGGTTTATAATGATATTGTTTTACAATTTTGAAATGGGTGAAAGTAAATTTATTAATATTTATAAATATTAAACTAGCACAAGATAAGGTACCTGTTCATAAATTTTATTATTATATATCTTATTTTATTAGTTAGATTTATATTATGATAAATGGTTTGCTTAGTTATTTATGTCCAATGTTTTGACGTCCGCTAGTATTCCAAAATTGAATTTATTATAGATATATATTTGTTTACAATGTTTGCTTTTGATTGTTATGTTATTAAAATTATAAATTAAATTTTCAGTTGTTTTTTTTATAAAGAACGAAATTGTTCTGTCCTGGTTTGACTGATATTAATTAAATTAATAGGCTAAAAATATGGATTTTTGATGTAGTCAGTAAAAGTTTGTTATAGTCGATGTTTTTTGTTTTGTGTTAAAAGAAGTGCGAACGTAAGCTAAAAGTTATATGCGAATCGCGATATACATATAACTACGTAATTAAATTGATTATAACTTTTGTAACAAGCCTACATAAAATATAAAATTTTGAATATTGGTTTGAGTGGCTGAAATAAGCAATAAGAATGGACAAGATTTGTTCATTTGAAATCGTTTAATCTTCGACTACTAATAGATACACATATTGGTACTTTTAATAATAATACATCTATACATTCTATTTATCTTTTAAATTTGTAACTTACAATTGCGTTATTATATATTAATAATTGTTTGCATTATTTCGCTTTAAGTACTTTGGTAAGTATTTTTTATTTAAAATGGAGTGAAGAGAGGGTTTTCATTTCTATAGTGGGATAACAAGGTTAAGTGGGGTATGACATGGAGGGCTTGGCTTGCACATTTTATTTTTTTATGTTACAATTTTTTTTTAATTTCTCACTTTCTTGTTAACACCTCTGATGTATTTTGAAAGCAAAAAGTGTTAGAATGCAGTAAATGTTTTTTCTATTGTTGCTATTGTTGATCTTGATGTTTTTAATGCAGTGTGGGTTATTTCATATAAAAATAATTTGAATAGGGTATTAACTAAAGTAAATAAAACTACGTATATATTTCGTATAGATATAAAAGTGTTAATTGAATTAAGCTCTACTTTTAAAAGTTTTAAGCGTGTTAATGTAATAGTATTTGTAAATATTTTTAAAATAAATAAGTGAAACAAAGTAAATTTTTGAATATCACATATTTTAACGCCAAGCAGCAATATTTAGTATTGTTGTGTTCCGGTTTGAAGGGTGAGTGAACCAACCACTTTATGGCAGAAGGGACATAACATCTCAGTTTCCAAAGCTGGTGGCGAATCAGCGATGAAAGAAATGGTTAATTTGACGGCATCGATGTACATATAGGCAGTGGGGACCAACGGGTGGCCTATTGAAGCCTTTTACATAAGATAAAGGATTTTTTAGTGTTTTGCATTTCCTTATCTACATTCAGGTAATACTATCTTGTATACGTTTACACTAAAATTAAGTCTTAATCCTTTGCTTCCAATGTTTATATAATAACGAGGTATCTTTGAATCTTTTTGCCATTTGGACTTTTGGAATAATCTGTTAAACTCGAATATATATATTTTTTTGTTAATCTATATTTTAAACTGTCACAGTCTTTGCTATTTGGTTTAAATAAATCTTAAATTATTTTTTTTAATGTTGTTATGTATTTTACGACTATTTCTTTTCAGGAACATAGAAGGCAGTATCATTTGTAATTTTATAGTAATGTCGAATCACTGTTATTTATTTCAATTTGAAAAGTAGTGCAAGTGTGAGTGCAGGCACAAAAACTTAGAATAAGTAAAGAAAAAAAGTATATTTATTCAGTTTTTTAGCAATAAGTTCAGACATAAATTCGATCTAAATTTTTCACTGTAGCTTACGAACTGGCCAGTTTTTTTTAAAGAAGACTAATTAGTATAGTATAATATTCTATTAGTATATTTATAATTTCCACAGCGGTATGTCAATGACATCGATGTCGTCACGGGTAGCCGAACAAGGAAAGTGTGTCAGTGTAACTCGGTGTAAAATCAAATGAAATCAGATAATGAGTATTTATCCTAACTGGTTAAATTATTCTTCTATAATAATAACAACATATATAATTTATAAGTTCGATTTACAGCTTGAACGTATGGATTACTCACTTTTCAGCGTGTGCGTCGTTATAATTTAAGTTTAGTCACTGCACTATAACAACATGGGGAGACACTGTCGCTTCGCGACTATCGGTATTTTTTTCGCACTTTTTTCATTGTCTACACAGGAGTCCATCTATTTTCCTTTGCATAGATTGCCTTATAACTTTTCTATAGACAGAAATAGTATGAGTAGTGAAAACGAGAGCCGGTTGCGGGCGACGCGAGCGCGCGAACCCCGACTATTTTTAGCAGCTTTCGTGCATTGGCGCTGAAATTAGATTGTAAATAAAAATGCTGAGATAAAAGGAATCCCCTTTGAATACTTGTGATAAGTCATGTTGTTAGTATCAATAATAATAATAAGATTTTTATTTTATAGTGTTATTACTTGAAACTATAACTTATCCTGGAAATCTATAAAACGAAGTGGTTTAATTATTTTTCTCTTTCCTATAATCTCATTTACGTTTGTTAAGATAAAACCAAGTGAAAATTCGTTTAAGCGTTCATTTACATTTAAATATTACTAAAGTTACATTTGCAAATCACTCGAAACAAATATTTATATTTTAATCATTAAAAATAAGAATCTTACTGTACCACTGATACAACGCTGCAAAAAGTTTATAGGTTATATTTTCGGCGTACATAGAGAATATAGTAAACGCGTCGTGCAATTTAGTTGTCGGTACGGACCGTACTGACGCCGACTTTCACTGTGGGGCGACTACCCTGATCGGTTGTCGCACCCTCCACCCGCGCAAGTGACGTCATTGGCGTCGCGTCACGACCTACGACGCCGTACGTCCGAAGCTCAATACCCCATCCCCGCGACCTCGTGAAATGCCGTGAAACTTTGAATACGTTATGTAAAATAAAATATGTAAGTATGCCTCTACGTCAGCAAAGACGTCATTTTCAAAGTCTTTATAAAAGCAACATTTAGTTACAGGTCATATTTTCATACAGGATTGAAATTTATAAACATTATATTTATCATAAATTTGTTAGGCGAAATTATTTGTATTGTTCTAAAAGTTGTTTTGGCGGTGTTTTTTTTATTCATACATTCAGTATATTTTTATTAAGACTTCAAAATTAAATTATGAACGAAAAGTTGAATCTCAGAAAGGGAGAGCATAATAATATGCAAAGCGCATGCGCTTACCCCTACAAGCACGTCTCTGATTGCAATGTCTGTTAACTACACTTTCAAATAGCTGTGTTTGTAAATATTCCTCATAGTTTCTGATATCCTGGTAACTGTACCGCCCGTGGAAAATTGTTGCCGCCCTATGGAGCGCTGTTGGGCGGGCTAGGGCGGAGCGGGATAATCATCACTAAAAATGATTTAAATATTAAAAACCCAATCTGAAATGGTAATTATAATTCAATTATATTATAACTATTAGAAAATTTATTTTCTTTAATATTATTATTTTTTAATACTAACGAATTTTTAATGCATTTGATGGAAAAACGATATTTAAAAAAAAAAGTTTCTTCTCCACACCTTTGAGTGTAATGTATAGAAATATAACATTTCTAAACATTACACTCAAAGATAAAAAATAAAAGCCAAGTTTTTATGATCATATAAATATTGTGCTTAAAATTAAAATATTGTTAAATAGTTTATCGAAATAACATAAATCCCAAGATTTATTTGACCGAGTTCAAAAATGAAGAGTTCTCAGAAAAAAATCTTTGTTGAGTAGTATATAATACACATAACATATATTTACGTGTATATTCAGTTGTAATTTATTTTGTTTATGAATTGATTTTGACGTATACAGTATACGTTTTTATTTTATGTCACATATTTTGCTACGCGAGTCTATTTTTGACAATACAACAATATGTATTATAATAATATTTACTTGGTGGTAGGGCTTTGTGCATCAGTTATTCTACCGCCAAATAACATACTCAGTATTGTTGTGTTCCGGTTTGAAGGGTGAGTGAGCCAGTGTATCTACAGGCACAAGGGACATAACATCTTAGTTCCCAAGGCACACTGACGATGTAAGGAATAGTTAACATTTCTTACAGCTTCATTGTCTATGGGCCACTTACCATCAGTTGGCCCATATCCTCGTCTGCTAACCTATACCATAAAATAAAAATAAATAAATAAAATATGTATACTTAATTAGATGATTTATTTATAATATATAAAATAATTCTCATAATAAGCTTAAGTCTATTTTTGTATTCCAAATCTATTTAAGGTTTCTTCGTTCCTCACTAAATCTAATAAAGTCTATTTTACTATTTCGTCCTTCTGTCTCGGTATGAAGCCCTAGTATTACAGCCACGTGTCTGCAGACAACGTTGTTGCCTTTGGGAAGGTAACGTGTGTAAGTTATTATTGGTTATTTTGTAAGTTATGTGTTTATATGTAAATACAAACATTCACACTTTATAAATGTATATTACTAAGATTCCAGTATTCCAGACTTCTTCTTGTTCCTATTCTTCGTCGTGTTTTTCCTGAAATACTTTACATTAATAGATCAACGAGCTGCCTCTACACCACTCGGCTTACCTCTACAGTCCTCGGTTGGTCTCAGGAGCCGAGTGGTTTGCAGTGGGAATTTTCAGTCCCGTTATGTTTCAAAATCTGTCTTCATAAGCAATGATATTCTAATAAACTGATATGTTATATACATACTAAACAACAGAAAAAAGTGTGCCGCGTCGGGGACCGTTTATTTTAGTTTATTTTTACATTTCGTTAAGAGTAAAAAGGATAGCTTGATAAAAACTATAAGTAAAATGGATAAATAGATGTTTTAATTACGTAAAACGTATTACTACGTAATTATGATGTATTATAACGTATTACTACGTAAAACAACTAAAGAAAAACGTCCCAATTAGGACGTTTTCTAGTCTTCACTTTTTGCGCGTTAGTAACATCTGTTTACTAGAACATCATTGTTCATAAGGGTCAAAATTAAGGATTTTTTACGAAATGATCATTTATATATTATTAAGAGAAAAAACACAATTACGCATGGAATAAGGTTGAAACGTTTAGAGCAATTGAATTTATTATCTGTGGATACAGAATTGTTATAATATATCATATGGCTTTAAACGTACTATTTTTTTATATTAAATAAACTAACCTAACCTACGAAAGGCTGTTGTTAAATTTTTTATATAGATTTTCGAGATTGTAAAGTCTGACATAGATATAAAGCTTTCGTACATGATTTGTAGTTTTGATGGTTTTGGCGTACTAGCCAAACTGCCTGTCTCGTGGTTAATCAATCGATTCAGGTGCTTTGAGTGCGCTCGAGCCGATAATTGTCTTACTGACTTATTTGATTATGTTTTAGTGTGTTAGTTACCATGTGTAAGGCGAAAAAAACCTATGTCCTTACTTGTAGTTGAAGTTTGTTTCATACCAAATTTCATCATATTCGGTTCAGCGGTTTGGTCGTGAAAGACCGACAGACAGACAGACAGAACTACTTTCACATTTATAATATTAATATGGATGTCCAGCTCGAAATTATGAACCAAATAAGTATTAATATGTTTAGTCGTTTTCTGATTCCGGTAAAAAACAAACAAATATACAAATTAAATATACTTCTTTGTCATATTAGACAATTGGTAAGATGAATAACTTTATACTAAATACTACTACTATTGATTTTTTTGTCATCGGTATGACATAATTATGAAAAAGGTTTTTATTCATACACCAAAAATCCTACAGAAAGAAAATCCATTTCTCAATCGTGGTATATTGTGGTTTTTTTCAATATAAAAGCAATACAATTTCTTGTTGATTCAAATTTAACACCGGTTCGGAAAAGTAAATGCCCAGATTTGAGTTGAACTCAAGAGATTGTTTTTGTTTGTCATATTGTGTATGCTTACATAATATTCATTTTAACAAAGAAAAGTCAGAAGGCTTTTGTTTCTTTGCCCACGTTGTGTAATATCGAGGACGTAAATGATTAGCTAGCAATTGAGGGAGACCTCAACTGACCAAAGTTGCAACTCCAAAAAGTTACCTTCAACCTTTAGATACTCAGGATTTAGGTATGGGGAGAGAAATTGCAAATAGGCATTTCATTTCTAGTATGAAGTAACCATTAACATTAAGTCGGGTGTGTAGGTCAGTGTCCAAGTTTCTGCTTCACGGACAAGTTGAAGTTGTTCCAGAATATTCGATCGAATAATTCAGTTCGGTTTTACATTTGGTAACGTTGTTCTATAATACGCAGTAGGTATGAGAAGTTTTGATTTCTATGTAGAAAACGATTTTCCTATTTGTTTCAAATCTCTGTTTAAAAACGAATGGTTACGAAACGTAATTTGAAATTTAGTTTTATTTATATATTATACTTATAAGTCTTAGAGTCAAGAGTGGTAATCTATTCGGGAGGTTTCTTATATGTTTAAAAGACACCTAAGAAATAACCAAACCAAAGAAATAAAATTTCAGATACTTTCAGAATTTTAATCAAATTATATTTTGTGATTATATACCGACGAACTATATTCACTTTAAAAATTATTGTGATTATATTGTAAATTTTATGTTCGTAGCGTCGTAGAATCGTAGCACTTGCATAAAGTAATTGCGATATTCTTATATTTATGTAAGCCTGGTATAATCGACCTCTGAGGCAGCTGCGTCACCCCTGTCTAGAGAAAATCTTTTCAGTAAAGGTCACGTTAAATGTCAAAGGTTGTTGTGTTTATAAAGGTTGAAGTTGGTTGGTTATATGTATGCATTAAGTGCCATAGAAAAAAACAAACACTAATATAGTTAGTAAATTGTTAAATCACAAAGAGATTAAAAAGCTTTTTCTGTGGATGTCATGGTTTTATGAAATTATTTTTTAGTACAGTTTTATTTATTAATAGACTCAGGAAGAACTTAAGCCCCAGCTTGTACCCGTTAGCATTCTTTGGTGACCCCTTGTACCAGGACATTATAAGCAAACAGAGATTGCAGACTCAATGAAACTCACCCTCCAATATGTAAAGAACTTACGTATTTCTTTGTAGTACCGTTATATGAAAATATATTTTTTTATTTTTTTGGTAAAATGCTATTAATGGGTGCTTCTAATTGTATGATGTTAACTTTATTCAATAAACACTGTACGATATTTTTGACATTAATAAACTTATAAGCGATTGATGGTCATAGATTTAAATATATGTATGTATGTATATGTTTCTTGGAAAACAACCAGAAGGATGGTCTACATTAAAAAAACCTTTGGCTACTCGGCTTTTTCATTATTTAATATCTATTTGGATAAACTCTCTTTTTCAGTTTTATTAATTGTGCATTGTTAATCTTAAATTAATATTGACTAAGTTGAAATAAACTTAAGTATAACAAGTCTTTAATAAGACATAGAGGCTGCTAGTTCACAATTTATATCTCAACAACATTCAAGTTATAATATATATCTATAGAGAATGTTCGTTTGATTTATGTGTACTACTCCACCCTCACACTCGCCCTCACCCTCACCCTCCCAACACCACTGATAGTTCGTAGCAACTATTTACACCTATTCGCAGTTCTGCTACCCTATTGAAGCACACTAACTTACGCGGGGCGCCGCGTTTGATATCGAGCTTTGAGCGTCGGTATACTCTCGTACAATTTATGCTACCCTAGTATTTTCGTAGCTAAGGTGTTACGTCACCATGGAAATTTTGTACTCGTATTCAGCTTCCGTAGCTACGCCGCTACGAAGGCTTGGTTACGTAGCGTGTAGCCGCGTAGACTCTGCATCCCAATTCCACGTATTGAATAAAAAATAATATATGGCTACTTTATTTGTTAAAAAAATTGATATTATTTATATATATAAAATTGATATTATTTATTATAAATATAAAGTTATTATTTGGGAGACGTAGAATTTAATATACAAATTAAGTTTATAATGTACATACGATGAACATAACAATATCTACAATAATAACTAATTAGTATTTCTTGCTTTTCATAGTAGCTTAATTAATTTTAACGACTTACAAATTGTTTTTATTTGTAGACTGTTCTATGTTTCGTCAGCGTAGCGTTTTCTAAGAATAACTTTGAAAACTACATTTAAGAAGAAATTTAAATAAAATAAAGTTTCGTTATATAATTTAAATAATAGCCCGTTGAACGGCTTTTTTTCAATATCAACCCGATATTTATTAAACTTACCTCTTATATCGTCATATTATTTGTATTAAACATTTAATGGGCTTTAAAGGTAAACGTTCATTTCGAGCTTTCATGAAAGTAAGAAGTTCTACTTTGCTTGCCTAAAAGCCATTGGAATTTGCCAATGGCTTATTAGTAATTGTTTTTTTTTTCTCCTTCTTTTACTACTTTAATTTATTTTTATCGCAGAAACAATGTATGTCTTCATTGATAATAAATTCTTTAAACCTAAAACGCATGGTATAGCTTAGCTTAAGTAAAGTTAGTAAAGTAAAAGTAAAGTAACAGCCTGTAAATTTCCCACTGCTGAGATAAAGCCTCCTCTTCACATTAAGGAGAGGGTTTTGGAACATATTCCACCACGCTGTTCCAATGCGGGTTGGTGGAATGCACATGTGGCAGAATTTCGATGAAATTAGACAAATGCAGGTTTTTTCACGATGTTTTCCTTCACCGCCGAGAACGAGATGAATTATAAACACAATTAAGCACATATATATATAGATGTGCTTGCCTGGGTTTGAAGCTTAGCTTAGTTAATATATTATTAATCCCTGTGATTCGGTTTAAATGGTGAGTAATAACATAGCAAAGGGTAACAGGCGCTAGGGACAAAACATTTCGTAGTTCATAGGGGCGGCGCCAGTCGCGGTATTGGGATTAACAAAATTTGCTACGACGCCGGTTCTTCTACGTAGCTACGAGATGGTTTGGTATAAGCTCATCTACATTTTTAGTTTTTAAGTATAAATAATGTTATATATAAATCTATAGAATATGTTGTTACATTTTATAATATATTTTCTTATCTGTCAATTGAAAATTAATCATGCTATTTCAGAAACTATAGCACTTACAAACTTTAAATTTGGCAGGTAGGTTTCTTATAAGGTGCAGAAATCCGTTGAGGACCGATGTCACTAAGTCCACCCCAAAGGGGTAAAAGGGAGTTGTGTGTTATAAATTTAGGGACATTTAAAAATATAATTATATTTTTAAATGTCGAAACGGTTGGCCCCTGAAATAGGAGTGCAAAAAGCATAATGAAAATTATAACACCTCGCCGTATTTAACTATATACTATATATACAGACTCCACTGCACGATACAGCCTGAGAATAAAAAAAAATCATACATCAATTATAGTATTTTGTAATTGCGAGATACAACTCACTAATTTTATCTTATATTATATAAAATGTTTTGATTTTGTCCGTATTCTATGAGGTTATGCAATATCTAATATTTGCATTAATTATGTAGATAAACCTTCATTATAATTATAACACCTCGCTTTATTGCGTCCACTAGTGACAGGGCTGATTCATATTCAAAGGATCGGAATTGCCATTCAACGAGGAAATTCTTGTCATCATTCCATAGGGATTAGCGGATTTGCAGATTAATTATTTTTAAAATTAATAATTTAATAATATGCTAATAATTATTATACAAAAATTAAAAAAAGAAAACAGTGTTTACTTATTGTTTATATTGGCGTGAATGTTTTTGGTGTAATGCTGGTGGCATTGGCAGTGGGTGTCCTAAAAAATTTTATAAAAAATATATTACCTTTGAATCGTATCTTATTCATAATATGCTTAGTTTGCCCAAAGAAGTATTGTCAAAATAAAATATATTTCTGATGCCGCAACTGAAATAATTTTTACAGTAATATTTATCGGAATAGTCTGCTACAGCCAAAGTGCTTATGACAAAAAACTAAAAAGTATAATTCTTAAAAAAAAGGTCTTCATGTAACAACGTATAGATTTTTTCTCTTTTCAACGTGCAGTGATAGAAATCATTACATAATTATACATATTAAGTTCTTTGGTGTTCTAAAAGACTACTAGAAAATAACAATTCTATAATAATAATAATTAAATAATAATTCTATCGACTGTATCACGGCGAGTGCTCTGAGGAATTAATCTCTTTAATTCCTGCTTCCCCTTTCCTTTACAGATCCACGCGTGCTGGCTCGCGATGTCATCGCCTAACTGTGACATCTATCCCAACGCGCACAAAGAAATTTGGCAACTCTTTTCTTTGTCGCACCGCCAAAAGTAGAACTCTTTACCAGCACACGTGTTCCCCTCCTCTTATAACCTGGGTGCCTTCAAACGAGGCGTGACGAGGCATCTTGCGGGCCGGCATGGCGAAGGTGACTAGTGCAGCTCATTCTTGCTGTGCGTACCAGTCGTCTTCACGTTTAGACTCCACTTCCACTTACCATCAGGTGGAGTGGAGTCATATGCCTAATCGGATATTATAAAAAAAAAAAAACATCTAATGTTATTTTATTATTAGCAATATAATTTGCGATTGTATTCTATCTATTTAATAATTAATATTCTCGAAGTTTTTAGTTAATTAAAAATATATTTTAGTAAAAACCTTTCAAAAATAAGTAATATAAAATGAGTCGCGCTTTGAACTTCTGATCACATAGAGCATTAAACCTCGGACAAGCTACGACGAATGACGTCATTGGTCGCTCCAACTGACATTTGCGTCACAGCTTCCATTTTTCTTCAAGTTAGTGTTAGCTCAATTAATATTTGCGATATATAGGTATATCATAATATATGTTTTAGATTAACGTTAAATAACCAACGTGTTCGTTAGTCATGATAAAAAGTATTTTGCATCTCTTTCATAACATATTTATTCATATTATCATAAGTATCGTATCAATACAAGTGTTTGCATACCCACACATAGAAACTAAATCAATAAAGTTATAAAGAGTCTAATCGGTGGCGATCAATGAACACCCTCCGTGACGTCATTGGAGAGTATTGATTTTAGTCCACCCCATATTCTAACGTTTCTGATATCCTAGTACCTAAGTATGCCGGGAAAAGCTTTAGGAAAACTTAGCCCTTTCTCTATGAGAAGGAAACCTGAGAAAACTTTATGTATCAAATTATTATTTATATACAAAGCTTAAGGAGCATTTATTAGGTTTTATGTTATATTTGAAACAAGTATGAATGAATTCGTTTTTGTTTTGTCATGAAGTGGTGTTATTATGATAGGGGACTGTCAAACAGTTAATAATGTTTATGGAGGAAGTATTCAAGCGTAACTAGCAAATTACCAGTCCAGTGGTATTTTCAATTGAGCGAGTGTGCTGCTTCATTTGGGAGTCCGCCCACGTGTCCGATGCACTTCTTCTCTACTAAATCCGGCGGTTAATCTGCGCGACACCTCCTGTAGTGTATAGTCGCCTAGTATTCCCGGTTCTGTTTATCCGAAATCTTATCCGATTTTGTCCGGATTATAAAATAAAGTTAGCCCAATGGATTACTTAGTTTTTCGTATTCTTTCCTTCGCGTTGATGTCAGGGTACATACAATGTTATGGCCAAAGTAATTATTATTTTGAAAATGATAAATACTGTGATGACTTATCTCCGTATGTTGGTGATATAAATTTGGAGCAAATATCGGGCATTTGGTATGGGGTAGAAAAAATACCTCATACGAAGGGGGAATACAGAATCGAACATACCAATGAGTGTTTCTACATTGACATCAGAGAAGTTCATATACAGGTGTGTTTTTATATTATGTATCAAATTATTGAATTTATAAAATTAATTTCAAGATTTTTTAATAATTATTTTGTTTTAAGACAATATTTTTAGAATTGTATTTCATTAAACGTATTTCGCACGAGTGACTTCGCGACTATTTGTTTAAAATTTGCGGTATATAACGGAAAATAGATGATGTAAAATGGATGTATGCATTGTGGTCTTTACTGATAAAGGATAAATAATTACCTATATGAGAGTGACATTAATATTATTTTTTAAGTGGAAATATTAACATAAAATACTGTATTCATGATGTGATGTGATGACTCATATAAGTCTTTGTTCTACTAAGCTTTATATCAGACACGATACATTTTTTTATTTATTTTAAAAAAATATGTTTGATTACATAAAATTACAAATATTCATAGTTTTATACGTATGGTGTATACATTGCAAATGTGATATCAGTAAAATGTCAAATTATATACATTTAGCACTAGTCTAGTGGGATTTAATCTGTAAGAAATAAAAATAAATATTATTATATTTTTTGCAGTGTGAAAAATAATAACTGATTTAATTACATTGATCGGTAGGCTACCGTATATTGTACACGTATGCACCAGTGTACAATGGTAGATTTTCGCAATTTTCAATAAGTATCATAAATGTTGCAAAATCTTTTCTCAGCGCATATTCTTTATGAATAATAAGTATAGATAATAAAAAAAGCGTAGTGTAATCTATTATCTTTTATAATTTTACTGGTGAAATAAAGAACAAAATAGAAAACTCCTCAGTTCTTGTCCGTTCTTTTCGGTAGAATCTGCAACTAAGGTAATGACATTAAATTAATAACATAAATTGGAAAATTAAAAATTAATGTAGAGCCTAATATAATAGAGTATATTTTGAATTGGATTTTTCGATATTACTCTTTGAGGGTCACCTTAAAGTTTGATACACTGTCTTCTATATAGATACATATTTGCTGCTAGCATGCTTACAGTTCACGAGTATTATTTATTTATATTATAATAACAATTTTTCATCTAAATCTAGATTTGAAATCGAAGAACATTGTAAACATAATCCAGTATCACGATTTTGTAAACTACTATATAAAAATTGATGTAGTTTCGATTGCAAGTGTTTTTAAATAGTCACATAATTTCCAAAAAAATATTCTCCTATAAAAACAATAGATTTCTGCGTACTGTATTATGATATTGTAACCCGTATCTTACGTCAGGATCCAGGATGAGGGGTCGCGGTGAGTCAATTAACAGGTTAAAAGTGAACGACGTAATTGTGTCATAAGCATGTATCGTCCGTAGCTGAGCACCTTCAATTAAACATTTGACTTCGTGGCTCTAACTTACGTATATAATTAACTAGATTAAAATGTTCTCGTTTACAATAATTATAATAGTATTATTCGACAAAATTATCGCTACAAACGTTAATTTCTGTCCAAACTTACATCCGATTAGTGACTTTGACGAAGAAGCTGTTCTAGGGATGTGGTATATAAGGGAGTACATATTTCATAAAGATACCGCTATTAAAACCGAGTACAATCCTTACTGTCCTATCATTCAAATACGGAAATTTGAAGATTATGTGAGCGGTGGACTGTTGAACAGAGATCTTGTGAGTGATTCAGTTAAAATATTTGGGTTGAAGACGAGATATATATATTATAAATATGTAATTAACATTTCTATGTAATTTACGTATTGGAATAGAGTTACAGAATTTTTTGTGTAGCACTTCACGGTAGAATTTACACAGCCTGTCAAATTCTATCACTGGTAACATTAAAACCTACTCGATTAATCATACTTTTATATCGATTTTATACCATACTAATTAATTACCGGTATATACGTATGTAAATAATGCCACTTACCTGATAACTATTAAAGTTTCAACCATTTTACCTATTGCCGACAATTATAATAAGTTCGTAAGCTATATTGATAATTAGCTTTATATATTAATAAAAATATGTAATTATGTATTTTTTGTATTTTCAGCCAACTCCTCCAACACCATATCCACCTATGACAAATTCTCCATATGTAAACCGTGCTTATGGTCTACCCGAGCAGTACAGGATACGGCACTTCGTTTTGGAATGGCACGAGGGGCATTATCAGGATGACTATCACATCAAAGTCAATACCTCTCATAAAGGATTTTGGCCAACAGACGTCCCTTATGAATGTGAGTATCATTCATTCATTCATTCCTTTTGTGAAAATATTTTGTATGTCAAATTCAACATAGTAATTTATAAATAGCGCCTATTTTGGGATTTATGCTACTAACATAATTACTTAATTTTCTCAATAATCCGATCTGCTTTGACATACTCGTAACGCCAACGCATTATTCACAAACTATCATTAGCTTGCTTGGATTAGTAGGCTACGATAGTAGAGTAGATGTATAAAAATGAATAGGATTTAAAAACAATAATAAAATTCTGTAATTCATAAACGAAAAGGATCATTTTATTAGAATAAAGTAACCGGACTTTAGTGAAGGAATTTATATCTTAATTCTTATATTAAATATCTTTATTCTAGTATGAAAGGAAACATTTTTTTTAATCTAAAAACTTAAATTAATCAATATGTATTTTTAAATTACTCATTTTGAAATTGTATCAGAATAATATTAATCCGGTATCGTTCTTCTTTCAGCTGTCGACAAAATGTATCGTTTCTTTGGAGGTGTCATCCAAGTGCTGAAGGTCTCAAACAACCACTTGGTCCTAAACTTCTGTATGAGGCTGCCCCATTCTCAGCTCTACAGTGTCGTGCTAGCAAGAAACGACAACCAACTCACTCCTGAAGATTTAGCTAGCATTCATAATATATTTTCTATAAAAAACCTGTCTACTTCTTCATTGAAACGTGTGTGCGAAAATTCTGCTGTCAACTTAAAATTGTCTAGCTTTCTTTTTCTTTTTATTGGGTTTTTCCTTTGGAAAAGCCGTTAGTATGAACAATCAAATCGGATTTTAATAAAACGTACATCACTTATATTAAGTTAAACATTTTGTATATGGTGGTCAGTTCATATTATATTTTTAAATAAAGTAGTTGAATTTCATTTATTCCCAATTAATTCCTATATATATTACGTTATACAAACGATCATACAAATGACTAATGAAATTTTTATCCAAAAAAACTGTTGTCTATCTGTAGAAAAAAAAATAAACAAAGGAACACAAATGTTTAACTTTTGATTACACATTTTCAACTTAATATTTATTTTATTAAGGTTTAAACTTGCTCGATTAAAAATGTATATTTGTTATATTATCTAGTACCTAACTTATGAAACCCTAAGGGGTGGCGTTAAATCCGTTCATAGCGGATGTTCACAACCTATAAGAACGAACTTTACCTACGAAATTCTAAGTTTATAGATGTTATAGTTTCAGAGATCGGAATCTCTGAGTGAGTCTTAATCAGTGGTACTTCGCTTTTAAATATATATATTGTAGAACCAAAGTAGAAACTAGAAGCCTTTGAAGCTTCAGGAAATAAATTGTACAGGAATCTCAATTTAGTTTCAGCTCCGAGCATTTTCAAGGAAATGTGGGATAAATAACACCAATTAAATCAAAAATATATTATTATAGTACATATAAGTTCCCTGCTATACGTTAATCGGTACGTAGATCCTTCCTTTGCAGCCAATTTTGGGTGTAGAATCAAGACATTCTCAGCATAAGAATGTTTTGTAATCGGTAGTGAAACAACATGTTAAACTTCATCAACTAATACTAAAAGAAAGTAATTGTAAAAATGAAAAAAAAAAACAAATATTATAAGTACAAGCACGTATATAGATTATCTAAGATTCCTTTTTAAAATATTATAGATTGACTTAAAAACAGTACCTTAATCTTCTATGTCGTCGAAAATGATGTGTAGTAAGTTACTTTTGCACATGACATTGGTGCATTAATCTCCCGAAACAAATAAAAGCCACAAAAAGAAATACGTTCGTTTCAATGATATTATATTAGTTGTCTATCAAATCAGGTCAAAGGATTCTTAAAAATGTGATATAATTAATTTTAGTCTACATAATGTTAAATAGACTAAATAATTTTATAAAATCTTGGTTAATTACCCAAATTAATATTATCAGTATTCATTTTTTAAGAATATAAGGACGTTCATGACATTTGTTAATATCTTTTTTGATTTTTTTTAATTACTATGTAACTGAATTGAAATAAATAACAAAGTTTTACATAACATACTCTTTCCATACATATGTACAGTTACATTTTATTATTTGAATAATGTTATAATTTTTGGATGGAAAATTTTCCATTACGATAAACGAATGAACGAGGAACAAAAGGCTCTGCAAAATTTCAGTTCATGGTTAAATGTAACTTAATATTCATTTGCAAAATTGACCCACACATATTCAGTAACAAGTTGTTAAATAAAAGCCTTTTAATAGGTTATATGTAATATATAAAAAAAAATTAATGTAAATTTTATAGTCAACCAAGTTATGTGTTGGACTAGCATCTAATAAATAAGTTGAGGAAGCTGTTGACTTTTTTCCTTGTTAAATACAAGGAAAAAAGTCAACAGCTCAAGTTCAAGTAGGATAAAAAAAAGTCAACAATATAAAATCTTATTGACTTAATGGTTTTAGTAAGTGACAAACAAGAAACCAATTGAAATGGTTTAATTACGATTAATACAGACTAATGACACGATTACGAAATAAAATTTAAGATTTGCTGAACCAATTTGCTAATTAAATGCGATGCGGCCGCGACCGACGCCTTGCCCCATATTCTCCGCAGTATTCCAAGTGTCATCATGTTTAGTCTGTTGCTTGCATATCTTATTTTAAACTCCGTACATCAAAGCAAAGGGCTTTGCGGTGACTCTATAAGGTGGTCTCACCGTGTGAACATGGACGAGGTCTATGGGGTGTGGTACGGCGTCGGGTACGCCCAGCACAATCCAGACATGACGAATATGCCCAACGAAGTCGGATGCGTTACTCTATACATATCAGACGCTACGTATGAATATAAAGACAGCTGGATCGATTGGTCCGTGAGTACATTCGACTTAATAAGATTAATAATATCAAATTAAGTTATTTATGAAAGAAATATTTTAACAATTGCTTTACCTTTCAGATATGGCGAAAAAATTTCTCAGATCAAAATTGGCGATCTTCAAAAAGCAATCCATGGTCACCAAACGCAATGGCGGGACCGTGGCTCGATGTTCGATTGAAAAGAAAGGTTAAGAGGAATATAGAAGACGAAAAACGAGTTAGGATATTATGGGATGAAGATGGTCATACACTGGAACAAGTCTATCTGTATTATCCAGTAGAACCTGGCCTTTGGACAGCGGATAAGTTGCGTCCCTTGGAAAAGGAGATGATGTCTCGAGGCATAGGTCTGTATTTAATATAGCATTATATTCCATCGTGGACGTTTTACGTTACAAATTCAATTTTACTATTGTTTTTTAGATGTATGGTATCCGGACGATCCGCCTAGACATCCCGATGTGATCCGATTGATAAAGGTCACGCCACACACCCTTATTATAAACCACTGTTCTGAAATTGGTAACGGTGGTATATTTTCTTTAATTCTTCGAAGATCGCCCTCAAAGGTTCAGCGGTGGGAATGGTATAAATACCAGAAGGAATTCTATAAATTTGAACTGCCTAATATTTATAGATATGCGGCTGTATGTTCGGCTTCTACTCTTATAACATCTATTGTCGTTTTATTTACATGCTTTTTTGCAAATGTTTTAATTAGTGTATTTAAAACAATAAATGTTTGATATATACGGTGGTTTCATTTGAATACCCTTATTGATTTAATATTACAGTTTATATAATGTGTCATCATAAAAATGTTGCATATTCTTAAATAAAATAAAACAAACTACTTCTTTTACAATAGAACAAGATTGAGCTTTCAGTAACCTTTCCTACACAGATACAGGTAATTCATACAAGTTTGTCTAATTCATGCTTTGTTAAAGAGAAGCATGATAAAATACAATGGATATATTATTTTAAAGAATCTGTATAATATTATATTTAATTGATTACAGTTTACATTTATTTAAATTCCTTGAATATACCAGGCGTGTCAAAAAGGCATGTTTGATTTTAATCAACATTTTAGATTAGTACAAGTAAAGATTAACGAACTAAGGAGGCTAATTAGAGATAAGCAAAGGATGAAGATTGAATTTTTCGTTCAATTCCGAGCAAGCACCACTGATATAATGTTTCATTTACTTGATATATGTTTATAATAACTTATGACATGCTTGGCGGTGGACGAAAATATCTTGTCAAAGATATATGTTTCGTTGTAATCCATTTGTATATCCGCCAACTGCATTAGAGTATCATAGTAAAAAGGGAGAAATTGTTGGTGCTTTTGCCCAGCATTATACAGGCTGTTATATTAGTTTCTTATTTACATTTTACGACATTGTCTTCAATACCAGGATAACTAACTAAAGTCACTGAATCATAAAATATATTAAATATGTCTTTTCTAATTTTAAATGCGAGTTTTATTGGCTATAAAATGGGAGTCAACCGTGATAAAAACTTTATAACTACGTTAACGACGTATTTGAGGTAAATGTTATGAGGACAATGCCCACATCGCAAAATGTACCATAGAAATATCAAATCAATCACCAATGTAATATAAACCTAGGATAAGTCATTTTGTTTTTGCTCTACTAGGCGTCGTTTTTACTTTTTTTATTATTTTCTTACTGTTTTCAAGTAGAACCTTTTAAAATTGTTAAAATGATTAAAGTATAATTTTATGAAATCACTGTTTTTTGTTGTGTTTTTAAACTTATGAACATTATCACTTAGTGAGTTCTTCATGACATTTGTGCCTGAAACTTTACTAAAAGAATATTTTATATTTATTAAAAGGAGAAATTGTAAATAAAAATCAAGCAGCACAAAGTCTTATTTTCTATTATTTTAGGGAGGCAATGTTATTATATAGTTAGATACTCTTTTCTGCAAAATACTTACTCATTCGGACGTTACTGACAGCTTCATTTTCAAGTTGTGTGACTTAATACGAAAATAAATTGAAGTTTCACACTATTTCATTACTTTGAGGCGTTGGCGTGGGTTCAGTTAAAGCTTTTATCTAAGTTTCAGAGTTCTGAATAACTTAGTAAGCCCTACGTAATCCTTTACCATATCATCATACCTTTCATCTAAATAGCTAGGTTATTTAGAGATCGTTCTGGAACTTAGACGAGCAACTGCTTTAATTAAATTATTTTTTAATTAGTGAGTTTTAAGCACTCGAATAATAGGTTAAGGATCTTGTCCGTTTAGCTGATTAGCTAAATAATATTGTTTGTGAGGATGTGCCAAGTAACCTATAACCTTATATAACTGCAGGTCACTTTGCAAGTCAGACAGGAACTTCATTATGACTAAATTATGTCAATTAACCCACCAATTGTGACCACTGCTTAGCTTTTTGTCTACTAGATGAATTTCCTAATAAGTCTGACCACTTTGACACTTCTGAGAGAAGAAGCGATAAATTTAAAAATCGAACAATTGCATTTAATTAATTGCTTCACGGGTACGCGGATATGTCAACCAATTAGCATTGACCTAATCGATAATCAAAGATAAAGCAAGTGCACTCGACTACGAAGTTCTTGATTTATTTTGCAATGCCTATTAACCCCCTGTACAGAAATAACTTACTCAGTCGTTGATGGTTTGTAAGAAACAAGAATGTTTTCATATAATTTAAAATCACTTATTAGAAAAGGCAGTAGATTTTTCATATTCGATTTTAAAATGATAAATTGTAATCTAGATACTTGGTGGTAGGGCGTTGTGCGAGTCCGTCTGGGTAGGTACCAAACACTCATCAGTTATTCTACCGCCAAATAACAGTCCTCAGTATCGTTGTGTTCTGGTTTGAAGAGTGAGTGAGCCAGTGTAACTACACGCAAACTCGCACAAGGGACATAACATCTTAGTTCCCAAGGTTGGTGGCACATTGATGATATAAGGAATAGTTAATATTTCTTACAGCGTCATTGTCTATGGTTGATGGTGACAACTTACCATCAGGTGGCCCATATGCTCGTCGTAAAAATGATGATGTGGTATGCTATGTTCCACAGCATTTAACGCCACATTGTTTTTAAAAAATTGACAGTCCGGGATGTCAATCGTTGTAAATGGCTCCTCCTTTCTAAAGAGAAGGTTTGAAACTCATTCCATCGTGTTTGTGACAGTATTCATTTAATATGTACGTTTCGCGTCATTCTTTTTTTTTAAATAACGAGATTAATGCGTTAACATAACATAACACATGAAAACTCGTTGTTACTTGTCCGGATTTCAATCTTTATCTATATATTTTAAATGATTATATTGTTGTTTATTTTATGTTTGAATACAAAACAGCATACAATACATATCTATAAATATACTTATGGAAAATAAATCATTAAATTTGGTATAAAGCAAATTTGAACTCCAAGAAAGGATACAGGATATTTTTTTTTGGTTAACACATGTCAAACAACATCCTAAAACACGAGCGAACCCGCGGGCGATTACTAGTAGACTAGACTAGTATCAAATACAGTAACGAATATTTTTGAACAGATTGGTGATTTACTTGGTGGTAGGGGATTGTGCGAGCCCTTGTAAGTTCACATATTATATTGACAAAAATAAATTAGATTTACAGAATGTAGTTACTATTATTATGTTTCTATATATTATTAGGCACTCTGCTAAGGTTGGGTGGGGTCCAAACTTGACACAGAATATTGCCCAAATAGTTATTCAAACAATAATAGAACGTTTAACCTCATGAGCAGTTAAGGGATCATCGATATTTTTTTATATAATGTGACCATATGATAAAACAAACATCAGTGTATACTTTTACATTACGCATTGACACTTTAAACCAGATAACCCTTCACCTATGAAAATTTTAAGAGCAGAGTCAAGCCAGTAAAACGACCTAACGTTATATTTGTCATTTTCTAAAAAATCATATTATTTGACAAACGTACATTGGATTAGTCACATCTGCGAATACTTATTTATAGAATATTTAATACTTACACATTATTTCATAATTATATAAATTTCATATAAAAACTTAATCATAATATTAAATTATTTTTATGGATTGAAAATATATTTGCGTTATTTAAATGTTTCTAACAACTGTAAGTTGATATTGATCTCATTGTCAATAACAGTAAAAAATAATATTTTACTTTTTACTTAAGGCTGTATGTAGGATACAGCCATAAGTAAAAAGTAAAAGGTATTTATCATGACATTTATTATTTATATTATAAAATCAGTATACATTTCCTAAATTACTTAGTAAAACTTTTTCTTTATAAACATTATTTTTAGTATATTTAATTTAATGGTTCTACCTATTTCATATATTCCTTCAGTAAAGTTCTGTTTTTTCAGTTTTTAAATGCATGTATAGGAATCGATGGCCATCATAATAATAATTCAGTTATATCTTGCGGATCATATCATTGCGATGATTAATTCATTTAATAGGACAGGCTTGATGACAGTATAGATTATTATTCAGTTATCTCTACTGCCAATATTTCTAAAAATACAGTCGTATAGCGATCATTGAAGATCTTAACAATCTTTTGAAATTCTCGAAAATTCGTCACTGGCCGTTATGTTGCAGCTAAATGTATTTTATCCAAATAACTACCAAAGTAGTAATTTGAATAATGAATTCGAATAAAGCTAATGAAGAATGTTGCTAAAGAGTGTAAATCGATATTAAAGTAATTTATTCAATTTAATTAAATATTGAACATTATTAAAAAAAAAACTTTTTTATAAAGTAACCGCTTATGTCTCTTTGGTTTAGACTGTGTTCTCGCAATTAGAGTTAATTAGTTTACATCCCACTATCGTAGTAGTTGAAACAGTCACATAGTATCAACCGCTACACAACTATCACGCGATATCCGAAAAGTTTACGAAATACTTTTGAAAATGCACGAATATATCTTATTTTCGTTTCTATTTACGACAGCTTACTGTGCCAGTTATCAAAAATATGGTGAATCCAGCCAGTATTCGAGCTATACAACCTCCTCGAATAATTATAACCAGAACCAATACCCATATAAAACTAGCTATAGCGACAACACAGGTTTTTCTGAATCGTCTCGCTATAACCTGGGCTATTCAACTCCAAGACCCGATATGTACAATACTCCAAGCTCGGGCAGTGTTTATCAAAAGCCAAGCTACACGACGCCTAGTTATCAGTATGGGCAAGGTTATTATAATGGACAAAATTACGGTCAAGGAATAACTTCATACGAGATGCCGTTTTTGAAATATAACAGCGAATACTGTGTCAGTAGATCACCACAGAATGGTATTTACGTGAATAGCTTAACCGGTATGTGGTACGGTGTCGAATTCATTCAGCACTTAGCGGGAGATGCGAGGCTCGATTACGGAAATACCTGCATTGTAATACATATATCGGAGCCACGGGATAAGGTCAGTACGATATGATTAATTATATATAATTTTATCATTATTTAGCTTTTTTAAATATCGAATACGATTGACTGTATTTGTCATTAATGTTTTTGCTTTGAGAGCCGATATGGCCCAGTGGTAAAATCGCGTGCATCTTAACCGATGGTTACGGGTTCAAACCCAGGCAAGCATCACTGAATATTCATGTGCTTAATTTGTGTTATAATTAATCTCGTGCTCGGTGGTGAAGGAAAACATCGTGAGGAAACCTGCATGTGTCTAATTTCATAGAAATTCTCCTCAAAGTAAGAGGAGGCCTTAGCCGACCAGTAAGAAATTTACAGGCTGTTGTTGTTTTACTTTGTTGTTGTAATCGAATCAATCGAAATCGATTTTTCAAATCGAATTACATTAATAGACGTGATTAGTTTGTCACTCATCTATACTTCGTTTCTCTTTGTATTAGACAACACAATAAGAAACAATTACAAATAGTCCAACAATTTCTTCTCATTATTACAGTTATTTAGTACGGGATATTTACCATGCTTTTATTTTTATTTGATTGAGCTCGATATTTCGACATTATGTCTACGAATGTCTTTTTCACGAAACTGAATTTCTTCTTACATTTATGCTAAACTCCATTCATTCGACAGATTAGCAGGTGTCGTGTAACATAGTCATAGAAGAAACGATTCGTTTTGTTTACGGATATTAGAATTGACATTGGTTTACTACTTGAAGTTCAGAAGGCAATACAGATAATAAGATAGGTAGGTTTAATGTATGACGATGACTGATATACTGGTAAGTGTAACGATTAGTAAACATCAATATCAATATATTTAACTTGTTTCTGCCTTCGGCTTCCCCGTTAGCGGTGTTAGAGAAGGTAGTGGTAGCGATAGAGGTGGGGTAGATAGTGGTTTTAGGTACATTGTTCCGTGATAAAAAAAAAAATTCTTTATGTCAGACTACATCTATCTCTATGCCAAATTTCATTCATTTCTGTTTAAGCGTTATTCAGTAACAATCATGTATCCATCAAAACTTTTGTATTTATAACATTAGTATACAATAGGATAACCGATCAGTAACCTAAACGTATAAGAATATAATTTTAAAGATAATTGAATTTATATTTGGCATATCCCGACAAAGAGCATCGGTAGATTTTTATTTGTACTATGTTTTTGAATTTAATCTGTTTTTGCATATAAACAAAGCGTAGGTCATATGGGTAAACCTATCATGATAACTCACTGATTGTGAAAATAACTTTATACTAATAATAGCGTCATCACCCAGTTTAAGTGTTATTTATACGCTATAAGTAACATTTAAATACAATTTTAGTCTGTAAATGGTATATGACTATTTAAATAATCATCTCATGTATTCGAAAGATATTTATGATAATAAAATGTTATCCATTGTTAGATTTTTTATTTGACAAATAAAAATTGGTACAGATTGCTATCTTTACAAAAATACGTTGTTTTTATTTTACCAAATGTGAGGAATAATTTTAAGCAAAGGTTAGGAGCTTGTGATGTTTTGCTTCAAACATTCTTTCCAAAAATTTCATCCTAAGATAGTGATGTTAATGTAATCGATACTACAGTATTTTTGTCATTCAGTTATTACAACTCTAAATTCGGATATTTGTTTAAATACTCGTTTATCACCTATAATAATAAAATTCCGAAGCATTCTAGGGTAAAAAAAGCTAATAAGGAAATAACTGATAGTAATACAGATTAACTAGATATTTTTGTAATATTAGTGTATTACGCTAATTTACATAAATATATTTGGAGTAACCCTCCAAATAATATGTTCATGTATGCCTATTGTTAATAAGTCACACTAATACACATGGTCTATTAACAATTATGGGAATAAATTGACTACAGCGTCATCGAGTCTAAGTCGGATTCTAGTATTAAGCCATAGTCTCGATAAAAATATTGCGAGAATATGACCTCATCTGGTCAAGTGGTGAAAAAGTTACAAGAACACTAAAATACACACTAATTATTTCTAGGCATCTTCGTATTTCTTGGAATATATAAAGCTATCCATAATCTAAAATGAAAACTTAATAATAATCTTAAGCACTTATTAAAACATCGAGTAATTTTAAAAAAATATATAAGAAATATTTTTTTAAACGACACGATATTGTGTCCTTAAAAATATAATAATCGACGGTACAAAATTATTCTCTATGATTTTTCCAAATTTTGTTTTGTTATTTTGCACTTGATTTTATATCACTTACGTTACTTTACGTTTCGTTAGACAAAAAACATGAAGGAAAAAAATCTGCTTTCCACACAAAAGCTTTGTGATCTGATGATGTGATTTGTTTGATTTTGTGATCTTTTTGACGTCATGGTTTGGGTACAACCATACAGAGTTTTTTTTCTTTCTGACACTCTATTGGGTATATTATATAGGATTATATGGCTAATCCAAAGCTATAATCGTTGGTAACTTTAAACTTTCATTTTGTTACTACCACTTTAGTCGTAATTTCATTTACAGGCACCTAATGTGTTAGACTTTTCCAGTGTATCCTTCAATTGGCAGAATCCACGTTAACAATGAAAAAAGAAATGTTTCGAAAATTAAATGCCCAACCTGTTTTGCTGTATTGTCCGAAAATAATTTTACTTGATTATTGGGAACTGGCTATATTTGTTTGTAAAGTAGGTACCAAGGAGGCAATCGTCTGTATAAAATAAATTGTAAACATATAATTAAGAAATACTACTAGATTCATATTATATATTATATATTACATAGTATATTCAACATCATCACCACATGATCATGATAACATAAAAGGCATGTAATTTTTTTATTTGTCTCTGCACCTGCAAGATCGAACAAAAAAGTTACAAATGATTTATTTTTAAATAGAGAAATACACTGTTTTTTAATTTAAAAATAAGTATATATTAAATATGATCTCACACGTTTTTAAGAAAAAATGACTAGTTTATTGTTTAAAAAATATGATTGCTATTTGCTTCATATACCTACAAATATGTCATGTGCACATTATTATTCGGTGATTTATCGATAAAAGTATTCTTGAATAAATTGAAATAATCGACACACGTCCTGGTCTTACTGCCATTTGATGAAAATCGTCTAACAATGACAATTAGTTGCCTTCGTTTACATCTCGATTGTTGCGACGAATACCAGCTTCGATTATACCATAGACCTAGGAGTGTACATAATCGACTAGTTATAATATTATAGACGTTTCAGTTATATTAGTTATTAAAACAAAATCGTTAGTACATTCATATAAAAAAATATATTTTAAACTTAAAATAATTGAGAGATTTACAATATTATTTCAGACAAATTCGCTTAAAAATATCCAACGACTTATTCATAAAAGCGAATATATAGAATACAGAGATTAAATATTTATTAAATTGACGCAGAGTTAATAAGATTAATTACTTTATGTGTAGGCCTTATCGTAACATCTTGCAGCCTTGTGATTAACTTCGTCCTTACGAGTGCACCTGTGATAATGAAGTCAGCGGTTCTCAAGCATTTTTTCGGTTAAACGACACCTCTGTGCGAGCGTAAGGCTAAGGGTCAAATACGATAGCATCGACAATGTGAGTCAGGAGCGCCCGCGCAATACCGCTTCTACTGTCAGTTGCCTTCTATCGGTTATCCGCGCAATATTTGACGCACGTGCCGTAGCATTTGAGAAATCGAAAGATTTTAAAGATACATCTAGTACGCTTCCATAATGTGTGTTTGAAAGACGAAAATAAATCGTGTGCTTTAATAAACTGAGATGGATGTTCAAGGTCGCACTTTATTGAAACTTCCTTGGATATACTTTCTGTTTTTATTCGTTTTAGCGGATGAAACAACAAATTCAACTGAAAGTAATAATTCAGTGACGTGCATTGTAGAACACGAATATGATGATATGGACGTGAGGAGCGTGATGGGGAAGTGGGGGGCGGTAGAGTTATACACGCACCTGACTCAGGAGGGTGTCAAAACGTATAAGACTTGTCCCAAGATCGTAATATGGGAGACATACGAAATTCCCCGTTCCACTTTCGGGGTACGTTTTCTGAATAGATAATCGAGTGAAACAATTTCACATAACGTTGTTATAATTATTAATATATGTTTGTTAACTGTATATCTGTCCAATTGTCAATCAACTAAAATCATGCGATATCGATATTAAACGTGAATAATAACTTGTATACATTTAATTTTAGATAAACGAGTTGTTATTTTTACACGATACTTCATGAAGGTTTGATAGCACAAATAAAATTATTTCAATATTATTTAACATATATTGTATAATATTATAGGCGATTAACATATAAAATGGATAGACATTTACTAAAAAAAGTTTTTGAGCATTTACGATCTTTAATAGAAATATATATTCATTTACAAACATAGGCCAAAAAATGTAACCACAAATGTTAAAGATGAATGTTGCCAGTTGGACTGCAAAACTAATAAAACGCTACCTTCAGAGCTAGTTAAAGTCGAACATATAAATGATTATGTATACACAATGACCAATATAAACACACCGCGACACCAATTGACTGAGTTCTTGCCAAACATGAAATAACATAACATATACATTTACATAATACGATTTATTTTTTAAAAGTTATTATCGTACAATAAAATCGAATATGCTTTAAGTCAGATATATATAATATGTATAAAGTCATACGATGCTCGCGTATTGTTTACGTTATGTCATTTGTATTTATAATGCATGTAATGTCACATCATCTCCAGTGGGATTTCCAGTTTCCCAGCGTATTTGTTATTTTGATTTGCATTATCCGGCATGTCCCTTCCCGGTTCTCATTTCCCCCTTAACTGCACTCACGTACCGAATTCGCATACAATTTTTAATGATGTACGAAATTGTATGGTACCTATACAATTTTAGTAACATTGTTATGCTTAATAACTATATTACATAAGTGTAAATAAGTCTGCATTTTCAAACGTAATAATGTAAAAAAATGCGATGGTTATTTATTTATTTTATATATTTTTTTTTCACATTAGCCAAAGAGGTTTTAACAAGACAGAATTTTGCCACACCATGCACCTATTCCTATTTATCACAAAAAATAAATAAATAAGAAGGTAATGCAATCTTACCCCGACCTCCACGTTAGGCTGATTTGATAAAGAAATAAGTATTAAACCGACCTTGTCTAGTGACCTCGTCAAAGAAAACATTAAAAGTATCAATTATTGCATAACAAAGATATTTCTGCTTCGTTGGATCCAAAAACGAAAACTACAGTAATTCTACCATGACGCATGTACGTAATTATCTAATTATGGTCATACTCGTAAAGACATACATATGTGTCTCTTAGATATTGTTTATCCAATTTCTAGATGCTATTGGAAGTGACCTGTGGCCTAACCTTAGTCGCCCACGTAAATTACACTTGAGTCATGTATCGGGTAGGTCAATCTGACTGACCCATTTAATCTCGTAGTCGAATTAAAACGTTCCCTTTACGAAATATGTTTTGTTAGGCCAATTAAGTATATGACTAAAGATGTGACGAAATTAATTGATGGCACCCTAATTTGAGAAACAATTAATTTGACGAACTTGTTAGACAGCCTTTTCACAAGATAAGGAATCCAAGAATAAGTATTTCAAATGATTTCGATTTTTAACTGTCTATTATTCATAAGATTCATTTGATTAAAATTAATAAGGTATATTTTTATATTCAGATAAAATGCTTTATTTTGAAACTAATTTACGAAAGTATATAAATAGCAATAGATTATTCTAACTTAAAAAACCTAGCTGCACATTGTATTCTATTTTAAATCATGATCATATTTTTATCTATTTTCAAGCAGAGATCTCAGACGGTAATTTAATTTACCTTTAATGTGATCTTATTCTCTTTAATGATAAGAGCTATTGTAAAAATCATATTATTTATAATAATCTGTAGAACTGACATGCCTTTGTCGATGTCTGGTTTTATTATTTAAAAAAAGTGACTTCTTTTTTTAATATTTTGAAGCAATGTTGAAAGAACAGAAAAATAATGAACGATAAATTAATTCGATTATCAATTAATTAGTTCTACGCATTTTACGAGCTTAATCGCATAATCCTCTTTCAGTAATACCTTTACATTCATCTACCAATCTAATAATAAATAAGGTAAAACATAAATCCGACCTTCAACTGTCTATAAACATGATCGACGGCATTCAATATAGTGAATTAAACCATCTGCCTGTGAAACATCGTGTTAGATCGCTTTATGTAAACACTGGAGTAATGTAAATTTTTTCTAGCTTTGAAGCTCAATATAGAAAACATCAAATACGATGATTTAAAATGTTACCAGACGAAAATATTTCTCATTAAATTTTTTTTTTAATATGAATAGTCATGAAATAATATTAAATTTTTTCAGCCTTCAACCGAGAATCAGCTTTATCACGTGCAGCATATCAAGGAGAAGTTTCTGCGTGATAATCGCCATTTGCGGTTATTATGGGACGAAGCCGGACAGACTATTGAATACTCATTGTACTTCCGCAACGACTCCGCGGGTTACTGGCAGGTTTATGACGAACAGAATGGTAAGAATAATAGTCATATATTAAAAATAATCAAAAAAATTTAAAATTTAATTAATTTAACATATCATTTACATTTATCTGTAAAATAAACTCTGATTTGTTTATGTGTATTGTTTAAACTTTACAATTTTTAATTTCAATCTTGATTATAAGAAAATTGTAATTTAATAAATTAGTAACTAATTGAATAAATATTGTTTCCAGGAACACTAGCGTCCCGACCGTCGTATATGCATTTTAATGGAGCCGTTCAAGTTCTGAAGGCTGTCAACGATCATTTGGTCCTTAATTTCTGTCAAAAGGCATCTAATGGTGCACCGGCGCAGTTGTACACGGTTCTATTCTCGAGAGACCCTGGATCAATGGCCCGGTGGGAGATCGAAGCGGTGCACGCCATGCTTCAAAACAAAAACCTTTCCGTGGCTTCCAGGCGGATGGTCTGCGGCAATAGCGCGGCAAAATCGACTATAAGTCTACTTTTTTCAATGATTTCATGTCTAATAGCGTACATTATTCGTTCGTCGTAAATTATGCAAAATTGCATTTATAAATATACCTAGTTATACTTATGAGAAGCAATAAGACTTTTAATGAATAATATGATAGTGCTGTAACCGTTTTTTTCTCAATAATTTTGTATTCTTAAATGGGCTATTTTAATCATTTTCTTTTAATTAGTAACGACGATACAAAATTAAATTACATTTAATGTATTTTATGTACATACAATACTATTTATATAATATATTTTGTATCAAATCTTGTATAAAGTTTCTTTTAACATATATCCGTTTTTATTAATTACAACGTTATAAAAGAAACTATTACGCTAAAGGCTTGAATTATGATTTATTCTTTACAAAATCATAACAATAAACTATATAAATCATGAGTACTAACTTTTCTTAAAGTGATTGCAATTCGAATTTTCCAGGCGCTTTTTTTTATAAAATATTTTAAATATATTTTTTGCTAATTTATTTAAACTATTTATCGTATTAAGATTGAATCTGTACACTTGAATGAAAGTTCCTGGCACCGTACCATCAACTCGATAATATATAATTACGCGATTATTAATGTGCATTAAGGTAATCTACCCCAGATAGAGTAATTTAATATAGAATACATTTACAAAGATAAAGCTATTAATCACTATTATAAATTGCTAACTCTCACATATATTATCATTTATAAATCATTTTCGTTATGTTAAAATTTCGTTACTTTGCTATTTCATAACAAACTAATAAAAAGTAATAAATAGTAATTAATATCGGTGTCCTTTAATATGACAACAAGAACAATAGCCGTAAAATTCAGTGGTGAATGCCTGGATTTAAAATCGCAATCATCGGTAAAGATGGACGCGTTCTAATCACTCGGCCATCGTTCAACTTCAACTTTTTTTGATGTTGTTTTTTATAATTTTCAAAATGTTAACTGTTGGACTCTCTTAATAATAAGTAATTTTTGCGATATATTCAGCCTAAATATATTTTTAATTCTCTCTGATAATCTAAGGAAATGTATTTTTAGTCTATCAGAATTAAATTTAGAATAATAAGTCATAAGTTATTTATGTTATTTATTAACTATTTTATTATTTGCAGTATGATATTTCGAAGTCAATATTGTGTATATACTTATGTATATGTATTTCTTGTTTGACGAAATAATAAAATATATTATCTTACATTACAATACTTCCTATCCGTCCCATGGATTTTATTTTTACAAATATAAGTGTAAAAAATATTATAAATTGTAGACATAACCTGTCAATATATAAATTGAAGAAATTATTTAATAAATTCAATTATTGTGACAATTTAAATAAAATACACCAAAGATCATTAATAAATGTAAGTTTTAGATAATATTTAAGAATCTTGTAGAACGATGATGCAGCACACTCAATAAGTACTAATATTTTATTAAGTATTTATTTGTAGTGACTATAGAAATATATTTATTAAATAAATATGACTTACTTGGTTTTTTGTTCATTATTCTAAAGTATGTCTTGAATAAAACTATTTTTTCGTTTTATCTTTATTAATCCACTAACTGTTTATTTGAAAAATACACACGTATTTTAAATTTTAATTTGTTTATTCATTATACATTTTATTACTATTGGGTTATTGGTAACTCGACGTATATCCGTTAGGAGTTGATAGTGGTGACTATTTGCAATAATTTTAACCCCCATATGCATAATCCAAAAGTGACCCATTTTTGAGTTATCACGTTTTTTAGCTTTTTTCAAAATTTGTCAAAAAGGCAAGTTCAAAAATTTGTTTAAAAAAAAGTATCAATTAAAATCTATTTTTTTCTTTTGTTTTATAAAAACGATTAAACACTGGATATTTTTCAAAATTTAAACAATAATTATCCGGATATAGATTCCGGAAACCATTTCAAGTACATCATTTATTTCGCTGCTGTCGAAACGAAATCCAAAGAAATCAATTAGTAAAGGAATATCGATAGTGTCAAAGGAACTGGTAGTTAAAGTATTATGAGGAAAAGAGATTTAGAAAAAAGTTAGCCAAAAGAGTCTACAGTACTATTTACATAAACATCTGCGTTTGAGGCATAGCATACTTATTATAAATTGAATGTTAAGTTTATAAGTTACTTTTAAAACAAAGATTAATACTTTCTATGTGAATCACTTGGTACGTTCCAACTTGCCAACGAGTTTTCTGGAGTTAGGTCGGAAATAGGACCGCTTTGTGACACATTCACGCTGCGTCGCACAAAATTATCCTTGTAAAATGATTTAACAAGTGAGCTAAGGATTTTCATATAATTTTTATTTATTGTTTGTGTATTTGTTAATTTTTTAGAGTTATACGAGAGGGGACATTATTATATATACATACATCGGCATATGTTATTATAGAATTAAAAATAACAACCTATACCTAAATGTAGGGCTTCCTCTGCTTTATTTTGGAATAGGTTGGCAGACGAGCATATGGGCCACCTAATGGTAAGTGGTCACCATCACCCATAGACAATGACGCTGTAAAAAATATTAACTATTCCTTACATCGTCAATGTGCCACAAACCTTGGGAACTAAGATGTTATGTCCCTTGTGCCTGTAATTACACTTACGCTTTCGTGGAGAAGTCTTGAACTTATTGCAGGCTGCTCAAATCTCATTTGGTAAATGAACCTGGCAGAATTTCGTCTAACACTGTATGCGGATTTCTTTTAGCAAAGCACGAGATTGTAAACACAAATTAGCCATCTGAAATCTCAGTCGTGCTTGCCCAGGTATGAACCTTCAATCTGTTCACAAGACTCGTATATTTTTGCTAATGAACGATCTCGACTCGTTACAATGTTTAAAAATTGTACTACTATTTTTACGATCCCCTAGTCATATACATAGAAATATATCATGTGAATTAATACCATTTACTCGTTAAAGCAGAGAGCTCAAAGAAAGCCTTCTCGTTACATTCCCACCCCGCGCCCACTTCAAAGGGGAGGTATGACGTCATTATACTAAAGCCACACTGACATTTAGCCTTGAAGTTGAAAGCCATTGCAATATGAACTTAAATAGCAAATCATAAGATTTTAAATTGGCTAACAATATTCTTAAATGGAATAGATAAATACGAGTAGTTGTAAATTGGATCACAAACGTTTGTCGGATTAGTTAGCGAAGAATGTTTGAAACCGGTTGGATATTTTTAAATTAAAAATATTGTTTAGTAAAATTAAAATTTTATAGTTATTACGTATTATATTGTTAAGGGAACTCAATAATTCCCTGGCAATTTTATAAAGATGAATGAGATGTAACAAAACAATTTATTCAATGAAATATAATTCATGTTTGAAAATTTTAAAGACTGAAGGTTGTTTTGTGTATATTTTTAGTTAAATTTTTTTTCTTCCTTTCTGCTAATATTTTCTAGATGCTGCTAAAATTTTTAATATATTCCTTTTTCGTCTTGTGTTTGTTGTGTCGTCATTTAATGTTATTTGATGATAGGTGTCAAATTTCCAATTTCGTGACATTTTTAAAATTAAACACCGAACATTTTTTCTTCGTGTCACGTGCATATAACGTCGCAATTGGCCAAGTACGTCTCACACAGAAGAGATGTAAATGTCATAAGAGGGAAAAATGTAATGTAACACGGCAAAACGACTATCATACTCATCTATTTATTCAATAAATTGGATTACCATTTACATTTTACGTCATAATATTTTGATTGGTTATTGATAAACATGAGTAGACAAATTTTATAAAACAATAAGTATTTTACTATTTGTTTATATCTTATCGCTTCCCGTATGCCTATTGTCTTGTTTATGTAAATATCTTTAATTACTAGTTCAGATTATAAAAACCTTGAAATGAATACGTATGTATTATATGTACGTATTTATTGTGTAACAATGAAAATTATCTTTCAGTTTTTTACGTTTTTTTTGGTAATTATTACTGCCTTCCTTTCTTTTGAAAATAAAATAATCTACAAATTTGCACTTCATATAATATTAGAAAGTTAAGCGTGATGACAATATTTAAAGTTGTTATGAAATTGTATAAAATAGCTGTGAATATAAATATTAATGTAATACCTCATTTCGATAGATGTTTTACATATTTTAAGCAATAACTTTATTTGCCTTTGTATTAACTACGCTGATTAAATTTGCTGTTTGTATTAATCTTCACAGGCTTACTGAATTGCTGAATTTTAAACAAACACGTTTCGTGATTAAATAAGTGGGCGGAAGCAGATCTACATACGGCCCAAAACTTTTCATAAATATAGAATATTTTTTTCTTACTTCCCGTCATATTTTGTACCTTAAATTCGAGATTTCTGAAAATCCTTTCATAGTGGATGTTTAATTATAAAATAAACATTCGCTCGACACTTAATATTTTTAGAATAAGTAGTTTTTGTTATTGTTAGTTGGTCAAAACAAACGATACGAACAAAGTATAGGTTACTTGATTAAAGACAATAATTAAATAATAAAAAAATATTCAAATAATTACTAATCAATGCATATCATTATTATTACATAATATTATTTTAAGTTTTTTAAAATAAAAGGGGATATTTTTGGCTTAAATTAAAGAACAATTTAATAATTTCCTTTTTATTCATTTTGTCGTTCTATAAATACGTACTCTAAATAGAATTATGCCCTTGATATGTGATTGTCATATTATGTGAGACAATTCAGTTATATAAATATATATACAACACAATTAAAAATATTTTAACATAACACGACGAAGAGGAAAAACTATTATTAGTTATTTGCAGCAAGCAATTTTAAATGTTATTATGTAATAATAATTTAATTCTGAATGTCAATAGGTTATTTAAATAAAACTAAACCAGTTATAATGTACTATTAACAAATAATAGATACCTACTAGTAAATAATATTAACAATCTTCGGGTAATAGTTTGACGATTTCGTGGGGATCCGAGTAAACGATGTGGTTTTGGCTGTCGAATGCTATACCAAAAATATTCTTGATATGAGCAATTTTTTCGAGGGTATCATTTTCTTTATTCACAATAAATATTCCATTTTGACCGCTAAAATGTGCTACACCTTTGTTATCTATTTCGATGGCTCGATATATTTTAGGTCCGTCGTAATGAATACGACGATCGGTACCGTTCTTTATCCTGTACAGACCGGTTTCATTTGTAATGAACATATCATCATCGCCATCAATCGCAAACTGAAATATTTTTTCGTGTATGGCCTTTTGATGTTCGATTTTTATTTTAGTTTTATCATGTTCACACTTATATAATTTCTGCGATGGATATTCAATGAAATAAAGATGGTGTTTAAAGAACATATCCCAAATGTTATGGTGGCTTATAATTTTTTCTACTTTACTACCATTTGTTTTGAGGTGCTGCTTGTATATGCCTTCACTGCCTCCGAAGTAAACGAGATTATCTTTATTGTCGATGGCTATTGCAAATCCATTTTCTACGCTGGGTACTACTTTATGTTTTATGTGACCTTTTTCAATATATCCAATTTCGAAGGAGTCCTCATCGTCTTTCCCTGTGTTGTAACTGAAGAATATCTTATGGTCTCCATGATCATAGGCCAATTGATATGGACGATTTAATCCCATGCCTATGACATCTTTTTTGTGAAATTTGTCGTGGACGTGTATCCCTTCACATTTTTTTTCAGCTGATGCTTCGCCATCGCTCGATTTGGCGGAGCTCACACATAATAAACAAATTATTAGTAGAATTTTCATCACAGTTCTTTTTTTTTCTTGGGATTTTGTTTGGTTTTTAGTAAATAATGTTTGCGAGGATTGGCCACGTTCGTTATTGGTCCACGGTATATCACAATGTGACATGAACGCAAATGAGAGCATGGATCAATTAGTTGAAATCGATTCAATGGGCGTCTGTTCCTGCTGTTATTGCATAATTGTTAGATGATAAGCAAGTCACGTTCTGTACAAATAAAAACGTTGTTTTATATTTGCGATTCTCTTCTGCTATATAAACAATCTCTTATCTCGATTTATCACAGACAAAATATATGTTACGAGTTTTAATGTGATTAGTTTGGCTTTAAATATTAAAAAAATATATTGTTAATAATGACAATGTTTGCTATCTGTGATTTTTAATTTGATTTACTTCTTACACCCTCGAATTCGCGACCCCATTTATAGGATTTTCTTTCACCCTTCGTAGTACTTACCAGGATATCATAGAAATGAAGGGATATTTCGTAGCTAGAAAGGGATAGATAGCTGTATCGATTTCCTTTTAATACAAAGAGGGCCGTCCCATTTACGAGTTTCCCCACCGCCACGCCTTACTCACCCTCAAAATTCACCCCTTCAACACAGAGTGTAGTATATGTGGCACTGTGACGACAATGCTTTAAATATTATGCTTGTATTTTTAATTTTATACAATCATGTTAAACGTATCGATTATTTCGACTTTTATAAAAATAAGGTTAAAAATATTTATATATTTTATTGAATATATGAATTTAATTTATGAGCCTACAATTATTTTTGAATGACTTCAGATAATATAGCCAAAGCTAAATTTAAATAAATTCATAAAAAGTTTTTTCTGTAACTTATTTGTCAAAAGTTATCATTTTTTTTTATAAATATATATTATATTTATAAATAATTAAATTACAATATTTTTAACCATTTATTTTTCATTTGAAACTTAATGTTCTCAAAGTTTTTGAAACGACAATAGCAATATATAATTTAATATTTGAATAAAATAGAAACATGGCTATTATAAAAATCAAGTCTCAACATTATTAAAAAAAAGGTTTCACTGTTTATTAAATATTGAAGATCCTTAATATACTTCACAGTGATCATAAAATACTGTATTACTATTTCACTTGAAATACCTCCTACACCACTCAGCCGTTATGTTTTCCTGGTGTCCATGTTTTCAATAGGTCGTAGCCTCGTAGCAAACCCTCTACGTAGCCTCTTTATTCGCTGAAGGAAAATAACCAGTTTTCATGATAAACGCATCATCAATTTTCTCCATAGCGACTGGACAGTGGTCAAAAAGCCTTCAGGAATCAAGAAAACGTCAAGAAACCGTCAACAGAGGTCGAATACACTAGGGTAGCATCATTTGCGTGGCAGTCTTCCTTTCAGTTACAACTTGGGAAAATGACGCACACATTGGTATACAAGGAAAAGGGACGCAGTAAACTTTGAACTTTACATCCCTTTGTGAGCAATACCATTAGACACCGCTTCTAACTTCTAAAACCCTAGTACGCTATGCGATTTGGAAAATATTTTTGCTATTTTATTACGCCAGGTCACGACGAACTAATAAAAAAGACTTCATTTAAAAGTAAAGTTATTTTTATTATTAATTTCTATATCAGTATTTAAAATTATAATTAATGAGTTAAATTAACTATAAATCTCTTATGAACTAAAAATATTCGGTTTCTGGTGTTCAAATACTTATTTTCAAATATTTCAAAATGTTATTTAATTTATACTTCACAGGCTCCCGTTGAAGAAAGAGTAACAGTCCCCCTTACATATGTAACTTCGTCTCGACAGTCACAACCATCCTAAAAGAATGACAATCATTATTATGTAATTTCTTTAAAGTTCTTACAAGCAGTTGTGATTCCTTCTACAAGATAATATTAAATAGAATTACCATTGGTAATATAATGTTTTGTTTGTTATTAATTATTTAGAATTTAGTCAACCTTAAGCTGGACGTACCCTAATATAAAAACAGTCTAAGTGTAACTTAACAAAATTGTTTAAGACATACTCAAATTATTTTGAATCTAGTATTAGATTTAGTGTTGCCCAAATGCAAGACCAAGACGAGACTTGGCCAGTCTTGGTCTTTGTCTTGCGCCAATACACCTGGTCTTGGTCTTGGTCTTGGTCTTGCAGCAAGAGTCTTGCAAGTCTTGCAATTACCTATTAGTCTATTACTATTTATTAAAGTTTATTTTAAATCTTAGAAAAACGTATTAGAATTGGAACATTGTGAGCTTGAATTAACATAGCCATAGTAAAATCAAGCTGATTAATAAATTACTGAAGATTTGATAAGAAATTTGAAAAATCAACTGACCTATATGTCGTTTTTCATGGAAGTAACTGTCTCTTAATAATAATATCTTATATTTAAGAAACAGTTACTTCCACATTCCAATTAGTTTTTTTACATGTCTTAGCAAATAAGCTTACATTTGCTAAAACATGTAATAAACAAATTAATTACAATAACTTGACTGTATTTTAAAGAACAATATCTGTCTAGAAAGATTGAACCCTCATCTTATAAGAAATTTAATAAAAGAATTTTACGATTTATCAATTATTTCAATAAAAAATAAAATACAACACAAATCAAACATAACAGTACACAACAGCTTTATCATTAGGTTATGTTACTATATATAAAAGTGGCTACAATATTTATCAAACGGGTGATATTTGAACACTTTTTTGCTATTTTTTCTTGTAAAAACTAAAGAAATATAATGACTGAATGTAAAATAATAGTACCTAAGTAATTAGTTTAAAACCATATAATCAATATTATAATATATACTTACTAGAATAAATTATTATGACATCTATTACCTATCCTTACCATTTTATCGTAATCATAATACTACTTGCGTGGTCATTATAATTTATTCATTTTCATTCTAAGCACTCTGAAACTTATTTATTCTTTGGAACATCTGTTTTCAAAACAAATTCGAAATTATTTTGCATGAGTATACCTACGCCCTGTGGCAGCCATAAAATAGTGTCAAATGTTGTGATTTCGGCGCGGCGGCAACAATTGTTGTATATGATTTCAAAAGAAGCCGCCGGCGCGTGTATCATAACCATATACTTCCGAAAAACGGCAAATTTCTTTTAGAAGTAAGTACAAAACCTTTGATGCGGCATTATCAAAGTGCCGACGATTAAAACATAACTATGCATGCACTCAGTTTGATTTTAATGGATATTTTTTATTCGCTATGTAGGTATGTTTATGGTATTAGTCGTAATGCGCATAGGTTCAGTTTTTCATATTCTTTGATACAGTTTTTTGCGTCTCATAGAATTCCTAAGCGTACCTATACACCGAACTGGTATACCTAACTACTCCGTGAAATAGCGCTAAGTCCTAGCTGCAAGACGCAAGTGTCTTGCAGGCTATGTCTTGTTCTTGCTTAAGTTTTGCACGGTCAGTCTTGGTCTTGGTCTTGCTAAAAATATGCGGTCTTGTTCTTGGTCTTGGTCTTGCAAAAACGCAAGAACAAGACCAAGACTGAATTTGGGCAACACTAATTAGATTAAGATTTAAAATTAGAACGCCAAGAATTGTGTACATTCCCTAAAAATATTTAAAATACACGGTAAGAGTAGTTTCATAATTAATTTTAATATTAATTTCATATTTAATGAAAAAATGAAGACTATTATATGATAAATATATTGAATTTCCGAAGATTTTACAATCTAATAAAAAACTAGATGATAATCAATTTCATTGGCTTCTACTTTTATGTAACATATAATAACTGTTGACGTCTGGGTATACTTTTAACAATAAATGCTATCTAAGGCACATGTTGCAAAATCTCTTTAAATTTATAAAAAAACTGATATGATATGATTTACTCCCTACATTTAGTAACGTTACTATGCCATTGACTTTACCCAAGTGCCAGATATAATGGTATATAGTTTCATAATTTGTGGAGTAGGTAACTAGATAAAATATTGGTGTCTGCTTGTCAGTGGTTTCAGAAATGCACCTAATATACTGCATATGGAGATGGATATTTTCACAGTCAATACAGATAACATAATAATAACTACAAACCTTCATTACGAGTGACGTCACCGATGTTTGGATAATTTTAGAATAGATATAGAAAGCATTATACCTATTAAGGGGAAATAAAAATGAAAAAAATTACGAATAAATCAAATCAGAGTCGATTAATTAATTTTTGGCACCACTATTTTATAATATAACTCTTGCAAATTTAGAATATAATTATCATGTAAGGTGGCTTTCTATTCTTCGAATTTCGGTAAATGTTTTCTATCTATTTTTAACAGTTTGTTACCATTCTGTATCAATAATTAAATGCAAATAGAGTTTGATAACTATCTTCTTATTTTTGTTAACTTGATTAAGTCTTGAGAAAGACTGTTTAAAATATCACAAAATAATAAGGAAACGCAACGCTTTCTAGAAAGCCTTAATCTCCTGTTATTTCCAAGGCTATTATGGTGTAGTCTTTCTTAGGATCAATGTAAACGATTTAACCTAGGCCAAGGTACGAGCTACGTGGAAAAAAACTAGCATAATTTAATTACGCACACTGTTAAATTATTTCGAGATTTCAGGATGTATGCATATATTATCATTGGAATACTTACAAAAATATCTTCAAGTGTGGTACACTCGGGACTCTGTTCATAAAAATGTACTTTTTGGAGATTATTTTCTATGATCTCGTCTGAAGGTCGTTTGTCTTCTTCAAACGTCACCAGTTTCGCAACGAGACCTTTGTTATTTCTTTTAATTACAATATTTTCTTTCTTCATCTTCATTATGGCCGAACCAAAAATAGTTTTATCTAAATACGTGCAATAGCTATTTTCACCGTTTTGAGGCGGACCGTTTTTGATGACATTGTTGTTCACATTAAATTCAGCTTCGCCATCATTTCTCTCAGTTGCATTTGAATGTTGAGGACAATCGTTTTCATCACAATTTTCGAGGTAATTTTGGTATAATACTTCATTACTGTTTTTGTTAGCTTCAGATTTCTTTGCCGTAGCTTTTCTTATTCTTACATAAATGTCTGTCATATATTGGAACTTTAAAAAGTATGCAACGATATCGGCTACGCTGGCTGAACCACTTTTTTTACTTTTGTTATGCATGAAACAAATTTGCTTAGATGATGAAGTTTGAAACACGTAGTAAGCTATAAAAGAATAAATATATATAATTGAAACGAAAAATGACATACTGATAATATGCTATTGTAAAGTAATAATAATACCAGTCCTGGAGGAACATGAGCACGGTGGAATGAGCGGCGAGCTCTCTGCGAATCTGTTTTCTGGTGCACTTTGTGTCCGACAGAACTGATTGCTATTCCAAGTTGTATCGGTGTATGGAATTGAGTTCGATTCTGATTCTTCATCGATCCATTTCGAAGATTCCCGCAAAGAGAAAAATGTAAGCGTCACAATTGCCTAAAAATAGGTAAAAATATTAAAATTAAACGTGAAAAACGATATACGGTGATAGAATAATGTAAGAGTGATTTTTAGTATTAAAGTAAGATTCTTATACAAGTATTTGCACCAGTATTAGTGAAATACTTGTATAAGTATTACTAAAAATATAATGTACAGGATATATAAAATTAGGAATAAGAAAAGAAAAATGTATTAAATATTACCATAGTAAAGCAGGCAGCGGCACAAAGTGTGGCACAGAGCGGAAAGCCATACTGTTGTGCTAGCGCTCCGCCAAGTGCCGGACCTAGGACTTCTCCCAAGGAATAACAACAGGACCAGACGCCCGCCACTGCACTATACGTCGCGAGAGCTTCAGGACAACCACCTTCATATCTACAAATTGAGGCATATCAAGTAATTACGAATATCAATCAATATTAATAGTTAAGCTGATTTATGAGATACGCTTATGCTTACTAACATTGAACTGGTCAATACGCCTTGAAAAGTTGGTAGCAAAGTTAATGCTACTGACATTCCCAGTATAGATAGTGCAACCAGATCCAACCATAAGTCCCTGTAACAAAACAAATAGTTAGCAAACAGTTTAGAGTTACAAGTTTATATTTATGGGGTGATACTAACTGCGGAAGACCAGGTATGAATGGGCATGGACCAAGAAGTAATAAGCCGATTGAAGAAAGAATCAAACCCCACACCATCATACACCAATGACTATGAACCCTGGAAAACAAAATTAAACGTTAAAAAATATGACGCAATAGTCATGTGAGTAATATTATAAATAAATGGGCGTAAACTGCAATTGAACTTACCGATCAGCGACCCATCCCCAAATTGGACTAAATATTCCATACAAACTGGAAAACAAGAGAAATATAAGTCCTATTTGTTTTGTTGAAAGTCCAAATTGTCGCAAATGAGGCTCCAGGGTCGGATCGAGGAAGGCCCACGTGTTTGAGACGATGACTATCACCAAACCAGTGATGATTATTGACGGAATCTTGAACAATCGGAGAATTGAGGCGGTTTTCGATCCAGATACGTATTCTGAAATATTTTATTACTTATCGTTAGAGTAAGTTCGATAATAATTTATATGTTTGAAATCAAATTGAATGCGGTTTACGTACCGTCACAGTCAGTGAGTAAACAGAAATTTATGGGTACAGTTAAAACCATAACAATTCCTAAACTGTAAAATGGTAGACCAAATCCTCCGATCTATCTGAAACATTATTATTTTAAACATTTTTCGGAGCTGTAAAGAAATAACTTAATACATACACTATGAAAAGTAACCTTATTTAATAAAAATACTTTTAAATAAAACTAGTTATAACGGATTTGAATCGCGTATATTAATTATTTTTGACATCCTGACGTTTCGAGCACTTTACAGCGTTCGTGGTCACGGGTAAATTACTCGGTTAATATACGCGATTCAAATCCGTTGTAACTAGTTTTATTTAAATGTGTAATAATCGCGAAAATTTAAGACAAAATACTTTTGGTTACATCAAAGTATTTGTCAGCTTGCTTAAAATTTATCTACCCACTAACCCACCTTTAGTCTTATATATATTATAATAGCTGTATTGTAATAACCTGTAATTGTAATATAATTAAAATATAACAACGGAAATTATTTATTTTTACTCTCAATAAAATGTTGAGAATTAGAAAAAAAGAAGATGATGAGGATTATTTACTTTTTGTTTTTTTTAAATAATAGTTTTAGGAATATAAAGAAAAAGCAGACGGCACAGAATTTAGCCAAATCCATACCGAATACAGTAAGCCTCCAATCGCCGGCCCAACGGACATACCCAGGCCGACAAATGTCTCCAGTATGCCAAGAACTGATCCGATATTATCTGGGAAGGCATTGACCACGAACACGTAGCTGGCGGTCGAATATGCACTGGCACCGAGAGCTTCCATGCCTCTCACCATAAAGCAGAGTACGGTGAATGTCGTGGTGTCTTCTATTAATACTAAAGTTCTGAAATTTAACATTTAAATATATTATTGCACAGTGATGGTATACGAATCTAAACGTATATATGGTTTGTTTGTTGATTTAAGTTCAAGCTTCATGCCGTGTACAGCGTTGAAGGAAACATCGTGAGGGCCCACAGCTGGGTGGGATGAAGCTCTGTCCGTATGTATATGTACCAATCCGTGTTAGACCAGTCCAGTTGTGAACGAAGTAGTTGAAAACGTATTGCCTTCTTCTAAAACGCATACTGAACCGGACCTCGGACAGAGTTTTTATAATATTTCTAGTAAATACTCTATATATTCGTAACAAAATGTATTTGTACGTACGGAATTTTTATACATATTTATATATTTTACAAGTATATATAAAACAATGCTTTTGTTTATATTTAAAATAAAAACACAATATTTTTTGGATTTTTGCTTTATTTTATATATTGACTTTATTAGAAGTTAGACTTATCAAAAAATAAATGCCAAGATAAGGGACTTACCCAAATAGAACATTACACGATCCGGCGATAAACATACCGGCAGTAAACATGAACTTAGCTCCAATTTTCGGTAACTGTAAACAAACGACAAATAGAATTTATCATTTATTATATAAGTTTTTTTTTTTATAATTGTTAACTAGGAAACTATTTGTTGATTCAATTAATGAATAATTTAACATAAATATGTACTCTTACATATCCACAGAAATAGATATATTATTTTCAATAACAATTAAAAATATATAAGATGTAGAAAGAACAATTTATAAATATAATTTTCCGTTATAAACGGGTGGACAGGAGCAGATACACTTTCACCCTTATAATTTAAGATTATTTTATAAATAGACAATGATTGAGTATTTCACGACAGACATTAAGCTTTTAAATTCTCTTTGTACTAGCGGCAAAAGGGAATTAATCAAAGTCTGAACATATATTGAAACAATAAAGTTTTTAAAGTGTTTAAATACAAACTTACATATTTACCAAAAAAGGGCGAAGTGAGAAACATGACTACGGCGTAGAAGCTGAAGACTATACCGCATAACGTCTCTGATAACCCCTTATCGGTGGCTTCTCTGGGGAAAAATGGCGCCATGATGCTCATAGAGCAGAAACTCATGAAGTCCACGAGCGCGAGTGAAGCCAGCGTGAGTCGTTGGTGCCGGGAGAGGTGCCGCACGGCTCCTGGACGCAACTTGGCTTGAGTGCGTACTAATCTAAAATGTTATTTAACAGAATTGTACACGAACACTTATAAAATATATTAGTATCTATATGGACATAACAAGGAACATTTAATTATTATTATAGTCAAAGTACGCTTATTGCTATTATAGGTTAGTAAAATTTTATAAAGAAAAATAAAATCAATTAAATAATCAGAACAAGAATATGTGTTCTTAATATATCGGCTTTTAAATCAAATTTGAATCGCCTCATATGATCGATCGAAGATTGAATCGAATCATAGATTATAAAATTACTACCGATTTTGTAGTATAAAATATTTATTAGTCCTTTCATCTCCAATGCACCGCCGACTTTAGAAGCAAAGATGTTATGTCCGTTGCGACTCACAAACCCTTCGAATCGGCACACAACGGTACTAAATATTGCTATTTGGTGGTAGAATATCGTAAAGAGTGGTATCACTATTAATTAACAAATGAAAACCGACAACGAACTTGAATAGTGTGTTAAACAGATATTATTGTAATTCAATACATCAATTTATCAGTTATCCTGCATAAAAATCAATGTATATACATAATACCAATTACATGTATAGAATATTTAAATGAGTAATATGCATTATTTATAAACGTTTTAACACGAGATTTGAATTTATTGATAGTCTGAGACACCGTAACTAAGAGCAGAGATTATTTGAGGGTATAGTGTAATGATAATGATGTATTTCTTTTTAGGTCACGAGGGAAGTTCTCAAATGAGATTATACTCATCTGCGCAGAAGATATATAGTGCAGAAACATAGTTGCACTTTTTTATTTCTCATTTTATAGTCCTACTAGTAGTCGCCCGCGGTTTCGCTTTTAGGATGTTGGTTGTCATGTATGATGCAAAAAAATTAGCCAATGTCCTTTCTCGGAGTTCAAGTTTGTTTGGTTTGGTCGTGAATAGATAGATAAAGTTATTTTCACATTTATAATATTAATATAGATGAAACTCCTCACGATCATAGAGAGGAACCATTTACATTAACCTATTAAGAGTCTCATGAACAAGACATTCGTAGATAATGTCGAAATATCGAGCTCCACCGAACAAAAATAAAAAACATGGTAAATATGCCAAAATCAATAACTTTAATACTATTAAGAACAGGTAGAGAGATTATATGACTTCCGAGGAACGAAATTCCAGACTGGCTATTATAAATTACTTGACAGAAAACCCAATAATTTTTCACTGTTTTGACCCGGGATTTGAACAAAGGGCCTCAAGATCAGCGGTCTATTAGTCTAGCCACTAGACCAACAATTTACTTTATAAAACAATTGAAAGGTACCAAATGTAGCAGACCTTGCATTTTACAATTCAAATTTATTTTGTTTCATAAAAAAAAAAATTACGCCAAATGTCATGGTAATAAAACAGTTTAAAGCTTTCACAAGTGTAGTTAAATATCTTATCTTTTATCAATTACAAATTGATAAAATCCCAGTTAATAGTACTTATTACACGATTCAACATCTAATAAATCATCTCGTAGTACCATTTATGACAACGCGTATTTTATTTATTGTTTAATACATATTTAGTAAAGCTATGAGCATTATTTCAACATTAATAAGTATGCTAGTTTTTGTAAATAATTTGATTAAATATATACGTGGGTTACAGTACCTTTCTCTTAATATTCTGATTTCAGATGGCGGGCCATCGTCATGCGGAGGACCGCCTGACCACGAATGTGTTCTTCTTAACCTTCCGGAATCTGGTAGCGAACAGCGGCCTCCCCACGTGGCAGCTAATTCTTCTGTCTGTGTCGATGTTTTGATCAATTTGCTATCAAAAACTATAGTTTCGGAGGAAGAAGCCATCACTTGATTACAATTTCCTACAGTTCTATCACGTATGTCGTCCGATTTGTCTATTAAATTCGCACTATCGTCTGTATCTTCAGCGTCTCTCTCCATTTTACAGCAACGATTCTAAAGCCCTAAAAGATCATAAACTAATTATCTTAATGTGTCAATACGCGCGGCCGCGAACCGAGTGACGACTGAAACGATTGTGCATCTACCTCGTATATCAATTATATATTATCTTATCTATTGTAAATAAAAACTTCCGAAGGGATCGTTCTACTTGTATATTTTAAGGTCATTACCTCTTTAAACACACTTTAGGGCCTAGTTATTTCATCATTTACAACATTTTGCATGTATAAATATTTTTATCAAAAACAAATAAAAAATAACTAAAACAGTAACTGTCATGTATTTCAATATGAAAAAAAGACTGCAACTGTGTAAATAAATTAAACGAAACAATATTTAAAAAAAAAAAAAATAGATAACCACTTAACACATAGCAAGCCATATCCTTGCGAAATAACCAGATTCTTCCGACGAAAGATAAGCTAACCCTCTCCTATCATATGTGGAGACAATAAATTAGAATTATGTAATTAGTGAAAATTGTATGAGGCTTAACTCTCACAAAAACACGACTATTTGTTTGCAAACGTAAAATTAATTAAATTTGCAAAACTATACGTTTAACTATATCCAATAGAGTAGGGCCTATATCATTCATTTTTCTCTATTTTTAGTAGAAAATCGTTATCTGTGTTTACCTATGACTTGTATTTTATTTGTGTCGGTTGTTTGTATATTTCAACACCAGACATACACCACACACCAAATACTATCTAATATTGTAACATTATTTTTATAGTAATTATTGTTGTAATGTTTTCGGTTGATTTTTATTATCAATTATTATATAATTATCCCAGGGCTCAACATTTCATTTTATCCTATTTTTATTTTTCATACGCAGTAGGCTATTTAAATTTCCCGCCATGTTGCATCTCTGTCGGAAAGAAATTTCAAATACTTATAGTACGACATAATTAGATGTAGCATCGGAAAATGCAATGGAATGAAAATAAAACCGATTACTGCCGATTTACATAATCAATAGAAATAGCTCACTATCGCGCCATTCGACGCTATTCGTCGCTATAGATTCTAGCGTCAGAGAAAGCAGGTGCGTGTAAATCGCCGTGTCAAATTGCCGAATATATTATGGCATGTGATATTACAAGTTATTACGTTTGTGCAAAGATCATATTAGAAATAAATATTGATAATTTGGGATAGCGTGCTCAATTCGCATGTGATCGGTTTTACGAATTTTGCCGATGCGACATCTAAGTTGTGTCGTACTATTAAATGTTTCTCTTTGCGGGTAAGAAGCCTCGAAGTCGAAGATTTATTCAAAAGTAGTTGTCGCCCGCGGCTTCGCTAGCCTTTTAGGAGTTTGGTTGTCATATGTTAGATAATAAAAGCCTGTCCTTCCTTTCAAAGCTTCATGTGAAATTTCATTAACTTCGATACAGCGGTTCGGTCGTGAAAGAGGGACATACAGACAGATAGAGTTACTTTCACATTTATAATAATATTAGTATAGATTATGATGCAAGGATTAGAAAATTTTATTTTTTATGTCCTGTAGATTCTTGAACACTTCCGAAAAAAATATTGACATAAAAATTGAGTTCATATACATGTTTAAAAAAAAAAAAACATTATTGTTTTGTTACGTTAAAATCGCAAATAATTCAAAAATAAAATCACAAAAGTTAAGGAATGCTTCGGAGAGGATATTTGGCCCGCCAGGCCACCGTCAGGGCGTCATAGTGTCATAAGAAAGTAATCCTATAGAGTATACCGCTGTTGTTTTTAATGGGTATTCCGATGTGTCTAGTGCGTACTAGACGTTTTATCGATGAGTTTTCCAGCGAGAAAAAAAAGGTTCCAACATGTTTTTTTTATATACCTACGGCTATTAAACAAAAGTTTTAGTATGTCTAGTCATGTTTTATTTAATAACTTATCTCATGGATAGTAAATATTGTAGCCGGAGTAGGTATATAGAAATAGGAGTTGACAACGTTATTAAACAAATATTCATTATTTTGTTATTTTTTTATATGTTCTATAAACATATCTATTAATATTGTCTAAACTATAATCTGCTTTTAAATATCGTGCACTAGAGATGTCGCTTAATTTAATTATTAATAACGAATACACTTTGCATTTATAACATGAATGTGATAAAAAAAATTCTCGGGTCAATAAATAATGGCCTCTCTATTCTCGGTATAAACTCTTAAAACAAATGACATATGAATTGTGCCAAAACTTGTTTAGTACCAAAAGCGAATAAAAAAGCAATTTCCTATACAGGAAATCAAGGAAGATAATTATAATAACTTGCTGAGTACTCGCAAGCTATGTAACTAAAACTAAAGCCATAAAAATTGGATACAACCTACGTAACTAACACCATGTTATCCAAAAACACAGTTGGAACTCTTCCCTTGCGGTGGAGTGGAAAAGATTTTTCAAAATATCTCTTGTACGAGACTTTGTATCTTTACCGCGAGCGAAGGATTAAAAAACACACATCATATCATAATTATATGGTGATAGTGATGATCATAAACATTGGTTCTAGAAACGAAACAGAAATCAAATGGTAGATAATTAGATATTATTTTTTTGAACGACTACGTTCCTTTACACATTGATTCCAAAGTCCGTAGTAAACGCGATTACTTTGTTCCGACCCCCCAGCTCAACCAATGAAATGAGCAAGAAAACTAAACGTAGATCTGCAGAGAATCAAAAAAAGGTCAACTTCACTCATTATGATATTTCTTGAAAATTTAAAAATGGTGAAGTTATTAATGAAAAACTAATAAAAAATAGAATATATTATATACCTAGTATTTTAGTATTCTGTGACGGCTGTTGTATAATTTTCAGTAATCGAATAATCTTACTAAGAACACACGACTACAAACATTGTTATATAGTTTCATACTTCTAGAAGGGGTCAATAAATAATACAAACACTATTTTTTCAAGTTTTATTTAGGCAATATATTTTCACTTTCACTTAAATAGTCTCATAACGTTTTTATACCATATATTTAATATATATAAAACTATCCAACAAATACTAAGCAAAAAAGTATTCGACAAGATAAAGCATCAAATCATTATGTTAAATTGAGTCATAAAAAGGCTGCACGGCTTTCAAACGTCAAAATTAATAATATGATCTTCCGTATAAACGTTATCTATCAGGATTTTAGTTAAAACTATTATTTTATTTCAAATAGGTTGACATATTGTGTTCAAGCATTTACAAAACGCAAACTGACGTCAACGACTGCGATTGGTCCTTCTACGCTATTCTAAAAAATAGTAACGATTACTACGGTACGAACCATCTTTGAAGTAAAGCACATACTATTTAATTCGTCTTTTGTATTGTTAACTCCGAATGTTAAGTTTGTTAAATGGGTCCCTTGACGGTTAATGGTCACCAGCGCCCATCGATCATGGTAACAAAGATGTTATCATCTCTTGTGGATGTACCCGTCACCCTTCAAACCGGAGTACACCAACACTAAGTATTGATATTTGATGGTAGAATTAGTGAGGTGGAGTCTGTTAATGAAACATATATTTTTGTCTTTGTTTTGATATTCGAAAAAATAAGACACAGAACTTGATGGTGGTAGGTACTAATAAGAATGGGTGATATGAAGAATGATTAATATTCTTTGCAGCACCAATGTCTTTCATCAATGGTGACCACTTACCATCAAGTGGCGCCCTTAACCAGTCTGTCTACCTATATCCAAAAGCAACATTGAACTTATCATCAACTGAACAACATTTATACGACGCAGTCAGTCGAATTTTAAATACAAACCAAAACGAAAATATAGTAAAAATTGTTCTAAAGATAAATGCATACACATAAGAATAATAAAAATAAGAATGAATTATTAAAACCTTTTAGTTTACAATGAACACATACATGTTAAGTAAATATCGAGTACTCCAATACAAGTAAGCACAACATTAGAATGTGTTAGAAAGTACTTTCAAAATTACATAATAATTTATGCTCGTCGTTGATCAAGAACCCAGCTCTATAATTATAAAGAAAATAAATACAAATCAAAGTACTTCTACTTATTCTGAAAGGTCATATCTAGCAAACCCATTATACGTCAAAATTTAGAATTGGACTTTGAAGATTGCCATACTAAATAAAATAAATGCATTATTTATAATTCAAACCAAAATATATTATCATACGATGCGAATAAAAAAAGGGATATTCCATTTAACATATGTATGTATAGTACGACACAGCTTAAGTGTAGCATCGGCAAAATTCGTAAAACCGATCACATCCGAATTAAGTACGCTATCCCAAATTATCAATAATTATTTCTTATGTGAATATGATCTTTACACAAACGTAATAACTTGTAATATCATATAACCTAAAATATGCGTCAATTTGATACTTTTGATTTACATGCACTTGCTTTCTCCGGTTGAACTAACACGAGAATCTATAGCGACGAATAGTCGCATGGAGCTATTTCTAATGGTTGTATGAATCGGCAGTAATCGGTTTTACGAATTTGGCGATGCTACATCTAAGTTGTGTCGTACTATATGTCATTGTATCAAAAACAATCGTTGCTCGCCAGTAATCAAGTTGGAAACATTGGTTTTCTAATTTTAGTTGAAAAAACTAATAAACCGATATAAATAAATTTTATTCCAGATGATACGGTGCGTTTCGGAGGTTTTAGTATCTTAATACATATTTTACATTCATATTTAGTATTTAATCATCTGTATGTTTATTACATCCTGATTGAACAGTTTGGGCTTTTTCCCTGGTTTAGATTTTACCTAGTAAGTGCAGCTGCGATCAGAAATAAAAAAAAATATTTCACCCAAACAAATACGAGGCATTATTTTTATATTTGTTAAATAAATGAATATTGTGCTTAGTTATACATAAAAAATAATAATTAGAAAAGCGTTAGAAGTGACATTATAACAATCTGTCATTTACATAGTTTACAAGATATTAACATTTATGGATCATAATCGGAGTTGATTCAGCTCCTGCAGCAAGGCTGGTTCGTTGTCGATCTTCGCGAGCTGGTTCAATTCCAACGGCTTGCCGGCCGCCTTCTGCTGTTTCAGTTTTTCAATGTCGCTCAATTTCTGGAAAATAATTAAAGCATTATTATTTAAACTGTATATAATAATCTTGATACTTATTAAGTGGGTGGTTTTTGTGCCTACGTATTATCTTTCATTAATGTAAGCAAAAATCACTGTCCATAATGGCACCTACATAGAAACAAGTCGATATTCGATATGCTACATTTTCAATTATTACATTATTATATGTTCTGCCGCGGGAGTCGCCATTCTAACATCGCACTGTAATGTCGTCGTAACAATTAAATATTGTAAACTATATTACAATACATATATCTATACTCAATTGCCTTTCATTACATCATCCACAAGACATTTAAGGTAATTTTTTTTTATGATATAGTTTGGCGAACGAGCATATAGACCACCTAATGGTAAGTGGTCACCATCACCCATAGACATTGACGCTGTAAGAAATATTACAATTCCTTACATCGTTAATGTGCCACCAACCTTGGGAATTAAGATGTCATGTCCCTTGTGCCTGCCTACATTGGCTCACTCACCCTTCAAACCGGAACACAACAATACTGCGTAATGTTATTTGGCGGTAGAATGACTGATGAGTGGGTGGTACCTACCCAGACGGGCTTGCACAAAGTCCTACCACCAAGTAGTGGCAACAGAAGCGAAAAATTAATAGATTAATATTCTTTCTAAATGTTACAGATTTCAACGATTAAAAATCAAGCAATATACTTTATTTTATTAGTATTTTACGAGCATTTTCGAAGCTTCATTCTACTAAACTATATTAAAAGTTAAGCTTCTGCTGTTTCGTTATGTAGAATCTCAAATTACCGAGAAGAACAGCAAGTGTATTTCAGTACTTTCAATTATATAAAATAACATATATCGCCAGAAACACAACAAGTGTTAGCACTACCATTTTTTCTCATCTATAAATATGATTTTGCGTTAAATAATGTACTATTTATCAATGTGTTTTTAAGAAATGTTAAATTAAAAAAAAGTAATATCACCAAGAAGTATTTACTGACTTTGCGGCGTCGTAAACTTGGCGTTATGAGCTCATCCTTTCGTTTCATGTTCACAGATTATCTCTGATTCTATTAAAGCCATCGATGTTACTGTGAATGTACATAACTAAACAATTCAATCTCGTTACGCAAACCTTATTAATGTTCTTAATCTTTTTGTCCTTGTCGGGGTCGCCGGTGGACACGAAGGGCGCGCGCGCGGCGGGCGCGGCGGGCGCGGCGGGCGCGGGGGGGGACGCGTCCCCCGCGCGCTCCTCCGCCTTGCGCGCCTTGCGGGCTTCACGCTTCTCCTTCTGTTTGATTGCTTGCTTTGATGGCGTTGCTGAAATCATACCCAAATATTAAAAATTTGTATTCATAGAATAGAAACCATTATATACGAAGCTAGCGTATAAAAAAAATATTAAAACAAAAGACAAATAGTTACTAATCATATCAAATTATCAAAACTTTATTCAAGTGGGCTTTTACAAGCACTTTTGTATCGTCATTTAACAATTAAGTGAAGCTACCACCGGTTCGGAAATTAGATTCTACCGAGAAGAACCGGCAAGAAAACCAGTAGTTATTCTTTTTCAACATTTAAAAAATAAAATAATATTAGTTAAATATAATTACAGATATACGTAATGTAAACTATTAAACTACGATCATACCTATTTACGTATAATGGAAATAGCTTGGTTGGTTTCGTGCAATCTACTCACAAATCAATATTCTTGTGTTCGAACAGCAATATTAGCTAGTGGAATTACAGGGTCATCTTAGCTCCTAATGTTGACACACAGGTATATTTAATGCTAGTAGCCGCCCGCGACTTAGCTCGCGTTTAAGGGTGTTGGTTGTCATGTGTCAGGCAAAAAAGTAGCCCATCATACCAAATTTCGTCAAATTCGGTTCAGCGGTTTGGTCGTGAAAGACCGACAGACAAAGTTACTTCCACATTTATAATATTAATAAACATTTCTGATAACATTAATGTTTATGGGCGGAGTAAACTACTTGTCACCATCATCCATTTTCCCGTCTGCTCGTAACATATAGAAATAATAAATAAATAAATATGACACAACATCACATACATTACTCTGATCCTAATGTAAGTAGCTGAAGCACTTGTGTTATGGAAATCAGAAGTAACGACGGTACCACAAACACCCGACCCAAGACAACATAGGAAACTAATGATAATCTACATCGACTCGGCCGGGAATCGAACCCGGAATCTCGGAGTGGCATACCCATGAAAACCCATGTACACCGGGTACAGACAACTCGACCATGGAGGTCGTCAAAAAAAAAAACTTACCATCAACACTCTGGCCCGGTTTGTGAGGTTTCTCGTGTTCATGCAACACAAAGGTCGAAGGCCTATTCCTCGCTCCGGGGGGCCTGTACGCAGCGGTAGCCTTCGCCGTGGCTTGCTCTATGCTCTTTGGAGCTGTTTTTGACAGCTCGCTTTTTGGATAACTACCAGGTTGCCAACTTATAGATAATAAATTCTCTTTTTCGGCACAAGTACGTTTGTGCATAAGTGCGCCGGAGTAGTGCCAAATTTTGTACCTATTATGATATAAATAAACATAAATATTACATCAATTATACAGAGAATTATAACAGTTATAAGTTAAAGAGCCGAAATGGCCCAGTGGTTAGGTTAGGTTACGTCTGCATCATAACCGATGATCGCGGGTTCAAAACCAGGCAAGCACAACTGAATATTCAAGTGCTTAATTTTTGTTTACAATAAATCTCATGCTCGGTGGTGAAGGAAAACCTCGTGAGGAAACCTTCATGTGTTATTTCGTAGTTTAGCCACATGTATACTCCAGCAAATCGCATTGGAACTGAGTGGTGAAATATGTTCCAAAACCTCCTCAAAGGGAGAGGAGGCCTTAACCAAAGGGAAATCTACAGGCTGTTGATGATTGATTGATTGTTGAAAAAACAGTTACTCTGTCTTGATAATATTCACAAGAGGTGACTTATAATAGATATTAGATAATAAATAAATATGAGACAACATCACATACATTACTCTGATCCCAATGTAAGTAGCTGGAGCACTTGTGCTATGGAAATCAGAAGTAACGACGGTACCACAAACACCCAGACCCAAGACGACATAGAAAACCAATGGTAATCTACATCGACTCGGCCGGGAATCGAACCCGGGACCTCTGAGTGGCGTACCCATGAAAACCGGTGTACGCACCACTCGACCATGGAGGTCGTCAAAAAGGTTTAATGTTAATTCATACCCATTTCCAACAGTGAGCCTGGGATACGTGGTGGCCGTGACGAACGCTTCCCCCCGCGGGTCCCACTGCAGGCTCGTGGTGTCGGGCGCCGAGCACTCGCCCACCTTTTTGTACGCGCGCACGTCCCACACCGATATGTGACCTGTCGCTATGTTGCCGAAGCCACCCAATAGCACCCGTGCAAGGAGGTTAAGGTTGTATATTATGATTATATTTGTGACGTACTCTTTGTCTGATGTTATAAACTGGCTGATTTTTGTCATGGCGGCCATTTTTAACAGGATATAGAAAACCTTGCAGGACAAAGGGGTCATCTATTTATTACGTAAGACGATTTAGAGGGGGAGGGTCCACCATGCCTTATTTTTTTAGCAGGGAATGGACAGAAGTTTCGAAAGTTCTTACGTAAAAAAAAACCCAAAGTTGAAATAATTCGAAAACGCGCGATTTCCGAAACAAATAAACATTTAAAAAAAAAGTTAAAAATAAAATAAATAAACCTAACGTGTATTCATTTTTAACTATAGATTCTTACGTAGTGAATATTAAACAGGGGGGGGGGGGGTGGTCGTTAAGGTGGTCGGCTATTGTTATTTTTTCGTATAACAGCGGGAGGAGGTCAAAAACTGGCGAAAATAGTCTCACGTAATAAATGAATGGTCCCAAATAGCTAAAAATTTGTGCTCATATATATTCAACGCATGTACATTCTCTATTCTCTCTCACGATGCTGATGGGATGTTAATGTGACATGACCCGAAACAGTGAACTTTATTTTTGACATAACGTCTTCATTTTACTGCAAATATTTTATGTTTAAAATATTAAATTCATTAAAAGGATATAATTCCCCTCGGGTGGGAAGTAAATGGCATTCCAAGCGCCCGTTCCGAACTCGAAGAGCGGATCGCACTTGGCGTTGAAAAGAGTAGCCTTGGCCGGCGCGTGACCGTACACCGCGACCCACTCGTTCCAGTTTCCAGGATTCCAGGAGATGGCGTGGATGGGACCTTCTTTACCTAGAATGTATAATAAATAGTTAAGGATGTAGATTATCTACGTCTGCTACTGATGGGCTAAAACCTCCTTTTATGGTTTGGACCATTCGCGTAAGGAACAGTCTACGCCTGTCACCGCTAGGCTAAAACCTCCTTTTAAATTAGGTTTGGAACTCATTCCACTGAGCTCCAATACGGATTAGTAGACACCTGCATGTTTTCTTACTATATTTTCCATGACTACCGAGCACGAAATAAATTATTACACAAACTCATATTACACATGAAAAGTTATTTTCTTTCTTTTGTAATTGGGTACAATTAAGATATTATTTTGTAACAACTAGACCATGGAGGTTGTAGTATATTTAAACTCATTTGTAACTTCTTAATAATCAAATTTCCTACTTACTGAAAACCATATTCCCAGCATTGCCCTTTACGTCTCCATATGATAAAGCCTGCTTTCCATAGTAAGAGCTTCCTGTTTTGTCTACCTGAAAACGATTGATATATAGTACAACTCAACTCAACTCAAAATAGTCTACGATATGACTATATCTTCATCTGATATTAGAAGCAACACTTTATGTGATATTTTAAATATAATTTATTGGAAAATAGGAATTGGTGTAATTTTCTTTTTAATTGAATTAAACATTGGTAACTGACATTTAAAATTTAATATTGCTTAATAATACCTAATGTAGTGTACCTAATATAACGTAGTAACATCGCATTTAAAATTATGATCAATTAAAGCTAATGTTATTTCGAATATTTAATTAAAACAATTTAATTATTAATATTATGAAATTGTTCTGTACATAGCATTATTTTTGAATAAGTGTTCGGATACAGGCTCAATTTAAATATGCCTCAGAAATTATAGCTTTATATCTATAATTTTATTTGTAAGTAAAATATTTAAAAAATATATTTTAATTCTCATCCATTATATAAATCATATTTTTTAAATGAGCAATACAACATGAGTTGGTTCATTTAGGGTTGTCCGATAACTGTTCTCGTCATAACAATATATTCTGTAATTTATCGACATTTCTGTAATATATTTATGTACTTTCTCTTTTATATAACAGCTGTAACTGCCATTTTAAAATGTTTTGACCGCACAAAGACTCGTTACGAGTTTATTCATGTCTCCGAGTGCCCGCTCCAATGATATTCTAATAAACAGATATGTCATACCCATACTAAACATCAGAAAAAAGTGTGCCGCGCCGGGGACCGTTTATTTTAAATTTCGTTACAAGTGAAAAGGATAGCTTGATAAAAACAATAAGTAAAAGGGATAACTAGATGTTTTAATTACGCAAAACGTATTACTACATAATTATGATGTATTATAACGTATTACTGGCATAATTATGATGAAAACGACTAAGGCAAACGTCCCAATTAGGACGTTTTCTAGTCTCCACTTTTGCGCGTTAATGACATATCTGTTTACTACAACATCATTGGCCCGCTCTCACTTATTGCCGTAGAAAGTATTTCATTACGATTTAATAACATTCAACTGACATAAAAATAAATATATTTTTTTTATTATTGTGTAATTAATTTTGAAATTGATTTAACGTATTTTCGATTGTAGATTTTACGAAATACTGGATAATCTAGATTCTATTTTATATATTAATATTAAATAATAAAATGCAACTAACATAGCCAGCGCGTTTAGAGAAAGTACGTAATCATTTAAAATTTCAAGATTAGTATATTTTAGATACTCCACGGTATATTAAAAATCATAAGTAACTTTATAAATATATCTTTTAAAATTTATATTAGTATAATGCTCGCTACACACTACACTAAATATATAGTAAATATATATTCTCAAATAGCCTATTGTGTGAAATAAGTAAATCTTAATGTTGTTTAATTTAAAAATTTCAACCAGAATAGAACAAAGGCTGAATAAACAACATTTCACATCGAATTGATGCGACACCATTGGTCGATCTTGAATAATCTATGATATTTATAATGGATTTAAAGTATTTACTAATATAAAGTGGCTCTAAGTTAAGTGGAAAAGTGATTTATTACAAATAAAGGTATATCATTCAACTACTATTAGTAGAGTTATTAGAGACTAGGCTATTTGACAATGCGAAATATAAATTGTGAAATATTGTAATCAGTGTATATTATGAGTTTAAAAATGGTTTTTTACTAACGACACTTGAAAATAATACTTAATTTATTCAAAAATCAATAAATAAAAATGCATTTTTCAAACATTTGTCACATGATACAAAACGCGCCTGATTGGCCGGGCTTATGATGAAGTCTATTTCTTGTAAACCTTGCTGTATGTACCACAGATTAAAATACAACAAAGTGACGTCACCGACCCTATTGCAGCGCCTTATTGTCCAAGTAGCGTTTTCGCGCGTTATTTAAATATGGAATGTTTAATATGATATTTTTCGGCAAATATGTACTAGAAATAATAAAAGCAACTTTTACTGGGTTCCTTAACCTCTACTAAATAATATAAAATGGATTTTAAAAACCATTCAAATAGCCTATTGTGTGGAATACATAAATCTTAATTTTGTTTAATTTAAAAAATGTTTTCGTTTGGGGTACAGTGAAATTACTGAATATAGTGCCGCTAATTCCATGCAAAGGTATATTTGAGATATCAAGTTTAATCAATTGACGACTAAAAGCTATAATAAACAATATCATTTACTTACATCTGTTTGAGTTAAAGCAAAAACGTTAGTGCCTCGTCTGTTCCAGTGGAAGGTTGCCTTATCAGCCTGGAAGGATGATCGGCTAACAACAGCTTGGTCAAACTGAGGATACTTGAAAACGCGCCAGAAGGATGGCTGGCCTGATTTACCTAAAAATGTACACTCAATCAATTTGCTTTCTATGCAAGTTATTTTATTAATATTTATATATCAACTGGCTATTATAAATAGCCATTGGCTATTAAAAATTGGAACTGTAGAAGCCCTTTTAGTAAATACTTTTACAGGTGTAAAAACAAAAGCAGACACAAATATTAGAAATTCAAAAGAATAACACAATGTAGTAGTTTGATTATACTAAAATGTTATATATTTATAACAAAACTTACCTAACGTAAATATTGAAAAGTAATAGTTGGGCGCTGCACTAGGTGATACACTAAAAGACTGCAACTTCTCTGCTTGGATGTAGTGAGTGTAGTGATCAAGTTTCACATCTTCATATATTAGTACCCTATTATTGCTGAGTATTGCAAACAATTTTTCATCTGATGACCATTTTGGCTCCCTGGGAAGAATACATAAAATTAGCATTTATTACACACCTTTTTTAATCCTTAATCTGTACCTATTTTTTTGTCTTGATTGACTGTCAATGCATAAGCAACACTACTGCATGTTGAAAACTTAAATTTGTACCATTACTTTATTTTATAATGTAATTATGACCTGATATAAAAAGAGATTTTTTAAGAGGGGATTAATTTTACCTATACAAAGTTGGGTTTGTCAGTTAATTACTTAGTAAATAATATATAAAGAAATTAATATTCTTTTAAATGCTGTACTAATTTGAACTAAAACTGTAAGTACCCAATGTATTCTTATTTCATGACATATGTTTTTTTTAATCTGTTATTTTATTTTAGCAAGTTGACTAAGGTACATTACTAAAGTAAGTAAAAATATATCATGAAATTTTGGTCAAACTATTTAATTTATTTAATTTTCTAAAGAGCTGCTTATATAAAAACACTTCTGCACATATTGCTCAGAACATATATTATATTGCTGTGTGCAAAGCACTACTTTTATTTAACATTTGATATTTACTCACCAACCGGTCTGATTCTTTTGTACAAATGACCCTATCTTGTTGCCATTAGATGACTGAAATACATGTAGATTAGGTTTACCCTGAAAAAAAAAGATGTTTTATTTAATACAACATAGATAATTTGTTAATAATCTCAGTTTAAATAATACACATGTGAAATCATATATATACCTGAGGATTTTCTTTTGTCATAGCATACATTTCCCATACAATAAAATAATTATCCAATGGTGAGAAAAACATCTCTTTGAAGTTTCCATCAATTGAAACGGCAACTGACCAGTCGGCACATTTTATTATTTCAGCCCTAAAGATATGTTACTTGTTATTATATATTCCTATGTCACTTATATTAAATTTTAATGATTTTATAAATTTTAAATATAAGAAATTATCATAATTTTTGTTGATATTCTTTGATGATGTTATTAGACAAACATTGATTTAATTTTTTTTAAATGAAATAAATTGCACAGGATACATATTGGTGATTTTGTTTAGATGACTAATTAAACTTACTTTTTATCTGTTCGGAAAGCTAGGTAAGTTCCTTTCGGACTAAATACGATACTTCGAATATTTGTAGTAGTTTCATCTCTCACATTAACTTCCTCGTATGGTTCCCCAAATTTAATCCGGAACAGGTTCCGGTTAGTTAAGCCTGAAAGTTATATATATATTCGTGTAACCAAGAATATTGGGTATATTTAGATTTTTAATAATAGTATATAATATGTTACCGGCTATTGATGGTGTGGTAGTCATTATTTATAAATTAAATGTATCTGTCGTTTTGTTTACTGTATTTTACACATATCTTTTAAATTCACGTTATAATTACACGTCAAAAACACGCGTTAAAAATATGAACTATGAAGAAAGTTAAGATATGTCAATTTGACATTCAGGTGACAACTATTAAGCTCTGGCGCAGAAAAAAAATTGGTTTTAATTCTGTTAATAAAATAAAATATATAAAAGTATCTTTTAATGCGAGAATACAAATAATAAAAATTGAATACTTGTATGAAGCATCTAAAGTTTGAAGAAAATATATCGAAATTAATTTATGTTCTTTCCTGAAGCTTTGAAATTTTATATTAAGCTTTGCTTAAATCTGTATTTAAATAGTTTAGAATAAAAAAAGAAGTTAGTGTCCAAATAATTTTAAATTCCTAATATAGTCTATGGTTAAAATGGCGAAGGATTATGGATAAATTCTGACATAGTGTCAATTATTATTGTCCTGTCAAATGAAAGTTGATTTCCTAATTCCTTGTCTTAAGTTTACCTTATCGTAGTTGGAAACGAGCTCATTTGATTAATTTTATTCATTTTTTATTTAAATCTATTAATGTTTAGCAGTCAAGCGCAACTAAGAAAGCGAACTCCTGAAAATGGCACAGACCGCGAAAATTATTTATCGCTATTAGTTGATGAGTTCATCAACACAAATTCCTTTGGTATGGGTATTCTTATTGTATTTATTGTCTGGCGAACGATTAATGAATTTTTTCATTAGTAAAACTTGGTCTGGTATTCAGAACGTACTGATATTATTACATCATTTTCAGAGGCCAAATGTCAAGTGCTAGCGAATTTGGCCAATTTCGCATATGATCCAATAAACTATGTCTACATCAGAGATGTTGGAGTATTAGATATATTTATTTTTGTACTGAAGAATGAAAAAAATGACAAACTTCTACATTTCGCAGCATCCGGAATCTGTAATTTATGTATAGGTAATTTGAATTTATGGTAAAGAGAATAAATACGTCTTGGTGTTGTAACATTTGTAGAATATACAATTTTCTGATTTCAGATCCAGAAAATGTTGAGTACCTTTTAAATAATGGAGCATTGAAACCAATAGTAGCACTGCTCAAGTCCAATCACTATGAAACATTAGCTGATGCTGTAGCAATCTGTATTTATTTATTTAATAGCCATGCAAAAGCAACTCTAAATGTCACTGGACTCATTCAAGATATGGAACTATTAAAGAATTCAGAAAACAAAGTTGTTGCAAATTTAGCTACAGTATTCCTAGATGATGTAAGCAAGAATAATTAATATATTCTTAATGAATGTGTACAACACTTGAAAAGATAAAATAGTTATATAATTAACTATGAACAAGATGTTATCAAACCGGTTTCCATATATTGCTGTCAATAATAAAAATTATCAAAAGATATGTAAACTTCACACATCTTCATTCAGCCGAGCATCATTTAAAGCTGGTGATAAAATAAGAATACAAAAGACACTAACCCAAAAGGACTTGGACACATTCTCGAATCTTACAAGTGATCACAATTATCTCCATAAAAATAATGGGAACAAGAGACCAATTGTTCATGGAGCCTTTTTAAATGGTCTTGTTGCCGGTTTGATTGGTACCCATTTACCTGGGCCGGGTACTGTTCTCGTTTCGCAGACCATGAAATTCCCGAATAAATGTTTTGTTGGTGAAAAACTTACTATAAGTGTGGAACTAGTTGATGTAAGGAAAATTCTCAAAGTAAAATTTTTCTGTATTGTCGAGGAGGAGAAAAAGGTTGTGTTTGAAGGTGAAGCGAAACTGATGCTTGCTAAAGATTGTTAGAATTACGGTTTGAATGTGTAATTTATTTTACCTATTATTAAGTTACAAAAACAAATCTTATTCTGAAAGAATTAATTGTAAGTATTATTAAGGGATGTGTAAATGCATGCAAATGTTTTGAGTGCCAATTAACTTTACAAAATTAAAATAACAAAGACTTATAAATGAAATTGCTCCTAACCAAATCAGGTATATAATAACTAATTATCAAACTCATTATGTATTCTGTCCATTATGTACAATATGTTAGTCAATAACGAATTGAGACTGATAGCTAATAGATTAATATTAATTAAAATGGAAACAAAATATTTGAACAAATTTTTTTATTTGTCAACATGTCATATTGAAGTTCTGCTTCAATAAAATAATCTTGTTACAAATTGCAAATACAGACTTTATATTTAATGATCATTTCAAAATATAGTTAAGAATAGTACTGACTTATTCATGAGATTGTATAGAACAGTACAATTTATTTGTTACACAATATTCTAATAAAGTTTCATAGATGTTGAACTTACATGCTATAGGGACATAGGTGTTATTGTGCAAAAAAAACTATTAAAAATAATCTGTCAACCATTTTGAACTGTACTGTCGCATGTATTGTAACACCAAATATGTGCAATTTTTAAAGCAATTAATTGTATAAAACTTTGCATTTTAGCTGTATGTGACTTACAATTAATAACAGTAATTGTAAATAAGATCTTTAAAAATCTGTATGTAAGTTTTGATTCATTCATATTGTATTATTGTTTGGCTTGTATAAAATTGGGTTGTGCCTTTAAGAAAAAACACAGTTTATTATAAGGATTATGAGAGCAGAAAGGAGGAAGATTTGTTAATTTGTTAAAAAACAAATAATAATTTAATAATAAGAGGTTGATTTAGTTGTAAGTTTTTTGTAGGTTGCCTTTTTTGAGACCTACTTTGTTTTAGGTCTACATAAATGATTTTGCTGTTTTGTATAATATTACTATAAATGAACTTTTTGGTTTGTTTGATTGTGAATGAATTATTGCATTTTTCTACGATCAATGGCGCATTTTTAAATATAAAATTAATATTAAGCAAAATCTAATTAGTTACTGATGTCAATATTACGGTAGCAATATTTGATCATTCTTGTTATGTTACAATTAAAAAACAAAAGCTTATTTGTTACTTCGTTATTTATTCCTTTGTATTTATTACGACCATTTTAATAACATAGTAATGTTTTTCAGAGTTAATTAAATAATACATTTTAAAAATGTCATAATTGTTTTAATAATAGCCTGTATTATAGAAAATATATTTTTATTATCTTGGTAAATGGATGAATTGAAAAAATTAATGATATATTTAATTCCTTTTTTTAGTCTTTGTTTCTTTTTTATTTTTTAGCTTTTTTATTCTTTTTAAAATGTTATCTATTGTAGGAGACTAATAGTCTAAAATTAAGATTAAATGCTTGAACTTTTAAACTTCAAAATCAGTTTACATTCATTTATTTTACTTTCTACTGTGACTTTAAGTTAATTCTTATGTTCTCTTATTCACGTTTATTTAATTAAAATCTATCAAGTAGATTAGGACCCAGAGATTAAAAAAAAGCAAAGGTTATGGTTAATTAGTAAATTTTTATGACAAGGAAAGGGTGATGAAAATTATACGGTGATACATAAAATGAATTATAGGTATTATGTTTAAATAAATTCGCTCAAAAAGAATGAAAACTTCACGCTTAATTAACTGCAAAATATAATAAAAAGATTGGAATATTGGTCACCCCAATGATGTTCTAGTAAACAGATATTTCATTAACGCGCAAAAAGTGAAGACTAGAAAACGTCCTACTTGGGACGTTTACCTTTAGTTGTTTTACGTAGTAATACGTTTTGCGTAATTAAAACATCTAGTTATTCCTTTTACTTATTGTTTTTTATCAAGCTATCCTTTTTACTTGTAATGTAAAATAAACGGTCCCCGGCGCGGCATACTTTTTTCTGTTGTTTAGTATGGGTATAACATATCTATTTATTAGAATATCATTGGGTCACCCTGTTTTAACAGCACAATTTATTTATTTTTTTATGAGGAAAAAACAGTATGGTTAGAACATACAGATAAGAAAGACAAAATATAAAATAAGTTTTTACGGTTATGTAACGAACTAGGAAAGAATAAATTTAATATTACAAAAATATATTAAAATGAAAAAAATCAAATAAATTATAAGTTATCTGAAGATTTTCTTTTACTTATTTCTTTAAATTACTGTGTATGATAGGAGTATGCAGGTAGTTTCTGAAATAATAAGTGCAAGTAAAATGTAATTATCCTTCACGTAAAAGCAACAAAGTATCGCAGCAAGAATGTGTCATTGTAATATTGCCTTCATTAATTACTTATTATTGTTTGTTTTAATTGTGAATTTACAAAAAGGCTACATAATCATCATAGCATCATAGTTCATAAAAATGAACCAAGAATGGTATATTAAATACAAATTTGGGAACTTCGAAATTTGAGCAAACATAAGTTTTAAGTGATGTAGCTACTTGTGTTTATAATTCATTTTCAGTGTTTACAATTCGTGTTTATAATTGCTATTTGCTTGCATATATCTGAAAAAATTGTAATATTATGCACTCAACTATAGCGCGTTGTAATAAGCTTTATATTTCCCGCAACAAGCGAGGACCAGGAGGTGAAGGGGCTTTCTAGTAGGTACCTACATTCCTTATGGTAATCTAAATTATCAACTAAAATGAATGAATTCACTACGTATCAATATCGCGACGATCCCTTATGCTTATAATTGGCTTCGTCGTTATTCTATTGTATTAAATATATGTTTCAAGGTCAAAGAAGAAAAGTCGCTTGGACACTGAATGGATTAATATCCAAGCGCACGAAAACACTTTACTGCGGTTATTGTTTCTGGGTTGCATTTCAATATTTCTTGTATGCATTCCATGATGATAGTTGAAAAAAAAATTGAAACGTTGCAGAATCGTGTCGGTATCTATTTTATATGATTTTTTGTTAATGAGTCCCGGGTCTAAGTAGTTTAATTTGGTGAAATTATATCTATATAGATAAATGCGAAATATATAGTCATTTATTAATCACAAAATCTCAGAAACTACACCTACAAACTTGAAATTTGAACATCCACCAAGAACGAATTTTACGAATCTCCACCCCTAAGAGGGTGGAAGTTTACATTTTGTAAATTTATTTTGCCACACAGCTAAAATGTAGATTGATCGACAAACGGACAATATAGCGAAGTATAATATGACATAATTTTTATTAGTACCTAATATGTATTAAACATTGTTACGAATCCTCGTTAGTTTTCTAGATTCGCAATTTAACTTATGAAGTTTTGAATAGCTTACTTTATTAACTGTTTATTCAATTTATTTATGTTTTGATGAACACAAAACTTTCTAAAAACAACGATTCAATAAAAGGAATAGTTTCTGGCGTGTTAAAAATAAAACAAAATATTTTTATAGAAATCGTTTTAAATATTTTTTTTTTTTCGAATACCATCAAACTACTTCTATACGATTAGTAAAAGTAAAAACTGTGCTCGAAGACGCGATACAGTCACGAGTACTGTTAAAAAAAATACAGACGAATTTGATAACCTCCTCCTTTTTGAAGTTTCGGTTGAAAAAGGTATTAAAGCGCGCTTAGTTTGATTGTACCTAATTTTTTTAAACTATAAATTCAGAGGTTAATAACTAAGTTCAGATAACACATTTTTTTAACGAAAGAGTTTAAGAAAGAACATTACATTTACTTTATATCAATCTGTTTTGCAGTATAAAAATATTTTATTTCATTTACCTACCTAATGTTATAGCTATTTATGCTTATCGAGACTAAAATACCAATAATTTTAATGCAAGCTTGCTACATTTCCTCACGATATTTGCGTTGTTTTTTAGTTTGTAATATAAGAATTTTATGAGTCTATCTTGTGAGACTTAGGTGGTACAAAAATTCCAATAAATAGCTTATCATCTCACGATGCAAAGGCATTTTCTTCGTTGAATCTTCGATCAATTGCGACACGTACATCGATGCAGCCGAGATTGAATGCACGTATTTTGCACGTAACAGTAGGCTGACTAAGCATTCTTTAGTGACGTCTCGCACTAAAATTCCTGGTCATATGGATTTATATAGACACCTTTATAATATAAGGTCATTCATATTGTTTTAGTTATTCAGATACCTAGGTCAGAGTAAAATCATTATAACTGGTGATCTACAAAAATACAATGTAAGTTTGATTTCTCGAAATTTAAATTGTAATTTCAATAATTATTTTTCTTTTTGAATTTCAAAAAGAATCGATACCATAAAGAATTTATATATTTTATTTATTTGTCAATGATTCAATGCGACGCATTGGTGGTGCCAGATATGGGCCATTATGTTTATTCGAGAGCTAAGAATCATTTTTCATCTGTAAACAAATATACACGGTCTTGGATAGCAGCAAGATATGGTTCAGAGCTTTTATAAAGTACTGGGAAAGAGGCGAGAAGACCATGAAATCCGCTTTCAGTCTGGACCTCGCACATTCCGTCTCCTACCGACCTTTATGGTCTTTACAACATAAAGTGACTACCCAGTAGTAATGAATTTAAGCTGATTATTTATGCTTATTACTTCTCTCGATTTCTGCTTAATATGGAGTATAAGCAAAATAATTTGTCCTAGCTGCAATTATTCCAGAAGGCTCATATAAATGACCCCAGACCCGAGCGACACTAGAACTACTGGACACTTAAATGTCGCGATTACAGCAAGACCTACAAAAAAAGCACAAATGGCATTACCGATGTGATACATTACTTATGCAAAGCAGCAGTAAAGACATTAGTGATTGCAAATGCAAATCATTGGTCGGCGTGACACATTTTTTGGACTGTTTGAAACTTTTAGACAGGTTTGGATAGATGTGGAAACTAAACGATGATAATAACCTCAGGAAGACCTAACGAAATCTGAGCTTTACATTTTATTTGAAGACAAATCTGTGAAAAAACTGTCAATCACATGTTTATTTAAATACCTTAAATTGCAGTGTGCTAACCGCAATTTACATTCCCAAAAACACAAAAAAACTATTATGTTATATTTCAATACTGCGTGAGATATAATTTGAACTCCTGCAGACTAAAATAAAGAAGACCCGATCGCAGTTCAATTGAGGAACTTTTTGAAAGTGGGTTCAAAATAAAGAGGGTTCTGGGTTATTTGGTGTATTCTCGTAAGGTCATCCTTACATATTAGAATATAGTCACATCATCACACTACCGAGATCACATCGTTCACTATTTGTCAACAATACGGAATCTTCAGCGCCGCGATCGTTTTTCTCATTGATGGTCCTAATAAATATAATTTTGGTCTTTGGCTCACAATGTTAAATCCAATGGCTTGTTACGAATCTTGATATAAATGCATAAATTATTTTAAATTATCATCTAATTAACGTTGAAAAAAGTCTTGAGTTATATTTTGATCGTTAATGATGTAATTTGAATAGATAACTTCATCGGCTGTACAATGATTGGCATCCGGCTGTGTGCACTCTTGGTGGCATTTTTGTGGTTAGCGGGACCGAGTGAGGCCCGGCGTAAACTCAAGCGAGACGACGTAGAAAGCTTGAAGTCTGTGGAAACTCTTGGTTTTGACGAAGATTTTGAGGAGGTATGTAAATGTAAAATGTCCTATGCTTTTTTCATTTACTATATGAATTATGTGTATGAGAGGCTATAAAAAGAACTATTTTTTTCTGAACTCAGTCTGTTAACTAAAGCTATTTTCTTTTTTTTTTTGGGTACGTGTTGTGACATTATATATTTTTAATATTATCTGTCACGGTACTTGTATATTCTAAGTATATCTTATCGTATTGGCCTGAGAATGAAACGCTAGACGGATATCGTAGATCAAGTTAACGAGGTGTTTGATCCTTGTCATTACATTTAGTTTTGAATCCTTTTTAAATGGTAGATTAACATAAATACTCTAGATATAAGCGCCGCTAAAATAAATCCTTAATAACTTTTTCTAAGTATAATTTTCGGAGTCTGCAAATGAAACTAATTTTATCTATGCTTTTATGTGTGTTGAAATAGTATATTTATTATTCATAGACTTATATCAAATAAGTACGTAATATTAAAATTAATATAATAACTAAGGTGGTCCAGTGGCAAACGTATATTTGTAGATCAGAGAGAAATAACTTCCAGGCGAGGGCTCATCGGTTAATAAAAATATCGTGAAAAAAAGATGTGTTATTAAATTTTGCTATACATAAGTATTATTCCACCAATACCGAACATATGAGCAGAACTTACTGCAGAATAAGTTAAATCTTTTCTTCAAGAATTTACCCAGCTAAGGAACAATACGATATTGGGGGGTTTTAATATAATTTGTAATCGTAAATTGAAGTGACAACAAGCATCTTATCGTTTACAGTTAGAGCCATGTCAATGTGGCGTGTTCATGTCACAGCAAGTGGGCATCAAGGAGGGCCGTCGCAGTCGGCCGCGAGGTCCGCCACAGGGCGAGCCAGTGGTCACGTACGACACTGAGAGTCCAAGTTTGCCATGCGGCACTGGGGGATTTAAGCATTGCATCAGCAAATGTCTGGATGTGGTATGTTTTATGTTTCTTAGCGTACACCTTGCTTCTTATTGTCATCATTTTTAATTTTGCCGTTTCATAAATTCAAATGATTTGTAAAAAATACACTGGTAAAGAAGGCATATTATTCAACACAAAATTACACAGACGATAAAAAAGCGTGGAATTAAAACTTGTTGACTTCCAGGCAGGATATGTAATATAATACAATTATATATGCATGTAGCATATATAATTGTATTTTTAAATGTTGAAACAGAGTAATTACTGAGTTTCTTGCCGGTTCTTCTCGATAGAATCTACTTTCCGAACCGGTGGTAGCATCACTTAATACAATTGTTAAATGACGATTCAAAAGTGCTTATAAGATCTTACTTGAATAAAGTATATTTTGATTTGATTTGACATATTTGGAAAATATTATCGATAAAATAATCATAGAGTTTTTACTATGACACTAAAGGAAATTAGTTTTTAGCTTTTCTTGTTAACAGTGCTCAGATTTCTAGCTCATTTATTCTTTCACAATCAATTCTAAAGTGTTGATACAACGTTTGATTCTTAGAAAGTGTTATGCGGATAGACAATAAAATGTAGTCTATTATGTTGGCAATCACTTCCCTCGTAGATTTTTCATTTTAATTAGTCACTGATTTACATTACCGAGATGAATTAATAATTGCTGTACTTTCTTCGATGTGAAGAGAACGTCAGTTGTTTCAGTATCATTATTTCACTGATCATAGTTTAGTAATTTAAAAGTACAATTTGTTTAAAGATATCTCCTAATAAAACAGTTATTTAATTTGGCAGGTTTATATTAAAATACTTGGATATTGGTTTTCAATTTACACATAAGTACATATATACATATCCTATAAACATGTTTTTTAAAAATATACGCATTACGTTTTTAGTCCAAATACATCTTCAAAAGCTCTGTTCAGAGAAATTAAACGTAATTTTATCATCTTTCTATATTTTTAATATAATTGATGTAAAACATTCATAGCAATAAAATGGTTTACCTATATTTAAATTCATAATTTCATTGTTTTTATTATTACAAACAATTTAATCTGTGCATTATAAAGTACTAACTTAATTCTTCCGCAATATTCAGATATTAAAGTACTTGCCGCGAGCCGGGCCAGTAATCTGTGGCGCAGTAGAGCGAGACGTACGCCGAGAGAAGGCGTTCCTTTTTATCAGGAACTGCGGTGGCCAGTGGACCCCCACTAACTTTTCCGCGGGTAAAGAATTCTGCTGCACGGATGGACAGCATCACAAGTGCTAGGTTTAAATGTTATATTATATAAAGTAAAGCGTAGCTTGTTAGTACATACGTATTATTAACAGAAATTAGACTAAAGATTGCATAGTTTTAAGCTATCATAGATTATATATGCAGATGTACATTAGTAATTTATTTTATTAAGTTCTTTCGTTCTTATTTTTTTTTTATTTAACAATACAAGTTGAAGGATCAATTTAGAATTATCATTAATTGTTACATGATCATGATATAATCTGTGCAAAACATCACATGAGATATTATTTATTGTTATTATTATTTTTATTTAGTTACGTAAGTCTTTATATTAAATATTTAATCTATTTATAAATACAGATTATTGATAATAGTTATAATATAATTTAGTAATTAATAAGTAATAAATTAGTAGTTAATGTTAATTTATGCTAAAATTTTTTTGTAATATATTATTTTTTAAAGAACTTCAAAGATTTTTATTTCATTGACATAATCTGCCGTTTCAGCTATGCATGGAATAGTTTTTTTTAATCAAAACTCATTTCTAGCAAGGAACAAAACCTAGACGCTTAGGGCTGTAACGTCATAAATAGAGAAATAAGTCAATCATTTTGACCCAGTTTCGTAGTCTGCGGGAGCAGCTGAGTCTTTAAGTGGTGTATTTTAGTTTGGGACAACGTGGCTATGCGGGTGTCATCCCTGTAGAGAAAACAGAAACGGTGATCATTTCAAATGTTATTTATTTTAAAGGTATCTTGTATTGTTGCATTAATTAATATTATATATCATTAAATCGCGTTAATCTAATTCTTAGATAACAATTGTCTTCTTTAAATTGTTCGTATTAATTGTCTGGGAAAAAATGAATTACGATAAAACAATTGTTTATAAATGATAAAGGCTTAAAAATTCTATGAACTTGTTTTGTGTAAGGTTAAGGTACCACGATATTATATTATGTAATCAATCAATAATGTTGCACTCTCTATGATAGATCAATCGTTTTGTAATCGTTTGGTAGCTTCACTTAATTGTAAAATGACGATTAAAAAGTGCTTGTAAAAGCCTACTTGAATAAACTTTATTTTGATTTTGATTTGTACCTGTTTAACGTAACAAACTACTTAATATAGTAGTAGTTAAGAAAATGGAATCATTTTAATTTCAAATTGAGTTAGAAATACAAAAAGAATTTTAAACAATGATCCTTTTTAAACAGACAGCAGGCTATTCTAGAAATAAACGCTATTGTTGTGGTCTCGTTGGACGTAGGTACTCAAATTGACACAACCTACAAACTCGTCATGACAACTCGTACGCAGTGTCAGGTTGCAGCAGGAGATGCATTATAACCAATTTAAAACATTTCAGTGAAACGTTCCGTGTTAATAAAAAACGAGTGTTTTAGATTTTATAGTGGTAACACTGGTTACTATTTCAATATTGTTACATTTAAATACGTCTCATATAAAAACGTGTTGTTTAAAATGTAGGCAAGAACACTGACAGAGGTATAAAATTTTTAACGAATTGTGTTTGTTATTCATAATAAAGTAATCAAATCTAAATTTTATTAATGTAAACCTTATTTTGGATTTGTTTAGCGTGCTCTATGCAGAATTTTACAATGGCGTGTGCTTATTACAAATTCATCGACTAACTCGACGCCCTGCGACATGTTCAGTTGACATTGCGCTACCATTATTAGTCACGATTTACATGAATACAAGGTGTATGACACTAAGTACAAATTCAAATCTTAGCATAGTATGTGACTCAACGCTATCATATCAGGCGTCCTATATATCTCACAAGGAGTGCCTTATCCGTCGACCCGGTTCGATTATGGTGTCAATGGAGTTTCCTTATCAAGGACTAGTACGTATAGTACTTACGGCGCAAGAGCGCGGCGCGCGGGACGCGGTGTGACCCGGATCGTGTAGGGTGAACAACCCCGACACGTGCCACTTTCTAAAAAGAAACGCGTCGCCTGCGCATCCTTGCGTGGACGGCTGGATCTCTAGTTCTACAATCTATCAAGTTTAGAATTAACACATCTCGAAAAGGCTCTTTAAACTCGAATAGTTTCAACTTTCAGCATTAATATGTTATGTAATTAAGGTTATGTGGATGTTTTCCGTGTGATTGTAAACAGGTGTACAGTAATATCATCTTACAAACATTTTTAAGAAGTTGACGAACTTATATCAAACTATAGTGGTATTATGTACTTGTGTCTGTTTAAACATTGTGTATGTATATTTGACATTTTTGATAAGTTACTGAATAAGTCCGTTTAGATTTTTTTTGCCAAAACTAACCCTAAGACGTCCTTCTAATTCCAACGAATTTTTAAAATATTTTTATGTAATGGATTACACTAGGAATTATTTATATTTTACTTAGAACCTATCCGAGACCATGTTTACATTACAGGAGGTACGCACCAGCATTAATCGTGTATTAATTAGTATTATCGTAAGCGTATTTAACTATCTAAACGAGATCTGATTTGCTGTTCACCCTCCGATACAAGTATGATCAAGCCAATTAATTCCGATCGCATAAAATGGTATCAAGGGCAGCTTTGGTATTAGTATTCGATGAATGCTAGGTTCGTTTTATACCTTTACTTTCTTTGCGCAGATTAGTAACCAATAAGTAGTGGCCTCCTTTAAAATCGCAATTGTCGCATAATTTTAATAATTCAAAATAATAGTCAGCGTTCATTCTCGACATTGTGTAATAAATTTATTTGAAACGTTCGAAGTTTTTGACCTTAACACGTGGAGTTGAGTCGATCTCGCTGATTTCTGTGACGATAGATTTAGTTATTATTATTATTTCAAACGGCTGTTGCTGTCGACGTCGTTTGCAACTGTCGCTTCGTTAGTTTGTTCATAAGTACCTTGGAGAATGCTTTCTTGCACGTTTAACTAGATCACACATATTAATTGAAAGTAAGATTTAATACCAAAGCAGTAAATGATACAAAATATCATGTTTAGTGTATCTCTTAAGACGTATCTATTATAAATTTGCATTGATTTTACTCTTATTCATTATGTTAAAAGAGTTTAATCTCTTTATTTACTATATATTTTTGTTGTGATCATATTGAATCTCCGTTTTAATAACTTTTAAATATTAAAGAGGTATTTATCGATATAGAAACGAATCCTGCGAACTCTAAAGTTCGGTTCCACGTGACAATGGTGTAAACGTTCCCCGAACCGCGGCGCATGACCCCGGCGCGGGCGCAGCGGCCAAGGCACGTAATGTCGCGTTATTGTAATGCGTTGCGCAACTATCCCCCTCCCACCTGAGACCACTGCCCTCGCTTGGGTACTTCATGATTCAAGGAAGGCACCACGATAGAAAAATAATATTAACAATTGTGTTTAAAAATACTTCATTTTTCAAACGATCATTTATAAAATAATACTTAAACTAAAAATTTTACAATTTCACTATCGTTATTTTTTTGTTTCCTAATTAAAGAGTTTTTTAAAATGATTATAAGTATTTACCTATATATGTAATTATTACCGGAAGATGAGTAAGGCTAATAAATAGCATTTGATATCGAGATGGCGCGATATCGATCGAGAGCTTGAACAATCTGTGATATTAATTATGGATTAACGAAAAAAATGGCGTTTATAAATTCGAAGAAGCTGTTATCAGAACTTCGAAAGAAAAATTAAAGTGTATATAAGTAGTTAAATGGAAAAATGTCGTATTATTAGTAAAGATATATTAATCAACAACCATTTGAAGTGCACAATGTAACAGAACTATTAAGAGCTTTTAATACGGAAAACAAGAGTTTGCTTATTTTTATTCCTTTGATTCTGAAACACATATTACAAGTACGTAAGTTCTTGAATGCATTAGCAGGACTTATAATTTGAATATAATGTGATACATAGCTGTACATAACACAACACTGTAACTTCAACGAATATTATATAAACGATTACAATAAAATTCTTTTGCTCTTTTGTTTAGGAGTTTATTGTAAAAGTTCATATAACAGCTCTATCGTCAGTTTTGCAATGACTGACAAAAAAAGATAGAAGTACTCTTTCAAATAAAGACAAAGATAATGAAAAGTATTGCAGTTGTTTAAGACGGAAATCATCAGTTTTATATGTGTATTCGATAGTTAAAATTATCAAATTAACTATTGATTTCATATTTAAGATAAACTAGATGACGTTCGCGGCTTCGCTCAGGTTTTAGAGTTTGAATTATCCTTGGATTCAGGCTTAAACATTCCAAATTTCATTAATTCTGGTTTGGTCATGAAAGCTCAACTCAGCTCAGATTAGATAACGGCCGAATATCTGTGTTAATTTAATAATTATGATTATTTAACAGATTTAAAAACATCTTATCTGCAATATTTTAGTTTCAAGAAAGGTACTATAGTTTTAATCGATTTCAATGATTATAGAGCCATGAAATCTATTACAATACTAAAGTAAGTAATGATTGCCGTAACGAGCCTACATAGATAATTCTGTACAGTTATTCTGTAACACAATAATAATTAATAGGAACGTTACGAGATATTTTTTCTCAAGAGTGTTTAACATATAAGCAGGTAATAGTAATGTTAACACGTACAGTGGATTGGCGATTTGTTGCATCCTCGATATGGTAATGCGTGCGACAGAACTACTTCAAAGCTATATCTACATAAAAATGTGGAATACCAACTGTTTACACAAAAACTGGCCTTAACTGTTTGTGATAAATCAAAGGTCCACGAATAGATGCCTCATAAAGGTGGCCACAAAAGCCGTGGTTTTAGAGCCCTTCAGAAAGTGTGTCGACTAGCCCCTCACCCCGCATCGCCCCCTTCTCATCACCCGCTCTCCATTGGAAACGTCGGTGTATGCATTTTATAGTTTTCCTACGAACTGAGCCGCAGTACTCCGTCGCTCATATGTGGAACTTATAAAGAAAGATGCATTAATTTTCCGAGTAATTTTCAAGTACGTTAAGTAGATTACTTTAGTTTCAGGATTTTATGACGTCATTTGAATAAGAGTGCGCTTTGAAGTCATTTAATTGCTAGATGAAAAAAGCCGCTGGAAATTTCTTATTAAATTATAGAGAATTTGAAATATAACCGTTTTTAATAGTTATAGGAATCTTATTAATAATTTTCTTCAAAAATTCACACCTATTACAGCTATTGTATTATTTAAGCTAAAGTAAACCAGGACCTTTAATCAATAACTTAAATACCGATTTCAAAAAAAAATATTTACTTGTTTGCACTTTCAAAGTAGAATGGACATTTTCTAGTTACACTGTAATTAATTTTGACTGATTAATTACCTATTTCAATGAATTTCATGTAAGTTACATGATTCACGTTATATTATTTTTAAATCACACAAGGTTAGGAAACAATTTTATTGTCGTTGTATCCAATATAACGTAAACTAAACTTTATGGCTCAAAAGCGCAATGTCTCATGTGAAATAATGATTTTCTCCATAAACAAAAGTGACGTGTACTCGCTAAATCTTATAATAAGCAACAACAAACTAAGGAGGGAGGAAATAGGATAACGGTGCGCTTGCGTCGCATCACAAGAACTTCTCAATACCTCAAACCGTTCACCGTCTCCAACAATGTGTCATTAAATCCGCGCCAGTTAATGTGAACTACCCATCCTCCCTCGCTGCTCAGCTTAACGTCCTCATAGGGGGATTGTTTATAAATGAGACATGTCAAGTTACAGTGGACATTAGCAAGATAGTCGATATAGTCGCCCCGCCCGTAGCACCGTTCACAAGTTTTTGCGATTGCGAATGGAAACTACGGAGACAGTGGGGTGAATTGAGGCCGGCACTACCTGCTGTTTCACACAGTGGCGTAGCTAGGGGGGCAAGGGCCCTGGTGCATAATGAGAGAAAAGGGCCCTCCTCCCCTCTTTCCGCGTAGTTTGAACTTATTGATATGAAAATGATTGATCGGGAATAAGAATAGGAAACAGTGGGTTGAATCATCCCTAGTAGGCTAAATCCATACGTCGTCTCTATCAAAATCTTCATGTGTTCAATGGAAGAAAAAGGGAGTAAATAAACAACGACGCACATAACAATATAGAATATTTATTAATTAAAAGAAAAAACGATTTTTAAGAGAATTCCCCGCCCGATTTACAATCTCTTGCGCGCTTTAATGTTTGCGAATTCGTCTATAATTTCACTCAATTCCAAGTTTGATGCCGCCTCATTTTCTATTGCAATCAACGATAAATGTCGGAGGCGATCTTGGCCAATGCTGTTTCTTAAATAATTTTTTATAATCTTCAGTTTACTGAAAGATCTTTCTGCTGCCGCGGAAGTAACAGGAATTGTGTGAAACAGTAGCATCGCTGTATACACTTCCGTAAGGTCACATTCGAGCACGCCAAATTTCGTTATAATTTCTTTGCAAAGCTGGCGAATAGACCACGTCTCCATCAATTGAGGGAGGATCAGATGATATACATTAAGAAATTGGAGCGAAAAAGTGGGTCCAATTATATCGCAATATTTCTTCTGAAACTGATCACATTTTTTGAGTAAAATCGTTTCATTCCAGCTGAGCAGATTTTTTGGAATCAGGAAGTCGAACGATTTACAAATTGCACTCATACCAACAAAACGCGCATCTAACTGATTGATTATTATGTCGAGTACACTGTTGAAAATAGTTACTCTAAAGACTTCTTCCTGGTTTTCGAATCGGTGATCAGAAGCCAATTCATCGAAATGCTTTTTAGTTTTTCTTCGTCGCTTTTCTGGGAAGGTAGGATCGATGTCGTATTTTCTCGCGGTTTCGGTGGCCTTGGACTTGAAGGACTCGAAGTCATTTCTGTACTTTTTCAATTTATCCGTTGTTTCGTCCAAAGCGTTACTCGCTTCGTCCAAAACGATATCACGTTTTTGCAAAACTTTGGAAACATAATTGATATTGTTCAATACGCTGTGCATGAATTCACAAAGAAATACAAACTCAAAATTCAGCATTTTTGATTTTATAATCTCTGCTTCACTGCGTTCGTCTTTACTGAAACTCTTCAGCGTTATTTCGGACAATGCTTTGATGATATCGAAAAAACGAAGTTTGACTGCAGTTATTGAATTAACCCTGCTGGACCATCTTGTTGGATTCAATTTTTTCAAAGTTATTTCTGATTCACCGGTGAATTTCGATAAAAGGTCCCAGCGCTTAATGCTGTTTCCAAAGAAGTTAAATAAGTCTTGAATTGTTGCAAAAAACTTCTGAATTTCGACGGAACCTCGAACGGCATCATTTACGACCAAATTCAAATTATGACTGGCGCAATGTACGTACTCTGCGTTTGGCTGAATATCTTTAACTTGTTTTTGCACACCATTATACGCACCACTCATTACACTGGCCCCATCGTAACCTTGCCCAACACACTTTTTAAAATCAAGACCCTTTTCGGAGAACAACGTAGTAACTTGATTTACCAAATCCGCGGCGCTGTGTTTAGTGACTGCGTGGAAACCTAGAAATACCTCTCTTACTTCAATGTCGATTGGTTGTCCATTTTCCGATCTTGATATCACTGCATATCTTACGACAATGCTCAGTTGATCCACTTTTGATATGTCCTGCGTGGTATCCATGATGATGGCAAAAAACGGTGACGCCCTAATTCGATCCAACAAATGATTCTCGAGTTTGGTGCCCAAACACTCGATCATTTTATTTTGAATCGTTGCACTCAGGTATCTTGTTGATCCTAAAAACATGGGGATATTAGAAAACATCAGATTATGAGAACATAAATTATAGACACAGTAAACGAGATAATTTCTTACCTTTGGGCATATCCAAAACTTGACGCAAGATGTGGTCGTATCTAGCGACGAGTTGGACAATTGTGAGAAAATTTCCGTGATTTCCTCCCTCACTCAGATCCTCTCGATGTCCTCTCAAAGCCGAAGAACTCTTCGCAAGAGTGATTATAATATCAAATAATCTGCGAAGAACTTGTCTCCAAAATGATGCTTCTTTGCGAATTTCATCTACAAGTTCTCTGTCAATGGTGGAACTTTTTTGCCACACTTCATATACAGCGCACGCCTCCGTGTGTGCTTTCGAGGAACCATGTTGCTTGATTCTGTCTGATAAATGCCTCCAGTCCCGAAATCCAGTGCACCATGCATTTATTTGCGAAGCGAACAACCAACACGGTTGGCAGTAGGCAGCATCCAGCATTTTGGAGTAACATATCCAAAAACGATCAACTGGACCGTATTGTGACGTAGAAACGTAATACGTTTCTGAAAAGCTCCTATTGTCTTGGTGGGGGTCCTTCGGAAAAGGTCCCGGAGGTTTCAAAGGTCCCTTGTCAAGAATCAGACGTTTTTCGGTATCACTCAGTTTCTTGTTGATGTAATTTCCCAAGTCATTTGAAATTTCGAGAACTTTTGAAGATGTAGAAATTGATGATTCCTCTACTGTAGGTTGCACGGAAGCGTCGAGGTAGTCATTTTCAGCAGGGGCATTGATGGTAGTATTTTGAACGATGACTTCGGCACTTTTGAACGATGTTTCGGCTGTTGAAGGAACTGTAGCAGAAAGCGGTTTCGTAAAAAAGCTATCTAGCTTGGGCAATTTTTTTTTACTTTCTTCTCTTTCTTGTCGTTGTTTCCGCTTTGCGGCACCGCTACGTTCCTTTTTTCGTTCCATAATTTTTAATTGGTAACTATCGAAATTTTAGAAATCCGGAGTACTCACTGAGATTTTCCTATATTGCTTGTTAATGTTTAGTATAGATTACGAGCAAGCTCAACAGAAAAGAACCATAAAACAGCTGGTTTGGTAATAATGTGGTAAAATCAATATTAATTCATAAGAAGATATTATCGTTTCTATAGCAGCTCGTTTGTCAATTTGGACTTGAGTTTAGGAAAACGTTGGTTGTTTTTTATTGCCGATCAGGTTGAGACCTATCATACATTATACGGTTAGCGTTGTGCTGCAACCTGTATCGTGTCAATTGTCATCGGAAATTTTTTTTGCAAAAATGAGTTTTACCAGAATTTGGTGCCGGATGGATGGATCATTTTTACCACTTCAGTTTGAACGCAGTAAGTAGGTACCTGAATCCTCATTGCAGTGAATATGCTCAAAATAATATTTAAAAATATATTTTATAAAATAAATACAATAATAGTAATAAATACAATAGTAGTAATAATTTAATAAATACAATTTATCATTTATTGGATTATTACTTATTGTTAAAGTGCCATTGGTGTGGTTTAATGACATAAAATGAAAACAAAGGCAGCTAAAACCTTTAGAGCTTAATTTTATTTTTGTAGGAAGTATCTTAAGACAAATGAGCCACCTTATGATTAGGAGTCACCATTGTCTATATACTGTATTATTATCGCCATTAAGCTCATAAATCTTGCTTCACTATTATTTACTATAAGTTAATATTATAACCTACTATATAATGCCTACTACTACTACAACTAACAGACTAAAACAATGAGATTTAGGCATATATACATTATATACAATTTTATTACTTTTAATCATTTTAGATACTCTCAAGTCTTGACGCTAAAGTAACAAATAATAATCGTAGGTATCTAACATCGCAAGTGCGGCGCTGACCTTGGAGGCGAATATGTGTTTTTCATACTTAAGTCCCGCGCCAATTTTGCAAAAATATTCTTCAATTAACAGAATATTATGACGACTTGCGTACAATGGCGTGGATTATTGATATTTTATCCAATCCCCTAGCAAAGTTTATTATGAATTAAAGATTTTTTGTTATTTTTATTTTTTGCATTATATTTAATTAGTTTTGTTGTATGTAGGTATATATTTTTGGGTAAGTTTCTACTCAAATACTGACTTACAAAAAAACATTCAAAAACTATTGAGTACAATGCTATTACAAAATATTTTTATCAAGCATCTATAACTGAAATAACGATAACAAACAAACAGCACATGCTTATAGAGGACGCTTGGCGCATGTGTTGAAAATGTTAAACAAGGAGTTTAATCATTGGTGGTGTTGATTTAAATTGAAAAAAAAATAAAAAATTGAAATTGAAAAAAAAAAATTCTTGTGAGCAGGCTCGAGACTCGAGGCTCTTTTTTTTAAATTTTTTGAATTTTTAAATTTTTTTTTTTTTCATTTTTTTCAAAGCTGAGGCTAGGGGGCCCCCTGAGCTCGAGGGCCCTGGTGCACGGCACCACCTGGCCCTATGATAGCTACGCCACTGGTTTCACAGAAATGAGAAATGATTGATTTTCGTTGTTAAGTCATTAAAATATGTGTGAGTATAAATTAATCTGGGATTTGACAATTAGAAAAATAGAATGACAAAGTTACAATTATTTAAGGAGTGATATCTACAGAGTATAAAAAATTGCAGACGTTCTCGATTTGTAATGCATATTATGCGGATCGTACTGTGATCTAGTTCGTGACGACCGCGAAGATAGTGAAAACGCTAAGTTTACTATATATGTTTATATATTTACTAGGCGAAATATATAAATTTATTCTGTCCTATAGGCATCGCTCGAGCCGAATTATATGAGTAAAGCGCAATCAATGCCATCCCCACTAACAAAACCATTTCCATAAATAATTGTCCGTTAAAAGTCTGCCAAATTTTATTTTATACAGAGCGCACTGCACTAACTTTATTTATTCTTAGTAAAACAAATATTAAAAAAGAAATTGTTAGTAATAAAAACACATATTAAGAGTCAGGGTATCTAAAATAGGACGCTGATAGTAAAATTTAGTCAGTAAACAAAGGAAGTTTAAGTTTAATATTTAATAACTTCCTCACTTGTTGTCCACAAACAAAGAGTGTTTCTGAGACCACAAGGACTTAAATTATTATAAACGCATATTTCAATAATATGAATATTACGGGTACGTTTTATATACTAGTAACATAGAGCCGTAGATTTTTTTTTTTAGAACTCACTGATATTACTAGTCTGATTAAATATATGTTTTTGGACATACAGTTCATTTGTTGATAATGGTTTTAGTTTATATAATATTTCGCTGATACTTATTGACTCTAAGCACTAACTGTAACGCTTAGAATATGTGTGAAGTGTGAAATCACACGGGGCAGCAAGTTTTGAAAATAAGCCTCGTACTATTCGTATCTAATTTGTACGGTGCCTTATTTTCATTTCAAAATAAGGCGCCGTACAAAATATATTTCAGAATTTATGAATAAATCTTATTTAAATAAATTTCTTTCAAAGTACACAAAATTAACAAAAGTATTAATGTTAATAATTCTAAAACTATTAATATATAGATGTTATACGTCTTTTCGTTATTATAATTATCTATTCAAAATAAATGTGTGTACTTCCTATTTAAAAGTAGTGGTATTTTCGATTTTTGAAAATTTAAATTTGACATTTGTGACTTATTGTTTTATTTTCTTTTAATTTTGAAATGAAAAAAATATATAAGAGCGAGAGCAATTTTATACGACTTAACGTAAAAACTTAATGATTCATATTTAAAATGGAAGCAAATTGAATTATATATAATATTCTATGATCGAAAAACGGCAGTAAAATTTCATAACTATGAAATGGGACGGCATAGTGTGGACAAACCAAATAAAAGCCAGACCAATTTTTTCGATATTGAACTTGACTCGACTGATAATAGGCGAAACACGTTTTCGACTTCCTCAGAGCACGAGGGTACTGTCCGTGAGGCGTAAACACGGAACGCACCTTGCGCAATCACAGCCGGGTTCAAGCGTTACACGAAAGAGACATAAAAAGAAATATTTTATTGCTGGACCAGGCAGCTCGGGCAGAAGATGCGTCGTGGGTTAGATCGTCGCCGCGAAACATCGGATGTACCTAACGGCCTAACGGTATTACTTGATGCTTTAAAACTATAACTTTATGTGATGAAAAATCAGTCTCACCAGTGACTAAACGCTCTGCATGCTTAATTCAAACTGATACTAACAATTTATCACGGATTCCTAATTAAAAATCAATGTGTAGCGGCTTCGTATCGATATTTTGTGGGTGGAAAATATTTTTGTTAATTTGTAAATTATACCTATAGATGAAAACTTTCCAACCTACCGTAAACTGCATAAAATTCTTTTTTGTAAATAAAGGAAAATTAATATATACAATTCAAGATATTTTAGCAGCATACCTACTAATTATGGTGTTAAAATATAAAATAGTCTATATGTATATTTATAAAATATAAACTCTGTATACATTCATTTATTTATATAACATTTTCTTGTATTAAGTCGTGTCTTGCTTGTGAGCGCAATGTAAAATATGACACTAATAAGTTGTATTGTAGGAAAACAAGAGACGAGTCAGGATCCGCGAAGGTCGAAACGCCCACCTTCGAGTAACTACTATGACGAGTGACGCTTGCTACTATGTGTCACTTGGATGAATTGATGGAATATTTACTTTTAACTAGTAGAACTAGTAGTTGTCGCCCGCGGATTCACTCGTGTTTTTGAGGGTTGGCTGTCATAATTTAGGTAAAAAATTGGTCTATGTCCTTTCTTGGAGATCAAGCTTGCTTCACAGCAATTTTCATCAAATTCGGTTTATTGGTCTTGTCCTGAAAGAGCGACACACAAACAGACTGACAGATTTACTTTCACATTTACAATATTAGTATAGGTTTCTGAGAATAGGAATTCACACAAGTTACAATAATATAATTATTTGAAATAAAAAATATAAATATAAATATGAGACAACATCACATACATTACTCTGATCCCAATGTAAGTAGCCAAAGCACTTGTGTTATGGGAAATCAGAAGTAACGACGGTACCACAAACACCCAGACCCGACAACATAGAAAATTAATGATAATCTACATCGACTCGGCTGGGAATCGAACCCGGGACCTCGGAGTGGGGTACCCATGAAAACCGGTGTACACGCCACTCGACCACGGAGGTCGTCAAAATATATAGGTATTTCATTTAGTTGGTGTAAAAAAGTAATTTACTTGGTAGGGCTGTCGTGTCCGTCTTGGTAGGCACCGAAGCGATACTCTTCCGCCAATAGTGATATTTAGTATTTTTGACCAGTGTAAGTACAGGTACATTGGATATAATATCTTAGTTTCCAAGGTTGGTAGGGCATTGGCGAAGTAATGAATGGTTATTTTTCTCACAGCGCTAATGTTTATGGGCTAATGGGCGGTAGTGAGTTTTTACCACTAGGTAAGCCATTTGCCCGTCCGCCTACCAAGTTAATAAAAAACTGCAGGGTTTCTTGCAAGTATTCTGGGTAGGTATAATCTGCTTTAAAATCCGGTGGTAGCTTTAAAATTAATCTTGTAAAATATATAATGTAATTTTGATTGAATGTCATAGTTGATTGGTATAAAACAAATTGCGATTAAATATATAAAAATACTATTTCGATTATTAAATTAAATTTTAAAGATTATTATTAAAATGATTATATGATTGACAAGATCAAAATATATATTAAAAAAAAATGTTTCATACGGGCCAACTGTTACTTTTTTTTTTCTTTGTATATCCAACTAGCGCATTCAGCCTAGTAAATCTAAACGGATATTCATTATCATTTACACGAAAGAATACACCAGTAAAAATAATTCAAATCGATCATTTAACGATAGAGAAAATATCCCTCAAATATATGATTTAAAACTTGTCTTATAAAGTGATATTGTTACTTCCAGTATCCGCTAGGTATATAAACATTGTTCATGATTGAAAATGAATATATTAGTATGTTATACAGCTATTACTGGAGTTATTAGTTCTGTTGATGATTTATTGCATTGTCCAGTAAATGACCGGCAATAATGAGATAATAACGTCATATAGTAATTTTTACGAGAATATAATATGGAACAATCATGTTCGTGCTGTAATTATGGAGCTCTTAAGTGGCCACCTATTTGAAAATTTTATGATTAAGGGTGAGTTACGCGAAACCTTTCCAACCGGTATACGCAGGACAAGCTTCAATGTCAGATTAACGTTGATTCATTCAACGCTGTGCCGCTGGATTCATAATAAAATATCATTATTAATCCTGTATTAAATTATGCCATTATTACGGGGCTATTATAAAATATCGAATAAAAACTAAAACAAAAACATGCATCTATATTATTTTAATTAAATTGGTAGTTTGGTTTTTATGGTGTGCGTTATGTTGGCAGAACTAACTAGTTTTTAATTATAATCGAGTTGTATTTTGTTTGGTGTGATATTTAAGTTACTTGCACTTTTAATTTTATAATAATAATAAAATACACTTGTATTATTGGATCATTTCAACACATAAATGTATTGGTGTTTTGTATTTATTTTATAAGTGTATTTGATATAAAAAATCGAATTTAAGATTGTTTGAGAAAAATCTATTAAAAAATAAACATTATTAGGCGCATCTAAAGAAAAAAAATGAGTTTCCAATTAAGGGCATAAGCATTTTATCGACGGTTAATCTCAAGCATTGGTCAACCCATGGAGATATACGGATCGCACCTGGCAACGAACTTATTTTATATTCCATATATTTAAAGTAATTGAATTTCTTACTACAGTAATGATGGCGTTATCCCGATGCAATTACAGATAATCAGTTCCGAAGATTTTTGTAGAAGCGTACCGGTTCCCATAAAATAAATAAATTATAAATTAGTTTCTTTATAGCTTAATACTACTAGCTTTATTTTATTTAATTGAATTCGAAACTTACTTATGTACACTACTATAAATAATTATTTCATTTATAAATTTCCAAATGACTTAAAACCTTTTTGTTATTGTAAAGGATTGTATAGTAAAATATTAACAGCCAGTGTTTTGATTGATTATATTATTTATGAACAATGATGTAATACACATGTATATTATTATTATACAACGATTCTCAGCGCACTTGATATGAATATAAATTCGATTTAAATAACCACTATGTGTGTGAGTCAAAAAGGTGGCACCCACTTCTAATTGGCTTTTGTTATTTCCTTCTTTTAATTGATTACTACATTCTTTATGTTACTAACGAAACATAATTAATTAATTAACATTATTTCTATTAGCTGTAGTTCTGTTACTTATTCAGACATTTGCTCATGGGGAGTGTGCGATTGAAAATGATAAATTTACATTAATCGTGGCAGCCGGTGATCTAGAATATGTATGTCACACAATGTGGCCGGCTCATAGCGTTTAATTGCCGGGTATTAACGAGATGCTGTCCTCAATAACGTGGTCGACGCCTCGCGCCACCCCTAAGGATGCTCATTTCCTTGTAGCTGATTACAGCTCACAGACTAAAAAAGTACAATCATAGTGCTGCTCTCCGGCGCGGAACGCACTGTCCTCATTTGAATACAAACGCAATGCGCGTGCGCACACACCCTTAACTGAATACAGCAGCCATCTAAACAAGCGAGACTAAACTCTAAATAGTGAGTTTTAGAGCTTAAATTATGTTACCGTTTTCAAATACGTGCCCTCTTTTCAAAGTCAAAAGAAGAGGGATTCTCGCACGCTAGAACGGGAGGGAGCTATGCCTGAAGAGGACAGAGGACATTAAGGGCATTCACCCCGTACCCCGTGGGTTGTGACTAGCGGAGCTACAAATGATGTACAAGCACATAGATGCCTTTCTCTATTTAGGTGCGCACGAGTTTCGAAATAGTGGCCGTGGAACTTTTTGTTGGGAGGTGGATCCTGTTTGGGTTGCGTCAGCGCATGGCGATAAGTTCGGCTATTGCCGTGTCGAGAATGTGCAGGTGTGTGCCCGAGGTGGCAACCTTTCCAATGACCACCTCTGCGACTGTATGGATAGCCAACACTTGAGATTCGGTAGATGCTCATCGTTAAATGACATTTGACTGATTACAAAATGAAATCTGCGGACTTTAGGTTACATAAATTTTTGAGGCTCATTGCGTTTAACTAACGTATAATCACAATTTGTTTTGTATAACTTCTAAAATTTTCTTAAATATAAACTTATACCATTGGGTTAACGAAGATTTAGATAAAATAATTTTGGTCAATTCCTAAATAGAATCGAATAAGAAAAAAAAATGCAAATAAATGATGCGAACATAAGGTTTAATAAATAAAAAGATCAAATTATAGTTAAATTTTATAATTTTTTTAATATGATATATCAGGTTAATTAAAACATTGTTATAGGTAATTATTTGATTTATATTAAAATGGACGAGTGTTTTGTAATGACTGTTTGCATGAACGCTAGATTTTTAGGAAACGTGCTTATGTTTGAAAAATGATTGATACGGTCAGGGCTTATCCTTTTGGCCTTAGACATTTGATAAAAATGATGATTGATACGACCTTTTGTAAAAAAATTTAAAATGACAAAGAGATGACAATTTTTTTTTATTCATAAGGTTTGAGTAATAAAATCATATCAACAAGGTCATTTTTACAAATAATTTTATCTCAATAAAACTGAACGTTATATTAAAATTATATTTATTAAATTTAAATAATTATATTGGTTAAATTATATTTACTTATATACAAAATGATCATACCTATACCTACATACTAATTATGTCTTTGTGTGTGTATTCAACGATTCAATTATATTCTATGTCTATGGTAACATGTATTCAGCCGACGTCGTTGCAGCCTGTGTGTAAATGACATTGATTGCTTGTAATGTAACAAATGCTTAATAATAACAATGCCATTGGTTATGTCATCGGCATGAAACACAGACGCATATGAAGTAGGGTTGTTGAGGATGTGATTATGAGGAAGAGGAGGAGGAAGAGGATTTGTCGAACGCAAATTTAGAGGATGAGGATGAGGATATTTTTCGTGAAAGAGGATGCGGATGAGGAAGCGGATGAGGAAGCGGTAGAGAAAGCGGATTAGGAAGATAGGAAATTATAAATACTAGCGGACCAAACCGAAAAGCCGTTATTCTGACTGTACATAACATACATACACTAAAAAAATTGAACTATTCTCAAAACACACAATAAAGAATCATCAAAATCGGTCCAGCAGTTATTAATGAGTTCCATAACATACACAACACAAGCACACAAAAAAGATGAGTGAATAGTACAATTTATTTTAGGAATTCAAATGATATATATAGTATATAATAAGAATGCAGTCTTTATATCTTTATTAATTACATAAGTCAAATATTTTATTAATTAAAATAAAGGAATTGAATACTAATAAATAATGAAAATTAATTATAGCGAGGTTATTTTTTATAAAAAATAATTTGGACGTTGTTTCCCCTGGCAATCAGCTTCTTAGCTCATCTATTGTAGTAGTCAGTATTGCTAAAACGTCGTTCCCTGGGCATACTTGATAGGGGAGAATCTTCTCCGTATAGTATAAGTATTGCCGTACAGCTCCTTAAAGCTCCCAAATATTTCGGATCAATTTTTCACCATAAAAGACTGTGTTCATGCATATTAATTAGTTTTTCTTTAATGTGGTTATTTAATAGTAGCTTTAGTACCGCAGACCTATCTTCTATTGGTAAACGGGAAAGCGGTGGATGTAGGGCAGGATGTGTCTACTACAGCTCCAGATTCCTCATAAATTGCTCTTAAATTTTGAGGAAGCGATAGCGGAAGAGGATTTTTAATTTTTATCTATGAGGATGCGGTATCGGTTGAGGAACCCAAAATTTTGAGGAACTTTCGCATTATGAGGAAGAGGAAGAGGAATCCTCAGCAACCCTAATATGAAGTATTCGACTTAAAAAAAATTAAGCAACTCAAGGAAAAACATTGCAGATAAAGTTCAAAAGTTTTTACAATACAAATGATATCATTTTTACTTATTATTATTTAAAAATAATCTAAAGGTAATTATGTATTTTAAAACTCGGTGTAACAGTTTAACAAAATATTTTTTTTTAAATATTTAAGTAGATACTTCATTAAATCGTAAACGTTATAATATTTAAAAAAAAAAAACAGTTTTGCCATAATGAATTTAATGTATTTTTAAATTATCTGTAAAGTTTGTTTTTTGGATACCATTTGACTTAAAAAATACAATACAAATAATAATAGATTTTAATTAATAATAAGAATTGATGGGACATTTCATTTATTAAAATGTAGCTTAGAATATAAGCCGCGACAAGCTACCGGATTATTTAAGTACATGTCATAAATTAGAATGTTAATAAAGCTATGAGCATTTTCATAAGGTGTTCATAGCGTGTTATTTTCCATAATTGGAGTCGTTACGGTATACAAAATGAGTATGGAACTCATTTTGATAAAATTCAATTACACATACAGTTTTAAAAAAACTTTTTAGACGATTCCAATTTCGAATTGAATCAAAAAGTTATTAGTTTTTTTAATAATTAATAATAATAAAAAAATGAATAAAGTAATTTGCTTTGAAGAGTACGACTTAATTTAGGCCACATAGTAGGTATAAATTGTATCATCAATAGGTATAATTAAATCAGTATAAGTAAATTAGAGGCCAGACGTTCAATTTTAATTGATAAATATAAATACCGTTGCTTAATTGTAACAATAAAAAGGTATAGTAACAGTGTATGTGATCTACTGATGGGATAAGGCCTCTTCTTTTAGGAGAAGGATTGGAGCTTATTCTTAGGACGAATTCTTATAAGGATACATTGTGACATAATTTCATTGAAATTAGTCTCATACAGGATCATTCGATTCTCAAGAGATTTCCTTCACTGCTGAGAACTAAATTTATTATCTACCATAATAAAACTCATGGAGATTTCAGTAAATTCAGTGGTCTGGAATCAGCAAACATCGGTTACGTTAAATGGCTAATCAGCCGAAATGAGTTACTTACTAAATACAGAAACGTACTTTGTATTTATAATACAGTCTAATTAATTTTATAATCTATGGAAAATAAAACTTTGATATTGGTTGTATTTGATATTGATATTGGTTTAAAAAAAGATCCATTTGGAATGGTGAGCCTGTGTGCTAGTGGCACATGTGTAAACTACATCCCTCGGTTGGCGCATTGACGGAATTATGACCTATTTGCTTTCCTACTTGCATAGATAATTTTAAAAATATTGCTAACTCCGACGTAGTATTGTTCTTGCATATTAGAACACATTTGATATTGTTTATTTAGGGTAATAAAAGCATTCGTCTCTTGAAACATACTAAGGTTAAATTTACTGATTATGGAAACGCCAGGACAGTTTCAATTAGGTCACATAATACGGGCACATGAAGGAGTTAATTGGCTTTTCGTGTTGATAGTTTTCCATCGATCGGAACAGATATCTCTATTATTTATCCTTGACCCCTAATACTTTGGAATAAAGCATATATTAGACCGCTAATTTGTTGGCGAGGGTTGTGGGGTGGGTGGTGTCTCCCCGTCGATACATTGTCGATAACGCCCGCATAGTGCGATCAATTTGAGAGGGTTGCAACGCCCCGAAATAGATTAGCTATCGCACAATATGCTAATGAATAGCGTTTTCGCTTTTATCATTTACGAAAAAACACATTGGATTTCGAAAAAGTCGTACTATAGAATATTTATTCTTAATTAACTTTACCCAAATGCTAAATATATATAAATTTGAATATTTATCAATAGATGGAGAAGATTTTTTAATATCATAACTAATATCCATTTCCTTAAAAACCCATTTGAAAATTCACTTCTATCATTATTTTTGATTACAAAAAAAAAAACATTTATTTCAAAACAAACAAAATTGAATTGTTATATTTCCATTAGCTAAGTTAATTTAAGCCAAACTAAGTTGGCATGGTTTATAGCTACGTAAAATATTTCAGTTATTGATCCAGGTTATATTTAGTGCATTTGGTTCTGTCCCAGACTTGAATTACAGCTAAAAGTAGGTTCATTTTATACCTGTGAAATCGAAGCACAGACATTTCGAAGATTGCTTTTTATTAATTCATTTTTCATTAGAATAAAATAATGTTTCAATTAAGTAATCAATTAATTAAACAAGAGAAATATAGTAGTACTAGTTTTCATTGCAACGTTTTTTATTTTCTATCTTGATTAATTTAAAAAAAATCAAAAATTATTAAAGAAATATAAATAATTTCCGATGGGTCCGAACAATAATGTAGAACATTTTCATTAAAAATTGACATAAGTGTCATTTAAAAGGCCTAGCTGAATAAACTTAGTTAATATTTTTCAATCTTAATTTACAATGTAGATTAATTATAAAGTATTGATTTAAAACCAATATTGATTTTGATTCTTATTGGATTAATCCTATTTTTATTCTTTCAAAAACGATATTTAAAAATATAGCTATGAATGAAGCTACATGTCAAATTAGGCCAATGCTGATATACCTAACCTAACCATATGAAAAAAAACTTCCAATTTTTTAACCCTACCTAAATTGCTAGTACGATCGTTATATTTCATTATATTACATTATGTCTGGGCGATATTACATTTAAAAAATTGATTTCCATAATCTATTCAAATAATACGCGCAGTGGCGGATTTGCAGTCCTAGCCGCTCTAGGCCCCCGGCCATGTGCCGCCCCTTTCTTAGCCCCAACATTATAGACTATAATATACATCAGTAATGAATTTCTTCTTCCACTTTTAATGAAAAGAAAAATCTTTACTTCCACTTGTAATTGATTCAGAAAATTGGTTAACTAAAAGCTACCTTGTAAAGCTACCGTCTTATTCATAAAAAAGTTTAAGCCCTCAATAACTAAAATGTGCTTTCCAATTGAAAACGTCTTTGTGGTAAAAGAAACAAAACATATTTTAACTAGATCAGTGTAATAATATTTTTATGAATAAGGCAGTTAGTTTATAATATTTTTCGAGGTTTTAGGGATGATTGGACATTTAAATAAAACATTTAAAACAGTTTTATGCTTTGTTTTTAATAACATACATGTTTTACAATGTGTTACAAAACTCGTCTGCACTTAAGCGCAGCAAAATCATTAATTAAATCTTCGCAATCCAATTTGCTTAAAAAATCAGCTTCTATGTTAAGCAAAGCAAGATCGTTTAACCTTTGCTCCGTCATTGTTGTGCGTAAATAGTTTTTAACTCTGCGCAAACAAGAAAACGATCTTTCTCCTGTACAGTTACTGGCGGGTGTACACACACACATACGAAGAGCAATATCCACGTTTGGGTAAATGGTTTGAAGACCTTCGGTTCGTAACCATTTCAACAGACTGACTGCACTCTTTCGCTCCTCATTTTTTATGCTGCAGTGAGAACGAAAATGAAGACATTCTTCTGTAAAATTGTCTTCTAAGTCAGTAGAATAAATCATTTGCAATGCCTTGGCCTTATCTTCGACTTCTGAGATGCTTAAATTCGTCAGGTTGGTAATAAAGTAAAATTTATTGTTGAGTAATTTATAAGCATCCCGGCGTCTTTTCAGTTCTTCTGATAATGTATCAATGACTACCAAAAACGTATTTATTCTAAAATTTTCACGGCCATTTTTTTGTTTCATGTTTTCACCTGTATTTGTCTCGTCAGGAAGCAGCTTACGCTTTCGATTGCGTCGAAAATCTTTTTCATATTCCTGTACGAAGGACAGTTTTATGGCTTTATTTTCGAATTCATCGAAATTCTCTCTTGTTTCGCCAACAAAATGTATTAAAGTGTCGTACAGTTCTATGACAATGGTAATGTCAATTTCCACACTCTGAAGTTTTTTACTTGTGGCGTTGATGCGATCTAGTAAACATCCCCAAAAAACAGCCATGAGGGCCGTTTCAAAACGTTCCAGTTTCAAACGAATACCTCTAGCTTCGCATATAACGGTCCTCTTCTGTTTTGTGTCATTTTCGATGGTGACTAGCGCTTTATGGATTTCATTCCAGGATTCGCGCAAACTTTTACATGCGTCTGCACGAGCTGACCAACGAGTCGTTGATAGACTTTTGACGGTGAAATGTGTTTGAAGGAGTTCCCAACGCTGAGTTGACGCTGCAAAGAAATTGTATAACTCTTGGAGTAGAGAAAAGAAGGAACAAGCCTCTTGGCTGCTTTCAGCTGCACATTCACCTACTAAATTAAGCGAGTGTGCTGAACAGGGAACATAGTCGGCAAGGGGTGATATTTCCTTTATTTTAGTTTGTAGGCCGTTGTATATGCCTGACATGTTAGCTGCGTTGTCATATGATTGCCCGCGGCAGTTGGAAATGTCAATTCCCAATTCAATTAAAGTTGAGGTAACAGCATCTGTCATTTGTTGTGATTTGTGGCCTGTGTTTGGAATAAACTTGAGGAACCGTTCTACAGGTGATCCATTAGGCAGGACATATCTGATTACATAAGTGAGCTGGTCTACGTGAGATATATCCGGTGTCGAGTCAATGATCAGAGAAAAATATTTCGCTGTTAATATTTCCATTATAATTGTCTTCAAAACTTTGTTCCCCATAAGTCGAATAAATTCTTCGCACGTTGTTGAAGAAAGATAACTCGTAAATCCTGAGCCTGGATTTCCATAACGTGTAATGTGTTTTGCTAAGAACGGATCGAATTCAGCGATAAGCTCTAAGGACATCAAATAATTTCCATTGTGGATTGATCCAAATTTTTCATCGTGTCCTCTGAAAGGCAAACCACGTGATGCAAGTGCTTTTACGCATGCAACTACTCTTTTCAGAATGTTTTTCCAGTAATTTATTTCTTCATCTAATTGCATTGTTAATGCGTGGTCAATGCGACCTAACACGTTACTTCGTTCTTTCATTTGCAGAACAGATAATTTGTGATTAGGCGAATTCTCATGAGATGAAACTCGATGATATGAATTTTTCCAGTCATTGAAACCTTCTTTTTTGTCGAACTGACTCTCCCCGCCATTAAAAAGTAGACAAGGACCACAATAAACACATCCAGTACTTTTGGAATAAATTAGCCACTTTCGCGGAACTTTTTCGCCATTTAGAAGCTGACGTTCGAATAAATGTCTCGACAACTGTCGCACTTTATCTTTGTAAATGCGCTCACTATTAGGAAAATCATTTTGGATGTTTTGATTGGCTCCATTCTTACAAATGTGATCACGCGTGAACTCGTCGATTGTCCATTTAGCTGGATCGTCGCTGATTTCGTAGAGCTCCTTATCCGGAGGACTGGGCTGCACTCCTACTCCTGGTACTAGTGGGACATCTTCGGCTTGTTTTTTTGATATACTTGCCACATCGACCAAAGTATTTTCACTTGAAGACACTGCAGAATCATCAGTTGACGGAGCTCCGCTACTGCTATGAACGTCGAGTGTTGGTTCAATAGTAGGATCTTTAATATCTGTAGACGGTTTTCCAAAGAAATCGTCTAATTTCCGCGTTTTTTTAATCGTATCCTTTTGCTTATCATCTTTTTCTTTAGCCCGCTTGCGATACTCTGCCCCACTTAACCTTACCCTCTTCTTTCCGTCCATATTTAACCATGCAACACAAAGTTTTTACGTAAGCGTTTACTAATTAGTATAAAACTGAATCCGTCCGCTCACTGCTATTGCTATACGCACACTGTTGACATAACTCGCAGGCGCGAGCGGGCAAGCGAGTAAGCGTGGGTGGGGGGAGAGTAGCGCGACGCACCGCACTTGACTACACGCCGTACACGCGCGTAATAACAATCGATACCTATACTTCCTAGAACACTTATATTAAACTAAAGTACAAACTATTTTATATGTATCTACGATGTATGAAAATATTTATACTTTGATATGTAAAAATAGTAATTTAGGAAAATTTTAATCATACGGTACGTGATCCATATGCAAAAACATATTACGATACTTTGCATTTGAGTTATTTCTTGTTAATCTTATTATAATGAGTGATTTATTTTGCTACGATTTGCCGCCCTTAATACCTGGCCGCCCTAGGCCCGGGCCTATTGGGCCTTAGGGCAAATCCGCCACTGAATACGCGCGTTAGAGGTTTGAAGGGATTTATTTTTTTAAATACTTGACATAACAAATAGAAAAAGCTTTGTTGAATGCTAAGAGTACGATTCACATCAGAAAACACAAAACATGGGATATGTGTATTTAATATTTGCACAATTTTATTGCTTAAGATATTTTCGTATGCAATAATTTTTATAAAATAAGTAGTAGTGATTATTATTCAGAGTAAGTTTTGGTGTAACACGATATGAAATAACTTAACAAAAAAAATCTTGAGACTTGCTTACCCAGATTAGTTTATTACAGGTAATGTGGGCAATGTTAATGAATATTTTATCTGTGACTTTAGGACGTCACGTGTTTGTAATACCTAATATCACTTACGAAGCAAGGCTTTCAATAATAAGCAAATATACTTTAACAGTATTGATGTTAGGTAAAATAACATAACTAGAGAAAGCTAACCGTTGCCTTCGTAACTACAGTTACTTTACTTATTGTTGTAAAACTTTTATTACTGCCGTTTCCATTCTAATAAGAAGGTTTTATATATTAAAAGGTTTAAAGCCTATGATACTTCACTTAATAGTGTCATATTTAATAATTGAATAACTAATAAACGTAATGTTTTTTATGATAAGAAAATAAATATAGCAGGAGCAGTGTTACCGTTAAACAATCATGAGAAAACTAATTGAATATTCATTCTAAAGTAATATTAGTCATATTACGTATTTTTATTCTACGAATTAAATCCGAAACATGTGTTGAAATAAAACGTCCTGCCATTTGAAGGAAATATTCATTCGTTTTAAAATAAGACGCACAAAGATTGGAAACTTTTGTAATTCAAAATAAGAGGTGCAAGGAGGGACAAAGACGGTCCGGTCATCCCCCTTCGGACGACTTAAAAAGAACAAAACATACCCGTTCCCAGGCGTTCGCCCCCTTCCCTCCGAGGGACGTCTCGTGGGAGACTTCACGATTTTGATTTTTTGTGCTCTTGCAATTAGAAGCATTAACGCTACGCTACCTAGGAAATCATTTTAATCTTGAACGTTGAACGGCAACGGATTCATATATTTTATTCATCATGTGACATTCTTGTACTGTGATTTAATCATGTATACTGGTTTGTTATAAGCAAACTGGAACAGCGACGTGTTAGACATACATACATTTATAAATTAAAAAAAAAAAAGTATTCATAATATGGACCATATCAAACTCCATAAATTTATTTGTGAATTATATTTTACTTGGTGGTAGGTTTTTGTGCAAGTCCGTCTGAGTAACTAGCCACTCATCAGATATTCAATCGCCAAACACCAATACTTAGCATTGTTATATTGGCACAAGGGATACAGTATATTGGCATAGCATATCCCAAGGTTGGTGGCGCATTTGTGGGTAATGTAATGGTTGATATTTCTTAGAAGGCCAATGTCATGGTGATCAATTATAATCAGATGGCTCATTTGCCCGTCTATTACATAAATAAATATATCAAATATAACGCATAACGAGTAACACTTTAGCCTGCGGGTTCTTCTCGCTATGATCTACATTCCAAAGCGTTGGTTCCTTACTTAACGTATAACTAATCTTGTAAAATGACGAAGGAAATATACTTGTAAGGGCTCACTTCACTAAAGGTTCTTTTAATTTGTTCATCTTTGACCGCATTATGGAGAAACTCAACAGGTTTAAGCCAATCTTGCAATTTTATTTAATCGTTCTAAATGTACAGTCAGAGTAAGGAAACCTTCGTCAGTTTTTAAATTAATTCCTTTATCAAGTCTTAAACTTTTAGTACCTTTGGAATCTAAACATCAAATCATTGCGACGTAACATGTCATTCTCGATCCATAAAGCAGATTATCGCTCATACTGAGCACACGAATATATCTTAAGGTGACGAACCTTTTCTAACCCCGACTGTACATTTCATCTGGAATAACGTAAATAATAAAGTATAATTAGACTTAACAAACAATACATAGTTGAAAAATACGTTTATGTAACATTCAAATTTTATCGTTTAAGCAAAATATAATTTTATTCAGATCCAAAATTCGCATCATTCAACGCTGTATGTAAAAAACTTCTGCATTTATAACAATAGTAAGGTTGACCAGGAGATGGTAACAGATAATTTGTATTTCGTTCAAGTGTCATACTGTTACAAATTGTTTTGCATTATGAAATAAATCCTCATCTTTTCGGACCACACAAATCGGTATTACATGGCGATTTTCAAATCGAATCACAAAACTACTAAGCAAAAATTATAATTATTTAAAAATTATAAATATAATTAAAAGAATAATCAAAAATCACTAAACAAATAAGAAAAGTAAGGCATAACAAATAGTTTATTTTTTTACGACAACAATTAGGATTTTTGTGTAACAAATCGTTTGAAATACATAATTTATTTGACTTCGATTATTCGTTCTGCGATAATGCGATGATCATCGCTCTGACCATTACTTTCATTTCGATAACATCGTTAGACTTCTAAAGAGTTGCAATAATTTGAATAAATAACTTCTTATTCTCAGGGTCCAACAAATTAGACGTCCTTTATATTCAGTTCAGAGTGTGTGTTATAAAAACTCCGATCTACATTAATATAACAACAACAGCCTGTCAATTTCCCACTGCTGGGCTAAGGCCCTCTCTCCCTCTCCCTTTGGGGAGAAAGTTTGGAACATATTTCACCACGCTGTTCGAATGCGGGTTGTTGAAAGACACATTTTATAAAATTACACGCATGCAGGCTACCTCAGGATGTTTTCCTTCATGGCCAAGCACGAGATGAATTATAAACACAAATTAAACACATGAATATTCAGTGTTGCTGGCCCGGGTGTGAACACGCAATCATCGGTTAAGATGCACGCGTTCTAACCACTGGGCCATCTCGGCTCAGTCTTCACGAATGTGCGCAAAAAAAATCAAATCTAAGAAAGCGAATGAAATTAAGACAAACAGGGAATATTGTTTTTACTTGTACTTAACACACACATATATAATTGAGATAATATTGCACCAGAACGTTAGAACCGATCTTTCATCTAATTTTATAGAAAAAAACGTCTCGTCACATTAAATCCCACATAATATATTATTAGTCGTCTTTTGTTTGGTCATTTCAAACGAATTCTAATAGAGACCAATTTATAAAGCTTCAAACAATAATGATTAATAAGATTTTTTCAACTAGGTGTGCGCTATTCCATCGTCATACATTTTAATGAGGATACCGTGTTAATAGATCTATCAATAGTTACTTTTTTTTTATTTGACTATAATCAGACCCGATAACTGCAGTTCTGTTCAATAAAGTGAGGAGTTAGGATGTAGCGGCTTCAAATGGTGATTCCCAATCAAAGATGTGTGTTCAAATCCAGGCACCGATTTATGGCTTTACTATGAATCTCGAGTAGGAAACGAAAACATTGGCAGGTAACTCGCATATGTTGGATGAAATTGTGCCACACCTACAAACATACATTGAATCCACTTGCTCAAAACCTTCTTCTCAATGGGAGACTTTGACTCTGAGGACATTTACAAATAAGTCCTTTATTTTTTATCTCTATTCATAAATTACCAGTTCTATTTTCTATGAACTTGATGACATTATTAGTTTCATGCACTTCATACACACAAACCAATGGATGATGCATGTTTGTTTATACCACACTGCAAAACGAGTTGCTGTCAATAAAAACTTTGACTATTAATAAATTTAAATCTTAAGTTAAAAAGCTTTAGTTAAAGGCATTACAGGCATTACAAACTACAAGAAGGTATTGATGATAAAAACTTTACATTAGTATTTCAGGTAAATCAGTTTTTGGGCCACGCTGATCTGAACTGAACTTATTCATCGCTAATTCGGACCTAGGCTAAATATTAAATTATTTGTTGTTATTAGTTATATTCCAAAGAGAGAAATATATATATTAAATGATATTCTTGTTTATACTTTTGTCGAAAATGTGAACGCACAAGTTAACGAATTACATATGTATAACGAGGAGGTCGGCATCAACTCGTTATCACACATGATGATATTCGAAATATAAGTAGTCGTTCACGTTCGTTATATCTCTCTTTTCGATATTCTATCAAATATGACTTTTCGGCTGTCATGCGTTTGTTGCCAGCATGTACGATAAAAAAAAAACCTAATTAAACTTTTTGATGCTTCGGTATATATATCTCAGCTCGAGCCTTGTTTAGTAAGTACTTACTATTTATTTTGAATTGAATATAGTGATCTATATAAATTTTAAGTTTTAAGCACATTTGTCATTCTCTGCGAGCACTAGACCGGATCAGAAATATGAATGAGCTCACTCCCCATGTCGGTGGTGCTGTCACGTGACATGTCGTGACTCGCTTTGTGACGTCTGATTCCAGATGTATGGATACTAGAAGAGATTAAAAAAATAAATAATACCAACCAACCTCATGGATGAGAGAGCGCAAACAAATTAATTCATTTAAAATGAAAATTAGTAAAATCGGTAAACACATCCTTATTACTATCGATCGATCGATAAAACGTACAAAACCTTAAAGCAGAATCTTCACAATACACGTGTTTAAAGTAACTGGAAAAGGCAGAGACTAAGAATTTTTTTTTTGTACAAAAATAATTATTTTCTGTATTCATTAAATAAGTTGCCTCTTCCAGGTCTATATGTCGTAACCGTGAAAACCACTAGCACTTGTCGTTTGACACCGCGACCCGATAAGCGTCGAGGGCGCTTCAGTTACAGGTTATTACACTGGTTCCCGTGTGGGGGAGTCTCTTTATTACATTATCGATAACGAACCGTATAGGGAAATTATAAGCTATGAGAACGTACCTATAGGCGATATTTCCAAGCTGGTTGACAAATAAGGGATCTAAAGGTATTTTAATTTCAAACTATTTATAATATAATTTAACTTGATAAACTTACTTTAGTCGTGAATAAAGTTCATTTCCTTTAACAATAATCTAAGGTTTCGGAAATTTGCTTTTGAAATATTTATATTAATATTATAAATGTGAAAGTAGCTCTGTCTGTATGTCTGTATGTCGTTCTTTTACAATCAAACCGCTGCGCTGAAGAGAGCTTTAACTCCAGGAAAGGACATATACAACTTTTTTTGCCTCAAACAAGAGAACCAACACCCTGAAACACGAGCAAAGTCGAGGGCGAGTACTAGTTATAAATAAAAAACAAAGACGTCATATACTTCGTTCGAATTTTACTCAAGATCTTTACTTCATTAAGCCATTTACTTAATTGTTATTTTTCAATCTTAATAATTACTATATATGTATATTTGATACATATTTTCGTGTAATTACAGCGATAAGCGACTTTGTTTTATACTATGTACTGATGATCGATATTGATGTTCTTGATTAAAACCAAAAATAAACTTTATTTAATAAAATTTTAACAAAAAGAAAAACCGACTTCAAACAAAACACTATTTTAAAACAAATGAATATGCACGAAAAAGTAATAAAAATAATTGCGTATTCAACATATTTTTTAGAGTCTTCCTAAGTTAAATGAAATGAAAAATATTAGACTACTTAAAAGTCGATTAACGATTATATCATGTAGTTATAGTTATTGGTATATTTGGAGCCGGTGTCAGCCACGGTGCCCTTGCTCCAACAATCAAAAGAAAGAAGCGATACGAGCCCCTTGATTGATCCAGTATATTATTGTGTAAAAGGTAATTTGTAAAAAACATATTTGTTAAAGTATTCTCGTATTGTTTTTTGATAGATATACTGTAGGGTTTTATGAGCTGACACCGACTCCAAATATAACAATAATTATAACTACATGATATAATCGTTAATCGACTTTTAAGTAGTCTAATATTTTTCATTTCATTTAACTTAGGAAGACTCTAAAAAATATGTTGAATACGCAATTATTTTTATTACTTTTTCGTGCATATTCATTTGTTTTAAAATAGTGTTTTGTTTGAAGTCGGTTTTTCTTTTTGTTAAAATTTTATTTATTTTTTGATTTTAAGTGAAGCTGATGTTGACTAACTAATTTTTTTTTAATATGGATAGATTAAGCGTTCCGTTTATATGAGTCAGAAACTACTTCGAGGACAATTTCAAAGGAAACTTGCGAATAAAGCAAAAATAGACTTTCGAAAATGCGGATTTAATACGTCACGCGGCGTAAACTACAAGGATCCCTCGAAAGAGCTGTAATCGAACTCAGCAAATAAACTTTGAAAAAGACCAACTATATTTCGTACATCATATGACATCACATCACATACACAAAATTTGATTAAAGATAGTAAGAAATTCTGCCCTATATCGATCGCACCCTAACTGCGAGCCGTAAAGGAGTTCCATCACTACATAGTATAAAACAAAGTCGCTTTCTCTGTCCCTATATCTTTAAATCTACGCAACGGATTTTGATGCGGTTTTTTTTAAAAGATAGTGTGATTCAAGGGGAAGGTTTGTGTATATAATACATGAACAATATAGTAAAGAAACACTGATAATTTTAGAAGTTTGCGATGTGATGTCGTATATGAACAAATTCTGTAGTATATTTAGTATCAGTATTGCACCCGTGCGAAGCCGGGGTGGGTAGCTAGTTGATTATAATATTCGACTATGATAATTACATAAACATAACCACATTACGGAAGGTGACTCAAATATCCAAATAACCTATAAATAAAAGATTCGACCGAGTATCGCTAACGTGCTCCTCAGAATTGTTCCGTTCCCTTCCGTTCCGTTACTTTGTCATGGATCCTGTGCTCAGAACCTTACCAAACTTTCACCAAATTACCCTTGAAGTATATGTTTTATAATAAAAAAAGAATTATCAAAATTGGTTAACGTGATTTTCAGTTATTCACCTATTTGTCGCGCATATACATAATGCAAATTTAAGACTTATGTCGTTTTTACATGGATACCATCATCGGAAAAAAAAATAAAAAAAATGGGACCCCACGGGAAGCACTACCTTTCAAACAAAAAAAAATTATCAAAATCGGTCCACCCAGTGAAAAGTTATGAGGTAACAAACATAAAAAAAAAAAAAAAAAAAAAAAAAATACAGACGAATTGATAACCTCCTCCTTTTGGAAGTCGGTTGAAAATGCTATTATTTTTTAAATCAAGTTAGTATTTATTAGATTACGTTTGATAATAGAATTGACAGCTAGTAAAGGTATGGAACAAAAGTCAGGATTTTTCTTCAATCGTACTTACATATCATATTTATAAATATTTACAAAGAATCACTGACGATTTACGCAAGACGGCTGGCAGGAGCTGGATGCGAGTAGCCCAAGAACGATCACAGTAGCGTGCAATTGGAGAGGCTTACGTCCAGCAGTGCACGAAAATGGGCTGATTGATTGAATATTACATAATTTAATTAATGTATCCTGTCACTTCTCAGTCATACCTAGACATAAATAAGATGTAACTTTTTTTTGGCAAAGTTATTACCTAGTATGAGAAGGATGTTACTTTAGTTAAGTATATACTAGCAATAGGAATATCTTGTTTGTTTTTGTAGTGACTCTCGAATTTGATTTACTTTCACATAATTTACTCCTATTGTAAACACAAATTGCATTTCCTTTTAACTGATCGCTTGAAACATATTCGCAATTTTGAACCTTATATATTTATACATAATATCAATTTTCATTAAACAAATGTGCACTATTTTATTTTTCTTACGACAGTCTTTGAATTAATATAAAGCTATTAAATGTTAAAAAGAAATAAAACAGACTATTAGGATTATCGCATTTTGTAAGCGAACTAGTTTTATTATAAGTTTATTTATAAGTTTTATTTAATTTCACTTGTTTAATGATATATTGAAATTATTCAGTATTGCTAGACAGATTTGGTGACGTCATTCTAGTCTATGGCATTCGGCTCAGTTTTATGACTCTACATTTGAATGCCGTAGACACTAAATTTTTTTAAATCGATTCAAATATGTAAGGCATAACAGATAATATTTCCTTTGAAAATAATACTAATACTGCATTTTTATTTGCCCCCACGTCTTATGATTCACCTAATTTATGTTATAGATCTCTGTTTCCATGGAAATCACTTTAAATTTTATTCGTTGAATATAAAAATTAAATAAATTAGAAGAGAACAGGTTCTTCCCGTGTTTTAAACGAAAAATTAGCATTCTTATTCGTTCCGAGCGAACGCTGCTTCGGATGTGATAGACATAAAATCACCCTCCTGGATCGGACGATATAGAAAATATCACACAATTATAGTCAAATGAATAAATTGTTTTCAATGATAGCAACAAACCACCCCTATTATTCGCACCCTCGCATTTTAAATATTCGAATAAAAAGTTCTCGTACAAGTATACCGTGGGCGTCTAATTTCAACGGTATAAAGCTCTGAATGGTACACGAGTTTGTTTTTTTATATTTTTGTCTGCGTAATTGGTTCTGTAATGTAGTAAATTCTCTTCAATTTGACACGATCGATTCGGTGCGTCGGTATGCGGGCGGGGTGCTCATTTATTTTTAATCTTTGTGCTATGCTACCCGTTTATTTTGTGAAGGGGTGTATTTTTTTAGTTTGAGGCCGTTTGTTGCTCAAACAGTGTGAGTGAGCTTTTATTACTTTGTCGATTCACCGTAAGGATTTTTATAATAAAGTATTTATGAAAATAAAATACTTTTAACGTACCGTAATATTAAGCTCGAACGCATATCTAAGAAACCTTTGTATTGAATGGAAATTAAAATTGATTTTGTTCCGGTTGTCTATGTTTTATTCCCAGACGATTCAAATTCCGACTGGCGATATAGTTTTTATTGTAACGAAAATGCTCAAGAAATTTAAGAATTTTATTTATTAAATTATTTATACGTAACGATACATTTTACTAGTATTTACTTCACCTGGGTAAATTTATACAATGGTTCCTATTCCTTGAAGTTAAAATTTAAGAAAAAAATTATAATTTAGTTTACCTCACGTAACTGTATATAGTAACTATGTTTTAGTAAATCGAACCTATAGTTTCGAAGATATCTCGATTAGTAGCTCATTGTTAAAAATATAGATTACGATGGGTCAGTACTAGAATATAAAACTAGCTTTATCATTACATTACAAAAACACTAGCAGAAAAGTGACAGTAAACACACTGGGCTCTTCTTCCTTTGAGAAGTTTATAAGCGTATTCCACTACGTATTGCTAAACACACACGTGGCACGTTTTCACCAGACTCGTGCAGTTTACCTTACCATGTTTTTCTTCAACGTCGAACATGAGATTAATAACAAATACAAATTAAATTTATGACAATTCATTGATGTTAGTCTGAGTTATAACCTACGATCCTTTCATGACATTTGAATTCTTTAAACGGTACGTTACAGTTTTATAATTTTCTAAAGCGACGTGTCGAGTAACGCACTTGTCCGTTAGCACGGCGAGCGTTGCGGTGGAATCACTTAGCGTGATAGTTCGTTGATTACTTGAAGGGTGGCTTCATGCATCGGTACTTAATCCCATCGGTACACTCCAGTAAGTACCCCAAGAACAACAATTCCGTCCAATAAATAATTCCGTAAAGGAAGTAATAGAAAGTTACTCTTTAACACAACCCCTGTTTCATGCTTTTATTTACCAGTAACGTACTTATTATGTAAATCATAATGCTAATCGTTTGAATTTACATTCAAATCATTAACTCGTGTTTTCAACTCAGAACATCTCTTTTTATAGCTGTATGTAATTATGAATTTAAAAATATAAGTGACCATTTATCGTTTCCAACAATGAATTTAAAATACATACATAAGTACAAAGCAATTAAGTAAATATATTTATCAAAATGGCAGTGATGACAGTTTTTATTATTCCTAAATAGTTTGTTTAACTGTCAAATTTAGTTTTCGATCCCACTAACAAAAAGGAAAGGCCTCGTTCTCGGAAACAAAGATTCCAATGACCAGTTGTGTACCTGCAGACCCTTCGAGTTAGAAGGCATTTCAAAACAAAGAAATACAAATGGAGTCTTTGCCCTCCGAGTAGCCCTCTGCGCGGGCGCACAAAGGGCTGTGATTGCGAGGGACTCGCTGCGCGGACGCAAGGGGGGAGGTGAACGACCTTAGCCCGGGGTGGCCGCCCCCTGCGTCTGCGCTTGGGTGACGGTCTGTAACAAAGTATTTATAAAGATCTAAATTTCGCCCCAACGAACTTTTGCAGTTTTTTTTAACTGTCTAAGGGAATGGACTTATTTAGACCCGAATCGAAAACGCTTATGATGGTATTCATTGTACTTGTTCACATCAAACTTGTAATACAATATTGATTTATTATACTGTACTAATATTAATATTGCAGAAATAATTCTGTTAAAATTAGCTTTCTGCTTATATGTCTGTTAAGTTTCGACGGCCGGACTTATGAACCGAATGGGATTAAAAGTTTGTATAAAACAATCTTGATCACAAAGTAAGGACATATAATACTTTTTTTATATCTAAAACTTACAAAGGCAACAACTGATACTAACTGAATTATAAATGTAATTAAAAAGTAGAAATATTATACTTTTACTCAGTTATTTATATATTTAAATATTAATTTTCTTATTTAATAAGGCATTAATTTCCTAACGCTGGTCTTTATATTTCAATAATATTTTCAAACAGTTTTAACATTCAAACATGAATTAGGCTATTTACTGAGCACGATTAAGAAGATATATGTTAAGCATAATAATAGGGATAATTTCTACACAACGTTATGGGAACGTAACTACAACGAACTCCCTAAATAAGACTTTAAAAAAAATGTGACCACGAAAATTGAATTAACTTTTAAATATGGAATAAAAAAGTTAAAAGGACGAAAAATAATCATAATTAGAACTGACCCTCGCTCGTAATATTGCGAGGGTGATGGAACCAATTATTGTTGGAAGTATGTGGCATTTTATTTTTAACGCTGAAGTAAGCACGACCCTTATGTTACGCGACGATTTTAAACCGGAAAAGGATATTTGCATGGTAATTACAGTCGCGGCCAGTGATTTATATAGTTTGTTTATATTTAGTTGAATTACACTGTTTTTTGTTAAGTGATTTTTCTATGATGGTGGTTAGAACATTTGATACTCAAACAAATATTACGGGGTCAAACCCGAGTAGGCACCACTGAATTTTCTCTAGTTTTTCTTTATAAATTTCGTTCCTAATACATGTTTTGCATGAAAATCTTAAAATTAAATACATACATACTTACATCAAAAAATGGCAGTTGCAGCTACAAGTTGGTGAGATGAGCTGACTCTATCGGAATAGATCAGTAACATATTTGTAAAAATTTAATCATGATTTACATTTCAATATTCAAATCTCCTTGGATTATCGTTTAATTTCTAAGTTTGATTTGATTATTAATGATATGATGATTTGATTAGTTTGATTCTTTGACATGTGCCTCTTTACATTATTTTCTTTGAATAAAGCAATAGAGAAAGAATGGACTAATAAAATATGTAACACACTATAAAAATAAAAATACAAGACCAATGCAGTCTAGTAATTTAGGAGATTTATTTATGTTTATTCTAAGAGCTCCCTTATCTAATAGAGTAACTACTTACTCATATCGTTTCTGTTTCTTCTCAATGGTAAATTAAATTCTTTGGTAGGAAGTTGGGTAAACAGATGAAAAAAAATTCAATTTATTTTTGTTTTTTATATAACAACTGAGACTCATCACATACAGTTTAAAGAAAATCTAAAGTGTAAATGCACTCCAAATGCACTCTGCATTGGAAGGCGTGAACTATTCATAAAGCTTCTATCGATTTTAATGTGATGTGAGGATGCTGTGTATCAAAATAAAACACATTTTTTTTAATTCGTAAATTTACTAATACGGTTTATAAATTAATCGATAAAACAAATTAGTTTTCTGATGACATTTGATATATCAAATGCAGCATAATCATTTTTTTTATTTTTGTAAAACCAATATTCACAAGCGATAGGACAATTAATATTATTTTACTGCATTATTATGTTTGGTAATTATAATGTTAATTCCAGATGATGTCTTTGATAGAATTCTTCTTCTGTAAAATAGCCCTGGTTATTATGTATTTTATGTCTAAGAAACATTTAGAAATTTTAGTCAAATTTGTAACTCTTAGAGTTATTAGAAAAAATGGATTAACCGACATTTTAACTACCTACGAAATACTCTTTAATTTGGCCAAAATAAATTTGGCGAAACGTCTGACCTAATTTGGGTTGGTACATTTCAAGCCATTTGATTTCAGATTTATTTCTCATTATTAATATTTATTAAAAATACAATGTCTAAGACTAATTACGTTTAAATAATTTTAATAGAACAATAAGGTTGAAACCAGGCTTATAGACTAAAAGAAAAAAAATACAGGCGAGATAAAGAGGATGACTATTTCACCATCAATCTGTTACACAATTGAGTGGTAGTCAGAGCAGTGATTGACGGTGGCGCGACCCCCACCTGTAGCGTCCCCCACCGGAAATAAGGAATTTGCATCACAATCAAATAGAACCCTCGCTAGCTAACTTCCGGCCTGAACCCGTGCCCTCTCAATGATGCGACCCCGATCGTAATCTCGCTATAAATGTTCGTTTCCGATGTTTTTCGTGATGGAAAAATCATAATTTTGTAAACTACACTGGTGATATTTATTGATAACGTTTATGTAATTGGACTATTTTGATAAGACTTATTTCGTGGCTACTATTTTTCTCTTGGCTGACGTAGTCTTTTGTATATAGAATATTTGAAATTAGATTGATAACTCAAATTTTTCATAGTTTAGAATTAAATGTCAGTAATAAAGATGATTTATTAGAGGTAAGTCAACCACTGGCATAATATACAATGTACCGAATCCCACCTTGTCTATATTGTAAGGCTGGTTAAATAAATGTATGTTATGAAATAAAATATAAAATGAGCTATTTTGAAAAGCAAAATAAATTTAATGTGCCTTTAACTCGGGAACTCTAAAAGTCAGTACATAAGGTTAGATTAGATTTATGCTTTTTGTTATTTTCGAACCAATAAATTCATTTAAAAAATGCGAATTATTTTTATTTGAAATCAAAAACTATTTTCAATATATAAGCATTTCATAAATTTGATTATTGATTATCAAACGAAAAATGTATCATCAACAAAAACTGGTAAGAAAAAGAGGTATGGCCCGATAAACGGAATACCACGGAGCCTAATTTATAATTAAAACAACGGTTTTTTAAAGTTGACAGAACTATATTTTTGATTTTTCCCTGAAGTCAATAGTTGTATGCCCAATGCATGATTTCAGCTAAAACGTCACTTTGCTTTTATAGTACTTTGACAAAACAAATCGTTCGTAATGGTTTAATTTTTATTTTAAAACCTGATTATTTTCTTTACTTGTTGCGATCATACAAAAGCGCAAACGACGTCGAAATAATTATCAAATCTATAATCCACTAACTAACCACAAGATGACAAACGCTAAATTACAACATTTGACATCGAATTGACGCTGTTTAATTGTTCTTTTTGGATTTGTGAAAAAAAATCTTTTTGAACATCGACGTAACTGATATCGGAACTTTGGAGGAAAAAGGTCATAAGAAGCTTAGTAATTATCAATAAAAATATATATATTAATCAAGAACTGTTTGTTATCAGTGCACAATATAGCTGAGCTATTAGCAAATCGCGTGGCATACATGAACCAAACATTTGTTGATACTTTCTTCGTTTGGAATATACTACATATGTGTTATTGGATAACATATGTAATTACCTATAGCTTACGCTAGTCGCATATATGTTGTGTGTACGAAAATTTATAGAAAAATCTTTTAAATTTTTACAAACAAATATTATTTCATTATTTATCAAATGTTTGAATACATTCAGAGGCGACAATCAATTATAGAAGTAACTGTTATGTAGACATGGAAATCAAAGTCGTTGCATGTTATTGGTGAATTAATTCTGAAGTCACTCACTCTTTTTGCGTTATTATCTTTGAATTAGCTTTTTTTGTACAATATTTCAACGTTGATGAAGATGGTAAATTATATGGACATTGTAATTATATTCTATTATATTAAAGATCACAGACTAGGTTGTTACGGTATTTAGTAAATTAAAATACTCACCGACTAATCAGTGTCTTTATTTCCTTATTTTTTTAAGCCATAATTTTTGCCCTAAATAACGATATCACTTTTTTTATTTTTATTAACTTAAAAGTATTACATAGTAGGTACATATTAAAAACATAATCTATATTATTACTATTATTTAATTTATAAAAAACACATGGTAACTTTTAACAAACGTATATTTGAATATTTAAACATAACAGCAAATGTAGATAAAAATAAATTGTTCATAAAATACACAGATTATATCAGATGAAAATAATGCACAACACGAAGCGATTAACATTAAAAAAAAAAAGAATAGAATAAAATTGAACTACTCTTAACCTTGATTATCTGTGCAAGTCAGCTAACGAGCGGAGTGCAGTGGTATCTTTACAATCGCTCTATAAGGTTAGTAGAGTGGAGAGCGCTTATCGAAAGACCCATGACCCCCTGATATTGTAGGACGTTTCGACCCTCGCGTCCTGTACTCTTACGATTTGATGATACCTACATCAGCCAAATCTTATTTATATTTTCTTATCAATTTTGGACGTGCTTCATTGCGCGACATGTGAATTTTGTATCTACGTAATCGATGTTATGAAGTGAGTTTTATATTTATAAACAATTTATTGAAATTCGTCTGGGTGGTCTAGCACACTATCAACTTTTCATTTAGCTGTATTAGACGTGAGAATTGTATCGTTTTATAGCATTTTTTGTTTTATTAGAAGAGTATGATATATCAATTAAAAAATGCTGAATTTAAAAACAGGACATTTTTAAATTACTGGTAGGGAGTGTTATGTATTGTCTTAAGAAAAAACTATAGAATCGAGATAGTAGATACTGAGACTTTAAGAAAAAATAATCGCATCCTTTTGCTTCGACAAAGCGACGCTACCATAGTAACCAAGATGTCATGTTCCATGTGCTGTACACTGGCTCACCCTTCAACCCGGAAGACAGCAGTACAAAGTACGTACTGCTTTTTAGCGGTACAATAATTGATAGGCCCCAGTCGGTGGTCAGGCGGTGGGGCTGCACAAAACCATGTTATGGCATTTCAATAAGCAATATCACCACTAATATTACCACATTACATATATACCGACACTCAAACACATATACACACACCAATTCACGCACACACATTTATGAAATACATATAAGATTAATTATCATTTACATACATAGTATTGTAGACTACATCAAAATGACATTTATAGAAATTTGAAATTCTTGGAACAATTAAGTGATGAAAAATGTTCCGAATGATAAAACATAATGAATACACAAATTGATCTCATAAATAACTGGTAAATAAATAATATATTATATCTCTATATAAATAAATGTAGAAATTTGCATATTATTGTGTTCGACTAGTACCGATTAGGCAGCGACAAATCATTTACACCATAACGAAAAAATTAAATGCAAAGCAACCGTTTAATAATAATTATGATATGCGTGAAGATTGTTTTTATCTAAGCCCAGTACTCAAAGTAAATCTCCATTAAGAAACCACCATTAATTGCAATATAAAACATACATACGATAAAAATTTGCTAATTTGAGCGGCATGTAATTCGTATAATATGGGGTCTAGCTGTGTGAGTGAGTCTATTCCTCAAATTACCTGGAGTCAAGGCTAACTAGTATTGAACCTACCGACTATTTTTTGTATTTTTCCTTCTTTCAAGGAACTAAAACACTACTAACAATAATAACTTGGTACCTATAGTTAAATCAATAACGCCTTATTAATAGTTCTTCATGTATATAATGTGCTGGTAAATTCAGATACATGACGTACATGATAACTTGGCAATGACTAAGTTCGGAAATTATATAGGTATCCGAGAGCAAGACAGTAGCATGCAAATCAATTGTTACACGGAATTTTCTCGGTCGCAATGACATAAGTGTTCAGGTACAAATTTTCCCGCGTATGGTGAGGGGTTTAGGGGCGGGGGGAAAGCGGCTCGGGCGCAGCTCACCCGTGGGGCCTCTAAGCGTCGCCCGCGCAACTCGTCTGCGGCTCAGGGTTGTACGATATAATATTATCATTTATCTTGATATGTATTGACGAAACTGAGATTTATCCCTTCAAATCTAAGATTTGTAGATTTCTTCGTCAGTTATTAATTGTCACTGTCAGTATTTAGAATAGAAATAAAATTTTCATTCAATTAAAAATAAGTAAAGATGAAATATGTTTCTAAAAATAAAACACGTCATAAGGATAAATTAGTCAATTGTTGTAATTAAATAAGATAGAAAATTATTATAAAACTCTAATAACGAAAATAAACTTTGGCCCCAGGCACTACAGTACTACGTAGATAGATAGCCCTGCAATAATTTAGCTAAAGGGTACGACTGGGATTTGTGATTTGTCACGTCAGTGTAATAATGCAATAACGTCTCTCAATCCTCACTCAGCGAGCGCCCTTTCTCTAATTAAACATTCCTACTTTTACGATATGAATGACGCTGTAATACTTGTTGTGAAGTAGGAAAAATAACGGTTCGTAGAGTGCGCCTTTCTGATGCACACGTGTGGGAAGCGTTTGCCTTTGCGCAACCAAGGCTATGCTCCCAAACTATTGGAGCCGATGGCCCGGCCCGATGGAGAAAGGCGGAATTCAAGAGGCTTTAATGGGGGACCGAAGATTTTGACTATTTCCGTTTCACTTAAAATCGTATTTTACTTAATATTCAAGCTATTCGCGCGGGTTTTATGACCTTGTGTGCGCGTTGCTTGAGAGTTTTTTATTATGTAGTAATGTAGATGTAACTTTAGGGTGATGTGCGAGTAATCCATTGCTTTTACGCGATGATTAAATAATGTACTGCAATTTTATAACACAGTACGATCTTGGAAATCGTACTAATATTGACTGGTTTATCGTACCTTGATTGTATTTAATAGGCTATGGTTTGATTCATATTGATAACAAAAGGAAACGTGTAGAGATTAAAAATAAGAAAGAAATAAAAGTAAAAACGTGTAAGTACGCAAAGAAATAATACATTTTAGTAATTATTATTAAATTCATTTTACATTCTTAAAATCTCAAGGTTCGCTAAAATTTCACTTATCCGATATTATATAAAATTTCCGTATTTATATTAAATACTTTCGATAGTACAAAATACATTTACATGTGTATAAACATATTTAAGTGCTTCTGAATTAAACTAATTATTAGTTTATTGACTTGCATGTATTGCAAAATTATTGAATCTGACTTGGAACACATATGCCCTTTTATCAATTCAATTACATATTCATTTTGAAAAGTGATACAACTCGATATGTGTTTAAAATTGGGGATGATAAAAGTACATCTGACGTGAAGGTCACGATTATCATACAATAGGTGTTTGTGAAACACGATGACAAAATCATTATATAAGCAAACTCGTTGACTCCGTTTGATATCCTCATGAATTTTGCAGTTGATTTAAACAAGCAAGTTCGGTTAGGAATATTAGATTTACTAAAGACATTTTAATATATAGAATTTTGAAAATTCAATCTTTGTTAATAAAATGTTGTTTCGAAACTGTTTATATTAACTGCCTAAATTTATACTCTATGTATTATTAGTGTTGCTCTTTCAGATGTTAATTTGAAAATGAATATTTAGAACTTAGTCGATAGCTGCAACTGGCTTAATTTATATTATATGTATTTTTTGGTTAATTTAAAAAACAATATTTAGAAAAAATATTCTAAAAAGAAAATATCATACATAGATTAAATAAAAAGGACGGTTAAAAAAAGACATTTTCCTTATACTTAATTGCACATCAAAAACCGGAACTGACCAACAACGCCTGTTTTATTATTTGTTTAAGATTTCTATTAACGTCTGTCTGTGACCAACTATTACTTGTCAGACATTTTTATAAATGTCTTCTTATTGTATTGTTAACATTAATATAAAAAAATAATGATTCAATTGTTTAAATGAATTAGCGAATAATTGATGATAATGAGAAAGTATTAGGAAAAGAGATCGTATATCCGTGCATATTTTATGTCTATGGTAACATCGAGATCAATATTTGAACACTGTAACTGTTTCTGAGTAAAGTCAACTCACTAAAATCATCTAGTAAACTATAAATTTTACATGTTTCTAAAACTATGTTTGTTTCGGGAATTTATCAAATTGTACATTAAAATTTGTTATAATCAATTACAATAAGTTAATACCGTCGTGTCTATAATTGTCTTATAAAAGAGTAGAGTTAAATAATTTCGAAGAAATACATGCACAATGATTACCTCAACAGACACGTCTTTAAATGACTCTAATAATTTTTCAAGCGGAGTGCAGACGTGTATATTTTTATTACATTATTATTAATATGTTCTCCCACTATTACGTAATGCAATACCTGATGGTCCGCCCTGGTTTCGCTTGTAAATATTGATTTTATATGCTTAAACCTTTCTCGGGAAATCTATTTTGTAATAAGCTATCCGACTGATTCGAACGGGTGTATATGGCTTCATTCGGAGATATATAAAACAGTAATTTTATTATGTATCGTTTATATAAATAAATGTTACATATACGTTCGTTTACAGCCTCTCACGGTTTCTAGAGATAAAAAATTTACTATTTCCAAGTCCTAAAATATTCTTGTCTCTCTTGTGATTATATATAATTTATAGTACGCTGCTTTAATATAAAGACAAATGAACTTTTTGTTTAATAAAAAAATAAAAACAGTTACGTTAAGACGTAATATTTTTTAGAATTATTATTAAGACACCTGGTACAATTATTTCAGAAATGTATAAATGTAAACTACATATATGAAAATTAGTATTACAGTCTGATATGATGTACAAAACAAAGACTTACTTATTTCAAATTAAGGATACTGACATTCGCTTGTTTAACGTACATTCTGATGTTAGTAATCAATCAAGTATACAGACAGACGACATCCACAGATTAAAACTAGACAGAAAGCATTATGCAACATGAATTAAAAATTGCTTAACGGCGCGAAATATTATTGTTTTTTATCATTTTAATGAGTAAATCGATTCGCAAATCGCAATAAATGCTTATTCGATACATTAACATTATATAATAAGCATCGCTGCTTTTAAAAACTAAAAAGGTTTAAGTCACTAATTTCATATTAAATTAATTCTTGAGTTGTTACACAAGCTAAAAAGCAGCATGTTACTAAGAATAAAATTGAAATGGGATTTAACCTTTTGTTGTTTTTTTAGTGATGGACATTTATCCCAAAATCTAAATTATAAAAATCACCGACACGCGTGTCGCGGAGGTTCATTGACCTCACGTGGAACCACCCTAATTTCACATTCATCGTCTCTCTCTAACCTTCCGCGTTTACTATTTCTATACCGTTCGCGCGGATCATTCTCACGTGCGCGCGCGCCGCACTATGCCGTCCGAAGCGCCTATCAAAAAACCTCTGTCCTTTTCTATGACACACTAGACAAACAAACAGATAAAGTGTTGCATAAACAGGTACATGTAAATAGGGAATACTGAATATATAATCATAGTTAGCATTCTTACAAATTATTATCGCCTTACAATATTTCACGACGTGAAAAAATAAAAATATCAGTATTTCATTTAGTAGACGTTACTACTGCTAAGCAAATCATAGTGCTATTATGTTTGTATGAAATTAACATTTTAATCGAGTATATTAAGTGTAAGCACCGGAGTTATTTGTACAAATGCTATGTTTTATAAACTTAGATAAATAATGTAACAGGCTTAGGTTTACGTTGGTTCTCATGGATCCCTATTCTATTCACTGTCATCTCTCACTCGACCGTGGAAACGTAGGAGAAAAGGAACCCACTTTTTTCTATCTTTTGCCGTCTGATCATTCTTTTTCATTTGTTTTGTCGCCGGAGGCTCTGAGAACGCAATGTTACCGCTACTTCGCGTTGAATCCACTCAGATAATTTCCTGTTTACAATATTTAATGACGAATATAGAATCACAAAGTTATAAGACATGATATTAATAATGCATTGAATTATAATTTGTACGTTTAAACTGAAAACGAAACTTTAACAAATAAGAAATATTGTTATACTTAGTTCAAATTCATTACTGCATTTTTTTCTACAAGGTATATTTTCAATGGATTTATATTAAATATAGAGTCAAATTATTTATATATTCATGGGGTAGGTAAATGAATTAAGTTTAACGAAATTGGAACACTGAGACGCTACGAAATCGCGTAGGCGTAACCAAACTCACTGTTTGAGCAAATGAATAAATAGCTAAATAAAAAAAAAATATTCGCTTATATTGAGATCGCGTATACTTTTCGAATCAACGTCATCGTAACAACGATCTTATAAACTTTGCGACTTGTGGCCTCTACAAATAAAACAGAGGTTTCCTTTGTGTGAGAATGTACTTAGATATATTAACATGAGGTAGGTAGGCGTCGCCTCCCAAGGTCTCACGCCACGATGGTGGTTGCGCAGATTATCTATTTAAGTATACTTACATACACGAACATGTGTTGTACGAACATCATTTGTGCAGCGCAACGTGTAGGAATGATTAAAACCTTTGATCAACACACCGAATCATAAAACGACTACAAAACGGTACTAAAACTAGACTGCATACATTCGAACTTTTACATTTACCCTACGTTCGTAACGTAGTACATAATTAAAACGCGTGAAAGTAATACTAGGAAGTCATAATTGGAAAAGGAAGATGAGCGTTGGTTTAGTTAGTAGACCCAATAAATTGTGTAAATGACGTAATGTGGAAAATATGTCTCGTTGATTTCCTTAACTTAATTTTCAATTTCGATTCAATAAAGATAATTAAATTTAAATAATTCCTATAAAGGACATACGGGTTATCATCCAAATATAATCCAAATATCTTTTTGATTTTGTTAATATGCTTGTAGTCGTGTGGAAAGGTTTGACATTATGATATTGGGAATTCGAATAATAAAATTGGCGATCATCAAATGTTAAAATTATCTCGAATTTTCGATACGTGTATGGCAAGTGGGAGCAGTCCCCGAAGGTTGACCTTGCGGCGTGGGAGCCGATCAGCTAGAAATCGGCCCCGTGCTTACGCAATCTCAACCACTCAGGCGCGCCCGCGCCTGCGAGCGCGCGCTCCGTGCCTCGCCATCTTGCCGATACCCTAATGAACTCAAATATAAATTTTTTCACGTTATCTATCTACGTATGTACTCCACACTTAATATTAAGGAACTTAATATAAATTCATTGAATATATAAATCAAGGTTCGATAATATTGGGAACAATATAACATCACCTACCTCATAGTCCCTTGGTATAAAAAAACATTCATAATCACAGTAGGTTTGTCGTGCTCTTCATACGACTATTGTCATCTTGCTCCAACAATTAGAAGAAATGTCTCACATAATAACAAGAATCAACATAAGTACATAATAATTTCAATTATCATAATTATTTAATTATTTTTAAATTGCATTAACGAAAAACGTTACACAATATAGTTAAATTTAGTCGTATTGGAATCAATGAACAAGAGATAAAATATTATTACATACATCAGACGAACATTTCATAAGCATTAATACAAATCGGAATATTAACTCATGCTCAGCTTGATATAAAAGTTTTAATTTTTTTGTTTTTTGCATTTGTTCATTCAGCTCTACATTTTCCTTGCATGATTTGTTACTAAAGCATATTAATGTATGCCACTTAGCATACTATATACGCCGTCTTCCTTGATTGAATACATGGCCTTTAAATTTTTACATAAAATGTAAAAAGAAATGTTTTTTTTTTTTTTGTAATTTTAGTGACGATCGTTGAAGTATCTTAATATGGTTATTATATTTTACCACAGCGGCATAAAAGCTTAAGCACCGCCTAGCCGTATACCCATTAGCACAAGCTGTACGCTTAATTGAAGGGGAAAATTATTCAGTCAGTAAAAATCAGAAACTCCATAAAAACAGATATTGTTAATTTTATTTATAAAAATACATTTTCTTGTAACTGACTGAAATTAAATTAAAAAAATGATTGTGACGTCACGATTTCTTTCATTTTTAAATCGGAAGCATAACGATTCTCATATAATATAAACCTAAAATAATGAAACTTCTCTATATAGCGTCTATCTACACTAATGCCAGTAACTATTGTAAGAATTATCATTTAGTTTTCGCCATGAGTACGACTGATTCATAAATCAACTAAAACAGAAATCTTTTGATATAACCTTTTATATCAACTACATTCCATTATATTGTTATTATATTTAAATATTCATTTGATATTTTTTGTTGTAATGTAAAATCTGGTAGAGATTATTAAAAATAAAATTTCTCTTTTAGCATTTTTTCCAGCATTTATCAGTAGGCCTTGGATCGGTAGGGTTAATCGATTTACCGGCAAAAGTCAGTTATCGTGAGATAGAATTTGAGCTCATCCGCGTAGTAACGGAATACCTCGGTAACGGGGATCGGTATTGTATCGCCTGTCAGGTGCTTCAAGACTCCATACGATCGTATATAATCTTATCGCGATTTATCAAAAAATTTAATAATGTATCTGACATATCATTGTATATAATATATATTTACAAGTAACATAATATTGTATAGCGTGTTAAACGACAATGTTAAACTTAAAAATAAAAAAAAATAAAATGTACGTGTTTTATTACGAATAATTGGACGTCACATTAATTCGATAACAATAATTAACAATGACACCGTTATTAATTTTAAAATTATATTAGGAATATGAGATAATAATGTAGCGTCGAATGTTACTGTAAATATATATTCTTTTATTTCGTTATTAAAACTGGTAGCAGTTTAGTTTCTATCGATTCTTCTTTGTAAAATTAACATTAAATAGACATAATTACTTTACATTTCATTTTAATATTTCCGATTTGTTTAACTAGACATAATTATAAGTTGTTGAACTAAAATATGCTATGTATTTTCAAGAATAGTAATTTGTAATTATCTTGTATTATAACGGTCTCAAAGTACATATTATCCAAAGTTATTTTAATTATAGAATATTTTGTCTTTTGTTATTTCGTCGAATATCATTTTGATAATGATTGACAAGATAGTGTTCAATTAAGTCAATTTAACATATTTTTATATACAATGGAATTATTTTAAAAATATATTACTTAATATTATTATCACCAAAATAACAAAACCGAAAATACATCTTAATTAAATAAAACAGGTTTAAAATTCAGTCAAGATTTGACACATCATTCAAACTAACTTGACGCGAATAGACCTATTTTATAACAAAAAAAAATTATGCGTTAGTTAATATGTTAATTGAATACTTGGTAGCTTAATATAATCTAGATGATTGTAAAATTAATGATGATTATCTGCAACAACCGGATTTTCTGATAACGTACTTACTCGTACATTTAATATCAATCACTGCAAAATTAAGAGGCAATTAAGTAATAGTTTAAACGTCATTCAAATTAAATAATGAATGACGATGAATCATTTAAATTCATCATAGTAAAAAGAGAATATGTAGAAAGAAGATTTATGTGTAATAAAACATTTGCATTTTCTTTAAAATAACCGAGGGCGCGTGTGCGAACATACATTAATATAAATTTTGCATTCTGCGACTCTTGACCTACATACGGGGCAAAGTAGTAAAGTACATAACCCCCTTCAGGTCGCTATATTTCAGCCTCAAAAACGTCCGTAATTTGATTTAACAAAGCTTACTTCACGAGGAAATATATTCGAATATATTTATTTTTTATTTCGTTAATTTGTTCCGTAATACATCTGACTTGACGGTTATGTATAGGAATGCATGGCTAGATGTTTGATAAGGTCTGGCTCTCACCAGTCTTACCCGCGCCCTTCTGAGAACTGGGAGTTGGTAGCGACAGGACGAGGCACTCCCTCATGACACGCTTTACAAATATATACATATATATATACGATACTTGTGCCGTATCGATGTGACTATAACATGAACGGTTTATAGAGTCATACTAGATAAACTTATAGTACGGAACTTGAATATGTATGTATGTATTACCTATTTTCAAAGTGGACTATTAAAAAAAATTAAATCCTGTATCAAAAAACACTGATAAATACGGCTTACTCAATACTAGATTTTATTAAAGATAAAAAAGCATGTACGGAGTTTTTACTTCAAAAAATAAAAAAATAATTGTTGTTTACTTAAATTATCTTTAATTAAAATGGTGGAAAAGAGTAACTACTGAGTTTTTTGACGGTTCTCCTGGATAGAATCTACTTTCCGCTGTGGTAGCTTTAAATTGAGTTCATCTGTGTAACATAATTTTACATCAGTGCTTTTATGAACCCATTTGAATTAAGAATAATTTTGATTTTGTGTCAATGTAAATTAGATATAAGATAACTGTAATCATATTGAAAGACGATATTATATACTTTTTATTAAAAAAAAAGAACGAATGAGTCATTAATTTTACTAATCAAGTCACAAATGTAATCTAACGTATTTTTTCGAACACTGACAGGAAATGTTGGATAGTAGATATAATCTTATTTTTATCAGCTATAAAAGTTAGATAAATATTCTATGAGTTGTAACAATGATTCCGGCGTACTAATAATACGATACACGTTTTCCTATAGTGAAGAGGATCGTCTGCGACCATGACATCGCCTCGGGATCTATCGGAGTCTGATCTGTTGTTGCTAGATCTCTAACAGTACCCGGCGAAAATTGAGCGTCCGAATCGAGTCAATGAACCGAAACCTCACCGTTAGTCGTACCGATTCAAATCTAGCAGGACGGGCCCTTCTACCTCCCACTATTGCATCTAACATTTTTTTTTCATCGTCCAAATTTAATCGTCGCGGAATGTAGACGAGATTTATCAACTTTAACATAATGTCTGAAATACAACCTTATTACCTAGATAAAAATGTATACATTTGATCGGTTAAGATTTAAAGCATTTTTAATATATTTAATTAATTAAAACTTATTTATATTTATTGAAGTATTCATTGTATTAGATTAATGATAATGTTTATATCATTCTTGTTTCTTTTGTGTTTTGTCCATGTCTTAGGGTAGAGGTGTTGGTTGTGTGTTTTTCAAGTGTTAACGATAAAAGTAATCAAAGTCCTATTTTAGACACTAATCTATCTTCATCGAATTTTACTATTGATATGTTTAGCCACTAAAAATATCCATCCAAATTTTTGCTGTTATAATATAAAGTTAGTAAGATTCAGTATTGCTCTACAAAAAGCAAAGTAAAGTAATAAAAGAAGATTTTGAGAATATTATTCTGATAATAACTATAATAAACTGATATCTTTGATTCAGCTAATTTTATTATATTTATTATCAGTTTTACTCTATTATCTATACTAACAAATATTGTATATACTGTATTTAAATAGCGTACACAACCTTTTCATTATATGTCACTACTATAAAATACATGAAATTCACGCTTCTGTGACACGTCAATAGTAAAAAATTAAAAGGGGGCGAAGATGCGAAGCGTACCTACTTGTATAATAGAATTATATACTAAAAGTAATCTAGTAATAGTAATCTTCTGGTAAGTTCTGGTAGCTTCTAAGCCAATATAATTTATTCATTAGTTTAGAAATTATTCCAGTTATAGTGATACTTAAATCCTTTAGATAGTTATTAAAATTTATAGACCGTAACGCAACCATACAATAAATATAAAAAATCTCTTTTGTAGTTCATAAAACATTCAACCATTCTAGGGAAGCGAATAACTAAAACACATTGGTTGTACTCGTAAGTTGGTTAAATATGAAACATTTGGTAATTATAGGTTTATAATGTAATCGTGGCGATAGTGTAATTACGAGGTATAGGCGCTCGTACTTACGGCATGTTAGATTCTCTCAAGACAAGTGAATTCTCCTACCCCGGAATCGAAACAATTGATGTTTGAGGAATAGTGTCCAAACGTTAGTGGATGTAACTTAAAACGGCGTAAGACGAGGATTGGCTGTATTGGGTGAAGATGAAATCGTCTCCCGTACCAAATGAGAGTGCACACGTCTGTTAGAAAGCTAAAGGATTTCTTTTTGTTCGCAGCTTTTACCACTCTCGTAGTTTTAACAGTTACCCGCTCTCCGTACGCCGTTACGAAGATTACGCTTATTCATTGGACGGTCGGACGTCCGAAGTTTAGGTATTTCACACCATGTTTACTATTACTGTTTTTGATTACTCATTTTATAAAATTAGTCTACGAGTCTATTGTGATCTTAAAATTAAAATATAATAAGGTTACTTTTTGTTCATACAAAAAGTTTTACGAAGGAGGATAATACGCACTTAAAACTTAAGATTGTAAAAACTGTTGTATGTGTTAACTTAACTGCTCAGTCTCAATATTTGAAAACAACTACACGTACAAAACATACATATATGCAGCTAACTGGTCACATACTTAACATATAAACACCACTGGTGTGGCTAATGTCTTTGAGGAGACTAAGATAATATAGCACATCTTCTCTTGCATATAATAGAAACGTCAGGTACCTACGACATTGATTAAAATAAAACGATACTGATTTGTATTCGTAATTAAAATTATGTTAATTATGTAGTTGATAAACTTAAATTCGAGATAATCTGATAAATCTATATATTGCATTAATAATTAATATAATATAATAATTAATAATATAGAGCTAAAGGCTATCATATTTGCAGAGACAATACAAATATGTATTTATCTTTTATACAAAAAGATTTGCTTTTGTATGTTGTTCAGCGTCTATAAATAAATGAGTTTTTTACCTATGGCTCATAATTTCAGTATCCAGGATTCCAGGGCACGTTTATTACTGGGAAAGTGTAAGCCTTTATGCACCAACCTCGTGAAAACTAGGTCAGCTCTGGGTAAGGACTTCAGCTCAGTGACACGATAACCTAGGTCAGGTCGCCACTGAATTACTCTTGCCGGCTCGAAATCGATACAAAAGCTTTTATTTTCCGAGTTTTCGTTGTTACGGAAATATCATAATTGGGTTCGCATTTTTAAAATATTGTAAAAATGAGGTTTTGCGGATTAAACTTAAAGTTTCATACTCATTTTAAGTATAAATGGCGTTTGTAAATTTGTGTGCGAATATTCCGGAACACGCTTAGTGGATTTTTTGAAAAGCGCTTTATTAAATTAGTAATTATTTAAAGCAGCTTCATTCGAATCAATTTATAGATGTGAATAGTTTATTAATTTAATTAGTATTCGAATTTTCTCTTAATATTACAAATTTTGTTAATGTTCGCGCTACAAAATAGAATTTTGTTTATTAGCAGATTTTATAAACTTTTTTTAAACCAAATCGAGCAGAGCACATTAAATATTTTTTAGTAAATGTGTTTTTCTGTTTAGGACGTAATGTCAAGATATAAAAAAAAATTTGTTAGCATTTGGTTAGGGTATAATAAAAGTAATGACACCTTGTATATAGAATTTGATTGCGTAAGCAATATTAGGCAATAATTCCAAGGACAATTAAGGTTCATTTACTAATATTTATTTATTAATTGACATTTTAATCGAAACAATAATGAATGTCGATTACTTAATTATACCATTATAACATGGAATTTTAAACACAATTTAATATTCATGATATGTCACAAAATTAAAAAAAGTTTGTTTTTATACTGTACTCATATTTTTTTATATTTTTTCGGCAAAGTAATCACGTGAGTGTCAGATAGGATAGCGAACACGCAATACGAATTGAAATCTGTTAAATGTCATGTCATTGAGTGATGTACCCTATTTTCGTTGATAGGTGAGAGATAAAAATTGTGATAAACGTGCATCAATACTTTTGATCTCGCTGTAACACTCCACCCCTGTCAGGAGTGCTTATGATGTGCAATGCACCAATCAAATTAAAAGGTTATCATTACATTATTGACTTTAAATTGAATCTGACTAATAAAAAGGAATTAAGAAAGTAGATGTTTAGTAAATGTAACGGTTTTAATAATTTTTGTTGTATTTTTATTTCATTTGTTAACATTTATCTTGCAAATACATATATTTTTTAAATTATATCTACTCAATGTTCAAATGTAATCAGCGTGCGTGTTCTACTTATACGGGTAGTAGGTGCCGTATTTTAACCTGACCCCTACCCTGACGAAGCAAACCATTCCCATCATCCAGGACGTTAATGCTTTGCTGCGCGTTAAGCGTTTTCCTCGATTCACTTTTGTAACTTTCTAACCCTGTGCCGGAGTGGAGCGGCAGGGAGGGGCGCGCGCGGGTGCCAGAGAGAGGGTACCGACCTCATTGCCCATTGCCACTCCTCCCGCCGAGGCGGCAGGCCATTTTTATTAAAAACACTTCCGAGTCACAAATCGCGCGCGGACTTTTACGTTCATTATCCTTAAACCCTTGAAAAGTTAAATTAAAATGTATAAAAATTATATTCTATAAACGAAGTGGACAATTAAATACAAACAGTTAATTTAAATGGATTTATTTCGTTTAAGTGTTTTTAAAGTGTGAATTTTAAATTAAAAATAAATAAATAACAGTGCGCCCCGCGGTCTATTTTCCGTACGGTATCGCGTGCGTTCGGTTGCGAAAAGTGGTGGAGCATCGGGCATCTCCGGCGGCGATCGCCGATAGGAAGGCGTCCAACTCACCCCGCCCGCGCGCAACAGAGACGGAGAACGCTGCTGACATGGCGACAACACGAATGGACTGATGTTTTTCACGTGGAAAACTCATCCCTCGAACATGTACATGTAAAGGTACGTCGATGATGATGATGATGAATACATCATGTCGTTTTATTAGTCACAGCATTTTACTTTCAAATAATTATAAATTATACAACGAAACGTGAGAAAAGAAAAGGCTTTATTTTTAAATTGATTATCCTATATTTATTTTTAGACGTGAGGTTTTTGACAATACTTTACTTTTTAAAAAAAATACTAATTTTAGCTAAGACATGTGGCACGTTAAATAATACTTTTTCGTAGGACAGTAAGGAGTAGAATTAATAAATACGATTAGTCATATGTTAGGTACCGGCCTCGCCCCTATCATGCAAATAAGAAAACGTAATTGCTAATACGGTATCCCCTACGCGGTCTCTTTAAAATCACTGACAATATATACCAGCTACCCCGGCAATGTCTAGTAACGTCGGATTATTTCCCAGTAGCGCAAGGGCGATCTCAGTTGCAGGAGAGTAAATCAATAAATTTCAATAAATCAATATTTTACCGTGCACCCTGCGCTGAATATATCCGCTGCCGCCATTTCGATGATGACGACGTATTTTTTGTGAGAGATATTCGAGTAGCGGAGCGAGTCGGTGTTCGCCGCGCGGGGTTGCGGGCTGCGGCCGTCAGTCGTCGGGTGAGCGGGGTGCGACGTAAACGCGGACTCGGACTATGGCGGAAGGGCTGATCCTCATTCCCATAAAAGGGTCGAGTTGATTGTGGTGCAGATACGTGTGGTATGTTCTCTTATGTTAGTGCAGTGATATAATTATTCGCAAACTGTTCTTATCTCACCGTATCGGCTGAATTAATGTGTATATCGTAGGTAATAATGCCATTGTGATGACGTAATGTAACGCGCTCGACTGGGTGCGTAGTAATAATTCGTGCGCCCGTTTATACCGCGATAACGTTTGTGGTCAGCACCTGTGGATGTGGAGCAAATGTAATGTTTTCAAGGATTTAATAAATTTACATCGGTTCTAATCGGATTCTAATAGGATTTTGGGGATAGCGATTTGTTTTTTCGCGGGCATAATTTATTTGTGTATTGTTAATGTATGCCTTCAACGGTGATATATTTTGCATGCGGTAGTATCGTTTTTTGTAGGTATGATGGTTATATATACCTAGCGTTTACACGTATAATGTTTTCCTACTGCAGTGCGCTCGGCGATGCACGGAGTCGCCTCCCGCCGCTAGAGGCGCCCTCGATTTTTTTAACCTTGATTGAATCTACGAAGTATCTAAGTACTGGATCATTCACGACTAGCTTTAAATAAAATGTTTATTATCTTCTTTCGTTAATGCCCTTGAACTCTGTATTTTTATGTGAAATTATCAATGTTGTGCCTTAAAAAAAACTGAATAAAAAATAAATAAAAAGTGCATTTTTTTCGTTATAATTAAATAATATATCATTTTTTTTAATCTACAATAAAATGACATGACTTTTTTGGCGCGATTGTTTCTTTTTCAATTTACATTCTATAATTTGAATAACAATATCAAATAAAGCTATCAAATTGTAATTCAAAATGTGTTGTTTATTTCATTATTAAAATATTTTCATGCCTTAAATTATTTTTAACTTAGCGATTGGATAAATTAAATATTAACTTAATAAATTATAATATACTTATGAAACTTTGTCGCAAAAGCAAAACATTTCATTATATTTTATTTATTTTTTTGCTTTGAAGATATAAACAAAATAAGTATATTTTAATATAATCTTTGACTGAATACAATTGAATTATAAATATGTCGTCTAATATATACTTAGTTTAGCTAGTATTTATTTCTGATTTAATTTTTTTTTATAATTCATCTTTAACTTGATATCTTTACATTTGAAAGGCATATTTTCTATTCTTATACGGTGAATTATTGAATGGAGGCATTTGGAAATCAAAGTTGATTGCATATTGATTTGAATGCACTTTAATTTGTCGTTTGTTAAACACATTATTTCTCCTTTACAGAACTCCCTGCGCCCGCCACAACGAAAGCACTAACACTATGAAACAAATTAAAGATGGCTACTAAGTAAACATTATTCATTGTTAAAGATTTGTTGTATTGTTCATGAAATAAGAGAGAATACTTATGTATACATCATTGAAATATTGTTGATAGCTTCTAAGGCAGGACTGGTATTTATCATATCTTTGAAGAAAGATAAAAAGTGTAAAAATGGCTACGCAAAGATTTTGTTTGAGGTGGAACAACCACCAGACCAATATGTTGTCAGTGTTTGATCAGCTACTACACGCAGAAACGTTCACTGACGTAACTCTGGCCGTAGAAGGTCAATTGCTTAAAGCACACAAAATGGTTTTATCCGCTTGTAGTCCATACTTTCAAGCTCTCTTTGTTAATCACCAAGAGAAACATCCCATTGTTATTCTAAAGGATGTTCCCTACTCTGATATGAAAAGCTTATTGGATTTTATGTACAGAGGGGAAGTCAGCGTTGACCAAGAACGTCTTACGGCATTCCTTAAAGTTGCCGAGAGTTTAAGAATAAAAGGACTAACGGAAGTGAACGAGGAAAAATGCGATATACCTGCATTAACCAACTCGTTAATCCAACAACAACAGACTAACACATCTGCACATACTCCGCCGCCTCAACTACACAGAATACACCCGTATGTACACCAAAAGAGGCCAGCGTCTGGTATTCCTAGCGGAGGAGCACCCCCGAATTTACTGATGCCTTTATTGGGCAATGCTTTAATGCAACCGAAGCGAAAACGAGGTCGACCCAGAAAGTTGAGCGGCAGCTCAAGTGACGCCCTTAACACAGCCGCCAGTCCACCCGGTGAATTTATTCCGGAATCTGCATCACATGCTGCATCAAATAGAGCGGGTGATCAATTACTACGTGGCTCACCAGAAATGTTAGAGGTCAAAATGTCAATGGATGGATTTAACGCGGAAGACGGGGCGACATCGGGCGGCGAAGATGGTGGAGAGGCGTTAATGATCGACGAAGGTGATGACGCTCAGTCGAACGAGGCTCCCACATCTGGCAAAGATTCGGAATCAGCAGGTACGTGGCGTTAGAACTTTAGTTTTAAGTTTTCGTCCTTAGCTCTTGGTAGAAATATTTAGATTAAGTTATCCTTTTTTTTTGATATTTTGAACGAAATCATCGGTTTCATTAGATCAAATCAAAAAAGCGAAAAATTATGTCAATTGTACATTACCGTGAAACAGAACAAGATAATTTTCGCTTAACTTTTGTAAATATTTTAATCTTCCTTTCCATTTACCTAACACCGTTTAAGATAATTAAAATATCACGAAATTTAAAAAGAGAAAAGCTACTGGGATATAAGCTTTGATGTTAGGATGTAACAAGTGAAAAGTGAAGTGTAATTAAAATATCTATATTATATTTATTTAAAGTTTATTCTGAAGGGGTAAGTGATAATCTCTCAAATTTTTATGACGTACGTATTCGAGAAAAGAAATGCTTATTACTTCTACAAGACATAACTATTGCTTGCTTTTCTGCTTTCGGGGAGAGCTATTAGAGGAATGGCCAGGGGCAATTTCGGTGTGGTAATGGTTTGAGCAATATATTTTCACTCTTATAATTTATTAAAACTCAATATATTATTTACATGAGAAACGGGAAAACAAACAAGGCTTATTCCCAATAGCTTTCCTTCATTTAAGGCTTAATTGGAAATATTATAGTTTTTATTATTAGAAATTACGAAATATTATTATCGTGCTAAAATATTTCCAATTTTTACTTTCATCAAATACCTTAAATGTACTAAAGACTATTCAGAAAGTAAGACATCATATTGTCAAATTTCAGATGTAGAAAAACAACCAAAAGAGGAAACTCATCATAGTTTTCCATCGAATGGTCCGGTTTTGTCTATTGAAAATGGATCTATCAAACAGGAGCCTACTTCTGAAACTACTGACGAATATAATGAGCCGATCGAATACAAATACAACCCAGACAGGAGCCGTGAAAACTCTAACTCTCGGGATGGTCCGGTAAAGGATGCAGATGACAAAACAAGACTAGGTCGTAATTTAAAGCCAAAGAATAGTAAAAAATTACTACCCCAAATGTCTAAATTTAGAGCTCGAAGCCTATTCAATCAACTCTCCGGTTTGTCTAATTTGAATCCCGCTCTCAACAGCTTTGATAAATTCCCCCCCGAGACTGTTCTCATGCCCGCACTTGCCACTCAATTGTTCGCGGCTGAATTAGAACAAAACAATTTGAATATGGCCAACAACGAAGTTTCCGATTTAGCGCAGACTAATTGGGAGCATCGCATATTCCCGTCGCCCATTAGAAAAAATAACATAGGTAACGTTGGCAATTACCACGAGGACACTAACGAGTCGGTTCGGGACTACTGTATCAAGGAGGGTGAAAATGTCTTCAGATGCAAAATTTGCGCACGAGTTTACACTCACATTAGCAATTTCTGTCGACATTATGTCACCTCACACAAAAAAGATGTCAAAGTTTTTCCATGTCCCATTTGCTTTAAAGAATTCACTCGAAAGGATAACATGATAGCCCATCTAAAAATCATTCATAAAAATCAGCCGAACGCCAACGAGCAGACGGCGAAACAAGAGTCTTAATTATACAAAACGAGACGTTACATACTAAATAAAATTATTATTTTAAAAGATCTGATTTAATTTTTAATTCAATCATAAGTAAAACTAGACTATGGATTCATAAATAGCGTTTAAAGTGTAGATTGCAATTGAATAGGCGTTCGAGTTCTAAGTTTCACGATATAACAATAAGTTTGTTGGTATTTTATGCGACAGAGGTCGTTTGTTGTTATATTAATCTATTTATTTATGTTGTTCCATTTGTTTCTCAGAGTGCTGAACTTCAAAGAGATTTATGAAAATTTCTATAATTTACTTGTTATTTTGCACTCACTTGTTACTTAATTTTATTACTTACAAAAATTTCAGGGTACAAAGTAACTACTCACGGTGATCGTTAATTCAAACGTAGTCTATTCGATTACACGCAATTCTCATTGAACTGAATTAGTTAGTGTAGTTTAGATGTTATTTTTACGAGTATACCAATGGCGGAGCCTTTTTTAAACTTAAAATTAGTATAAATTATATTTATTAAGATTCTGACTATTTAATATTTCCTGAAGAGAGGCTATGCTCTAAAAAAGGTTAACTAAGGCCATTTTCAGTAGTGGTGTGAAATGCATTTTCATTTAACTTGCCTTATTAGTGATCTTAGTTTTATAATTTACGATAAAACTTCTCCGAAGTAAAACTCAACACGGGCTATGATTTTAATTTGTAGATTTTGTTAAGGTTAATTTAAAATAGTTTATCGATGTTGAAATGTTTGGTTGTAAACGTTATTCTATTCATAATAGACCATAATACAAGATGGCCGAAGAAGATAGAATAGCTTACGATAATCTCATTGAGACAAACGTAGTGTAGGTTCAGTTCCATAAAATGTACGCGGCTTCATCAGTAGTAAGAGAGTTCACTACTATTTTCCATTTTTCTTCTTTTGTTATCGAGATGCATGTATATTTATACACTTTACATACATATATCTATAGGTCAATTATGTACCTTCTGTAAACAAGTATCTGTCAAAGACAATATTTTAATATAATCGTAGGGGGAAACATATATTATCTATATAAAGAGGGACGTTATGCGTAACAATCAAATCCAAACAAATCTCCTACCAATTTCATGTTATAGCAGATTTATTAATAACTTGTATGAAAGTTAAAATATTATCGTTTAGTTTTGTAAATAATACTTAAACGACGAAAAGTTTGTTGTAAAAAGTGATTTTAGCAAGGTGCTTTGAGAAAAGTTTAAAAATACTGGAACCATGAGATGATTTGTAAATTCTATTTTAGTAGAAATCAAAATGCCTTAAATATATATTAGGGAATCGTACTTATTAAATTATTTAGTTAAATTTAGAGGCAAAGTAGTCTTCCATATTATGATAGCAACACATTCTCGGTTCTGTTGTTGAATGAATAAAAATTTAATAAACAAACATTCGGATATATTGTCAAAAACATTAGTCTCTTAGCCAAGTTTACACTTATACATGTTTCAGGGCGATTGTTTGTGAGGAAACAAAAGAGAGTCGTAATGTCGAATGCCGATCACAAGTGTAGACAAAGCATGAAATTTAACTTTACGTTGTCGACCCAAAAACAAAACCGTTTCCAATTCAATGAGTAGTAGGTCCAGGGAACGCTTGCCTATTAGTGTGCCTTTACTTGTATATTAATAAGTTAAATCGACTACTAGGTGACTAAGAAATTTCAAAGAATATTATGTATAATTATTTATTTTCATTATTCAAAGTTTACAATCTACTTTAAGAAGCTTCCTTAGGATTATAGAAACCTCTAGGCCCAAGTAGTTAAATACGATGTTTATAGTTAAATTTAGGGATATCATCTCATGTTTCCCACTTTATATGAAAATCGGAACAACTCGTAAATATAAAAAAAAATCATAATATAAAAAAAATCGAGGCGATGACTTCGTCTAGTTAAAAATGTTAAGACTGTTGAATTCATATAAACGAATTTATTGTACCTTTCATAATCTTTATATGAAAAATTTATCTTTGAACATGGATAGGTACTTAAAGGGAAATTTAGATATATTAAAAGGTGTGGCTATTATTGGATGTTTCGAAATACTTAAAGATAGTCAATTTAGCCAGTGCCTAAACTTAAAATGTGTAAAATCGAACTCCTTTAAAATTTCCTTAATTAAAACCAGGTAACGTTCTCCTTTCAGAGTTCCTTCATTTAATTCTATACAAATAAAGTATAAATTCTATTGTATTTGTTATAAACAATTATGAAATGTATATTTATGTTAACGAGAAATATCTTATTTAGAATATCTTATTTCTATATCGATGGAACATTATTTAATTAAAGCTATATCATCAATTGGTGCTAAATTAAACTTAAGGTGACGTCACATGTGATGTGACATAAAAAAATGTCCCCTAAAGTGTATGTTGTTTGTTAATATTGTTGTTTTAAAAAACATCTTGTGTTGCCCTTATTGTTTTATCTTAAAAAAAAAAAAACAAATTGTTTTCATTGGGGCTTCAGAAAATGTGCAGCTATCGACATTTTATATGTATACATGAGAATTTTACGAGCAGATGCTATATATATATTATATATATTTAACATTACAGATTATAATATATTGACATATTTTTAACATTATTATATCACAGATTTAAAATAGATTTATTCATCAGCCGTTTCATTGTTAAAGGATATATATATGCTTATAATATTACAAAATATATTAAATTCTTAAAGATTTGTAGGGAAATTATCAAATTAAATTTGCAGAGTATAAATTATAAAATTAATTATGGCATTAAAATAATTACAATGACTATTTATTTTCTATTGTAATGTTAATATCGACTATTGTAACTTAGAGAGGTGTTTCGAGAATAATTTCAAGTCAAACTAGCTGAATTTTTACATATTATATGAAAGTTTTAATAATATAAAACTAGGTTAATTTCGAAACCAGTTGAGGGAAAATAGTTGTACAATAAACATGAGCTTCATTTTGTCAATTGAAACAAATCGATTAACGGCCGTTCTTATAAAAGTCGTTAAACGGATGTTTAGTTAGACACTGATTTGTCTCTTTCTGTCATTAGTAATTTGACATTCGAAAGAAAAGGTCGCAGTTATGTTTAACTAATCAGCCTCTTAAACAATACAATGTAAATCCGTATTTATCAACCGACTTCCAAAAGGAGGAGGTTATCAATTCGTCTGTATTTTATTTTTTTTGTAATGAAAATATATTAGACATCATGTTTTGTGTACAAAAACGATTGACAAAATGAGCCAATCCATAGACATATTCACGTAATCGCCTAAAAAGTATTTTTGAAAGATAAGGTTTTCGTTAAAGAAAATACAGTGCAGTTTTTGTTAAACAAGTGTTGTTGAATACAAAACAAATAGAACAGTATGATGTTCTTATTATTGCATAATGTTTTCAAATCGTAGATTATTCTCGGTCTTAGGTTAAGAATAGAAGGCAGCAGTTTACATTTCAATACAGAAGTGAGAGTTAAAAATTAGACCGTTCTACACCTCTCGTAAGTATTTTTAAATAAAACTAAACAAATAAATATTTTATCTTAACATGACACAGTAAATTTGACGCAAAATATTATTAAATTATATTATATAGTTCTTAGCCAAATGTTGACTCCATATTTTTTGTTATATGCACATAGACAATAGCAAATGCAAAGTGTAATATTTAGACAGATTTAGATTCGAAAGTTACACGACATAGAATTATTTGTTATTGAAAGAAATACGATCGTATACAATAAGGTGTTAATTACTATTTTTAGAATCTTTAAAGAAAATAATAAAAGTTAAAGCTAAACAGAATGTTTTCTATTAATGTTATTGTTTGCTTTTGTTCCAATCGTTATTTTTCTTTTATACCTTTTTTAATTTATTGTGACTTTTTGTAAAGGCATATTATTAACAAATCTATTTAAATGAACTGTTATGATTATTAAAATTATTTTTATGATCGTATGGAGTTGATTTAAAATTTGTTAAGTTAATAATACGCTTTCCTTATGCCTTATTATGTTTCTGTTATATTTGTTACAAGTACTTAGTTTCTCTTATAAATTTTTATCTTGTATTGTGGACGCACATGGGATAATTATCTTTGAACGTTTCGTTAATCTAGACGACAGTAAATTGATGATGCTACGACTTAATCTTAAAGCGTACCTTTTATGGTGATATCAGCAACGATGCTTATTACTTTATTAAATAAAATTATTGAAACTTTATTGAAGAATAAACTATGTTTAATAGTAGCAAAGTAACAACACGGGTTATTAGTAAAGATTAGCTTAAGTTATTTATAATATTATAGGCATAAATTGTGTTGTTTACAATGGAGTGAATTTTCTATTCTGTAGAAAACTAGTAGTCACGAAGAGGACTGATCAGGTAGGTATGTTGTCATATGATACTACTCTCACGTAGTCGGTGTGGTTAGAGCTAGTTTCGTTAACATGCTTTCTATGTTGCTCAAATTGACGCTATGCGATAACAAAGTATTTTTGGTTCAGTACAAATTGTTGCTTTTGTATTTTTTATTTTAAACAATAGATTTAGATGTCTTGTAAAATGTAATCCACTACGAGGCTATGTTATTTGGTTACGTTAAATCGATGATGGCAGCTATTATTAATAATTACTTAAAAATAATCCTTGCCAGAATTTCACTCGTCTATCTCAACTGAATAACCCACCTTATGTGATCTTATGAGCTAAGGAAAACGAATGCGTTATTTCATATAAATAATGCACCCACACTTGCCGAAATAGTTCCAAATGCAAACACTTGAGTCCTATTTTTAACATAGTGAAAACTATCTTTTTTGTTACATTATTTTTTTAATTTATTACGTAGACTTAATGATTATTTTATATAGTTTTAGAAGTTTGACTTTACTGGAATCCATTGTTTTATCCAAATGTTTTTTTTTTTTTTAATTTTCTATAACCACTGCCTAGTGTTACTCAAACGGAAAAAATATTTTGCACAGCATAAATTTTTATTTTGTATCTAAAATATTCATAGGAATATCTATAATATCTACTTTTATTTTATGTTTTAAATTTTTATTTTTGTTTCTAGTTTGATATATATTTTATTTAAGGTTTCATATTTGGACGAGTTTGTCATTGTAATATCTGTACAGTTAAACGAGCTTTATCAGTAAAAAACATTGGTGCTACTTATTTCTTCAGCAATATTAAGTTAATTTATTATGACGAACTTGTCTTATGTAGTTTCATCTATCATGTGGTTTTCGTTTTTATCATGGTGTAATTATTTTCGTCATACAATTTGAACAAATAAATATTAATATATTTTCGTCTTTTGTTTCTTTTACATGCCTTTGATTTTACCCAATTTTTTTTATTTTGTATTGCTAAAACCGTTATTATTTTATTCTCATTTGTAGATCCACTTCTGTTGTATTAGTCTTATGTAATTATGAATGAATTTTTGCAGATTAAATAGTGTAATAATAAAATACATAATTTCAGGTCGTGGTACACCTGAATTTGAAAATAAAGACATTAAATATGAACAGTCACCCTCAAATGATGGTCATGGAAAAATCCGTATTAATCCTGCAACGCAATCTGCATCTACTTCAAATGAATATCAAAATGATTCCATTAATAATAATACGTTACCAACAGGAGGCAGCCAGATGCAAAGACCAGTTGTCAGAAGACGTATTCGAAGAAGAGCTAACTCTGCTTCCAACGACCCCGCAGAACAATTGACAGAAATGTCCGTTCGAGGCCTGAATCTGTTCAGATACGCGTCCGTCAATGAGGGCGTGTACCAATGCACAGAATGCGCGAAAGAAAATATACAAAAAACCTTTAAAAACAAATATTCATTCCAGAGGCACGCTTTCCTCTATCACGAGGGTCAGCAAAGAAAAGTTTTTCCATGCCCCGTTTGTTGCAAGGAATTTTCTAGACCCGACAAAATGAAGAATCATATGAAAACAACTCACGACTGTTACGTACCGAAAGATTGTGTTTATCCACCGAATGCGTTCTTCATGCTGCCAGGAATGGAAGGCCAGTTACCCCCTGGGATCAAATTAGAGGCGATAGGTTCGGGATCGCCTCACGGTTCAACGCCCTCACATTCTTCGCCCGATCCTGCACAAGTTTGAGGAAGACTGTGACAAGTATTACGGATTCCAGAGAACTTTATCGTTTTGGACCATTTATATAGTGCCTTTGAAAACGCCTTTATATTATAGGTATACTTGAAAATATTATTCTATACAAGTTCAGAGTTCAATAGGCATAGTATTTGTTCTATTTTTGGAGTGAAATTTTAACGTACATTTTATTAAGTATTTCCAATGATACTGTTATGCATTTAATATCTAATGTTTGTTACATAGAGCTCATTATGTTTTACTTGTTAAAAGTATGGTTGTGCAAATATTAGACAATAAATATTATATACAATTTAATGGAGGCCAGTTACGCAACTATTACGGCGTATTAAATTTTAATATTTACATTTTCTATTAATAGGTGCTTTGCAAGTCTGAAATGAGCCTTCCAATCATTTTCTACTCTAGATTTTTGAACCTTTTATTGAAAGTTGCATTAAAAATATAATATTACTTATTAAAATATCGCAAGACACCAACCAAAGACTGTACATTATTAACATTTAATCTGTCTTCGCAATATACATTGAACAAAAAAAAAGTGTGACATAAATGTACAAGGCCAAAGGCCCAAGCGAGATGACTTTGTCTATGGAACGATTAAAAAAACACCGTAAACGCCATGTTGGGTGTATTTTACAGTTTGAATTCTAATCGTTAATTCTCTTAATGGGTTCTGTAAACAAGAAAATGTTTGGCAACTTGCGAAAATACATCCCTACGTGGTAGAGTATCAATTATTATTATTACTTATTAAAGACTTTATGTATAGAAATATATTAAATTACTGTTTGAATATTAGTGAGCCTATTGTTACGATATCTAATTCTTTATATCAAGTGAAGATATAGATTAAAAATATATACAATAAATATGCTTACGTAAAATTTATTAGTGCCATAGCACATATGTTAATGTTGTATATAACGTTATCATATCTATCTTTTCATTATGTAACTTAGTTTTACGTAGGTTCTAGTTCGCCTAGAGCCCAAGAAACGACAATCAGCAGTTCTTCCATTGATAAGGGAAATATTTGTTAGACGTTATGATTAATATCGAGGTTAATGTAAATTAAGTTCTCGTCTTTAATTAAACGTTAATTAAATTAGTTTTATGTTTTAAAAAGAGTTTTGATAACACTAGCAATTTATATTATATAATTACATTATGTATAGAATTTAGATTTACTTTATTAGCTACTTAAAAGATTATTATTGAGTTTTGTGTTTAATTTTAGCGCACAATTTTTAAGTTTATATAAGGTTGGTAGGTTCAAGTTGATGTATATAATTAAGTATAGGCTTGGATCATTATATATTTTATAGTTGCCGATAAGGTATTAACAATTATAACAGTGTGATTTTTTTAGATAGGTATACCAGCGCCAGTCAATCGCACAAAATCTGTTTGATAATTGCGTTTATAAGTGTTTTAAATTGAAATCTATCGTGTCTTTTCTTTTCCATTCCTGTTATAGAGTTTTTCGTTTCCTCGCGGAGTTCGTTCGTTCGAGTGGCGACATGTTATTTATGTTTTATTTTCCTTCTTTTTTTTGTAGTATTTTGTTTTGTGATATTAGTGCTAACTAAGTTAGCAACATGTTCATTGTTGTATCATTATCTTTCTTTTCCTTTCTAACCACATGCTGCAAGGCAGCTTATATTATATTAATATAGATTATATGAAACGAATTATCGTTTTCATTAAGTATTATGGTCGCGAATACGCGAACAATTACTTGATAATGAATATTGGCGATGGTTGTCATGGCAACATAATTATTTTAAATGAGTTGTGTTCTTTTAATTTGTACAGTTCATTTTTGATATTATTTACTATTTGTTTAAAGCAGTGTAAGTTTTTTTTTTTTTTATTTGAGCACACTTGAGTAACCATGTAGATTTCATATGTTTTGAAAAACGTTTTATCATTTAGATTAACGCAGAATTGATTTAATCGTATATTTACGGATAGAGTTTAAAAATAATGACATGATTTGATATTGTAAACTCCTTTTATATTAGTTTTAAATAAACACAGTAAATTTTATATCAATTTAAAAATTTAAATATTTTGTAAACGGAGCGATTGAGATGTTCTCGCGTAGTATTTTATATAAATGTTATAACAGTTTAAAGTTTAAAATAAATTTCGTAACTATGATATCTTAAAAATTATTCAAAAAATTATATATATATCACAGATTATAAATTTTTTAAAAGAATTAAATACCTTACACACTGTACGTCCTACATCTTAAGATTTAGATTCAAGGTAGTGCAATTTTTATACGCGTGTTGATTTTTTCTATATTCTATTGAATGAATAGTTAACTGAAGTACAGAAGTATATTTATTGTGCCGTTTCAACACAAATAACGGTGTTAGTATTACTCTATCTTTGTGTATATTATAAATAGAATGCTATGATTTTCATTAGAACGGGAAGTAAAACTGTCGATAGCATTTTATATAATCAGAGACTACGTTTGTTATTGGACACTAACATTTAATATTCTTTTAGTATTTTTACAATATAAGTACTAAATATATTGTGTATTTTATAACCTTTATATATACGTTAACATTACTACCACAGTTTAACTGGATAATTATGTTAATTAGAGTTAAATTATCGTTGCAAACAGCAAAGCTTTAACCATAAATTTGATTTAAGCTACGGAATATGAAGAAAATAATTTTTAAATGTAACAAGAAAATAAACTAGTTTTTATTTAAGGAAAAGAATCTTACCAACGCATTGTAATCCAATGCAAAAATATGTAAACTACAAATAATAATTCAAATAAAAATATAAAAGACTAATTGAGTCCATTTATTTATTTCAAAATGTTCCACCCTTCTTTTTTACAGGATATATAGGAGGTATCCTAATGACATGTAAGTATAGCCTATTATAACCATAAGAGGACAAAAGCCAAAAAAACAACATTTGACGTAGCTTGAATATTCTATGATATTCATTATTTTGCGACAAAAAATCGTTTTGAACACGTCCTCTGAATATACACGTCCACAATGTATAAGTCGTATATCGTTGTACTATTAATAAAGATATATTAGTCAAGAACTGTTAGTATTGCAAAATATGATAAAGATATTAGTAAATCGACGAACGAACACGAACATATTGTTATAAGTTTTGTTTATCTCTATTCCTTCTTCAATTGGAAAGTTAAAGCTTCTCTATAATAGAAGGCTATTTTGTAAAGAGTTATTTAATGTACAACTTTCTTGAGAATTAGTTAATAACTGCAATTATCAAAAATCTCGATATCTTAGCTGTTTGGATTTGCTATGAAATCGTGATAATCAAACGTGTGGTTAAAAATATTTCTAAAACCAATAAAGATAATGTTATATTAATATTGGAGAAAATATAATATCCGACATTTTCTTGTTGCTTGAAGCATGCCACCGATATCTTGAACTAACTGTTTTGAATATTGGATTAATTTTTGAATCAAAGAAATCTTAAGTCTTAATTATTAAAATTAAAACAACTTATTTATATGACAATTTTTAATATTGTCAAAAATATTAAAAGCTATTTGCTTTATCAAACAACCCAGAAGATTATTTTAAAAGTAAAGTAAAAATGTACCTACAGGAAAGTACCTACAGGAATTTTTATCACTTTAAGGGAAAATCAATGATAGCATAATAAGACAGTTGTGTTAATTAAAAATACGAAGAAAAAAAAATGCAAATTTAATTATTACTGAAAATACACAATATGTACCTATATTCTATAGATAAAACACTTAATTTATTTATTGTACCTGACATTAAATTCAACAGATAATTGTAAAACATAAAATATTTTTTTATTATTGTTAATTTTCAGAATTCCACTACACTTTTGAAGACGACGTTAACAGTATACCAATCATAACTCTTGAAGTTTTATCAGATTCTTCAACAGCCGAATATAAAGAGGAGAATATTATAGAAATTCAACAAAATACATTAGAAGCAATACAAGAATCGGGTGTACATTTTCTGACGGATAATATAAATGCAGACGAAACAGAGAATAAAGACCAGGAGAATTCGAAAGACATTCCTAAAGTAAGAAATGATTTGTTAGAATATATGACTAGAAATGATGGTAGTGTTGTTTGCAAGCTTTGTGGGGAAGTTTTACAGAGTCGAACGCATTGGTACAGGCACAAATACAAGCTACATGTCATACAACCGTTGAACCCTGCGCCCCTCTTTCAATGCGAACAATGTCTGGTGTTCTTCAAAAGCAGAAAAGGTAAGTTAGATTTGTTGGAAAGGCCGCTGGTAAAATAATTTTAAATGAATATACAATAATTTCAGCCAGAAGTCATAAAAGCAATTTTTGGATATACAACGATAATATTAAAATAATTTCATTATTTTAATACATAGCTTTGAAAAACTTTTAAGATTATTTAATTTTTTTTTGGGCGCGTTCTTTCGAATGTCAATATCGAATTTGAATTTCAACGTTTCTACAATATGTAACACAAAAATAACTTAAAATTCTGTCACGTGTAGCGAGATTTACGCGTACTTTTATTAGTGTAGTATGCGTTGGAACAAGTCAGTTGTAAAATATGTTGACATATGAATTATTCCTTTAGGATATATTGGTCACATAGCAAGCAGACACAGTGATGTTTTAAAAGACTCCAGTCCTGTTCTAACAAACTCACAAGCCGATGCCTTATCGAAATCGACAGCAACCATTCAAACTGATATAAAGGAGGAAATAGATCCAGAATTGTCTATACCAAAGTCGAGTGTGCCAAATTATCAAACTAATGGAAAACAAATGAACAGCGCGGTTATAAAAACTCCAGAAACAAAAAAAGGTCATAGAAGTAATAGAGGTTAGTAGACAAAGTATTGGTAATTTGATTATTTATATGTAAACGCGTAAAAAATATAGTGGCCAACAGTTGGCCCCTAGGTTCGCGTCTAGGTACGTATGACGTTTAGCGAATAAAGCTGTCACGCACACTAAGAAAATATAAATAAACAATAAGTTGGCACATTTGTTGTAGTTATTTTGTAGTGCAACGGTCATTCTAAAAACATATAAATAGGTACATAATTTAAATATTCCTACTTCTCTTTTTGTCACGTGACTTTTTTATTACTAGCTTAACCATTAACTATGTTAGTAAGTCTTACATACATACATGGCTACACTCGTAATCTCATAAAATTCTGGAACCGGGAACAGACTTTTAAAAGATAATTTTTAACACTCAAAAATATAACATGTGCATTTATGATGCACCTTGCTATAGGCATTGGTGACACACAACAGTTGACCCATTCGCTCATCCGCCTTTATCATAAAAAACCTTCACTACCTATATCTTTTGTAGAGTATCAATCCTGATTCTTCATTCTTTTAATTTTACCAACAAATATAAATTAAAATTAAAATAGGCGATCGCTTGTAAAATATTAAAGTAATTATAGTACCTATAGAAAACTTACGATGACATCTGATTCTCTTTCTGATCTTTTTTTTTATGGTATAGGTTGGCGGACGAGCATATGGGCCACCTGATGGTAAGTGGTTACCATCACCCATAGACACTGATGCTGTAAGAAATATTAACTGTTCCTTACATAGTCAATGTGCCACCAACCTAGGGAACTAAGATGTTATGTCCCTTGTGCCTGTAGTTACACTGGCTCCCTCACCCTTCAAACCGGAACATAACAATACTGAATACTGTTATTTGGCGGTAGAATATCTGATGAGTGGGTGGTACCTACCCAGACGGGCTTGCACAAAACCCTACCACCAAGTGAACTTCTTCTTGAATCTACAACTTCTTTAATAAAAAAAATTATGCTTTAGGTAATTCAGCGGAAAATATTAGTCAATCGGATTGGGAAGAAAGGAGATCAAAGGAAGAGAAATTAGTAGCAGACATTATAGACCGGGTTCGGAGAGAGTGCGAGGCTCAAGGCTCGGGGGGACCCGCGCGGCGCGGCTACTCGCGTCGGACGACCGTTATGCACACATAACGCTAAGCAAACAATAAATATTCTAAAAAATGACTTTAAATAAAAGTTCCTGAAACTCTCATAGAGACGAGGCCTATGTTTAAGGCCTTTGTGAGTGCTCATATTTTGTGCCAATTTTGTGTCAAATGTTCGTGTTATAGTGCCAAAAAAAAATTGAAAGATATCATTGATTAATCTTTTTTATTATTTTTTTGTTAAAAATTTTATTAATAAGAGATTTTATCATGTTTCGAACGTTCCGCGACTCGTCGGTTGATTCAATTTTAATGAATACATTTTTTTATTAATGTTGATATTAAACACAAACAATACCTAGGTTAAAAGAAGAAATTTCAATAATTGTATTAAGTAGTTTAAACCGTCTCTACCTTAAAGGTCGAGGTCATTTTCTGGAAATAATATAGATTATACATTATTTTAAAAGTAGTAAAACGATGTACACAAATTGAATATAAAATCTTGGTTCCTAATGAGTTAGCCATATGTGGGATACAGTGAATAATTTTTTTTACAAGGAGGTTCGAACCATAAAGATCTGATATATTTTTTAAAATTTTATTTTATTTTTATACTAATGACAGAGAAAATGCATCTTTTAAAAAGTTTTTATCGTAAATAATTTAATGAGCGAGAAATGAGACTGGATAAGGTGTTTGGAGAAATTAACTATTTTGTATCTAATATTACTTTCCTTGTGTAAATATTAAAACATACGTATTATATAAATGTTACTTGTATTGTATATTATGAGTTATCTTTACTTATACATAGACGATACATCGAAACAGCTCAATGTGGAACTTTTTTTGTTTTGAACCTGAATGCAAAAGTCATATCTGATTGTACATCACGTCTGGCCATAGACATTGTCAGCAAGGAGGTATACAGTTCCTTATTCTATTAATAATGGACTTTATAGAGTTAATAATATTGTAATCACACTTAAATCTCCTACGTGTAATTTTTATCATACTTTACCTTTATTGACAGAATTTTGACAGTTACACATAATTATGTTATAAGTTGCAGTAAATGTAAATTAGTCATTAAATGAAACGCCTAACTATTTTTTAAAACGTTAAACTAGTGAGATTAATGACATCAGCCAAATAAAGGTTTATGTATTTAGTTACATGTGGTTCTTTTAGAACATCATTTGGCTCAATTTATAAATCAAATATAGGTATTAGGTACATATTATAAAATATAAGTTGCAAATTTACGAACATATTTCTTACTTTCATTATTATGAAGCAAAATAATTATATGTATGAACTTCCAACAAAAGTATTACTATTAAAACTTCGTCAGTGTGATCAGAATTATAAAATAAAACTACACGAAATTAAACAATAAATGTCACAAAGTAGTTTCAAGGAACCCACTAGGTAGGTACAATAAGTTCCGGCAGGGCTATGGCCAATCATTGAGCTGTTTCGATGTGTTAAACTTACGTTCTTAAAATTCACTTTTCGCGCCTAAAAACAAATGTATAAAGTTATCTTATACAAACCGACACTAGCTGTATTGGAACAGCGAGGTCGAACTAAGCCCCAAACCCTCTCAAACCTCTCAAAAGCGGAGAGGAGGCCTTACAGGCTCAAACTGGACTATATTGTAATATTGTACCTTTACATTTAAATTCAAATGAAAATAAGAAATATCTACTCTATAACATATATATTTCCTACATCTCAATCTATACGCTATCTTCCTTATTAGTCTCTTCTTCTCTTATTAGTGTCTAAAAATAAGTTTAAGAAGTCATAAAAAATATATTGTTAATTCTAGTTGTATATATCAAATATTCGTCCAAGATATCTTAAATAACGTGTCAATCGATGGAGTCCATTTTAATTGAATTTGTATAAAATATTTAGAGAAACTATTTTAATCGAATAACATTACATGACTTCAAAATAAATTACGTACCTAAATCAGTGACACCAAAGTGTATCGGACCTGCTTAAATACAACTTTAAAAATACAATATACTTATTAAAGTTATTAATTTCGGTATATTGACCGTGTTTAGGTAATGAACATCTACCCGCTAAATTCAGTCTCGTGAACAAGACATTCGTAGATAATGTCGAAATATCGAGCTCCACCGAACAAAAATAAAAAACATGCTAAACATCCCGAAATTAATAACTTTAATAATTAAAATAACCATGTTAATTTAAAAATCTTTTGATTAAGTCATAAAATAACAAGAAAATGTATCCGGCGGTAATTTATTTTATTCACGTTCTATTAAAATGGAATGATACATAATTGACGGCTTTTGCGTCGACGTAATAAGTCAATCAGATCTACCAATAGTTGTCCTACATACGTAACTGTTTAAACTAAAATCTACTATTTCCGTTATCATTTAACACTTATTGTTTTAACAAAGATAATCTATGTAATATTTATATTACATAGATTATCTATAGTATATAAACATCGTACAACAATCTCAAAGTTAAAAGATATTAAAATGTGAAAACAGTATTCATATATCATAATGATATATGTAGATAGTTATATAAAATTAACGCTCAAATTAATATTTCTTTAATTAGGTAATTTAACATTCTATATGTGTGCAATATTTTGTAATATATAAATACTAATCTACCATTCCAGTGTATTTTGAACGATAATATTTAATTCATTGTATAAATTAATGTTATTTGTTTCATATACATGAAATAATGTGGCAATTTAAAAAAATATTGATATACGAAAACTGTGATGAATGTGGCTCAGATAATAAAATAGTATGAAAAACTAATATCTTTCTTGCTTTTATTTTAGATGCATGCTTTTTTTAAACTACATTATATCTATCGATACTAAATGTGTAGCTATTGACCAGTTTAAGTCTTTAAAAAAACCAACATAAATTGGTGTGCGTTGCCTATTGAAGAGTTTAAAAATATTTTTACAAACCGATTGGGGGGTCGTTTATCTCGTCTAATAGACATATACATAAAAGCTTTTAAAAGGAACTACATATTTACAAACGATTTTGTTAAACAAATTTAAAAATATTAATAACTATTTTTTTCTAGTGTACAGCAGCGCTTAATATGGAATAGTTTAATATATACAATAAATTTTGGAGTAGCCAAATACGATACTTCTCCTTACCTCTAAAAGATGAGCAAAGTTTAATTTAAAATACATAAAACACTTACATATCGAATTATGTATAAATAATAATACTAGCAAAACTTTAGTCAGTAAATTTTTCTTTAATTTACATAAACGACTTACTTCTATTCACTTTAGAGTAGAAAAATATCTTTTTATAATTATGTACGCTTAAAATAATTATAGTGCTCAGTTTGATAGACGAAACGTCAAATTTCATCATTTATCAAATTTGTCACTGACAGTTGTTACTTTCAAGTTTATGTTGCTGACTGCTGTTTGTTTTGAAACAAATTATTATTAAATAATAAATAGAGAATAAGCGAATGGAATACGTTAGAATTTTATAAAGAATTACTTAGACTTTACTCACCTTGCCTCATACTTAATGTGTATTTTCACTATGCCACAGATCTTTCAAGTGTTAAGATGCTACAAGTGCTCAGTTTTTCAGGTAAATTAAAAAAAAAGATTCTCAAAGAGTTCTAAAGCAGTATTTCCTGTTTATTAAAAAAAATATCAATCTTTATTACTATTTATTTTAAGGTTCATCAAACTAGAAAGGACAATAAATGGGTGTGTAAAATTTGTGGAGAGAAACAATCTGTTAAGAGACACTATGGCATAGGAACGAGTAAAGACTGCAGGACACATGTTCAGAAACTAAACAAATTAAGAGGAGATCAAGAGCAAACATCAGTAAACATAGTTGATTCTGAGGACAGTGAGTGTGAGGAAACTGTTGATAATATTACCCCTAACATTGATGATAGAAAAGCTTTAGGTAGGATCATTAAGGAAAGTAAATGGGCAGCTTATATAGACGAACCAGAACAACAATGTGAAAACAGTGAACCGGAATACATTAATAATAAAGAAATAGTTCTTGAAACACCACAAAAACGAAAGTTTAATAGAAAGGAACAAAAAATCAAGCAATTTAGAAAGTCTATTGATAATAATAAAGAAAATAGTACAGCTGATACACAAAATCACTCAGATAATGTGTTAGACTTCATAGAATCGTCTACTTCAAATATTAGTGATAGCAATGTAGGTTTTAGTACACATATTAATAATGATTGTCGTAAAACAAAAATAAATTCAAAGATAGCTACTAATATTACAAGCATGAAACCAAAAAACGAAATGCCAAGTTTCTCACTAAATAAAGTTAATAAAGACTCTAAATGGGCTCAATATATAGAGACTGATGTTGCAAATGAAAGTTATGAGATTGAAACAGAAAACAGCTCCCCAAAACAACCTCTATTTTCATTGTGCGATGATAGTGAAATAGATACTATATTAGATATATAATTATTGCTACCTATAAAAATGAAACAATTTAAAAGTTATTTTAGTTTTATTAATAAATCGATACACAAGACATTCCAAAGATAAATGCCAAACTCTTTTAAGAAAAACTACTAGACATTTGACAACTAATATTAAATGTCTATGATAACATCCTTATTTGTCACATGGCAACAACATCATATCACTTTTTACTTCTAATCGATAAAACACTACAAACATACTTCTGTAACACATACATTATTCTCAACAAAATTCTCTTTATTTCATTGGTTGTTTATTAAACAATAAAATTTTACAGTCAGTTTAGAGCAATACTTATTATTACATATTGATCTTATGCAGTTTTAATAAGAAACTTGCTAAGGACTAATATGACATATAATACTTTATGGTAGCAATGCAATAACTTGCAATAATAATCTAAGAGTTTAATAAGTATAAGAGTACTAATGTAGCGATCTCATGAAAATCAGGAAGACTCTATATGCAAATACATGCCATTTTGCTAGTAAAAATACTTTGACAATAATTGCGTTGGTACTTAATTTCTGTAATACATTTTTTTTTATACAAAAGAGGGCTACAGGCACAGTAGAAAAGATTATCACTACAAGCAATATCCTGAGATAAATGTATTTTTAATAAGTAATGTAAATATACACTGATAATGTTTTGATTATAATAGGAAGCCCTACAAGATTCGATGTCGTTTTACTAACAATGCTCTGCTTATACGATTGCTATCCCTCATATTCATAATCAACCTTTTCGCTGCATTTTGTGCATCAAGGTTTAAATTTTTTTTACTTGGTTCAAAAATGCCAAGGTACTATGACAATTCCACATAAATATTTCCAATAAATTAAATCGACTAGAACGCCATCGTATGTCGGCGCCGATGTATCTCCCTTGCTCTAGCATATCGTCGCCCGTATCCATTCCATCGCCATGGTCTGTATTAAAAAGAAAAAAAAAACAAATGTTTAGATCATTACCTTACATTCGCAGTAATTTTAGTTTTTATTAAATACAACATTAAGAAATATTTCCTGAATCATTTGAAACTATGTGTATTATGTTATCTATATAATTATTTTAAAAGTGGTAAATTTGGTTTTTTTCTTATTTTATATCTGTAATTAATAATATTTTTTATTTTGTTTCATTCAAAACTTGAATCAATCCTATGTGTTGCAATTATTCGATAAATGTCTCTAAAATTAATGTACAGTGTACGTTGAGAAGTATACATAATATTGAACAGCACAGATTTTTTTTATAAGTTTTTAAAGTAGATTAGTTTCAAGATAACTTTAAATTACCTTCCATTGTAACCAATTGGTTCGCCTACGTACATAAGATCGTCTTCATATCGTCTGCTTATATCCTCATTGCTTCCTGAAAATGAATATAGATTATTTTTCGAACCATTATTCCAATTAAAATATTTTTTTTTCTTAACAACAACTAACCGGATAAGTTTGAATGAGAGTATCTTCTGCATGATGGTCCTCGACAAGTCAACAGTTGGTGCAATTGATTATGGAAATATTCCTTTTCTGATGCCGTCAAATATTTCACCCGATTCTGTGTTTCAAACGGATCTGTAAAAAATAAAAACACGAAAATTAGTAAATATCTAGCTTATGTTATGTTATATTACGATTCTTTGGAAACGACTTTTAACCTAGATTTAGTTCTTATGATATCATACTATTTTAAAGTCTTATGTATTTTGAATTTGGGTCACTTATTAAATAGAATAATGATATAATCCAACATACCAATACGTAAATTGTAATAAGTAACTAATCCAGTGACAAATTCACAGTAGAGTAAGTTGTGGGTAGCGTTGATTGTTCTAACGCAGTTGTACGTGTTGTTAGAAGAACTCATGCAGAAACAAAATGGACCAGCGGTCCATAGCGGTGCGGTGCGCCAATGGTCATTGTCATGTCGGAAACAGTTCATGCGTTCTGACTCACATAGCCTTTCCAATTCCGCCTGAAAAGTAAACACTATAAGAAACTTTGACCACTTATAAAACATTTTTCCAATGTCTATAAAGTTTTATTTATCATTTTCAAATTATTAATATTTCAAAGTTCAAGGACATATATACCTTCTTTTTTGCTTTTCGCAACTTTTTTCGTAGTCTCTGTTCCTTGAGTTTCCTACGTTCTTCTCTAGCTTTCTGTGCTGCTTCCAAATACGAATTGCCTATTGGCTTTATTTTGCTGCAAGTAGATAAAAATATATTTCAACAGTTTTTTAATAACATCTTACAAATAAAAGAAAAAATTAAACTTACCGATTTTCTTCACAGTAACACACGTGTTGATCTTCATTTTCAATGAATAAAGGATGGAGCCTCTTTTGAAACACGTCTGGAGGTTTCCCAAATATTCCATTGTTGTTAGAACTTCCTTTGTTTGGATTTCGCTGTTCATACTCGGACGCGTCGAATCTGGTGGGTCCTAATGTACCAACTGTGGTTCTTGGTCTCGTTGAGGGTTTACTTGTTGTGGTGTGATGACTGGCTGTTGTTATTGGTGATGTTGTGCTTGATTTATGTGTGGAAATAACTTTGTCCACTGCTGAACTATAATAATGTAACGTTGAGAAAAAGTCAATAGGTGTTGTTTTCCAATCGCTTGTTACTTGCGTCGGATTTTCATGAGTGCTATTGATATCCTTTTGTTTTGTTATTTCAGTTGCAGTGATATCCTCAAATTCAGTGGTAATGCTCTGTTGCGTGCTTTTTTCCTCAATTAAATTTTCTTGAAAGGAATTTCCTTCAGTTATAACTGTGGTAGATGACATGGGTAGTTCATCTACATGGTGAGTCTTGTTTGTAAGATTATCGCCATGATCGGGGTCAGAAATGTTTAAGATTTTCATTACCGTCTCAGTGGAGGTTTCATTTTTCAGCTGCGTATCAAAAATATCGTCTCTAGTGTTGGCATTTACTGTTGGTATTATGTATTCATTTGATTGCCTAAACTTTTTATCAAACAAGGTCGCGTTTCTGTGTTTCGTTTTTAATCTATGTAAACGATTTTTTCTAAAAGTGTCCTTAGTGTTATTCTCATGACTTACAGTTTTATTAAGTAACTGATTGCTAAGATATGTAGGTGTTATGGTTTGTACTTCGACTGCAGGTTTACTAATTTTTAAATGCCTCTTTATTTCCTTTAAGTCTTCTAATTTCGTTCTAAGTTGTCTTATTTGGTCTTCTAAGCTTAATCTATTTGTATGCCATGCCTTCAAGTCATTATAAATTACTTGTGAACAATTAACTGTTCCATCTTTTTCTATCTTACATTCTAGTGATGATTCATTATTGTTTAACATTGGATCGTTTCTTTGTTTATGCTTGTTATGATTCCAATGTTGAGCTCGCCTTTTGGTTCTCTTATGATCTATATTATCTTTGGTACGTTCATAAGCCTTAAGAAATGCCTCAGTTTCTTTTATAAGTTTGTCAATATTGTTTACTATATTTCTTTTTTCTGATTCATCAACAGGTTCGTTTTTAAAGCTCAAATGTCCAATGCTAGGGTTTTCCTCGAGAATACTATCCACAGTATTAGGTTCAAATACGTCGTTGCTTATTGATCTCTTACTTCTTGTGTTATTATCCTTCTGTAACTCAACAGGTCTTCTAGCAATGGTTCCGTCAGTCTCTAATCTCGTATAAACAAGTCCACTAGGAGTAAAGCAAGCACATTTTTTCGTACTCATCTTCGGTTGTGGAGAATTTATGTCTGGCTAAAAATATTACAATCATGAATATTCGGGTGTTTTAATAATTCTCAAAATGTTTATGATTAATCGAAAATAAAGTTACCTCATATTTGCATTTGTGTTTACGCCATCGTCCGTTGACCAGTACACATTTCCACTTCCGTCCAATGGAGCAAGGGGCACGCAATTCAGCTTTGGAGCATTCGGCTGCTAAGCGTGCTGCTTTCCCATTTATAATACTAGTTTCAATTTCTGCAATAGTTAAGTATATATTAATTTTAGTTAGATAGTTTTGAAATACAACTTTCCTTTCAATGAATTATTAATTATTTTAACTTTCGATTTGAATATACCTGCATTTAAGTAGTTAAATTGATTCGTGCCTGCCTCTTCAGCATCCAAAACCTTTTCCAAACTTGCTTCTAAGATTGGATTGTGACTCTCGTTGGATATAAATGGTTCCGAAGATTTATTTGAAGTATCGCTTGCTTCTGAACTTTCCTAAAAATAGAAATAGTATAGAAAATAAAATAGCATTAAAATATAATAAATAACACGTAAATTAATGAAAAATCAATTAACTCACGTTATCATCGTCGTCATCGTCAAGTTCCAAGAAATCATCCTCAGTATCACTTTCGAAATCTCCGCTTTCAGAAGATGTATCTTGTGGTTGCGCTGTTGTTGATTTCTCGTTCATTTCCCGACTATATTTCTGCGCGCGCAATCTTTCCTCCATCAAATGGGCTTGTGTTTCTCGTCGTCCAGAACTATAAGAAACAGATTTTTTTTTAAATCCTTTTTTTATGATGAAAATTATATTTAGATATCATTTTAATTATAAGGTAACCATATAACACACAAAAAATTAAAGATGCACACATTCATAAATAATCACCGTCACCGACCTTGTCCACTTAACGTTCTATAATAACGTAAATTACCTCTCAACAAGGAATGTGTCAGGCCAGTGAGCCGCAGCAGCGCGTCTACGCCGTGGTTGCAGTAACGGCAGCAAAGATCTGCCATCCATATGAGCTGGCGGCTCTACCCCACCCATATCCAAAAACGTTGGTGCGAGGTCAATGTTAAGAACTATATCGTCCACCCTATTAAAACAAAAAGACAATATAAAAGACACTATGATATTAAAAAAAAAATCGATTAATCTATATTAAATCTATTTTCAAATATAAATATACTTACACTGTCCCCGGTTCGACACCAGGTCCACGAACGAGAAACGGTACTCGAATATCAAACTCGAAAGGAAAGCTTTTGCCTTTAACCAGTCCGAACTGGCCTAGATGATAACCGTGATCCGATGTGTAGACTAGGTAAGTGTTATCTAACTCCCCGAGCGCTTTGAGCTCCTGATAAACTCTCTCGACTGCCTGCAATTTAACATCTGATATAATCGACATTTACCATCTGAATTATAGCCTAGACATACCATAAAAAGTACGCTCGTAATACACATTGTTGGAATTATACGTTGTAGCAAGTTTCATAAAGTACTTAATATAATAAACACATATTTAATAACCGTTGTAAATCGTGTCAATTACTTGTCTTTCTTACGTCAGTAAGCTGGCATTCGAAAGAAGAAAATAAAGCATTATGTATTGCATAAATTTAATAGTAACCTATAATTACTTAAATAAAAAATAGTAACGAAAAAATGTGGTATTATCGCTTAAAGCCAACTTTTACTTGCACCTTTGGTGTTGCCAGGCAATATTGATGACCAGTAATATTTAAATTGTCTCACGAGAATGTCATGTTATTAACATACCATATCCACGCTCTGCAATGTCTGTAATCTCTTGGTCATTAGTAGATCTGTGAACTGTCTATGAATTGGCTTCATTTTCTCCGTTACTCGTAGAATCCATTGCTTGTCGGGATTCGGAGCCATGTCATACGTTGGAGTGCTGAAAAAAATAAAAACAAATAAAAAAATGGTAACATCAACTATTATAAATATCTGAATATTAAGAGCCTTTCCTGCCAAACGTCTCTAGGTAAAAAATTAATGACATATGCGGGTTTAGTATAAATGTTTTCCTTGATATCAAATAGGAAATGATAATGGTTGTCTGTCCATATTTTCTAGAGAGGAAGTGAGTGATGCTATTCATAACTGAACGTACACAAATAGTTATCGACATCTAAACACGCTATACCTAGCTTCCTGTGGAATATATATGTATATATACGAGTTACATTTATTGTTTTTCATGTTAATTTAGTTCTTTGAGCTGAGATTCGAACGCGTGCATCTTAACCGATGATTGCGGTCTAAGCTGACTGAGCACTGAATTTTCATGTACTTAATTTGTAGTTATAATTCATCTCGTGTTCTGTAATGTCCTGTTTCAATGAAATTCTGCCACATATGTCTCCACTAAACCGCATTGGAGCGGTTTGTTCCCAATATTTCTGTTTATTCGAGTATTTATTCTGTTCTCGGTTTAACAACAACCAGTACGTTTCGATTTAATTGCTCTATTTAGTTCAGACCCTGTTTATTTAATTTTTATATCAAGTATGACATTTCCAAAATTGCCCTCCCATTCTGTACACAAATGTACCGTATAATTAAGTAGATACCAATAGAAAAATAAATTTGTATAGGAAGGCGATCTCTCTAAAACAGGAACGTAGTAGATCATAGGTTTCACAAAATATTGTCTGGCATTTATAAAATAAATTTATATTTCCATATAATATATTAAATATTGATATTTATTATTACTTTTCAGAGAAATACCTTTAGTTGTTTAAAAAAGCCTGTATGATTGTTACGATTTTGTTGACATAGTTGAGAGACACAAAACGATTTCATATCTTGTTATTTTAAAATATATTTTTATCTTAGAAATAAATTCCTATATATATAAAAGTTAATATTTTCCATATACATGACAAGTTATGCATTTCGATATTTAAATCGCCCGGTGTTGACGACAACTTTATAATGAAACCACAAAAACGTCAGACGGTATGTGACCGCAAAAAGGAGCAGGGAATTAAGTTTTTTTGCACACGATGTAGAACAAAATGGAGGCAATAAATAACGCAGTTGACAAAAAAATAAGTAACATGTTAAAACTTGTATACGTTGCGTATAATTAATATGACATAATAGGAGAACGGAATTATTCATCTTTTTTTATACTTATTTCTTTATTATCAATTGCTATTTATAGTACCTAACACCAAGGTTTTGCAGTGTATATTGTATATCGTGTGTTCATATCCTGGCTGTTAGGAATACGTCAAATTTGTAAAAATACGTAAAATTGTCTATATCCAAATCCGATTGACTTTGATTAATCATTTTATAACAGTAGTCGCCCAAGGCTTCGCTTGCGTTATAACGCAATTTTATCCTAAAGGATATTGCTTGTCATGTTTTAGGCAAAAAAGTAGCATGTCTTTTCTTGGAGTTCAAATTTGCTTCATAGCATAATCAAATTCAGTTCAGCTGTTCGGTCGTGAAAGAGCGACAGACAGACAAACAGACATACAAAAGTCAGAGTTACTTTCACATTTATAATATTAATATAGATTTGACAATATACCAGAACTTTAGATATAAGTGATGATTTATCATCAGATGATGATGGTGATGATAATATATTTCTGTACCGTTTTTGGCTAATCATAAGAAAAATCTGCCAACTACGCTGATCGTATATATAATAGTGCACAAGTTTACGCGCAATCGGAACTTTGCTGAGTTTCTTTCGCCGGTTCTTCTCAGGTCGAAGGTTCATTTCCGAACCAACGATAGATTCTTAACATTCAAAAAGCAAGTGTAATCACTTCCTTATTGAATAAAGATTTTTGACTTTGACTTGGACTTTGAATCACGGGTGAACTTGTATTTCCTTGCTTTTATAATACGTGCTCTCCGAGGCACAGATTAACCACCAGTCCAACATTCTATATGAATAAGTATATAGAGTAATTATCTTACTACCAACAAACTCTACCCGTGGGTGTCGTGAGAGGCGACTAAGGGTTTATATTAGGGCCCAGTGCATATCACCTGCACTTTGGGCTACCCACACGGTGGCGGGTAAACCACCACGATAGAATTCCCAAGGAGGGTTAGTATCAGGCAGGCGGCCAACTTTAAAATTTAAGCCGAAACATTAGCAGCATGATGAAGACAAGAAAATAATTAAACAGTGATAACAGTATACTGGCAGTCATCACTGCTTAAAGTGCTTAGTTTGTATTTTTCATGTATGCACTTTGTGTTCAGCGGTGAAGAAAACCTTCGTGGGGAAATTTACACGAGTCCCATGTATCCGCAAAGGAATGAACCCGCTATAACAGCGTGCTTAACTTAGTTTTGGAATTGATATGCCTAGAAGTAGGCCAATTTACTTACTAATATTATTTATATTCGTATTTGTAAAATTATTAATATAATTTTAATAGTCTAATTCAATCTTGAAGCAGAGATAAATTCGAATTTTATTAACGAAGCTCCTTTCAAACGCACTCCGATTACACACACATAGGTATCCGCGATCGAGCCCACGTAATGAAGTTTTCATTCATCTCAGAACACAAGACAACATTTCGAGCACGAATTCAGCATGAAAAATAATCTGCACACGAATAAAAAAACATAACGTATATTAATAAAACATTATTTTTTTTTTCGATTCGCTAAAGGTTTTAATAAGAACGCAAACATAAGTATTATCGCACGCTATACAGACACAAAGCCTCAGCCGCCTTGATATTGAATACGATGATTTTTATTATTTTCTTTATGTTTGAAATATAATGAATAAAAACTCTTTATGGAAGTTTATTTTTTATTAATGTCGGCGCCTTACCCCCGGGGACAGGTTTGGCGACCACACAAAGCGCCGATAGTTGAATATTAAAGGAGCCGCGGTTGGTCCTGAGTTCGACACCGGTTATCGGCGCCGTATCGTCGTGCGACGTCTTCCCGTCGAGTAAATACAAATAAATATTCCAATTAACACAAAAAAAGAAAGAAAGATGCATTCATTATATTTGCTTGCAAAAGTTGGACATACGCATTACTTTTTTATAAAGCTGACTCGTTGATCTGCAAAAACCTTAAGTCTAAGCTGAAAAACTGTTGCGAGTCAAGAGCTATTTAGTTTATTTTTAGTTATCAGAAGCATCCCGAACTTTTGAAGTTGGTAGTGTCTATACTCCTCTTCTTCAAAAAGCACTTAAGGTCGTTGATCCGCGCCTGAACTTTTTTTGCTTATTATGGATTTTCGTCCACCGAATTACGAGAGAGAAGAAATACCTAGACCGCGAGTCGTTATTTCGATCGAGAGTTCTGAGTGATCAAAATGAGTCAGTTAGCCAACATGATATGATATAAAATTTAATTTACATAATATTTAACTAAGCTCAATTCCAATTAATATCAACATTGATAATTAATATCTCTTCGATGCAACCATAAAGAAAATATTTATTTACTTTTTACTACCAACTCTAAAGCGGCTTAGTTGAAAAGTATTTGCTATTTCTCACGGTACTACCAACTAGGCATAACTGAGCTCTTCCGTAACTGGTAGAAATAAAACGTTACTTTTACAGATAAAAAAAACTTTATTTTTTCATATGTATTTAAAACATTTCAAAAATCGAAAATTGAATGAATGTTTTTTGTTCGAATACTTCAAAAATTGCAAACTATGTTTTCACGTAGGTAGGTATCCGCGGCGCCTTTAGAACCGACGAGATATTTATCTTAAATGAATACTAATTTACATTAATTGATACTGAGTACTTCCATGCTCATCTGACGCAAAAAAAGCTATTTAACTGCCCAAAAACATTGTGTTTCGATGTAATTCATGTGTTTAACTACGCTGTTATGGAACTGAAATTAGTTATTCATTAGCCGAAAAGATAAGGATAATTTAACAATACATGTATACAGACGCATATATATACTTTTTTTGGGAAATTATATGCAAATTATATTCATGAATATTATTGTTCCTTTGCATAAATAACATATATTCATGGAAAAATACTACCAACGTGTCTTCCGTAGCGCAAACGTTAATAAATTATTCTACTGGCAATTTTCCATAAATATTTTTCAATTTATTCCGCAGTACAATGCGAATTGAAGTAGCGTTGACAACTTTCTTGGTTCGAGGCAAATTTGAATTTCACAAGCAATAACAAAACACAGCTGCTACAATTTCTGTCGTCAGCATCCCCGCTGTCTCCATGAAATAGACTGTTTCCAAACGTGCGACTATTTGTGAATGGCGACAAATAGAGAATATTAAATTCGACGTCTCGAAATATGCAAAGTCAAGGATTCAACTCATAAATCTTGTTTGTAAAATGCCGTGTCTTCTTTTATGTATGTTTATTTATTAGATGAGCGAACTTTCAAGAAACGTGAACGACTCGCGTAGCGCGTAAACTTTTTCATTTAAAAGTTCCTTAGCAAAATAGAGCTGTAATTTTTTGTACGTCCATATTATACGCCAATATAAAATTTCCGCCTATATCTAGAAACAGTAAAAAATACTTATTTATCTGTAAGAATATAACGTATGATAATAAACATTAGTCAGGAACGTCAGTACATATCATGATACAAAATAATTCGAAAACGCAGTCAAGAAACATTTAGAAATTATGTCGTAAATAAATTATAATAGCCCGAAAAATTCAAAAGCATAGACCGTAATCCAGGGCTAAATATTCTTATGAAACATAAATCAGCAGCAAGGCTGAGTGGCGGTAAAATTATTCAGGGCGCTCCGTAAAGTACGAAGTTGGGTACGCGAATTTCCGAGTAGCGAAAAAACAAGGTCGGGCTCAAGGTTTCAACACTTTTTATATGAATACATGGTTCCGTTGATAATATGCGCCCCGGCATCCAATTAAGGAACAATTTCGCGATTAGTTCTCGAACGTTTATGCATTCAATAAAGAAGATTTAATACCTGTGTCTACATAACGAAAACGATACGTTACCGAACCGTCAGTTATATTTATCAGCGATTATAAGTTAAACACTAGAAAATATATATTTAATAAATACAGGATAAATATAATTTAAATAATGCATAAGTGTACTTTATAGTTTTATTTAAATTGAGTGAATCATCGTTAGTATGCGTTTTCGGAAATGATTACGTATCTTGCCAACGCCAAAACGCTGGCACTAAATAAAACACATTTCTAACGAGCGTGTAAGTCTTATTCAGATATTTATTTGAAAAGAATATATTTCTGATATTTTTTATTAATACCTTAACTTTTTTACTTTTATTTTTTTACCTTTTACATTTACCTAACACGATAATTAAGTAAATACTTAATACATTTTTTTTCATTACTGTTCAATTCAAATTCAAAATCGATATATTCGAATAGCATGTACGATACACGTTATTTTGTAAAAAGTCTTGTGAGCGATGTGAAGGAACCCCAAACAAGCAACTTCTTAAATATTTAAAGAGAGGTAAGATGGCCGCTAAGAATTCGCAGCAATTAGTATTTTGTCGAAATGTTTAGAGAATAAGTAGTCAAAGAACAAGACTGGTATTTAAACGAGGTTCCAAATTAAGAACTAATTAAATCTAATTCCAGTCTACATTCACTTTTCTTTTAATTGTGTTTAAGAAAGACTTTTTTTTTAAATATCGAATAAGGTTCCGATACACAATCATACCAAGTATATACATACATACATATACATACATATGAGACAACACCACATCCATTACTCTGATCCCAAAGTAAGTAGCTGAAGCACTTGTGTTATGGAAATCAGAAGTAACGACGGTACCACGAACACCCAGACCCAAGACAACATAGAAAACTAATGGTAATCTACATCGACTCGGCCGGGAATCGAACCCGGGACCTCTGAGTGGCGTACCCATGAAAACCGGTGTACACACCACTCGACCATGGAGGTCGTCAAGTAGGCTACAATGTACGGTCGGAAAAACATTTCGGTAATTCGAATGGGTGTTCACGATTATGAATTGTAGTTGTGGTTAGTACAAATTAGCCTTAATTAATGGATAGTAATTAATCCTGTCATAAATAATAACATACCGAAACCCGTTTGCTACACTATTTTGGTATATGATATGTTAGTTTTCAAATTGTTCGTACTAGCATTTTAATATTAATAAAATAAATAAAAATTGAGATTTCCAGTGGTTACGCTATTCTTACGTATAAAATCATCATTTTAGGCCGTAAAAGAAAACGGATCATCATTATCATCCCTAACAGGAAGACTCAGCTCCGCAACATACGCGATTAGAAAAGTTAGACAACTAACTGATATTGATACCGCTCGTTTAGTTTATTTTGGTTATTTTCACAGTATTATGTCATATGGCATATTACTTTGGGGTAACGCTGCAGATATTGAATCTGTCTTTATTTTACAAAAGAGAGCAATTCGGTTTATTTATAATCTTGGAGCTAGAGACTCTCTTCGGGATGTTTTTAACAGAGTAGGAATACTTACTGTTGCGTCGCAATATATTTACAACAATATCATGTATATTCACAGTAACATTGATCACTTTGATAAAATCAGTGATAATCATTGTATATGCACTAGAAGTAAGGATAAACTTATAACGCCAAGTTTCCGACTCCGCAAAGTCAATGGATCCTTCTTGGGGCAAGGTATCCGTTTCTATAATAAAATTCCGCAGAATTTTTTAACTTTGCCGTTTAGTAAATTCAAATCGTTTGTTAAAAATACATTGGTAGAAAAAGCATACTATTCGATACAAGATTTTGTAGATGATAAAAAAGCGTGGAGTAGTACCTGTTGACTTCCAAGCAGGATACATTAATTGAAATAATTGTATTTAATTAACATGACGTTGTATTTTTTAAATGTTAAAAAAGAGTAACTACTGAGTTTCTTGCCGGTTCTTCTCGGTAGAATCTACTTTCCGAACCGGTGGTAGCTTCACATTGTAAAATGACGATTCAAAAGTGCTTATAAAAGCCTACTTGAATAAAGTTTATTTTGATTTTGATTTTTTGACTACAGTCTACATATGTCCGATGAAAGTGTGCAAATAGAAATATAAGAAATTAATGATGTTTATAATAAAATGATTACAAAAATACAAGCTGTACCCGGGTCTTTATAAATTATAAAAAATTAAATATATAATTAAGTAAATTCCCACTTTTGGGCTAAAAGCCTCCTCTCCCTTTGAGGAGAAGCTTTGGAACATATTTCACTACGCTGTTCCAATGCGGATTGATGGAATACACAATATGTGGCAGAATTTCTATGAAATTTGTCACATGCAGGTTTCCTCGCGATGTTTTCCTTCACTGCTGAGTACGAGATGACTTATAAATTAAGCACATGAAACAGCGGTGCTTGCCTGGGTTTGAACCCGCAATCATCGGTTAAGATGCACGCGTTTTAACCACCGGGCCATCTCGACTCTGAATAAAAGTAGTTGTCCTTTTCCGGGATTCAAACGTTGTTAAACGTGATGAGATAACAGACAGAGCTTTCGAATCAATAATATTGGTAGAATAATTATGTCAAGCTATGAGAAATACAAAGACATTTTATGACATGTCTGTGTCATTACACCTAAAATATCATTATAAAGGATACAACCCAATAAGTCTTGCAAAACCTTAGACGTGCAATAAATTAAAAAACACTTTTATACTGAGCATAAACCCGTTTTTCCAATCAGACGTGAAGTTGACAATTTAATTCAGGTATAAATATCATGCAATGCAAAACACTGATAGAAAAAACACTCCCCATTAAGCCGTCATCATAATTAAGTACAATTTGTGCATAAGTAAATATAAGATTATATTTTAACTTCGAATTAAAACGAATAAAGTTAAATACTGCAAGTGATATTACTTTGTATTGTCAACAAATGTTTTAAAATTCTGTTACATGTAGTGGTAAAAAATATATTTTACCCACACATACATAACGAGTAAAGTAAAATAAGTGCTTTTGAAAAGAGGTTGTATTATAATTTATTAAATAAAAGCTATCTGAGTAAACGCACCTGTATAAATAGCATATTGACTTGTGCAAGTGAAATAAATTTACGACCGGAATTATTTCTATAAGTCTTCAGTGAAGTAAAATAAGATGAGTGTGACTGTGATGTACTATCCTTTCAAGCCCCGCTTAGGATAAGGCGTCTTATATTACGTGGGCGGATAGACCGGAGGTGAATGAATGACATTCCTAGCAGCTCCTCAGACTTGCAGGTATTTTTGAATGAAAATGCCACTGACTTTCTGCATATTACGTGTGAGGATGGTTGTTCGTTAATAAAGCCGTATGAATACACTATCTATCTTTTTGTGAATCGTTTTTTTTATCTTTTGATAATTAAGAAATAATTGACACAAGTCGCTTTGATGTGTGTATAAATATATACTTACTGATGTGTTGTTACATTAAAGAAGAGATGTGAGAACTGGGGTGCGGAGTCTTCTGGTCCGTGTGGAGCTGGAAAAGACATCACCAGGAGGACAGGCTTCCGGGAAAACCTCCGCTTCGAGGCTCGAAGAAATGCTATAGAGTCGTTCGCTATTAGATCTGGATAATAGTCCTGAAAAGATAAATATTATTGAAATCATATTTTTTTATACAAATCGACTTCGCTACGATTTTATAGCTTGATAGCAGAAACATATATAAAATCGTAAAGTATTTTTCTCAATTGTTGGTAAAACAAATGAATACCTTTAAAAACTGTTTACGGATATATTTCCTAATTACTTTTTATTTTAGTAGTTACTATGACTTTTCCTTCGAAACTAGTACTAGTAGCAGTTTCGAAAAAAAAACATAAAACTTACTGGCTTTATGATAATAAAAATTAAAACTATTTATGAATCTTAACAAATATAGTTTTACGAAATAAGTATATTTATATTAAAGTAGTTGCACGTGGCTTCGTTCGTATATAAATTGATTCTAAGATTTAAGGCAGAACCTCCTGTGTACTTCTTGAAAAGTTAAAATAAAACTAGCTTTATACAAAATCGATATCTACAACCACTACTAATTTGCTCAATATCTACATATAGAAGCGTTGTACTTATACGAGTCATTTGTTATAAATTAAAATTCAAACTGTAATCCATATAGTTGGAGAGATATATCGTAGCGTCAACAGTTTTTAAAGTCATTGTCACATGGAGAATAATTGGATAAGTGCCAGAATTAATCATCACGGTAAATCGTAAGATTTTAAAATAAATGCATAATAAGAGAAGATGCCGTGTCATTACATGAATGACGTTTTTATATAACGGGTTTATTTACACAAGAGCGAGATGTTGCATCGATAATAAAAAGCTGGTAAGCCGGCATTAAAGGCTCTGCATATCGTATGATAACAATAATTAAGAAATACATACTAACAGTTGTAAATTATTTTCAAAATTTTAAAACATATATTATTATAGGTGTAATTTTAAGTAGGTTTAAGAATGTATAACTTTCTCCTATATATTATTTAAAAAATGATATCTTTAAATAAAAAGAATATGTTATCTCTGAAAAAATACTGAATGAAGTATCTCACATGTCTATAAATAACATCTTATTAATCTTATATGTTCATTCACATAATAATAATAATTATTATTTATTGTTATATATGATCACTTTTCGTTAAAACATTAGACGATCGGTCTAAACTGTTCCGGTTCACTTCCAGTCTCACTCGTAATTCGTTGAAAGTGATGCGCTGGTTTGATATGGGTATCCTTTTAATGTTATATATATATAGTGTGGTCAATGAATATATATATATATATATGTTTTATTTATCACTTTCCAACTTTTCATAATCGTGTTATGCGGTCAGATTCGAGTTTATTTTGGAATACTTTTTATCTGTAAGTTGAGTTGCCAATTCAGTAAATATTTCTGCAATAATGTATCACATACAAAGTAATGGATTAAGTTTTTTTTTTTAATTATGTATAAAGAGAAATGTTAGAGTTTTCATTTGAAGTTATAAAAATGTGTTTGATTTTTTTCCTTTCGATATTTGAAATTTCAATAGCGTCGATATTAATTAATTTTAAACGATATTAATTATTCTTGAAACGCTTGATTACAAAAATTAATTTGTTCACTTAACAGCGTATATTCGTGCCAAATGCTTAATAACTTCATAAAGTATAAAGAGCTTAATTACAAACATATACAAACTGATTGCAAAACTGGTTTTAGGTTGTACCATTAAAATATTTACACAACCTCATATAGTATGGGTTTATTACTGCATTAGTCTGAAGGAAATATTAACGTAAGTGCATTAAGCATTTTTATTAATTATCTCTTCATTTAGTCAGTAGCGGTATCCCAGCAGGTTTATTTGCGTTTTATAGAGTTAGATATATCAGAGGATGGTTCTTTAGTCTGACCGCTAGGAGACTGTCATGAACTGACATAACTGAACATGACTGACTGACCATGGATGCTCAAAAACTATGGTCCGTTTTTACGATATTCACAAACTAATAGTTTCGACTTCACCGGAAGAAATAAGAACTGTATTGATTTGATTTTGAACGTTTTACGAAATTTTGAGTCGTGTATTATCGAATTGAGTAGTCTTAAAATCCAGGTATTCATTAAAATACATTAATTTATAAATGAAAATAGCTGTAACTGTTTTTTCCAACAAATACAGATGCTGCGTTCCTAGGATTTTAAGAACCTGACCTGACACTGAAAATATATTTTTTATCATATGTAAGATCAAAGTCTTTTTTTCACATTAAAGCCGTCGTTTTTTTTTTTTTTAAAAAGATAAAAGTAGTTACTTTAGAAATCATTAACGTTTGTTTTAAAATATTTATTTATATATTAAAATAATATATACATTACCTTATTATAATCGTCGCCGTGCTTGATCTTCTTCCCGTTCATGTTTATGCTGTAGTTGTAGTACTTTGAGTTCATTATAAGCCCTCCCCACTCGCGCCAGCCCGGCGGTATGTAGGATCCGTTGTACTTATTCAAGTACTTTCCAAAATAACCTGAACCAATGAGAAATAAACCACTTAATATATTTACATTAACTATTTTGCCTTTAAATATACCTAGATGGCTTAAGAAATAAAATCTGAATATAAAGTACGTAAAATGACAAATTTTATACTATGTACATTTTGTAAGTCACCACTCAATATATTAAATAAATAAATATGAGACAACATCACATACATTACTCTGATCCCAATGTAAGTAGCTAAAGCACTTGTGTCATGGAAAATCAGAAGTAACGACGGTACCACAAACACCCAGACCCAAGACAACGTAGAAAACTAATGATAATCTACATCGACTCAGCCGGAAATCAAACCTCGGAGTGGCGTACCCTTGAAAACTGGTGTACACACTACTCTACCACGGAGGTCGTCATGCATTGCTACTTTCATCAGATTAAAATTTATAACATTTTACTAACCGCCATCACAATTACTACACAGGCAGGGTAAATGTTTCTCTATGTAATATTGATAAAATATACAAAATAGTAAAGCAACAGCCTGTAAATTTCCCACTGCTGGGATAAGGCCTCCTCTTCCATTAACGAGAGGGTTTGGAACATATTCCACCACGCTGTTCCAATGCGGGTTGGTGGAATGCACATGTGGCAGAATTTCGATGAAATTACACACATGCAGGTTTTCTCACTATGTTTTCCTTCAGCGTCGAGCACGAGATGAATTATAAAAACAAATTAAGTACATATATATAGTGTTGCTTGCCTGGGGTTTGAACCCGCAATCTTCGATTAAGATGCACGCGTTCTAACCACCGGGCCATCTTGGCTCTCTTGATAAAATATATCCTTATATAACAACGGAAATAGGTCAACTTATAACATAATTCAATGAGACACTAGATGACACTAAAACATTTATTGACAGGTACACATTCATAGATACTCGTACCAATTAACCTGACCGATGTGCTCAGAAAAGCTACTATTTTTTGTTATTCATCAAACTTGAATTTGGAAGAGCACGATAATTTTATCATTAGGAATCGTTATCCAGTTTTGTTGTGATCAAGTTGCAGTCATCCAAACATACGATCGATCGTAATTATAGTATTGATAATATATAGGTTAGTTATTTTAATGACATCTTATTAACTGACAATATTTCATTCAAAACCTCGCTGTAGCGTAAAATAACTTAAATATAGCTCAAGCAAAACCACAAGCTTTATTTCGTAGACAGAGATTTTAATCAGATTATATTTCGAATCACTGAGCTCAAAATATACGTAATATAAACACAAAAACGTTCGTGACCGAATAAAAAGTCCCACGCCAGGAATCATTGTTCGCGAGACAATAGTTCTGAAATATTAATTTCGGCAATGGGAATGCAAATGCAAGCAAGGGTTTTTAATTTTCCCGAGGGGCGTGTTGAAGTGACGGAGCGTTGATTACTCGGGAACCGTCTTATGTAAGCAGCGCTGAATGGTGATACTGAACCCTGTGCAGTCATGAAAATAAGACAAATATTTTAAGAACTTCGCTCGACTGTTTTTCATAAATGTTACGTAGCAATTTTGCTTGGGATACGACATTTTAAATACTACTTATTTTTAACTCCTTTTATAAAGAAGTAGGTATTTGTCTGTTTATAAACGTTTCCATTGTTATCATTGTATATTATTAGCAAATTATGATAGGATATGTATGCTGTATGTGTGTAGCATATGCAGTGTGAGCACTTATTTATTGAATATAGAAATGCAGACAGGCAAAGCCTGAAAGTAAGTGGACACCCCTTTGATATTAGATCTGTAAGAAATATTTGTTATCGCTTACATCGCTACCAACCTTGGTAATAAATGTGCCGTGTTACCCTGGGTTACTCACCCTTTAAACCGAAACCCAAATGACTAAGAATTTCCCCTTAAAATAAATGACGAGTGACTGCCTCCTATCTAGTATTCAATAAGCTGTTGCAATATCATATGGCTTTTATTTCTAATAATTGGCAATGTAAAAGTAATTAGCCTTTACTAATGAGCTTACTACATCTCGTGCTCGGCGGAGTACGAAAACATCATGATGGAACCATGCGTGTGTTTAATTTTAACAAAATTTTGCCACCACCACCAATTTGCCACATGTCCAACCCTCATTTGAACCGCGTGGTGTAATATGCTGCAAACCTTCTTCTCAAATGGAGATGAGGCCTTAGTGTGGAAATCTACTGGCTGTTACTACTAATGAGCATGGTGTTCAAGTTATTTCAATCCTAAGTATACTACAATTGTAAAAGTTAAGTCAGGCAAAAATACTATGTAGATCCTCCATATTCGTTTTGACTGACTTAAAATCCACCAATAATAGTTTATATTATCTTCCTACTAATCTGTATAAAGATAAAGTCATTTTAAAATGTACCATATAAACACATTAAACATTTAAAAAAAGTTTAATTGTGTTCTTTGTTGTTCTTAAAAAAAATATATAAAAAAATTATCATGTAATAAATAAATTTTTTATTAAATGTGATATTCATGTTTTATACAAAACATCTTTATCACATTGGCCCGTGGAAAAGAAACACATTTTATAAAACCGTAAATCACGGCAGAGCTGTCAAATGTAAGATATAAAATAATATTTTTACAATACTTAATGGCTTCAAGTATCCCAGATAGCGTTTAAATCATATTAATTACCGGAAACGTTCGATATAATAATATATGTATATCAACAAATAACTTTATTTACTCTGTGCTTAAAAGTAAACTGGTCATATTTTCCCAGAAACTGAGTAATTGATATGGACAGATGGTATTGGATGATGAATGTGAATACGCCTCGGTCTGCTGAATGTAATTCAAGTTGATTTCAAGCGAAACCTTTGCAATGTATAAGGGCTCGCCGTTCTATAAAATGGCACTCGATTTTCGTACTATGAAATGAAATAATATCAGAAGTACTTTTAATTTTTTTTTATGGTATAGGTTGTCGCCTGTCGGACGAGCATATGGGCCACCTGATGGAAAGTGGTCACTATCACCCATAGACAATGACGCTGTAATAAATATTAACTATTCCTTACATCGTCAATGCGCCACCAACCTTGGGAATTAAGATGTTATGTCCCTTGTGTCTGTAATTACACTGGCTCACTCACCCTTCAAACCGGAACACAACAAAACTGAGTACTGCTATTTGGTAGAATAACTGATGAGTGGGTGGTACCTACCCAGACGGGCTTGCACAAAGCCCTACCACCAAGTAAAGTCATTTAATATATTGCTGAGACTATGTATCCAGTCTAGTGCCTAGCCTTAGATGTCGAGGTCCTAGATTCAAACTGCAAATCCAAAAAGTATTTGGCAATTCCTCCAAGGTAATCTAATAACAAGACCGGAGTCTAAAAGAATGTACGTTAAACGGTTGGTCCTGTCTTAAATCTTATTCATGGAACTGCCCGTCTCATCAGATCTCGTGAATAAAATAAACGGTCACACTTCTGCATTATAAAATGTCCTGGACAGTTGGCGAGTCTTGAGAACGGCCATCATAGCTGACGCCCACAAGGATGATGATAAAGATTGCGTTATGAGATTGTTTCCTTGGTATTTCGTTCCAATCGTTCCGCCAGATTACTGGAATTGCGTATAAGATGCCTCCGTAATATGAATTAATTTTATATTTAATGTTTGCTTTAAAGATTTATTCTTATAAAAGCATTTCCATAAGGCCCCGAGGCTTGTCCTAATAATTTAATACCTTTATTTAACCGAATTATTTTATGATTTATTTTCTACCATTACGAATCAAATCAAATTTGTTTAAGTAAACTTCACAATGAAGCACTTTTGAATCGTAAATATTTAAACCCTACCATTCCGCAGTGTTCATATATTTTCTATTAAAATATTTATATTTATACCTACATGCCTATAATAAATGCATTTCAATTAATAAATTCTTCAGCTATAGTAATGTTGTGTCAATCATGATCGATTGTGCGATTGAGAATTGTTTTAAAGAATAACCCAATACCTTTCGGTCGTTCTTTGTACCGGACCTTTGGTTTGAACCCAGGACTTTGGGTTCTGCGGCCTTTTGTCTTGCAATTAGTCTAACAAGGTAGTCAGTGTGTACTACGTCATACTCAAATGTTTTATTTGAAGACGTATAATACCGAAAAATTATGTTCAATGTTTATCCAATAAATTATTAATAGAATTTCGATTTTCGAGAGAGATAAAACAGACTCAATTTACAAAATAGCTTTGTAGATTGCTTGCAGCATTTAATAATGAACTCATTTCCTGCGAATTTGGTTCGGGTCAAAGATACATTTAATGTAGACTCGACATGTCTAAAATGTATTCTTGGACAGTTAGAATTAATTCTGGAAAGGGTCAAGTGGTCAAATCACTAGAATTGAACTGTAGTGTCAAATATAATTGTGTTTGATCCCGTTGTATCATATAGGGCTCTGTACTCATTGATATGGGTACTGTTAGGTACGCATTCGATTGCCAAACAGCAATACTTAGTATTCTTGTGTTCCAGTTTGAATATGGGTTGTAACATCTGAATTTGCAAGGTTAGTGGCCTATAGGCAACATAAGGTTTAATAGTCTTTACAGTGCTAATGTCTTTGAGCGAGATTGATTTACCATCTGATGGCAAAGTCCGTCATCTTTATTAAAAAAAATATTTTTAAATAACCTATTTCAAACTTTTCAAAAATTTGTTTAATGTTCTTCCAAGAACAGCTGGTTGAAGTTATAGAAATATTCTTTATTTCACATAAATCTAAAGCAATAATTTGGTTTCACGTCGTCGACCTAAATTTAATTCATGATTGTGAATTTTAAGCTAGCTGTATGCAAAGCACGTATCTAATCTCCGACTCGCTGTCGTACTGTTATCGAAATACTGTCATGTCATACTGTTTAAATCGACAAGACGGTTAAAGCTCATCGAACACAAATAAATAATGACAAACATCTTCGAATTCATGAACTCCTTTGAGTATTTTATCAACTGTCGTGTGCCTGTACTTTTTTATTATTTAGTAGATGGAAGTATTCCACATGAAAATATTAACATTATTTCATAAATGGTTTTACGTAAACCACTGTTAAAAAAAATTCGAGATGGCCCAGTGTTTAGAACGAGTGCATCTTAACCGATGATTGCGGGTTCAGGGCAAGCACCGCTGATTCATGCGCTTAATTTGTTTTTATAATTCATCTCGTGCTCAGCGGTGAAGGAAAACATCGTGAGGAAACCTGCATGTGACATTTTTTTTTTCATAGAAATTCTGCCACATGTGAATTCCACCAACCCGCATTGGAACAGCGTGGTGGAATAATTCCAAACCTTCTCCTCAAAGGGAGAGGAGGCCGTTGGCCCAGCAGTGGGAATTTACAGGCTGTTGTTGTTGTTGCTGTTAAAAACTTGTGTTAAATTAACCGTTACTCTAAGTATTTGCCATATTTTCGATTACTAACTTAAATTATAATTATTTTAAGTTTAATATTTACTGTACTATTTTTAATAAATTTTCAGTAGATTTAGAATCTAACGCAAGTTTTTATTATAACATACCGATATATTGATTTTTCGTTTCACTTCATAAATGAGCAGAAAGAGTATCCGCTAAAACTTTAAACATTTTTCTTTTATTGTTACAAACCGTAAAGAAACTGGTCTTTAACGAAATAAGTCATTTATCAAAAAAACTCGAGGCTTTCGTTTAATGTTTTAAACTCAGGTTATAACAACCTTTGATACAAGTCTTGATAACATACAAATTTATTGGTAAATAAAATATTCATAACCTTCTAAATATATGAAACATAGTAAAAAAAATGAGGATTAGTACAAAACATAATTATATAGTACGTTAATGAAATTAGGTCACGCCATGCTTCATTTTCAATATAAAAGCAGCTTACGACCAAGTAAAGTAGATCTATATTTATCGTTTGAAAATTCCGCAAACTTTACGGCATTACGTTGCTCCTACGAGGTCGTTGGAATTTCATTTATTGAAGACCTTAATCGCCTCGGACTTTGACTGATCCTTTTGCAGGATTTGACGCCGACATTTCATTTTTAAAAAATCTAGTCTTTTTGGAAAGGCTACTTCTAAGAATTATTTTATTAAAATAAAACTATCTAAGTCAAGAAAATATGTGTTAATTCTCAGTCATCAAGTCACCAATAGTCTCATAATTATAATCATACGCACTACCGTTTTTCATCATCGTTTATCATTTTCAAAGTTTTCCATTGCTTTGCAATTACTCGTTAAAACGTTTTATTCTTATTGCATATAAAATTATTGAATTTATTTATAAGCATACTGTATCTGCCCTCTGATAAATATTATGAAAATAAATGTAGTCATACAAACATTTTTTTTTACTATTTGTAGTATAAAAACCAGACAGGTTTATCTTACGGTAAGTGGTCGCTTCAGTCCAGTATCGGAAGTGTTAGAAACATTTTCACTTCTACATAACCTTACATAGCCAATTTCCAAATAGCACGCAGTCTTCAAAACTGTGTACAACAATGCAAAAATAATGCCAATACTATACCAAAACATCACCAAGCATTAACATTATTTATTTTAAATCGAATATAATTTCACTAATTAGAAAGAGACTTTTTCATTCTGTGATTTTGAACTTAGACAGAAAGTAATTATTGCGGCGTTGTTGTTGCTATAACTCAACCTCCTGTACAACTGTACCTAACAGACTTGCACAAAACCTTTCCACTATTAACCAATTAATAATCAATTACTTAACAACAAGCACGAAATAACTGTTAAATGTGAAAAGCACTTTATTCAATAAATTTCCTAGTACATATTCATGTAAACCAGTTCCTAGCGATAAATTAGACAAGAAACGGAAATCACGACAAGCGAATCTATTTATAACAGGGTTGGTACACAATTACGAAATCTGAATCGCGCCGCCTAAGCCCTTATTTACACATGGACGACGAGACACTAATTCATTTCGTATTGAGTGGCCATTGATCATTTCAACAGTTCTTTACAGTGGAGCATTTTATGAGTAGCGATGATAATAGAATTTAAGTGTTACATTTATTGTAAGTGCTCGCTCACTAACAATGTTCGTCCGCTAACAGATATCAATATTATGGATACGAGATTTATGAAGCTTTCGGTTTAAATCTTTGTGCAGAATAAGAAGGGTGTCCCTATTTTTTAGATATATCTACTCTATATAATGAAGAGTTAGGCATATACTCGTTATCAGACATGATCATATTCAAAATATAAGTCTAGTAGGTCACGTTCGTAATATCTTTTTTTTTAAATATTTTTCAAAATATCCCTTTTTTGCTGTCAAGAGTTCTACATAACACTGAAGTCACCAGTATGTACGATAAAAAAAATTTACTAATTAAGCTTTTTGATGCTTCGACATATATATGTATGTATGATTCTTGATCATAAACAGTCACCGCTGCCGGTCTATGTTGACGGTACAATAAAATATATCAACTATTTTTTACATCGCTAATACGCCATCGATATGGGAACTTCTATCCCTCGTGCCTGTAATTACAAAGCTCGAAAGCCTTTAAGCAAAACACAATAATACTAATACAGTATAGGTACGACATTTTAAACAAAGATTTGTGCATATAATTGACGGAAATGTAACCATGCCGGATAATATTAATGGCAGGCCAAGAACAAGACGATGGCATAAACACAAGTACACTCTCAGATGCAGGCAAGCAGACAGACTAGCAATTCGATCCAAACGAAGCAGGCAGAGAAAGGCACGAGGGACCCCATGATCGACAGCCGTATTTTACGATTAAAATTAATTATTAAGGATTGTGTCGAAATTTCAGATATAGCATTTGTCTATCTAACTGACATTGCGTTTATCTACATTATTTTATGTAAGTATTTTTAAGTGTTTCGTAAATTGAAATTTACTAGAAAACATAAACAAATTACTTCGTTACACAAATCTACACAGATAATGAAAACATTTTCTCATTCGTTAACAAGTTTTAATTAGTGTTTAGATAATAATAGAAACAAGCGAATAATTAAACCGCGTCTCCCGGTGATTCAGTGGCTGTAAATTAGTCGACAGCTTGCTAGGTCTTATCTTAACATTTAAACTAACGAGAAATCACGAAATAGCTGTTAATTTAACAGTCAGGTCTGTTTATGTCATGTCTAATTTCAAGTGAACCAGTGACTCAGAATTTCTATACAAACCGATAGAAGTCGGACGTTTATTTTATGGGTCAGTAATACTGGAATTAAGCATGTCCTAATTTTACTATTGAAATGGAAATTTAAACAGAATCAAAGCAATACAAATGAGAATTTATTATTACAACATTTTCTATATTATTAAATGAAGTTGGAGGGGAGGGATGAGGACAATGTTGTAAGGAAGGTCTTCAGCATGGATGTGGATGGATATAGAGGTAGAGGACGACGAATAATCGATGGCTGGATTGTATGAAAGACGATACGGTTAGAGAGAATGTTACTTGTGAGATGATGTTCGACAGAGAGGTATGGAAGGAGAAGGAATGCTGCGCCGACCCTAAATAAAATTGGGATAAGGGCAGGAGAATGACTCTACGACGAAAACTGATGTTCGCTCTACGTATGCATACATATACGTACTTACCTACTTACTTATGTACGCATTTGAAATTGAGGAACAATTTAAAGCAAAAAAATTAGGTATAAAATAAAGTAAAATATTAATCTTCATTATTTGAATGAACACAAAGCTTTTATACGCAGGAAACTCCTGTTTAGTTAATAGAACTGTTCAACCACTTATTTATATATTTAGACAGAGTTTATTTAATTACTTAAAAAAACATCGCTCCATACAAAATAATTTTACAATACGTAAACCTATAATCGAATATCGTTCGGTTTGAAAGGCTTTTGTGCATATTATGAATTCAGAAAGTTTTACGTCAAAGTAGGTATCGACTATAAGTTCTTAATTTGTTGTTTGGAAATTAATTACATTTTAAAACCGTTGTTGCGTTGTAACTTGAGTATGCGTTGATGGAAACCGTAACTCATTGTTGTTTAAAATTCAATCATTAACATAATGCAGACTTATCGCATTATCAAGGAGGCTTTCAACTTTACTATCCGCACAGCGTTTCCGAACGCTTCGCTATCGACTGTAATCGTATAAGGGGGAAGTTTTATATAATGCGTGACGCTTACAATAAAGTAACAATACTTATATAAAAGAATTAATAAATATATATTTAATACAAACATAGGACAGCATATTATTACCCATTATGCTTTATTATATATTACACTTGGTACTTGATTGCTAAAACTTAAGGTCGAAAGATAAGAAATATCACAATCTTAAAAAGACCTGGAGTAAGAGTTTCAGCGGGACTACAGATATATATTATTTAAATAGTTTCATTGCCAAGCTGAATTGTCTATTTTATAACTTACTAGAGTACGTTTTTAAAAGTATACGTTGTCCACGTATAATTATCAAACATGTTGTCTATTACAAATATATGTAATGTGTTTTAATTTATTTCTTGTATCGAAATCTAATTAAGAGATTTCCATTATCTGGTGTCATGGCAACCCTACGAAATGTAACTAACATTCATTGAGTAACATAGTCTGAATAGCATGCGAGGCGGCGAGGCGGCGAGGTGGCGAGGCGCCACGTGCGAGGCCCACGCAGTGAGAGGCAGGAAGTGTCATCCGATTTGTCCATTTACCCGCTATTACGCTTCTGTTGCATTCAGTACAATATACAGCCGACAAGCGATTTTGAACCCTAACATTTTGATTGAAAGTATTACATATTTCATTTCAAGTAAAATTAAATCGCAAAATGTTGCCATTACCTACAAAATTGTTCGTTATTAGAAACTCTGTATTTATTTATTTATTTCGTTTCATTATTTAAATAACTAAATTGTAATAAACTGATAAGAGTAATACGCTCTACAGACTTAAAAAATTATTTATTAAATAATATAATACTTTAATACATGCCAGTTGGATCTGATATAGTATTAAAAATTAAAAAATAGTATTGCTGGGTTCTGGTCCAAAGGGTGTGTTATGTGTTATAGTGTGACTACAGGCAAATGGAGGCGCATTAGTGATAACGGACATGGTTAAAAATTCTTGCAGCGTAGTCTATGGGTAGATTTCTTACCATCAGAGGACCCATCTGCAAAAGTCATCGCTTAATAATTATATGAATAATATAAATTTAAAAATAGAAATGAGTTCACTCTGAGAACTTTCCATTCGACATCATAGCCGATCAAATTCACTCCTCTTAGTACCAACTTACAGTTTAAATTATACGAATGCTCTATGATATTTATTTAGTAAATTTTACAACCTCCTTCAACACTAACGATGCACACATATATACATCCACACACATCATCACAAAAAAAGCTATCGGAGCGTGAAACGTATAGTTACTTCGAAATATAGTCTAGATTTAAACAAAAACAAAATTCAAATAACGTAAAAAAATTGGCCTTCATATATTATTCATTATTTGTACCAGAGAAAAATAAGTGTTAGATCATTGTATGACCCTTTTTTTTTTTTTTTTTTTTTTTATTTTTTTTTTTTATTACGCTGGAAAAACGCTTTGCGCGCTTCCCCCACGTGATGGAAAGTGGGGGGGTGTGTGGGACTCCCCGGAGCCCTGAACGCCTAGTGCGCCCAAGCACACCGGGTTTACCCACTAAAAAACCAGCGGCACCCTCTCCGTCTTTCGGCGGACGCCACGGGATCGCTTACGCATGCTACCGTGACGCCCTGACGGTCGGCCCGCTTATACGGGCCTTCAACAGCTAGGGGGGATTCCCAGGGTACTGGGACCCCCCCTGGTCCCTACGGCGCCTATTGAGGCGGAGAGAGAAGATGCGCGTAGCGCCTTTTCCTTCTCCCCGGTCGTCTTCTGCGGAGCGAGTCAGCGGCGGCATTTTTTTCCCGCTCCCGCTCCGCTGCTTCCTTCTGCGACATGACACTTTCGCAGAAGGAGCGCATCTCTGACCAGCACACCTCGCTACCGAGCATGGTGATGATAACGCTCGGTAGCGAGAGGTCTCCGCCCATAGTCGCCGCAAGGATGTGCCTCTGGGGCCCCCATGCAGCACACTCGTACAGGGTGTGGTGCGCCGTGTCCACTGGCGCACCACACTCGTGGCAGGAGGGTGACTCCTCCCGCCGCGCTATCCCGTGCAGGTACTTACCGAAGCATCCGTGTCCGGTAAGTACCTGCGTCATTCTATACGACAGTGTGCCGTGCTTCCTCTCGACCCAGCGACTCAAGTGGGGACGGATCGCCTCCACTGTCGCTAGGCCCGCCGTGGGAGTCCCCAGATCCTCCTGCCATCGGGCGATCAGGGCTTGCTGGGCTAGAGCCCTGATCCGCCCGATCTCCGCCGACCCTGGACGGTCGCCGCGGTCCCTCGCCTCGACCCGAAACCGGTACACTTCCGCGAGCACCTCCGCCTGGAGCTCCCAGGGCGGATCGCCCGCGAGAAGTGTCGCCGCAGTCCACGACACCGTACGGTACCCTCTGATGCCTCTCACCGCTATGACCCTCTGTGGCTTTCGCAGCAGAGCCCGATTTTTAGCGGTGAGGGCGTCTATCCAGATCGGGGCACCGTACAGCGCCATCGACCTCACTACGCCGGAATAAAGACGCCGGCATAGCGACCCCGGCCCTCCCACATTCGGAAGGAGGCGACCAAGAGCGGCAGCGGCGTTGATGAGCCTTGGGCCGAGATGAACAAAATGCTGCCCGAAGCTCCATCGTCCGTCCAGGATCAGGCCCAGATACTTCATCTGGGCCTGCACCTTGATAACCGTCCCCTGGACGGTGATACTCGCCCCTCGTGGGGGTCCTTTTCGTGGACCGTGAAAGAGGAGGGCCTCCGTTTTGGATATGGAGACCCTCAAGCCCAGCATTCCCATGCGGTCCACGGTGAGAGCCGTTCCGACTTCGGCAAGGCGAGCCGCCTCCCGGAAGTCCCGTCCAATCGCCGTGACGAGAGTGTCGTCAGCATAACACAACACCCCCATCCCGGGAAGGACGGGAGCCCGCAGGAGCCAGTCGAAACCGACGTTCCATAGAATTGGGCCGAGGACTGACCCCTGTGGAACGCCGCAGCCCACTCGATGCCGGACGATCCTCCCATCGACCCCCGCCCAGAGGATCTCCCTGTCCTGGAGGTACGCCTCCAGCAGTCTCCTCAGATAGGTCGGCACCCCATGGTATCGGAGTGCCTCCCGTATCGTCTCGAAAGGGAGACTGTTGAAGGCGTTCGCCACGTCAAGCGACACAGCCAGGACGACCTGCCCCCGGGCCACCGCTTCCGTCGTCCGAGTCTTCAGGGCATTCAGGGCGTCGACTGTCGATCGGCCCGCCCTGAATCCGTACTGCGCCTCCGAGAGACCCGGACCGACCTCCTCGAGGTGCTGAACGAGACGGGCTGCGAGGACCTTCTCGAAGAGTTTTCCCGTCTCGTTCAGCAGCACAATTGGCCTGTATGCCGAAGGGGAATCCAACGGCCGACCTTCCTTCGGCAACAGGACCAACTTCCCTTCTTTCCAAGGCTTCGGAAACTGCCCGCTGCACAGACACTCATCGAATAGCTCCCGAAGCCTTGCACCTAGGTATTCCAGGGCGTCGCACAGAATACGCCCTGGAACCCCGTCCGGACCCGGCGCCGTCTTCCTGGCCCTCAAGCGACCGAGGGCCATCTCCATCTCCCGCTCCGTAATCAGTGGTGAAACCACTGGGTCTTCGGTCACGGAGCGGGGCGCCATCTGCGGAGGGACGTGCTCGCCTGGATGGGGGAAGAGTTCCCCAACCAGGCGAAGGAGGAGTTCCGGTGGCATCGTCTCGATGACGGGGGCGCCTTGGGTGCGGAACTTCCCGCGTACACCGCGGTACGGGCGCCCCCACGGGTCTCGATTGAGGCCCGCCAGAAGTTCCTCCCTGGCCTTCTCCTTGGCCTTGCGTATCGCCAGCTGCAGCTCTTTTTTCAGCTGGCGATAGGCGTCCAGCAACTGTCCCTCCAAATCCGTGTCGAGGCCGTTGCGTCTTCGACTACGGACGTAGGCCCTCCGTGCCCGGCAGCACGTCGCCCGAAGGTCGGCGATTTCGGGCGACCACCAGTATACGTGTCGGCGCGGAACTCTGCGCCGGGTCCGAGGCATGGCCGCATCGCAGACTTCCTTGAGTGAACTGCGCATCCGGCCTGCCAGCTCCTCTGCGCTGGCGCCCTCCCTCCTCGCTGCGTAGGCCCACCGCTGCACGATTGCGGCCTCCTTGACCAGCTCTCGATCGACCTGGCCGAGAGACCACCTCGGCAACGTGGTCGGCACCCTCTGGGGTTCCGCCGGCCTGCGAGAAGTGGAGATCTCAAATCGGATGTACCGGTGATCCGATAGAGTCTCCACCTCCTCCTCCACTCTCCAATTAACCACTCTGCGTGCTACGACAGCAGTGGCGAACGAAACGTCCACCACGGAACCCCCGTGATGGCGAACGCAGGTGTGAACCTGTCCCCTGTTGAGAAGGGACAGGTTGGAGAGCAGGGCCCACACCTGGACCGCCCTCCCTCGAGGATTCGTGACAGGGTTACCCCAGGCACGCGACTTCGCGTTTAAGTCGCCGAGAACCATTATCGGTTTCGGTGACTGCCTGGCCACCGCAGCTCTGACCAAGCCGAGATAGGTCTCGAACTCAGCCAGGCTGCGGTTAGGGGAGAAGTACGTCCCGACGACGACGTACTCCCCCCACCCCACGACTACGTAGCCCGAACCCCTTTCGATGAGTGAGAGGGGGGGGCCCGTTCCGCTCCTCGTGAGGACCGCTACGGTGTCGTCCAAGTCTCCCAGCCAGTGAGGTAGGGGAGGGACGTAGTAGGGTTCACAGGCCACCGCCAGGTCTACCTGCCACTCCGTCATGGACTGCAGTAGAAGATCCTGAGCCCCGGCGCAGTGGTTGATATTCGTCTGAAGGAAGCTGAAGTCTGCGCTCATGTTGACATTGCAGCTTCCTCCTCAGCCTGGCGTCGTCCGACGTTATTGGTAGTCTGAGTAGCGAGGGCCACCTTACCTTTCGTGATGGGGGGGCTACATTCTTTAGACCCCATCACGTGCCCGGAGGGCTTGCCGGCGTCTGCGCATACTACGCAGCGCAGCTTCCCGGTACATGTAGACGATTTGTGTCCATCAACGAGATCATTGTATGACCCACGTAGGAGTACCGCGCAACCACAACACATGTAAGCCTAAATGTTTACTTCACACAAAACACATCGCCCCCATAAATTTACCTACATTTGAAACTATTTAAATACAAAGCGTGTATCCGTATCGATATAGAAAGCGTTATGTTTTACATGTTTTCATCGTTCAGTCTGTACTAGGTCCAAACGGGACGAACAGAAATAAATTCTTAATGGTTTCCAGCCGTGGGTGGGCCAATATAAAGGAGTTCAAGTCAAGGACGGCCATCGATTGACAACTTAATTAGGAATACAATGGTCCTCGGAGGACTGCCGCCGGTGAAAAATAAGATGGCTCACATTCGTGTGCAGGCGACGTAAACAATCGCAAATAAATTGGGTAGCTTTAGATTTATTTGCTCCTATGATTCGGTCCAAATTGAATTTATCCTGACTCTACATATTTTATCAACAGTAATCATGAACCATTTCATTTTTGAACTATTTGAACATTCGCGTCCGCATTACGCATTCATTTTGCGACGGCCATTTTGTCATTTTATTTACCGTTTTAGATCGCTTCGATAGTAAAGTAGGTATTCAAATTGTCAATCAATGCGCAGATTTGCATGTCTATGTTTTATTAAAGACAAGATTATTTATATACTATATTTATACAAAAATATTTTATCGCTGAAATAAATTACGAAAATACTTATATAAAAAAAAATGTTTTCAATAAATGGTGTCGAATTTCCACCACATGCGATAATAAAACGAAGAAATCAGTTTAATCATCATAACCGTTAATGTTTAAATCAATTAAATAACATTTACGTTATTGATTTTAGTATTTAGTTTTAAAATTAATAATAATTATTTTTTGTAAAAAATTTTAGTAGAAACTTTACGTGCATAGATATAATACAACATAAAGGTTTTTCTGCTTAAGTCAATTCGTACAACGTCACCTTAATATGTTTAACGCGTAGGCGGACCTGTCATTCATTCATTCTTTTAATGAATGAACGAACTACCAAACGAAACGCCTATCGTTGTATTCATTTGCATTTTATTGTGGTTACATTATTTTTATAGACGATCTTTTATTATAATATCAAATTTAATTTTTAATAAATCATATTTGAGTCGCAATAAAACTATCACTTAAAATAACGACTCTGCGGTACATATTTATTAGTAAGAAAAGGCACATTAATACTTTAAATTTATCTCCATATCCTTAACATAAATACACGATGCTGTGATTGTAACCTCTTTTTATTTTTCCCGAAATACCTAAATGATGTTGTTTTAACGCTACTAACTAACCGAGTTTCACAGTGGTTTCCGCGTTACGGATAGACAACCAAACCAATATTGTTAATTTTGGTACAAAATGTACATACAATTATGTATACACATAAAGTAAATATGTAATTATTTATTCATTTATTTTGCGAAAGCAACAACGAGCATTTTTTTAGACGAAATAAGCTCCTACTGAAAATCTATTGCGTCATCAAATCTCTTTAAATAGGTACCAATAACAATTATGCTATTTTTGTTTTAAATTTCATGACATTTATATATTATAAAGTAATTAAATTTAATTAATATTAATATCTTTCTTGCATTGTTTTATATACCGCAACTATTTTGAAAATTTTAAATTCAATAAGTTATTTAAGAATAGTAACTGACTAAAAAAATATAATGTTTTCTAATAGAAATAAAATTGTAAAGAATATATTTTTTAATAATATAATCGTAGGGCATATAAAACAATAAAGTAACATTACAAGTTTAAGTTGTTAATCGTCGCGTCATATTTCTTAAAACTTAAAATCGCATGGCAGCGTAAAATTAAACCTTTGCTAGTTTTATTATGTAAAGAAACAATTTTAACATGATGGTGGCTAAATTAGTGGTTATCCGGTTCGTAAGCAGGACATCCATGGCCTTAATATTAACAGAACAATTGTCTCAATTGTCGTTATATGAAATTACTAAATCTTCAGAATGACTAGCGTAATTATGAAAAAGACGAATTAGATTCAATTAGCGACCTCCATAGAGCACAAAATAAATGATATCCTAATTGGATTATTGTCGAGTTTAGGGAACGTTCAATTTAATTCTGTATAATTAGAATGAACGTCTTACAATAATATTATGTTATTAAACCCGTGTTATTAACAAAACATTTTACTTACAACTTCATTTATATCGACAGTCATGATATGAAAAATCGATGTAATTCTACTTCTACAGTATACTTATTCGTATGGAAAAATTACACGATTGTAAATGATAATAAACCTTCCTACATACATATTACATATAGTTTTACTAAAAAAATACAAATTAACCAACCGAAAAACAATTTACCTACCAGATGAAACGCATATATTTGTGACTGTAAAAGACATTATATTTATTTTTATATACATACAAATTGTATTCATGGAAACATTTAAAATGAAAAACATTTCTTACCGTGAGAAGTATGAATTCATAATAACATTATTTCAAGCAAAAATATAGTTTCAAGATGTAATTATTGATATGACATTTAAAAATCGTGTATTTTAAAAATCTAAGAAGAAGTTACATTTTCTTATACGAAAATATTTGCGCACGTGTAATAATGAACATTAGTATACGAACTCTTTGATGCATTTCATCGTCTATACTCTTTGTATAAATTATCTTTGAAATATAAGGCTTGTTTCACGTTAGTTTATGACATGTCCTTTCCGTCCGACTAATTACCTTCTTAACGAAAGTCCCTGAACATGACATTAGGGCCACTAAAAATAAACTCCGTGTCTCACTTTGAAGTAGGAGTAGTTTATTTTTATATCTTTCGTATAGGAATTGAAGCTGTCTGCGGTCGGATCGGATCGAGTTAACATGTCGCCTGTCAGCATTGACACTTGTGGTTCACAGATTATAAACGATTGTATTTTAAGCTAACAATTAACCGCACTTCACACGATTACAAAATGCGGATAAATTTACACGAATAAGAACAGTAATACAGGATAAGAACAGCTTTAAATTTATATTATAAGTATTTTTTTTTCTTTTTCCATGCAAACAACACTACAGTAGTGCTACAGTACTACACGTAGAACAGTTATTATACAACATACCATGAATTGTATAACTATCCAATAATCTTATCATTAAATGTATTCATATGCACCAGAGATGATTTCTTCGAAGTGTATTCATACAAATTACGTAATGTTTTCAATATTAATATAATAATATATTTCTTATTTTTATTAACCTATGTATCGTGGTTAGAGCGCGTTTTTGTTTATACGTCAATAATAAAACATCCTAAACCTAACAATAGCTACGGAAACAAAACAAAGCTTTTCATTCGGCCCGGGAGTATTTCGAAAACACCTAAAAATATTTACGTTCATTTTTGATGAGCTTAACCGTTTTTGGTTCAAAGACTAAACAATACTTAAGAATACTCTGAACACTTGAAGATTAGCCCGCATAAATAGTCAGACAAGATGACAGATGAAAATAAAAATAAGCGTCGTTTTGGTTTTTTTAATTTGCAAATAATAGATTTACTTTAAAAACAACTATTTTGAAATTACTGACACAATTTTTTTTTACATGTATAGATAGATGGGAAGGCTCACGATAGAACAGGCTATCTATATAGTCTACAACGTTCACAGTGAGTATTTTTAAAATATAACGACCGATATATAATTACACTGGCTCACACACCCTACAAACCGGAACATAGCAATGCAAATGATTGCTATTTGGCGGTAGACTAATTAATGAGTAGAATTATTTGCAAATGGATTTCCGCGAACACATACAACCTCCTTAAACAGCTTACATATAAAAATAATTATGTATATTCTAGTTTCGAAATGTCATCTAGGTCTTCATAATATCCAAAGCTTTTAAAGTGTTTGTATAATTTACAAATTACTAACGAAAAGTATTCAACACCTCAACTTGTCTGACCTATTCGCCCACGACCTTAGGGCCGGTAACTGCCCCCCACGCAAGGCTTACAATTCCGATTACGAAATTGCTAATGGCCATTGGCCACCATTAACAGTTTTAGTTGACACAACATACGTCCTTTTACTGCTACTTAGATAAGTAAAGTGCGATCTGTAAAATATTAGCTGTTAGCAAAGTGTTTCTAAGATAAGAAATATTCAAAGTAATTTCTCTTTGCTCCTCTCCATTACAAAACATCGCTTTTAAATATTCTCATATCAAAAATAATGTAGGTGTATCGATGTGAGATTAATCGATTTCCACACATCGAAAATCAATTATATTTTGACATGTCATTAAGTAAATAATTATTATAAATGTTTTTTCTGTTACGTAAGTTTTAAGAATTAAACAGTGATATGCAATATTATATTTAAAAAAAAAGGTTATCCATTTTTGTGTGAAAACATTTTAATTTAAATTTAGAATAAATACAATTTTTTTTTCAAAAAAGTTCTAACGTTTACTGATTTTAATAAGAATAAAATAATACAAAACAAGCACGTTCTATTTACTAATCGTTGTTGGTACATTACTTTCACTATTTTATAATATAGCATGCCTGTTAGCATCGTGGTGTAAAAGTGCGTATTTATGTACGAGTACATATAACATCTCTATGGTTGGATCATGATAGCGGAACGTATTACGTGTGATAAGGCTTAACGTGTGTGCCAGGAAGTTATTCAATATTATAAGCGACTATTTCTAGTGTTTACTCAAATAGATTGAGCTAGAAACATTTGATCTTTCACTGCAACTCATGGCCTAAATAATGCAAAACTTTTTTTTTTAATTTATATCATTAAATTAATGAAAATCACTAATAATGTTATTTACCTTTTCATTTAGCTTATAACCTGTATGAGTGGGTACAGTAACCTCAAGGGTCAAGAACGAACCTACGACTTTCACATTGCTTGGCGACCCGAGAGGTGTTGAGCTTCTGAGGTATTAGTTAACATGATTGTATCTACTTTATGAAACTCGAAGGCAGGCATTTCTAAAATATGATCTAAAATTATGATATTTTGCACAGTTTTTAATAATTAGAGTTAGGACACATTAAAATACAACAAATAGAAATTTAATCTTAAAATTCTTAGCATAGACTGAAACGTAGACTAAATTGGCAAACTTATTAAATTTAATATAAATAACAATAAATAAGTTAAATAGAAATAAGATTGTTCATCGATTTATCCTGAGGTATAGTTATACCTCAGCTATGGATAGTTCATAGTTATCTAGGTATTGGAAGGACAATTTGGTCAAGACAGGCGAAAAACAGAAATTAATGGAAGCAGGTGGAAGAGGCCTGTGACACGGTGATCACTAAGCCCGCAAATCCGATGTTCTATATCAAAATATCCAATCGTTACAACTTATTTTTATACCAGAAAATATGTTTGAAATAAATATCCATGAAAGGTTATGGGTGTTTTTTATTTATTTATTTCCTTAGTAAATAACTATTTTTTTTATTAAACATTTCATTGTAATATTATTATGTTTTTTTTATTTATATTAATATGTGTCATACTATAAAAACCCATTGGATTATTATTATCCGGAAAATACTGTTCAAAAACAACCACAATAATTATAGTTCAAGATTATTATAATTCTTAAGTGTGCAATAAATAATCCACTTTTTACCTACATATGAAACTGGGTATTATTGAGGCCGAAGAAATTACGATTAATTGAACTGATTAATGATCATGCGTTATATATATTTATACACACTATATCCGAATTTAAATTACAATTAACGAATCATTTGAATATATGTATATATACGAAATATTATGTTTTTTGAGGATTTTATCGATATATATGATCGATATCCTATCTATTTGGTTATTATAATAATAATATTAATTCCAACTATTCTAAATTTGAAGTTATTAGTAAATAATTTTGTAATTCTCAAGATATTCTTAATGCTCAGTTCTGTAGGTAATTTGTATGTAATGAGACGTGCGCGGGCGCATAAACTAGACATACCGGCGTCCGAACGGCCTACGTGCCCCGCGGGCTTGTTTGATCAATATTTGCTTCTAACTGTATTTTGATAAGTTATCGTAGGTGTTTATGTTTATAACGCTTATAAAGTTGTTTTAGATTTCCCGGCCTTAATGATTTCTTCACTATCGAGATTTCTATTTCAAGTTAAGTAGGTACATCTTAATTATGAAAAAGGTTGTATGTACTTTGTATATTATATACAAAGAGATCCTTATTAAAGTTGACAGCGCATACAATTTATAATGATTTAGCAAAGCATGTAAAAAGTTAATTTTTATTAACGATCTGTGTCTTATAAATTGACATTTTGCTCATTAATATGTCTTCGTCGTTGGACTGATTCGTAAGAATGAAATAAATTATGAAAGTGGTTTAAAAATCAAAATCTGTCATTTGTTTTTTTTTTTTATTTGTCTCGTTCTGTGCGAAAATATTGAGTGCGAGTCTCGTGTGTTAAAAAAATCTTATATATTATCTGTAATCGAATATTCCAAAACGTTTTTAGATTCAGCTTCTAAAGGTTATCTTTTTCGAAGCTTAGGAAAGCCAACCGATCATGAAAATATTTTGATAAAAATAAAATATTCCACCAAAAAGGTATTTTCAACATTATTAATATCTAATGATGGTTAAAACGATCAAAGCGTTAAAAAAAACTTTAAGCAATCTAAATATTATATAAATAAACCTCTGTCCCAAACATTGAAAGTCCATTACTTATAAACCCCGGCCTAACTGAGACACGCCTTGTATAAATATTTATAGAATAAACAATTTGTCTGGGCCAGTTTTATAAAATGTAGAACAGTATTTAGACTACCGATGTGGAAGTATTAGCACAGGAGAGACAGCATAGTAAATGAAAGTTAATATCGATATTAATCGCGATGTTACATAATCCCAATTTTATTTTAATATATACGTTGGCGGACGAGCATATGGGCCATCTGATGAAGATAAGTGGTCACCATCACCCATAGACAATGACGCTGTAAGAAATATTAACTATTCCTTACATCGTCAATGCGCAACCAACCTTGGGAACTAAGATGTTATGTCCCTTGTGCCTGTAGTTACACTGGCTCACTCACCCTTCAAACCGGAACACAACAATACTGAGTACTGTTATTTGACGGTAAAATAACTGATGAGTGGGTGGTACCTACCTTCTACGGGCTTGCACAAGGTCCTACCACCAAGTAGAATAATAATAATAAATTAAATTCACTTGATTATTAGTCAGCCAGTTATTGATTCGTTTTGATAACGAAAGGAAGGTGAATTTAGTGACGTATACAATCTGTTTGACACTCCTGTCATTTATATAGTATTTACCCACTATCTGACAGTAGCAGACATATAGTCAGCAGACTTTCCATAAATAGCCAGTCAAATTATTAATTTTTTTTTTTATTTAAAATTAACCTTCAAATACGAATCGTAGACATAAAACTTTTACAAACTATTAAAAGTAAATAGAGGTAACTCATACATATATGTACATATGTTGATAATTCTTAGTTTTAAGTGATCAACCTTTAAATAATTAAAATATGCAAAACGCTTAATTATACAAGAAATGTCAAATAACACTTAAAAGATACGTTATTATACAGAATATAAAAATCAGGCCGCTCTGTTATATTGATGTACATAACAAAATTGTATACTCGTGTAATTATTATCTGTGCTAAATTCAGCTGATATTAACGGTAAAAATACTTACACGCCTTTACCGGACAAGTCTAATAGGTATATAAGTAATACTGGACGATACATTTTATTATATTAATATTTAGGTATTTAGGAAAAGTAATATTTAAATACATAACTTAATAAACACTTAAAAAATTACCATAAAACTAAAGATTTATAGAATACCGTTAAAGCTTATAAAAAAGAATTTATTATAATTTATGTAAAATTTCCAAACGTTTAAGCGATTTGTTTTCTTGAGTGGCGCACGAATAAAATGCCTAGACAGTGTGGCGGCTGCGCCCACGCATTCCAGATTACAATTACACGATTCCGTATCGCACCCATATAGTTATATCATTATGATTGTAAACGAAAACGAGATATCGGTATAAAGAGAATTTAGCTTCGTAACTGTTAATGGAACACGCTTTACAATATTGATTAATTAATATTTTGAACTAGTAATCCTATTAGTATATAATAGTAGTGGTCGCTCGTAGGTTCGATCGTATTTGTACGGTTTGGTTGTTGTGTTAGAAAAATATACCTTATGTCGTTTCTTGGGGATCACGGTTCATCTTTGGTTCAGCGGTTTGGTAGTGAAAGAGGGACAGACAGACTTACAAACAGAGTTGGTTTCACATTTATAATATTAGTATATAAGCATTGATTGTAATGCAAATAATTTCTGACTACTTTTGGATGTTTAAAGAAGTATAGTCGTGTGTTAATAAAGTTCTCTTAGTAAATATAGAAGTATATATCGTATATGTATATAGTGAGCCGAGATGGCCCAGTGGTTAGAACGCATCATAACCGATGATCAGGCTTTTATATAGTGAAGTGAAGTGTATAGAGGGAAGTCATAATCCTTACGTAACGATTTGCCAGTTCACTTAATTATAAGTCACGTTAAAGAACTTTGTTCCTATAGAAAAGTCCATGTAAAACAATGTAAAATATTATATTTATATTATATTTTCAAACAACAACAACAACAACAACAGCCTGTAAATTCCCACTGCTGGGCTAAAGACCTCCTCTCCCTTTGAGGAGAAGGTTTTGGAACATATTCCACCACGCTGTTCCAATGCGGGTTGGTGGAATATAAATGTGGCAGAATTTCTATGAAATTTGTCACATGCAGGTTTCCTCACGATGTTTTCCTTCACCGCCGAACACGAGATGAATTATAAAGACCAATTAAGCACATAAATCAGCGGTGCTTGCCTGGGTTTGAACCCGCAATCATCGGTTAAGATGCACGCGTTCTAACCACTGGGCCATCTCGACATTATATTTTCGAATACACTTAAATATGACTTACGACTATTTAATACTTATAAAACATACATAAACACAATATGTATTAAGCCTGACTGTACATATCAATTGTGATGTTATCTAGGAGTGGCTGACCTCTGAATAACGCAAAGGTATGTTAAGGGTCCATTGCCGTTTGTTGGAGCGAATCTAAATATAGTAGCGACTCCGTTTTTAATTTAATATTGAAACGAACATTTACAGTATAGTATATATAGTGAATTTGTATAGTATGTTCGGAGCAAAACGGGATATTGTAGCTTGTTATTTATAAATTACTAAATATAATACAGAATTTGTTGATTTTGAGTTTGAGTTTGAGTTTGTGTAATATACAAAAACCTTCCTCTCGAATTACTTTATCTATTAGAGAAAACCGCATCAAAATCCGTTGTGTAATTTTAAAGATACATAGCGACAGACATCTGTAAACGACTTTGTTTTATACAATGTAATAATTGATTAATGATTTAATATTTATAAATATATATAATAGCTGAGATGGCCCAGTGGTTAGAACGCGTGCATCTTAACCGATGATTGCGGGTTCAAATCCAGGCAAGCACCACTATGTATATGTGCTTAATTTGTGTTTATAATTCATCTCGTGCTCATGCTCGGCGGTGAAGGAAAACATCGTGAGGAAACCTACATGTGTCTAATTTCATCGATATTCTGCCAAATGTGCATTCCACCAACCCGCATTGGAACAGCGAGGTGGAATATGTTCCAAGTCCTCTTCTTAATGGAAGAGGAGGCCTTATCTCAGCAGTGGGAAATTTACAGGCTGTTACTTTACTTTACTTTACTTTACTATTTATATTTTACTGGTAAATTTTAGGTATTTTTGCTACACGCTGCTTACAATTTAACGCACAATTTTTTGCTAAATTATTATCTATCGTTAAATTGGTTCAACGGTTTAAGCGTGAGAGACAGACATTACTATAGATTGAATCACCGTTCGACATCTTTCGACAGTTTATAATCTCGCGACATAGATTATGATCTAACGGTAACATGCAATTTTACGCTGACCTTTATGTTCAAAAATATTTTGCTATCAGATATGACCTACTTATACATACACATAATAGTAACAGCCTGTAGCATTCTCACTGTTGGGCTAAGGGAGAGGAGACCCTTTGAGGAGAAGGTTAGGAGGGTATTCCACCAAGCTCCTTCATTGCGGGTTGGTGGATTTACATATGGCAGAATTTCGTTAAGAAGACACATGCAGGTTTCCTTACGATGTTTTCCTTCACCGGCAAGGTATAGTATAAAAACAAATTAAGCACATGAAATTTCAGTGCGGCTTGCCTATGTTTTAACCCACAATAATCGGTTAAGATGTACGCGTTTTAACCACTGGGGAACATATAACATATCTACTACTAATAATAGCTGTATAAATCATGTCCGTGATTATTATTTTTAATAAAATGTATAAAATTGTAAAAATGTCTTTGCATATGAACTATGTCATCTAAATTAAGACAGATGCAAAATTGATTACAGAATGGACTGAGAATAATCCTGTTAGAATTTCACCGTTAAAATGCAATTCCGATTCTTTTGACGAAAACTGAACCAGCTCTCCGGTCTCCAGTGAAGGCGATAAGACGGCTTGTGTAAAATTGTACTTGTGGGAATTCTACGTAATCCTCAAATCTCTTCTAAGCTTTAGCTCAATTTGTTATTTTCAAACTTTGTTTTGATATAATTTATATTATCTTATTCGTTTTTATTTATAAAGATTAATTTGAACGATGCTATCACGTGTTCATAAATTAATACATGTTTGCTGTTATTCTGAGTTGAACTTAATCCAAGATACTGTTTCGAAGCGGGTTGCAGTATACACTTGTATCAGACTTTTATCTACTTTTTATTTTATTTTTAAAAAGTGAAAATCCTTTACTCCTCCTTTCTTACTTTGTCACCACAAATTGGCGTTGACAAAGTATTAACCATTCCATAAATCGACAATGCCACTGTAATCTTGGGATCTAAGTTATTGGTATATTCCCTGTGTCTGTAATAATAATATCTTAGTTACCCTCTATAAAGAAAAACGACAATAATAGACGAGCTTGCCTACAAACCTGCCATTCAGTAAACAAAGTTTTCCTCAATTCAAAGCACAACCTAAATTATGAGTAAAAAAGTCAATACCATATTTTTTAATTGGTGGTTCCAACTATAGATAAAATTTACTAGAATACAAGTATGCAAAGATGGACTTCTAGTTATGTATTTATCCAGCTTATCTTAGTATCTAATTTAAAAAAAAAAATAAACAAACAGTCTCGACTACTTTGTCGGGGGTCCGGAAACACACGCCATACAAACAACACCCAGACTGGAACAAACACCCGTATCGCCCTGACAAATATTTGTCCGAAGCGGGAACCTCGCTGGCAGTCGTTGGTGCAGAAGCTAGTTACCTTACAATGAACTGATAAATACCTTACCCGGTGTATCATTCTTAAAGTTCATTTAAAGGATTGAAGAATATTTTAAATCTGATCGATTAAAATTAAAATCAATTGGTCGAAGATAGATGGCACTTATCCTTGATTGTGAAACGCATACTAACGAGAGATAAATTCTAACTGAAAATCGAGGATAGCGATCTATCTGTTATCTTAGATAGGTTATTGAAAACGGGCGTAAGTCCTTAACAAATTAGATTTTCCTATTTTATATTTAAAATTATAAATGTGGAAGAAAATCTGTCTTTCTGCCTTTCTTTCAAGACCAAATCGCTGAAACGTATTTGATGAAATTTGGTATGTAGCAAACATGGACTCCAAGAAAGGATCATCATTTTTTCTAACACATGACAACTAACTCCCTATAACGCGGGCGACTACTACTTTATTTTATTTTCATTTATTTTTTGAGATGTATAGTAGAAATATTTTCCTACTGGTGGAAAAAATGTCTGTGTTAAATTCCTACTGTCTCCAGTTGTGTGGCTGTGTGTATTTCCTCATCCCGTTGGTTTAATAACTAGCTTTGGCTTCAGATCCTGAGATCGTAGGCGTAAATTCCGAACCGTTACTAAAATGTTGTTAAGTATTTCTGTCAAGATGCTCTGAATACTAGCCCGAAGTATGTAAGTTGACAATGTTACTTCCTTGCCTTGAAAAGTAAATAAAGTCGTATGTAAAGCCTAACGTTTTTTTCCGGCCCTTCGGATTATGAGAGTAAGAAAATAAAATATGTACGTTTGTTTACTCAAATTTTTGCGCTATAACATCTACATTACAGTAGATTTATTTACTTTTACTTTTCGTTTAGCTAAGACGAAATTATCTATAGTAGTATAATAAATGTGATAGTAACTCCGTCTGTCTGTCACTATTTTCTGACCAAACCGCTGAACCGAATTTGATAAAAATTGGTATGAAGCAAACATACCAAATTGGTCAAAGAAAGGACATAAGCTACTTTTTTGCCTAAGAACTAGCGCGCACTGGTAACTTTTGTCACGGTGACTGTTTCGTCACTCTTGTCAAGTCCGTGAATATGTACAGATGCAGACACAAATGTCACGTCGTAATGTGCGCGCACCTCCATACATATTCAAGGATTCGACAAGAGTGACGAAACAGTCACCGTGACAAAAGTTACCAGTGCGCGCTAGTTCTAACACGTGACAAGCAATACACAAAAAAGCATACTGCGAGCGACTACTTTTATATAAAAATATGTTTACCTATTTCAAGTGTTACTTCAAAATTGTACAACATGATTTAATAACTTAACAATTTGAAGCAAGTTTAATGTATGAAAAATAAATAAAGAGACGATTCTTTATTTACGGCCAGAAACACAAAGCAAGGTGCGTATTATAATAAAAGGCTAACGACCTTCGTTGGGTAAAAGCACCGTTCCTTTAATTTATGTTATCTATTCCGCTATTTAGATACCTCCCTTATCAATTAAGTATATTCATATATATTTAAATAGAGTTATTCGCGGATACCTGATTAATGATATGAATATGATACTGATAATATTCAAAAACAACATGACTTTTTGTAAGTAATCTTTAACCAATAAACAGACAAACCATAAAATTATAGAGAAAGTGTAATTTATCTATTATAGGAATCTTTGATTGATTAAAAGATAGATAGATAAGATTAACAAAAATAGAGCGCCGCGGGAAATTAGGAACTATTTGCTGAATGAACGTACGTACTGCCCACAGTAATCAAACATACTTAAATATACCCTAACATACTAAATATAAGTTACATATTTCCCTATTTTGGAATACAATTAAGTAAGTACATAATTTTGAATAAAAAACAACGAATTCACCAGTTCTGTTCTTATAAGTAAAGTGTTCTTAAACGATTAACTTAGCTCAAAGGATTGCACTGTTACATATAACCATACTAACAAAGGAGCCCAAAGAACTATACATACTTTACATGATAAATAGATAATAAATATATTGGCGTACGTGCATAATTATATTTAGAAATGAGCGTGCCATTTTATGATGAAACGTCGTAAGTCTTCATTGAATTTAATACTTATTAGTATCATTAAAATCAATCAATATATACTTTCGATATGTTTACATATCAAAAGTAGTCTGTCTGTCTGTTTGTTACTCTTTCTGGACTAAATAGTTGAACCGAATTTGAAGAAACTATAATTGGTACGAAGTCAGTTCGAACTCGAAGGCAGGACGTAGGTCATACTTCTTTATGATGAGAACTAGTCCTTATATACATAGTATGAAATAAAGTCGCTTACCGCTATCTGTCCCTATACATGCTTAGATATTTAAAATTACGCAACGGATTTTGAAGCAGTTTTTTAAATGGATAGATTGATTTAAGGAGAAGGTTTTATGTATGATACGTGCACAATATTAGATAGTTTCAGTTTCTAAAGTGATGTACGACGTAGCGGTTTGTTTTTTCTAAAGGCTGAAAAACTGTGAACGTTGTAAGACATTCTGTAGTATATTCAGTAGAAGTTCACTTGGTGGTAGGGCTTCGTGCAGGCCCGTCTGGCTAGGTACCACTCATTCATCAGTTATTCTACCGCCAAATAACAGTACTCAGTATTGTGTTCCGGTTTGAAGGGTGAGTGAGCCAGTGTAACTACAGGCACATAACATCTTAGTTCCCAAGGTTGGTGGCACATTGACGATGTAAGGAATAGTTAATATTTCTTACAGAATCATTGTCTATGGGTGATGGTGACCACTTACCATCAGGTGGCCCATATGCTCGTCCGCCAACCTATACCATAAAAATAGTAGAAATTCATTCGTGCGAAGCCGGGGCGGGTTGCTAGTGTGTGATAAATAAGAACTCGTGCTTCTGAGGTTTATAAATCAATAAAGCTAGTTGCTACTAATTTACTCTTGTCGAAGTGGGTGGGAAGAACTTTGTTTATACTATTTGTAGGCCCTTGCCCCTGTTTAGCCTATAGTTAAACAAGACTTTGGTGTTGAATCACGTCCAGGCAATTGAATGTGCCTCAACTACGCAGGTCAATAAATATAAATTGCTCATATATATTCACTAAGTTCATTTTGTATTCACGACGAAATTGGAAGCTAGTTGATACGTGAGCGACTCACTGTTTAACGTGCTTTATTTATTTTATATATATTCGCAATGTAATTTATTTCGATCAAAAATAAATAATGGACAACATCACATACATTACTCTGATTCCAATGTAAGTTGCTAAAGCTTTTATATTATGGAATATCAGAAGTAACGACGGTACCACAAACACCCAGATCCAAGACAACATAGAAAACTAATGACAATCTACATCGACTCGGCCGGGAATCGAACCCGGGACCTCTGAGTGGCGTACACAAGAAAACCGGCGTGACCATGGAGGACGTCTGTACTGTGTGTATTTTTCTAAGAAAGAACTCGATAATAAAAATATTAATTTCACATTAACCATATAATGATGTCATAGAACCACAAAGCGAGAAATTAACACTCACATTGTATAATTTATATGTGTATATACATGATATATATAAAAATAAAATTTATTTACGTTCACTCATTTCTACTCAATAAAAAAAAACAAAAAAAATGATGTCTAAGAAGGTACATTAATTTAAACATGTAAATGCAAATCAAACAAGCAAAATTTATATGATACATGATTCGACAGATAATTTATTGGATTATTAATATATTTTATTTAATCAATGTTCAAACGAACTCTTACTAATAAAATATGAAATTAATATGTTCATTCATTCATTCCATTCATCAAATGCGGTATCATGTTATGCCATGTATATGTTATGCCATATTATGCAAAACTACGAGCAGGTATATTTCAAGCCGAACCATTCTAATAAGAATTTATTTTGAAAAGTTTTAACTCTGATATAAAATTATAACTGTTAGAATGTTATTATAATAAGTAATAATGTTGACAACTGTCAACGACAATTAGAATATATTCAATTAATATTTTAATGTTGTCAGTAAGACCACACTTTTTGTGCGCATATTTTGCTTTATCTATACAATCGTAAAGTATCATATATAGCACTGTGTTGCCATTCCATTAAAAGCGAAAAAGAAAGTAATAAATAAAATATATATATATATCGTAATAGATTTGAAAATGGAATTGAAAAATATATCTAAATATTTACGTGAAGAATTTTTCTCTGAATAAAAATGATGTGCTAATCTGGTATGTGATGGGATGGACTTGTAAATGCAGAGTCATACAAATGGATTGAACGTATTAATACACGCCTGTACTTGAGTAGTTCGCGGAACTTTGAATTCAACATTTTATTATTTTCCGACTAAACGCATAAACAGTCCAATATTTCTAGGAAAAAAAATCACTAAAATGAACAGACAAAATTCCAGTCGGTACTCGGTATCGATAATTTAATTATACTGAAACGTAATAGCATCAAGATATTATTTATATTAATTGAATTAATTACGCTATATTTCAAAATAATAGAAGTTGATATTTATTATCTGTATTCCTATTAACGTGTCTAATGACGCACGATTCGTCACGCCAGTTAGCTTGGTTTTATAGTAATTATAAAAACATTATAAGGATCCAAATCAAAGCTATATAATGTAATTTTTAATGTATATAAATAGACTGTAACTTATGAAGTGAAATTTATTTACAATACTCATGTAACATTCGAATGTTAAAAGTAGTTGCCTTACTTGTGTTAAACACAGCAAATTATGCGCTTCTCATTTTTTATTCACTAATCATGGCACATTAAACATAACATTGTGAGTTAAACAAAAAAAATGTTACATATTGAAGCTAGTAGGTACCTAATAGCGAACCAGCATAACCCACGCTCTCCACTTTCATCTTTCAACGGAAGCAGCAATCTAGTGATTAGATCGGAGTATCTAAGATGCTCTCCGGTGGGCGGACCCTTCGCCCACATCCACTCATGGCGGAAGGAAAGCACGGGGCGAATTTATGATAGCTCGTTTCAAGCATAAATTTACAAGCTAAATGGACTCTTTAACGACGCCGTGATAAATTGCTGACACGTGCCGTTCCTCGTATGGGGCTCTCATTTAATATTGCATTGATAAATTCACACATGGCAATATTGTTACCGTTTTATTGATGGTAACTATTTAAGTAATAATTCTTTTTTTAAATAACTTTTTGTGTTGTTTTTTTTTTAATTTATTTCAAATCTGTGTTCCATTCGTGTTCCAATTATTATTTGAAGAAATAGTATTAAATTTTTACGACTTACTTATATAAAATATATTAAAAAAAGAATCACGTATTGTCCATTAGGTATACAGAAAATATCCGAACGAAATGAATAGTCATTCGTCTATCGAAACGATAGCTCAAAAAACAATCGATTATCCTCATACATCGGGATGAGTCCGTAGAAAAGATTACCTCGGTTTTCGCTGAATAAAGATACAAGCTCCAGGTCGTGATTGATCGTTCCCAGCCCGCGGACTTTGGCCGTAACACTTACATTGTGTTGCGAGTTTTATAGACGACAATGCGACGTTTGCAAACGACGTTTTCCGTCCTGTTCAAATCACGGCTCGCGTCTTCGCCGGATGGAGTACGATCGCCCTCCCCAAATACCGACAAGGACATTTCTATCTGAATTTATTCATGTGTGACGGTAAGACGAGTGATGCGACGAAATGGCCGACGTCCGGCGACCCACGTGCGCCCACGCCCCGACCTATGATACAATATTTAGAACAAATCTCAAATGACGTTCGTACATTTACTCCTGCCGGCTAAGGCTTATCGGTATTGACTTACGATCCTTTGTACTGCGAAATGATAAGATATCGACCGGACAAGCGTTAAGGATATAAATAATGTTCTTTGCCATCTCGACGTTTACACTGAGGTCTTTAAACATCCATAAGAATAAAGCTGTTTATATCATTATTTATAATATACATCTGGTTGAGTATAAAATTCCCACACACGGAGATAATTGTTATTAATAATAATTACGGTGATTTAATTGGAACGTTTGTAATTTTTATACCACATTTATAATATATTTATAAATAAATATAAATCAATCGTTTATTTATTGTTTTAGTTTTCAAGAAACTATCCGTTTAAAGTAAAGCCTTAGAATCAACAAGAGCTTTTTTAAAAAAAAAAAAAAAGAAATTTGAACAACTATCATTAAATCTTAAAAAATCTCAATCAATATAATTTTTATTTTAACTAGTCTAAGAATTATTGAACAGTTGATATCTGAGATAATTTAAAAAGTGAATCATTAGGTACAATCTAGTGAATACTTTCACGGTAAGTACCTTATAATAATAAAGTAGATTTTAATACCACTCAAAATGGTATGAAAGTGAGTTCAAATTCCTAACATTATATTGCATCATTAAATTCCCCTGGTAGGTATTTGTCGTATGAACGTACAACGCTCCTCAGGTATTAAGACTTAGAACTACAAATATATAAAGAGCATATATGTTGCCAAGCGCAACTCTATCCTGATACGATTTAATACCACAATATTAGACGTCTTGACATTTATTGTGAGCACTTTATTAAAAATAATAATTATTATAATAAAAGCAGCAGTACTGTAAAACCTACTGAATCAATAGACAAAACCTAAACCGAAAGATTGAGCGCAATTCGAAAAAGGTTTTAATGTAGATTTTATTATTTATATAAATAATTCCCTTCTCTATTTTACTAATATTTAAATTTCGTATTTAGAACGATTCCTAATTCTATTTGACATATAAATCTTTAAGCTACTATTGCAGTTGAGTACATTATTATTTGACTTTTTTTTTATTGAATTAATAGACTAAATAAAATACTTTAATGAAATGAAGATTTACAATGAATTGTACGATTGATATTCGATAAACTGTACACTCGCTTATCTAAGCGTTGCATTCTTAGGTGTTGTAGGTATCATATTTCTATGGTCGACCCAACAACTCCATCTTAAGTTATTGATATCAATATTAATGCACCAGCGGATCGTAAATACCTGAGTTTGTATTTAATTGCAACTATTAAATTTCATTCCGATAAACCGATTTATTAACTACTTATTATTGACGTGTAAATTTTATTAGACGCAATAAAATATTGTATGGAATTTATCATTAAATTCATAGATTTTATACGGATATTAAATTGTGTTTTTTTTTTCTACGAACATATCAGTTTATATTATTTGATAACATTCTATTTATCAAAATATACATTATACTAAGTAAATATAGAGTTAATAAACGATATTTCGCTAATACAACTGAACATATGGACTCGATTAAAAATGCCAGCGCCATTAATAAAAGTATCATTTAATTATTTTTTTTCTTAACTACAGCTGTATATCAGATTGATACTCGCAGTAAATTTAAAAATGTCCCGTAACATTGAGCATGTGAAGTGTCATAACTTACGTATTATTTGTTACTTCAGCCTGTTCAACCTCTTTTTTGTACTTTAGTAATTAAATCATTACACATATTCAAACTAAGATTTTTAAATTAAGAGAGTTATATTGTATGAAATTAATATTAAAAAAAAAACATTGACAAGTTATTATACGAAAGAAAAACAGATAATAAAAGTTATAGTGTTCGTTGACTTTAACGCGAGATATAAAGCGTTATTTTTGTAAATAATGAGTACTCGTCTTTATAGTAATCAGTATGAAGTAACTAAGAATTTTCTTATTAGTTCTTCTCGATTGCGAATAAGAGGTGGTTTGAATTAAATAAACTGCTATGGCTATAGCTAGCTAGCTATGGTTTCTTAAATATAGTTAATTCAAATTTTGATAGCTTCATAATAATTGTTTATAACTAACTGTATCATTGTTAGTATAGAATTGATTGCTCTGCTATGTATTTCGAATTAGCTATTCTTATTAAGCACGTAAAGAGATAAAGAGTACCTTAGTAACTGTTAAGTGTCAGTAAAATAAATATAGTCAAGCTTTCAAGACTCACCAACCAAATTAGTTTAAAATAATCCTTTATACATCATAGTTGAGATAGCTTGGAAAAATAACTTGCGACGCTTCAGACTTTTAAACGATAAAACTTATAATGTAAGAATTGTTCGAGAAATAAGAAAACTTTATGTAACTATCTTGGCGGCGACTTTGCATACCTAATAGTAATCCAAGTGTAAAATTTAAATGTAGCGTGGGTTCAACTGTTAGCTTATACGGCTGCAGTTATTTAGATTCCGGGGTTTAATATCCGGAAGAATACAAAAAAATCATCAATTTTACCTAAATACTTAGGGACTCAGTAGTGTTACTCTACAAACGCCACGTTTCCATGTGATGTCAGATTGCCGTCCAATCAGACTATGGAAATAGAATAATAAAGAATACATGCACTATAATATATATCATTGACTAGTATTCGTTCAAATTGCTGTTGTAATTAAATGTCGTTCAGCAATGCATCATCGTCTGTATAATTCTATCTGTATGATTCTAAAAGAAGCAATCAACAATTTCTCCGCTATTTTGAGCAAAAACCTTTTAATAAATAATATTCTATGTAAAATTTAAATATTTATCATTGTTTAATTCTGTGTTGTGTAGCATAAGAGATTCTATTTTTGAAAATAAGATAGTACTTACCGGTTCGATAACCAGCGTTGGAAAGGTATGTGGCAAAAGTGTTGGTTTCGTGCTTGGCTTGCCACATCGGAGACGAACAGTTGTCGTTGTTGGTGTACACGTTGTGGTTGTGGACGTAGACTCCAGTGAGCAGGGAACTCCTAATAATATAAACAAATAATGTGAAACTAAGACAAGATATATCTACTTTGATTTATTTATTTCCTACGAATATATTCCTTAAAATATACTATGGTCGGTCTATATTTCTATAATAAGATATAATCCCAATGAAAGCATGACATGATTTACGTATTTTTATTGCAAAAATGAAGTGAATAAAGCATCTAAATGATCAGTCATATTATGAAAATAATTGACCAATGAATTAAAGTCACTGCGTTAATCTCGCATACACCCATTTAAATTCTTGAGCTAAAAATAAATATTGTCAAGGATTATACTTGATATTTAAATTCCCATCAGATCGAACAGTATAATAAATTTAATAAATACAAACTGTCATGTGATGTATTGCATATGTCTTTGAAACTTTTTTTAAATGTAGAACTTACCTTGAAGGGCAACACATTGGAGTTGTCGTATACGCATGGCGAAACTCGGCCCCTGCACTTCTAATGGCCTTCATTGTCCGGGGCATGAAATTGAGACTGCCGAGTTCAACGTCCTGATCATCAGTCAGGATTAATATGATGTTGGGTTTCTTTTCTCTCGGCTGTGGGTATGGAATAAACCCACCACTCTGCCATTTGTTAGTCAACTTTGGTTTGAATCTCGTCGTGTTTTCTCTCACCGGAGCTTGCCGATCGGGTGTTTTACTTTGATTGCCAGATTTTTTTCTTTCATTTGCTTTATCTGAATTACTTTTATTCCAATGTTTATCTGATTTACGAGGTTTCTCATCTCGTCTGATGTATGGTTCGGTTCGATTTGTAACTAGTTCTTCAGACGAGTGAGCATCTGATCCTCTTCTTCTGTCACGTCTGACTTCGTGCTCGCGTTCCCAAAATCTCCGTCTGTCTCCGCGATACCTCGAACTGTTTCTGTGCCTTAAGTATCTTCGTTCGGGAACATCTGTCAGTGTTCCGTTAAACGTTGTCCGGTTTCGATTATTCTCTTTATTTCTTAATTCTCTGGCTCGTGAATCTTCGTCTTCCAGGGAATCCCTTTTTGCGGTGATTAATAGAAAATTCCATGTTAGTAGAAGCGATATTATTTTAAAGTTCATTTTATATTATATTACTTTTCCGTTAGAAAATTAAACTTCTAGTGTATTACGATAAATATGATTACACAATCCTATGGTAAGTCTTCATATTTTAAAAACTGCGTAACTCGAACTAATTGTTTTAACATTCCAAGTACCATCTTGTGCTACCTGAAACAAGATAAAACCAATTATACAAAAGATAAGGATATAAGATGAGAATAAACAGCGTCCTTAATGATTCATTAAGAGACATTCAGTCGGGATACATTTATCATTACATATTATAAAACAAAGTCTCCAGGCCACTGCAAAGCAAACTGCAAAACAATTGAGCGGATTTTCATACGGTTTTCACTAAAATATATAGGAATTCCTAAGGAAGGTTTAGGTATATAATTTATTGAAGTTTTTGTGTGAATATGTTGAAATAATAACATGTCGTATAAAAGTAAATAATTCATTAAGAGTTATTCAGTGGGGTTACATTTATATAATTAAATTACTAACATTGCTGTACGTTATATAATAAGTTTAAAATTGATAAAATTGACATAATGAAACATATGCACTTGACCATACATTATCATCGTAAAGTTATTAAATCTAAGAAGAAAGCATGAAACGAACGCTCCATAACCTCACAATTTTGTTGCAGCTATTAAAATATTGAGTTACTCTAGCGTAAACGAAACGTTTTATGGCAATCTATCAGAGAAGCAATCAGGGAACTGCTTTTAACAGGATTGAACTGACATGCGTTCGAGCCCTTTGCAAAAATAAACTTCTCTTTACCCGAAGCGAAGAGATACTTTTAAACACTTAGTTGATTTTGCCAATTGGTTTAATACACTCACCCCAATAAACCGAAGATATGTACTTCTATTTGTCTTATGTTTAGAACATATGTTGCTGATTAAATATGTAGATCGCAATGAAACGTCGTAAGTTAATTTATCAAACTTCTTACATTGACTTATCTCGTGGTAAATGGTGGATAAAGATAAGAAAGTCCCCATGTTTGCGAAGAAACTTTGAGACATGTGTTATCAGTTATTCTGCGGGAGTTGGCATAAGTGATTAGACACAAAATCGTTCTCTTAAACAGAAAATGATCTATAGTATACTTTAAGTTTTAATACTAGTTCTATAGGAACTTTGTTCGAGAGTTAATCGTTGATCAATTTTTTTTTTAAATTATTAGTAATTCTTAAATATTTTATAACATTTTTTTGTGTTCATAACAAAAAGTAATTGTACAAAATAACTAATGTTATGATAGTGAATAATGTTGCTACTAATGATAAATAAATAAATATATTTTATGTAATAGGTTAGTGGACGAGCATATGGGCCACCTGATAGTAAGTGGTCACCATCACCCATAGACAATGAAGCTTTAAGAAATATTAACTATTCCTTCCATCGTCAATGCGCCACCAACCTTGGGAACTAAGATGCTATACACCTATGCTATATATGTAGTTACACATATATTTATTTGTTATATTATGTGTTTACAACCAGCAAGTATATTTCCACCAAAATTTTGGTGATAAATAACTACTGAGAAGTTACGTATCTTAATTATATATAGAACTAATTCAAAGCAAAGGTATTCGAAAGGCGAGGGAAAATATCGTGAGAAAACACGCAGGTGTCATGTTAATCAAAAAAGATCGTTGTCCAGCAATTACGAACATTTACGAACTTTTACCGTATGTAATAATTTACCTTTATAATTCATTTCGTAAACGAAAACATAGTGATGTATTTTCGGAAGAAAATCTACCATATTAGCACTTGTGTAGCATGCAATCAGGCAATGAAGCATCTCCAAATCTCAAGAATTATTAATAGAGACGACTTTAGGTCCAGCAGTGGGATGGTGGGATGGTTACAGTTACATTCACAATAACAACAACAACAGCAGCCTGTAAATTATTACTAAGGCCTCCTCTCCTTTTGAGGAAAAGGTTTGCAACATATTCCACCACGATGTTCGAATGCGGATTGGAATACACATGTGGCGGAATTTCGATGAAATTAGACACATGCAGGTTCCCTGAACATTGTTTCAGTGGTACTTGCCGGGGTTTGAACCCGTAAACACCGGTAAAGATGCACGTGTGCTAACCACTGTGCCATCTCCGCTCAATTTACAATCAAATTACTGCATAAATAGTAAAGTTAGTATAATATAACAGTTTTTGCAGTCACACTTGTCAGTATCAATTTCCTTTCCTGTCAACCCTAGACTTATCAAGTGTCACGTACCTACTTTAATTTAAATATGATATCTTTATACAATACAAACTTAATTGAATGTCAATCTTAATAATAATTTGCAGAATTAAATGATAATGCAATGACATCATTTGTAATATAAAAAATAAATTACAAATGTTAACACGGATGCATTTGTACATAAAGTAGGTTTTTAATATATTTAATGGAGAAAAAAACATAGTTTACTATTCAGGACAAAACCTATATTGGTATAATAAATATGAAGGTAACTCTGACGACCTCCGTGATTGAGTGGTGTTTACATCGGTTATAATTTTTCATGGCCAAACCGTTGAACCAAATTTAATGAAATTTGGTATGAAGCAAACTTGAACTAAAAGAAAGGACATAGGGTCCTTATTTGCCTAACACATGATAACAAGCACCCTAAAACGCGAGCGAGGCCGAGGGTTAGTTTTTAATAAATATAGATTGATGCTATTTTGATTATAAAAATAATTGAAAACAACAACAACAACTAAACTATATAATTCTTTATTATTTTTTTTTTGGTATAGGTTGGCGGACGAGCATATGGGCCGCCCGATGGTAAGTGGTCACCGTCACCCATAGACAATGATGCTGTAAGAAATATTAACTATTCTTTATATCGTCAATGTGCCACCAACTTTGGGAACTAAAATGTTATGTCCCTTGTGTCTGTAGTTACACTGGCTCACTCACCCTTCAAACCGAAACACAACAATACTGAGTACTGTTATTTGGCGGAAGTTTAACTGATGAGTGGGTGGTACCTACTCAGATGGGCCACAACCCCAAAGCCCTACCACCAAGTAACCGGCTTCATGCTTTTCTGATTGACCTAAGGGTTGACTGGCAGAAAATGCCTTCAGGCCAAATCTGCCTTTCGTCCCATTTAATTTGTGGCGATCAATAGAGTATTTAAATAAATATATAAACTACGTGAGTTAATTGTTTGTCATTAATAACTTAAGCCTAGTTTAGTGCTTGCTTGTAAGGTTGCATATCAAAAGCTCCGGGCCAAGCAAACAAAAAGGGTTTTCTGGATGGACTTTCTCAATAAGAACTTGGTACTTGGAAGATGGCAATGGTTACACTCTCGCCCCTCGGAAAGCACATTAAGTCATTTAGAGATAATACATTATAGCTAATAGGCAAAGTTTTAGATATTGTGCCTTAGTTAGAACTAAACACCAAATATTTATTTAGTTATGAATAAATTTGCAATGTGAGGAAGTCAGTGTAATTATAGGCACAAAAGACATAAATCATCTATATACATCTTCGTCAATGTCAGTAGAGCAGATCACTTTACACACACATCACATTTACTTGGTGGTAGGGCTTTGTGCAAGCCCGTCTGGGTAGGACCACCCACTCATCAGTTATTCTACCGCCAAATAACAGTACTCAGTATTGTTTTGTTCCGGTCTGAAGGGTGAGTGAGCCAGTAGAACTACAGGCACAAGGGACATAACATCTTAGTTCCCAAGGTTGGTGGCACATTGGCGACGTAAGGAATAGTTAATATTTCTTACAGCGTCATTGTCTATGGGCGATGGTGACCACTTACCATCAGGTGGCCCATATGCTCGTCCACCAACCTAAACCATAAAAATAAACTTGCTTTCCCTAAAATTGAGTACATTACACCATTGCCAATTTACAAATATCACAGTACATAAATAGTTCGAGAGAGAATAGAAATAGAGAAATTGACCAACATATTAAAAAGCAGTTCGAATGATGGTTTTGCTTGTTATTTTTACGATCGACATATTGCATAACCATCAGTGGATCGCGAATAGTATTTACGATCACTTACAGCCAATCTGTTACTTACAATTACAAATAAATGGTATCTTGTTCGTATGCGTGCCACCCCAGCGCGCGCGCCATTGATCTTGATTTATGGTCGTGCAGACCGTGACGTAATTGATAGGGGCTCCGAACGATCGATGTGGACAAGCGGCAGACAAGAATATTGTCCTAGCCACGCCACTCAATTTATAAGTTCATATGTCTTCCAATATTTATCTAATATAGGCAAAATAATCGTAAACCTAATGATTTCTCTTGTTTTTTTTATTTATATTTGAACTTCAAATGTATTGAAATCAAACTGAACTTTGCTCAAGTAGACATACAAGTATTTTTAAATCATTTTACAAGATTAAATTAAATAACAGTTCGGAATATATGGGTGGAAAATGAAAATCAACGAATATGACCTTCACTTTTTGATACCCAATATTATATTCTTATGTACCTATACATTTTTATCAAAGTGCATATAAGAATTTTGCGTGATCCAAAGATGTATTTTGTTTACCTTGTTTGTTCTTATATTATGCATTACGCGATAAACTATGAGTAATTTATATTTCTCATAATAATTTAATATTAAATGTTTTAACAACTTCATGTTTTTATAATATATTGCTTTCGGGTTCAATGACACACAATGTTTTGTTTATTCTCCATTACAGTATACCATTATTGAAATTGCTCGTTTGTTTATAAGTTAAAAGCACGCTTTCTATTTACGAGAATAAAACATTGTTCGTAAGAAAATATCGTGGAATATTAAATTTAACACATTCTATGGCATTATTTGTTGAGACATTTGCTAACGACTACGAAACGTGTTGTATTATCTGTGGAGTTTACAATTATAAGACACTACTGATAATTAATTTTAGTATAAAAACCATTACGTTATGCAAGGTTTTTTTTCGTACGATCTTTAAACTTCTCAACGGATTTTAATGCTCTAAACACAATAAACACGGTGATTCAAGTATGCTTGATGTATATTGCATTTCATAGAAGAGAAAAGCTCCTATACCTATACTACACTAAGCTTAGTACAAATTAGGAACATGAAAATTCAGTGGTGCCTGGATTGGAACCCGTAATCAACGGTTAAAGTGCACGCGTTACAACCACTAGGCTATCCTAACCTAAATTTGTATATAGATCCTTATTGAACCCATATGAATCCGGTACCGAATCTCCCATTATAGTATTGCACTCGTCATTCTGTTCAATACTATTATTTCCTCTTTTCTGCTAATGCTTCTTATATCGCCCTCAACCGTTATTTCCTGAATACTTTTTTCTTTTTCTGGGACACGCTCGTTCCCGTCCTTGACCCAATAATTGTATTTCTCATTGCTTATCACACGTCCAATCCAGATATCTTATATATTAATAGCCTAAGCCGATATTTGTCCCAGCGATCATAGGATAGCTGCACGTAGAATCTCATAGGTCTCATAGAGTCTCATAGGTCATCTCATAGAGGTCTTATTTTAAAGCGCTACAGCCGTTGATGTGCAGAAAATTAAAAAGGATTCTTAATTTGAAATGTCAGAAAATTGTCACGATTTAACAAATAATTGATATTATAGGGCGGAAAAAAATACTGCCCGGTTAGACAGCAGTACTACGGCTGTATAAGAAAAAAGTAAAACGAAAACAAAATTAAAGTAAATTGTTTTCAACAAACTTCAATGAAGGTTTCACTTGACATTAATTATTTATTTATTGACATTAAAAACTTCACCTAAATAGTGTTTAATAATGTTGGTGCCGAATGTATTTGATTGAGTTGCAGTTTACAATGAAGTGAAATCAAAATATAACCTGTCAGGTTTCAAAATTTCTAAAAAATCTTTTGAATCAAGTTTGATGTTTTGCGGGATGGGATACTCATTAGTTCATTATGATTAAGGAAGTGAGACGTAAAACTATAACAAACTATCATAACACATAAATTCACCTTCAAATCCATAATTTTTCTATGTATGCATTAATTCATATTGGTAACTAAACTATTTAAAAAAAAATCATCAAGAATACTAGATTACCGACAAACCTTTGGCTAATTTATGTTAAGTTTTAAACGAAACCTATAAATTAAGGGTTAATCGCCCAAGGTTTTACCAACAATCTTAAAGGAAGCTTATGTAAACCTCATTAATGGTTTCATGAAACTTTATTCTTTCAATTAATTTTAGAATCGGTGAACGCTCCTGGTAACTATTCAAAGTATTAATTCTTACACAACGTGAATAATGTTCGAGCTAAAAGTTTCAAATCATCCACTGAAAATGTTTCTCGAGTACACACATATTTTGAGGTTCACTTTTGAATTTCGTACAAAGTCTTCATTGGGAAAAGAGTAAACGATGTGTACTTGTCGCATTTAGTCGGACACCAATCTTGTAGAGATGTCAACTGGTGATGCCGGATGACAGATAGGTTCTAATTCCACTTTTCTGTCAAACACATGATTAACAACAACAACCACAGCCTGTAAATTCCTACTGCTGGACTAAAGGCCTCCTCTCGAGAAAAAGGTTTGGAACATATTCCACCACGCTGTTCCAATGCGGGTTGGTGGAATACACATGTGGCAGAATTTCTATGAAATTTGTCACACGCAGGTTTCCTCACGATGTTTTCCTTCACCGGTGAGCACGAAATGAATTATAAAGACAAATTAAGCACATGAATCAGCGGTGCCTGCCTGGGTTTGAACCCGAAATCATCGGTTAAGATGCACGCGTTCTAACCACTGGGCCTTCTCGACTCTTCGACTTCGACTTCTTCGACTCAAACCCATAAAACCCGAGGGCGGCAACTAGTAAGATATATTTAGACTATAAGTGGTAGTATGTTAAAAAGCTTCATCTTAACCAATAATTCGACTTAGCAGGCAAGCACCACTTTGTTTTTAAGTGCTGAATTAGTGTTTACAATTAGTTTTGTGCTCGTTTAAGGAAAACACCATGAGGAAACATTTTTAGAGCAGTGTGCTTATATGCGCATATGTTCCTCAAATGAAAAGAATGCCTTAGCGCAGCAGTGTGACATTTACAGGTTTTAAAGTGAGACTTTAAAGTAATATTGCAAAAAATATCATGGATTTGACGGGATTTATAGAACAGTGAAGATGACTGATGCCACGTTTTAATTAATGAGCGTGAAGTACGAGGTTACGTTTTATTTTTGTTGGATTGTTAATTCGGCGCGGTCCTCCGTTATTTAGGTATGCGTACCCACGCTTTACCTCTCACCAAAAAACTCATTACACCGCTTAGTGAATCGCATCTTTAATTTGAGCCTCATTACTTTTTAAGTGCACTTGTTTTACTGCCTTCGTTAACAGCCGGACGGCAATCACCATTTTGTGAACAATTACCATCGTCTCTTTTAAAGTTTCACGACTCTAACTGACCGACTTTTAAGCGAGTTTCTTTTTAATGTATGAGACTTAAGAATTGTAAGAAAACATAAATTATCTACCATACCATATGTAATATTACATTGTGGACGTCATTTCTAATACAGCTGATTTTACATAGGAACGTAATGATAGTTATTATAATAAAAACATTATAAAAAGAATTTTTTTTTAAAGAAACTTATTATTATTATTAATAAGTTTTAAATGCATACAATGTAAAAAAGGACAAAAGTTATTAAGGATAAATTATTATTCGTTACAGAATAAAAACGAAATATTTATAATTGCATCGAATCTTTTGTTATGAAGATCTCGATAAAATTAAATGACACATTATGTCATATCATTAAAAATATATATTAATAATATTCCATTTATTGTCTGCTTTAATATTTCACAAGTTTATTTACAATATTTATTTAATCAACTTCGCTATTACAATGTGTGTTATGTATGTATTATTGTAAAATTCGTAGCTAGTCCTTAAATAAACGATGACAATTTATTTTATATTTAAAAAAACTGCTAGTACATTCACAGCCTTATTACAGTCCTGTTCTATATACACAGATATAATATGTATTGTAACAAATGACTGAAAAGATCGTTATATTTTATGAGACTACGAAATTCTTACGACACCATATCCAAGTACTCAAGACTCAATATACAATAACAACACACAATAACTAGTAATTAACATTACGAGCGCACTTGACAGTGCATAAATGCCGCATTATATTATTCGCTTATTGCACCAAACGTTTTATCGTGAGTATCAAAACTTGAGCACCTAATTGTATTATTAACTGTCCAATGTTTTTCTGTAACATTTATTTTATCTTGTACCTTTACAACAGATCGAATGAAGTAACTCTTTTTTAACATATAACAATATAAGTCTGAGTAATCGTTGTTTAGGGGATAGCAACGAAGTATAAATAATCTTACTAATATTGTAAGTACGAAAGTTTGGATAGGAGGTATGTTTGTTACTCAATCACGCCAAACGAATGAATTTAAATCAAAATTTGGCACAGAGATAGATTATTGTCTGATATAGAACATAGTTTACTTTCCATCGTACATATATACATAGGTGACTTACATACAGGTCGGAAATTGTATGAAATAGTAATAAATCTAAGATTTTGCCTCATCAGTACAGAGTAAGGACCTGAAGTGCCTCTTTTAACAAATAAATTATTTCAGTCGGCCATATATTTTATGCCGTACGAGCCTGTCTGCAACATCAAATATTTAATGTTTTATTATAAGACAATATATCATATTTAATTGCAGTGAAGTCATGTTTTATTATTCGTGTTACAATTCTCTTGGCTCACGGTTCGACTTCGGATGTTTTATTTTCGAGTTCGCGTACAGCTAGCGTGATATACGACTTCGTGGTAGGGGCCTTATTGCCTTCATAGACAGTACATCACGATCAGTGAGCTCCTGTTAACAATACATTGAGTATTTTATGCCTGCAGCTGTACCTACAAGAGGTTTAAGGATATTTAAATGAAGAACAGGGACAAGATAGAAGGAATAACGACCCCTTCGAACTTAATATACGCCCTCAGGTATTATTCGATTTTGTTCGAAAACTGGCATTATCTTACACGAGGCATTATTTAAATGTACAAGATGTTGAAATTCATGAATATTATTTGAATGAATTTTCTTTTTATAATACATAATATCGGATATTTATTTAATATACAAATATATGGGCAATATGAATGAGGAGAATAATAATTCAAAATAATGAGGTATCTGTACTAACTTAATATAAACTATGAGATTATTAGACCACTTTTTTTCTTCTTCTTTTTTGTCATAAGTTATATTAAAAATATCGTCTCCGAGAAGTATTTTTAACTAATTAATAATAAAAAAGCATCAAAGACATTGCTCAAAGCGTAATAAAAATGTTACCACGTGGTAAAATAGTTTCAGTCATCAAGTTAATTGAACTTTATTTTAATAAATTTAAAAAAGGAAACATGTTGAACCGTTTCTCTAACATTAATCATTCAAAGCTCGTCTCCGCAACTTGATTAATTTGCACCATTCGTTTCCATACAGCAACGCGAACGAACGAGCTCAAACACGGCGGAGTTCGAGATCAATCAGTTTAAATAAGTAATGCACCGATGTGTGGTCAGCACTAAAATTAAATTGCTCCCGTTGATTGGGAATGTAACTGTTAGACTTGATATTGATACCGCCATTTAAAACTGGTCGTCCACGATCGTTTATTAGTAGTGATGGCTCTCAACTCGGAGAAATTGCTTAGACTTCCTTCTTTCACATTTTATTTTGACAGATAGCTTAGGTCATTGACTCGTGAGCTACGAAAGTGATTATCGTTTATTCAAATGTAATTATTTATTGCTTTTGAATGTTGCCATTATTTATTAAATCTTATGTGACTTTAAAAATTAAAAAAAAATTTAAAACGTTTATTCTTTGTTTTAAAAATAACACACAAAAAATTATTGTAACTTTTTTAGCGTGAAATAAATTACATAGTGAAACACTGAATTTGCTTTAGGTTTTAAGGTCGTAGTTTTCTCATCATTTGGTATCACGAATAACCTAGTTTCAACGATCGTACCAAAATTGTACAATGCAATCCGAATAAATTATATAGCAGAGTGTATAGCACATATTTATAGTACTACGAGAGTCACATATTTAGTAGTGTTACAATTAATTATTAATCATCTATTCCTAGTAAGGATGTGAAAGATATAGATATAGAATAAAAAAATATATAAATTTCAATAGTATTTTTCTTAAAGTCTTTTAATTTGGAAATTCAGTAGTCAGCACGAGAATGTTAAGCGAAGTTATAGTTTATCAGATGATACGAATTGAAGCGTTAAAACGAGCAGTAAGACTTCCCATTCAAGACTATCTTTTAAAAGTTGTAATATAAATTGAGTCAAAATGGCGCAGTCGGTAGAAAAAGCGGATTATAAGCACAAAGTTTTATTCTAGTGATTAGTAATCCATACTATCAATATTATTATTTTAAATGCCAATGCGGTCTGTGTGTCTATCTGACTGTTGGTCCTTTACGATCAAACCACTGAACCAAATTCGATCAGATTTGGTATAAAGGTAGTTTGGACCCTAAGAAAGGACACATGCTTTTTATTTTTTATGCCCAACTCTTCAATAACCCTTAAAATGCGAGAGAAGCTGTGAGGGACATAGTTATTTATAATTAATCTTGTGCTCATTCGTAAAGGAAAACATCCTGTACCTTCATTATACCTACCTAAGCACCAAACATTCGCCCTCCTCAAATGGTGAGGACATTTCTCCATTTGGGGAGTGATTTGTTTATAATATATCTGCGTTATATTTGATTACTTACATTATATTATATCAAGGCAACTTATTTTATAAGAAGATCAAATAAGTTATATATTAAGTAGGTATTTATTTCGAATATTTTTTTTTATGTTTAGGAATTGTGTCAAAATTATGAAAAGGTAATTTAAACAATTAAAAAAAATGCAAGTAAATATTAAAACAAAATTTATTTCATGCCTGAATTTAGCAGTAGACAAAATAAGCGCGGAATAAATGAAGGTGTAGAGTTGTTGACCACAAAGCGCTACATCGGAGGAGTACTTACTGATGTGGGTGAAGTGAGCGCTATGTGGTCGAGCCAAACGAATCATTTAACCAAAATTGAGTTCAACGACAAGTTGCTTTAATGAAAAACATTAAATTATATAAAATGAACGAATGAATACAAACAAATATTCTTACAAACACAAACAAGATTATATTTATATATATCAATAGTAAATATGTAAGAAAAAATTACAAGTCATTTTTAAACACGTACAAAATGTAAATCACTACTTAGTATAAAATAAAATCGCTTACAACTGTCTGACCCCATGTATGCTTGGGTTTTTTTTTATAGATAGAGTTTTTCGAGATAAAGGTTTTTGTATATACTACATGGAAAACATCGTTAACAAACACTGATAATTTTAGAAGTGTGTAGTATAATGTCGTATATAAATACATTCTGTAGTATATTTAGTATCAGTATTACACCCGTGCGAAGACGGACCGGGTCGTTAGTTTCAGTATATTTAATCAATGTATGATATGTATTAGGATTACATATGACATAAAATAATCTGTGGTCAAAATTGTACAGAGTAAATATTTAAAAGAAATAATAACAAATATATAATTACTAGTAGATAGCTCAAAGCGAAACGGGTTTCGAGTTCTGGAATGCGATTCTAAACGTTGAATGATGTTTAATGATTATTGAGACATACTCTGTGACTATGAAAAGAAAAAATGTTATTGATTAGTTGTATCGAGAATTTCACTCCGACCACTAATAGTTATAAATAGATAAATAATAACGTAATTATGAAAGACGGCTCTATCGCAAAGACAGCGATCGTTTCCAGACAACCTTTGGATAAACAAGCGGTTAACGTTACGCGATGAAAAAGAAACTAAATTAACAATATCGGCGTAATATAATGTATATAAAGAAAAGAGCCGTGATGGTTGAGTGCTTAGAATGTGTGAATGCGAGTTCAAGCTCAGGTAGACACCTCTAAATTTTCGTGTGCTTAATTTTTTTATCATCTAACCTAACTTAACCTAGATGTGTCTAATTTCAATGAACTTCTGTCACATGTCTCATAAACTCCGAAAATAAGCACAGAGAGAAGAGCCTAACATTGATGCATATAGAAAATATTATATACTTCTAAATTAGTTATTTAGAAGTATATAATAAAAAATATATAAAAGCTGAACTTGCTAAGTGTACCCGCGCCCACTTTATAAAAAAATAAATTTATAAAATACAATTTTCTAAGCCTTTTTTTACCCTTTTAGGGGTGTATTTTCGTAAAATCGTAAAAACATCAATCAATTCTTAGCTTAAATATCTACTCCTATAAAGAACCTACCTAATAAATTTCAAACTTATACGTGTTGAGGTTTCTGAGATTTCGTGATTTAGCTGTGAATGGTATTTCGCTTTACTATATACATATAGACAGTAGATATATATACATATAGATTTATAAGCAATTTGAGGTCCATACGAAACATTACGTCGCTCTTCGGGAATGTCGTATTCTAATTCTAGGAGTTGTTATCAAAATCAACATAATATTGGAATCTAGTTGGGTCTTGTTAGATTAATAATTCCCTTAAATCAATATATTGGTCATGCAATCCATATCTCCAAAGCATTTTACAATTGCATATATTAAAACTAGGAGATTAATTATACGTGATATGAATGTTTTTTTTTTTAATTATAATATATATATTAAAAAGATCCTTTACGTAAGTAAATAATATAATCGATAAATAGAAACATTTTTAGCAATCTTTTGTATAGATAAAAAAAACTCTTAAAATTGTGTTTCTGTAACCAAACCGTTAGTTTATAAATGGATATAAACAAAGTTATACGATACCGATATAGTAGCGCACAAATTCAGACTATAAACAAAATCAAGTATCAAGATTGGCTCATGGGATATAAACGAGCGGCCTCCACGCGATATTTTCATTAGTGCATGGCGCAGTGCCACCGCCGACACCGCTGCCACCATAACCACGATAATACAACTACGAAACGTTCGTTATGGATGATTTTCTCTGTTTCAAACCGTTTCATTGTTTTAATATTTGTACTACTTAATTTGTAGTATATTATTAATTATTAATATAATCGAGAGACCTAGGTCCAGTACATTATAATTAGCAAATAATGATTATAAATCACACATACGAACCACCAAGAGATAAATAAATAAATTTATATGAGACAACATCACATACATTACTCTGATCCCAATGTAAATAACTAAAGCACTGGTGTAATAAAAAATCAAAAGTAATGACAGTACCACAAACACCCAGACCCAAGACAACATAGAAAACTAATGATAATCTACATCGTCTCAGCTGGGAATCGAATCCAGGACCTCGGAGTGGTGTACCCATGAAAACCGGTGTAAACACCTCTCGACCACGGAGGTCGTCAGGATGATATATCTATATAAAAACATAATTACTTAAAAATTTGTTTGACTAGTTCTGTTAAGTACTTAATTCGTAGAATACCTACTATTTAATCAAATTAACATAATGGAGAGACGCAGGTACATACAACGACATAGAGATGAAATATATAATATATGAAAACATCGTTGCCTAAAAAATTACTTGACCAGTATCGAACCCGCACATTAGTTTTAAAGCCGCTGAACCATCGGTTCTAAAGGCCGACTTATTGGTAGAGTCTACCGTAATTCCTGTAAACGATTATGTAACTTATTAGTCAAGTCAGAGACGAAATTCGTTAAAATAAATTCCTATGTTCATTCATTTTATACTGGCAACATTTTAGCTTTTAATAAATTTTAATAATCCATTCATACTTTTTGAATTTCGAATTCCCATTAATAACACGCTGCTCGTATGAAATGTGCATTTCGTCCGAAATGGAAAAATAAAAATTCCCTTTAATAATACTCTAACTCTTAATGTATTTTCATGTAGTAGTTATTCGTACAATTCAAACTGCTACGTTGATTAAATTCCGATATTTTGTTCGTGTTAATAAAAATTGTTATAATTGTTAAAATGATGAATGATAACATTTTATCAAAAAGCAAAACCGTCTGAAATCTTAAGTTCCGTTACGCCAGAAAGGTCAAACGAAACCGACGCGACTCGACGTTGACTTTCGCTAAAATCAGGACCGGACCCACTTTATTTTATTTTTTTTAAATAACAGAATTTAATCACTGTTTTGTTGCAGATAAACAGCTACTGACTTATTTTTTTATTGAAGGTCGATAAATGTTTAACAATAAGTGAAATGTAGAAAATTAAATACCATAATTACTTACATAAGAAAATGTACTTTTTTTTTAATTTTACCGACTAAAATCTTCATTATTCCCGAGTGATTATAGAGTATAAAATATATTTTCTTTATAAATATATTGCACGGTCATATCGTGATAATTTTATATAAACTATATTTTTTTTTATAAAATATCGAAACGTCAAGACCTCGGGACATGGCGCCAAAAATAAATCGTCGTCAATAGGTACCTACGTCAATCTATAAAAAAAGCTTCAATTATATAATACAAAAAAAGCATCAAGTATTTTATTCTGTTATATCAAACTACAATGCTATTCCTAGGTGAAACCGGATTCAAATTGTAATTGAGCGTACATTTTAATTATAAGTAACCTACGCATACACTTGCACATTTCATTTTTATTTTAAGTTAATTTATTGAGGGTATTTTCAAATAGTACAGAATAGTAACCAAATCGGAAATTAAAAATGCAAAAGAATGTTTTTTTTTTTGACAAATGCGTAGCCTTTTCAGCCCAAAAAAGATTTTCTATTGGCAATAGAAAAATGTCCAATTTCTATAAATGTCTGTTATATTTTTCTAAAATTAAAATATATTTTTCAAATAAAGTTTAGTAATTAATATTCTAATTTTGCATTAATAAGACTCTATAAGGCGTGAGTACCTATAAATAAATAGGCCCAAATCAAATACAACTTGTCACAGCACATTAAAACATTACAACGTTTAATTCATGTAAAATTATTGCATTAATGTACTCAGCGCACAAATTAAAGTTATCGCTGCGTTATTCAAGTAAAATAACTTTAGACATTAATATAATTAATCATAGCTTAATATTTAGGATAAGTCTTATATATTTATTTATAGTCGAGATGGCCCAGTGGTTAGAACGCGTGCATCTTAACCGATGATTGCGGGTTCAAACCCAAGCAAGCACCGCTAATTCATGTGCATAATTTGTCTTTATAATTCATCTCGTGCTCAGCGGTGAAGGAAAACATCGTGAGGAAACCTGCATGTGACAAATTTCATAGAAATTCTGCCACATGTGTATTCCACCAACCCGCATTGGAACAGCGTGGTGGAATATGTTCCAAACCTTCTCCTCAAAGGGAGAGGAGGCCTTTATCCCAGCAGTGTAATTTGCAGGCTGTTGTTGTTGTTATATATTTATATAGGTACAGCGTTAATATACTGGCCAGTATTACAAACTTTTAAAAAAGTATATTTATATTTAGAACAGGAAACGCAAGGAACAAACCAACAGCCAAGCAATAAAAAAGAAAAAAAATTGCGACCCGGTTTGAACAAGTAACGGTAATTAAATAAGTATAAAATAATAAATATTGTGGTTCCCTTTAGTATTTGCATTAAAGTTCAAACAAGCACTTAAAGCAATCAAAATGTCGGCAACGAACTCGCATGTCCGTTAAGAAATACTTGACATAATACGCAAGACTCATTATCATACCGTGATTATATTCTATCACTGCAATAAATAACTTGAATAACTTTAGAAATTAATTTGAGACTCGTAGGCATGGTTAAGAGAAACATTCAAATAGTACCTAATATTGGCAAGAATATAATATACTTAAGGTCATTTTGTGAAGTCATTCCTAACTTCAATTCTAGAGATATAGTGGGCAAATGCAAGTGTAGTCTTCATTATCATAGTCCAATGAGCCAGTACCGCTGAACAGTAAAAAATATTCCACAATGATTCAGATGAAAGGGTGGGTCAGCCAGTATAATTACAGGCACAAGAGGCATAATACCTTTACAAAATGTAACAGTGTTTTGACGGTTCCTATTCTTTCTCTCAGTCCACAGCCAGTAATAACCTAATCATTTGACCCGTGGCAGTATAATCGTCTGCCTCCGTATTATTAAAAAAAAAACACAATTTTTTAAAATCCGATTGGACGTCGCTGCTTAATCTTCATACTATTATTTATGATTAGAGATATCGTTGGCAAGTAATTGCAATTATAAAATTTTTGAATACTCTCTATATAACTAATGCCAAAAGTCAGGATTGACTCATCAGCCGCTAGACAAACAGATACAGCTTTACATTTGGGTTGTTTACCTTTAAAGATTTATATTACAAATAATATAATTAATAGTATTTTTTATCGTATTTAATCTTCATTAATAAGATAAATAATCATCTCCCCTGTACAGTCTTTGCCAATTTTACATAAGTAAAAGTTATATTAATTGTCTCTGGTTTTTGTTTTATTTGTAGATATCTGTTTACTTATTAGTTGCGATATAACATCGGAAGAGATACATAAACAACTTTCAAGTTTGAGATTATTATATTCCGAGGCGAGCTTATTAGATAAGCTGACACATCCACCCTATTACACAAGCTTCAATCCTTTGCCGTTAGCCTTTGCCCAGCAGTAGAACATTTACGGACTATTACCATTTTTTTTTCAAATTACGACGAAAATTTTATACATTTAAAATTACTCAAATGTTTTTTAAAACATGATAATCCTTTTTGAGCGTTTCGGATTTTTATTTCCTATTAAATGAGTGTCATACATAAATATATTAAGCTAGACTATTTAGACTAGATCATCATAGGTCAACACATCATGTTAGTTAAAACTAGTTGCGTATTTAACGAATTCCCACGGTTGCACGGGCGCAGAACGGGCCATGTGGCGCCTGCGCGCCGCTTCCTAGCGTATATGTAACAATTTATTTTATTCGCCAACAAAAATAAATACATATAAACATTGCCGTATATTCCCATCACGTACGTCATTAGACTAAACACTAATGAATACATTAAACACATGATGAGTTTTTGTTTTGATTCCAGAAATCAAAGCCGATTGGCTGTTATCACATTATTGACATTTATAAAAATACTAACCAACCGGCTTTATGCGTTATAGGTATATATAAAATCTTAATAAAGTTTAACATATGACACTATTGGTAAAACCCGCAGTCAGCATGATGGTTTTCTAACATCTTCAACTATTTACAAAAAATATGTAAATTAATTATTTACCTTATTAACTCTCTTTCAACAATCAAAAGAAACTATAGGGAAAATCCGTTTAGTATATTTTGAGTTTATCGCATTCAGATAGAGACAGAGGTGGCAAAAGGGACTATGTTTTATACTATGTAGTGATTATAGTTGACTTAGTACCAGCTCGAAACCAATGCTGTATTTACGACTAAGCTATACTAGCCGTCTGCCTTTATCACAACATTAAACGTCAAATTTAAAGGTAATTATTACTTAGTGTTGCAATTTTTTAAATAAGTCAACATGTTACTTGTTATCACTGCATATATAATATGGGTTTGTAATATTATTAAACCGCTATTAACATGTGAAGTAGTTGAATCAATATGGTATAAAGTTCTTTTTTACCCGTGTGGGTAGGTACTATCTACTCATCATATGTTCTACCGCCAAACAAGAATATTGTTGTGTTCAGTTTTAAAGGGTGAGTTAGTGTAACTACAATCACAAGACACATAAGATTTTAATTCCCAAAGTTGATGCATTGTCACAACAACAGCCTGTAAATTCCCACTGCTGGGCTAAAGGTCTCCTCTCCTTTTGGAACATATTATTCCACCACGCTGTTCCAATGCGGGTTGGTGAAATACACATGTGGCAGAATTTCTATGAAATTTGTCACATGCAGGTTTCCTCACGATGTTTTTCTTCACCGCTGAGCACGAGATGAATTATAAAGACAAATTAAGCACATGAATCAGCGGTGCTTGCCTGGGTTTGAACCCGCAATCATCGGTTGAGATGCACGCCTTCTAACCACTGGGCCATCTGCATTGTCACGCCAACGCCAAACTCTTTAGTCAATGGGAAATCTTCTCGAATAGAAGAATAGAAGGACCTAGTAAATTTCCTTGAAAATAATGCCCAAAAAGCAGTTTCATTAAAAAAATCAGTTTTCAACAAATCTATTAAATATAAATCACGTCAATATAATTGAAATTCATTCATTAAATAATTATAGTGTGAATTGTGTGAATATACGCTAAATCGACTTATTCAACACCGGTATATTCATTATATAGAATGCTGTGTATTTTATATGCAAAATCGGACATGTTCAACAGCCCGCCAAACAATCTATAACAACATTACATGGGCTCAATTCTAAGCCTCGGTCTGAACACGGTCGACATATTCTTTAATTTATGACGAACGGGTTCGACACTAACGAACGTATAGATAGTATTATTTATATTGCGCACAAAATTATTAAAAAATATGACATATGTTTTACTAAGCTATTAAACATTATTATTAAAAAATATCTTAATACCTGTTCTCTTGGGATTTTTTATAGGTGTTTCAAATCGTTATGATGACGGGCACGAGGTAATCTCTACAATTTACATGTGTGCTGTTCATTCATCAATGGTTGAAAGATGATAGTCCCTATATGGAGATCAGAGGTCTGAGCTCGTGGAGGTCTGGAGTGCTGACACTTAGGGGGACAATACAGGGCATACACTGATCAAGAATGATAGAAGCCTTTGTGCCATGCTTTGGCGGAATTATTGGCGGAAACTTACGCCAAATTTAAATTATATCCTTCATGGATTATTTTCGAATTTTAACCATGATAAGACCTCGTCAGCTGTTAATCTAAAAACTCGAAGAAAATATAAAAAAAGAATAAACGAACTTAAAACCCAAAAAAAATGACATACATATTATTATTGATAAAGATAATAAAGCTTTGATATTTTAAAATTTTCATTTATTTTTGAGTTTTATTTATTCTTCTTGTGTTTTAATAAACGAGCACGAGATCCCGTCGGACAACGTAAAAAACATCGTTCGGTTTTTGATGTTTATTTAAAAACGGCCATTAAGAACTCATTATCGTCCATTTGAGAAATATTACTCACAAGCGATTAAAACTTTTAAGCGATCTATATACACATCTTATCTTAAATACACATTAATATTATAAATGAGAATGTACCAATAATCAAAGACCATTGCGAAATCTTTGTACACGACCTTGAGCATAGACGAGAAGTGGAGATGTCGGACAAAGGATGTGTTTATTTATTTCCACAAGATTTTATTTACCCACACCTCTCAGTACACCCACGCCGGGTGTGAATTGTAAATAAGCGTTATTGAACTGAATTATGACGCTCTTTTTGCAATGCTAGTTCGGATGACAAATTCAAACTGTTAATGTTTTAAAAACGATTTTTAAAGTTTTGATGATTGTTAGTTTGTAGGCTAAATAAAAACCTCAAAGAGTTCGTTTAGAAATTAAGCATGACTTGATTCCTGACCTAGGATTGACTCCACGATTAAAGATATATATAAAACCAATGAAAATGCTCTTTTTACTAGTAATTTATTTTAAATGATGATTAATATGTATAGTATTTACCCAATGGTATGAATAATTTTATTGAATACAAATGATATTTGAAAACGGTTGAGAGACTGGGGCCAAGTTTTATCACGAATCTTACATTCATGTTGTGAAATGCGGTTTGAAATCGTGTAAATACGAAATAGCTGTATTCGGTTCCAGAAACACGGAGTAACAGATGCGTTCGTCGTATGTCTGCGACCACGATATATTGCATTTAAATAAGTCCTAAAAGACTAAGCCCAGGCTGCGTCTAGTCCATTTGTTCGTGTAATAGGATTTCTCTTCCTGACTAGCTCGCAGCTCGCCAAAACATACTGAAATACGCATTTGGATCAACATTCAGCTAATATTAGACTGCATACGACTGATGTCAGCCACAATATTGCTGCGTTTTATGCTCCCATTAGAAATGTCACGCAGAACTTAAATTACAATTTACGGCTTTTACTTCCTACAATAGGCATTAAAAGTCTAAAATAACCATCGAACACTTTTTTAGAATACACCTGAATAAATTTATGTTTAAATAATATTGGTAATGTTTTGTTTTAATATAACACAATAATCGATCAAAACAGAAATATTGTTAATTTTAGTTAGTTAGTTTTTTTTACAGTCCATTGTAATTTGTTGCAGAACGTAATTAAAGCTTAGGTAAGTACAGCGATTAAGTCATTTTTGTTTTGTAGTAGTTCGGTAATAAACCCGTTTTATGACAAATTCTTCGATACTTCTGAGTAATCGTAAAATCCCTCCCAACATTATTTTATTTTATTTTTTATTTTTATTTTTATTTATTTATTAACACCAACAAGATATACATTAACAAAAGCGAGTAGAGCATAATAAAACAACTAATATTAAAATCTAAATGTTATCTTAATTATAGGTGTTACACACATTTCAAAGCAAAATAGACACAACATGCAGGTAAAATTACAAATTGAAAGAAACAAAAATAGGAAAGAAAATCATCAACATAAACATTAAAATAATAAATAATAACATATCCTAACAAATTAGATAAAATTGAGCATATTTATAAATTTGTACTTTAATATCATTAATAAATATTAAAATAAATAATTACAATGTCCAATAAAATAAAATATAAAACAAATCAATTGAAGAATAATTGAGTAACAAGGTTTTCCGATATTAGGCAATAACAAATTAATAAGTTAATGCATCACAACCATCATAATTATTAGATTACTCTAAATTAGAATTATATGATGAATAAAAATTTAATAAATTACATTTAAATTTCACAAGGTTATCACAAAATATGTCAATATCCATCTTTCTATCTAAATTCTTTTTATCTATAGTGGGTGACGTAGTAGAAAGAGTACAATTATTTTTTGTTAATTTATAGATGGCATTGTAACTCAACATTAATCTATTAATTGGAGAGTAGCGTCTTTGACGTGAGCGTGTAGGTTTTTCAACAAATGGAGTATAAGACGACGGTCTTAGTGTCCTCACCGGTGCACGAATATTTAACTGTTTCAATAAACAGGGACTGTCAATGACACCATTCACCAATTTATACAGGAAGGTGAGATCATGGAGCTGTCTTCGATCCGAAAGTGAATGAAGTTTAAAGAACTTAAGCCTGTCTTCGTATGTCCTAAGAGTTTTGACTAGGTTGAGATCAAAGCACAAATGCCAAAGAAATCGTTTTTGAATACTTTCTATTCTTTGTGAATAAATATTGAAGTGAGGATTCCACACAACACTGCAATATTCTAAAATGCTACGTACCAAGGCTGAATAAATAATTAATTTAGAGCGTGAATTCTTAAATTGCTTGCAGTTACGTAAAAAGAAGCCAAGAGTCTTAAAACCTTTGTTTGCAATATTGTCAATGTGGATATTATACCGAAGTTTATTATCGAGTATAACTCCTAAATCACGTATGTGAGGAACTTCGGACAGAGCTGTACCATCAATTAAATATGTTCTCGCAAAAGAAGTCTTTTTCCTGGAAAATTTTATTACATGACACTTCTCAGCATTCAAAGTCATGCCATTATTTCGACACCATAAGGATAGCTTATTCAAGTCCTCCTGTAGGAGTTCTCTGTCGGTATCTGTAGAGATAGGTCTAAAAATCTTCAGATCATCAGCGAACAAGTAGCATTTACAGTATTTAAAGCAACTACTGATATCGTTGATGAATATGTTAAACAGCAAAGGACCCAGGTGAGAACCTTGTGGTACGCCGGTTTGCGTAAAAAATGGTATTATATACGGAACCACTGCCACTGGTCGAACTTGTAACTACTGACAAGCAAAAAACACTTCAAAATAACAAATACTTGAGTTCTAATACCAATTCGGGCAAATTGGGTAAATTGAGTATATCTGCCGGGGAATCATAGAGTAACCTTAATCTTCGAAAAGATTTGAAGTTTCTGTACCTGATTTCTCTCTGGTCCCGTCGGTTTGACTTCTAACTGGTTCTCTAACTAGATGTGCGTACTTGAGTTCGCTTACTACAGCACAATATCGCCTACATGGATGAATATTCTGTGAAATGAGCTGATATTTGGACATGTCATGACCTTTGTGTATAAGTGTAAATTATTGGAAGTTTTTCTTTCTGTTGTTATGTAATATATTTTTTACCAGCAAGTAGTAAATATACTGAAAAGATATACTGTAACTGTTATAAAAAAAAAACGAGACCAATGCTGCGTGTACAAGGTAGAATAACTATGGGCCTTATCACCGATCCGATTAACGAATTAATTTGTAATAAACATCAAAAAGTGTTGAAGTGATCGCGTCGCGTGACCAGAGACTGATCAAGGAAAGGCGAAATAAATCACTTCGACCTGAATTGAATGCAAACAAGTATAACTCTGCTTCTAGACTTACAAATTATTCTTTTTTTTATGTTATTGTTTGGCGGGCGAGCATATGGGCCACCTGATGGTAAGTGGTCACCATCAACCATTGTCCCTTGTGCCTGTAGTTACACTGGCTCACTCACCCTTCAAACCGGAACACAACAATACTGAGTACTGCTATTTGGCGGTAGAATAACTGATGAGTGGGTGGTACCTACCCTGACGGGCTTGCACAAAACCCTACCACCAAGATTTTTTTTCACATTTAAAAGTTGAACTACAAAAAACCATTGCAAGTTCAAATTAAAATTCATTGCACAGAATTCTTTTCCTCGATCAATGTAATTATTATCAACGAGATACTCGATTTAATTAAATTATGGTTGATAATATGTAAATTCTATAATTTTAAAACCAGTAATGAATGCGCCACACCCATATAACCACTACACATTAAGCGATTAGGCGGGTTGTGGCGCCTTAAAGATAGCCAAAATGAGTAATAAAATCAGTGAACATCTAATTAGGCGCTGTTTGATGCGTCGAACTTTTTCAAATAGGATGAATATATTAAATTTGAATATCGAAACAATAATAACGTACTTAATATATTCTGTGCAATATCAATGTTGATAATGATAATCCTGATACTTCGCACAGAAAAACAAAATAAATAATGTTATGTACAAAAAAGTACGATAAAGTAAATACTACAACCGAAAACTACAAACGAAACGGCTTAACTCTGTCTGTATTAACCGTCATAAAATATAACTGTATATACTGTGAAATAAATATAAATCATGTAAAAATCTGGAATTTTACTTTGCCAATTTGCAAAAGTAAAGTAAGTAATGTGTCACTCCTGGGCTAAAGCCATAGAGGAAAAGGTTTGTAGTTTATTGCACCACGCTTCTGGTCGGTGGATATCTATGTGACAGATTATCATGAAAATTAAACGTATGCCAGTTTCACACACACGAGATAAATTATAAAAACAAAATACGCACATAAAAATTCAATGGTGCCTACCACGATTTGAAACCGCGACTATCGGCTAATAAGCACGCGTGAACAAATGGGCCAGTCTTGCTTTTTGTAAGTCAGTAAATTAATACGTTTTCGAATGCATTTGTAAAAGTACATTGCTCACAGCTCGGGCTTAACTCGAACTAATATACCAAGTCTTTGTTCCCAAGGTATTACATAGGCATTCCACATCTACAAGTGATAGAGGCATAAAATTTCCAAGTTTACGTAAATAAACGGGTTATTGCGTGCTACATAATAATTACCTGGATTTACAAAGTACGCCACTGAGCCCGCTGTAATAAAACGTTCTAGCCATCTCTATATCTTAAGAGCAGATATTTGTGTACAAATTGTGGTTTTCATTGAAACGTTAAAATACCGACAAATAATAGGGTAGCTAGCTGCGTTGTTTCCATGCTTAATAAACATTAAGTAATATTAATAATCCATTTGGTAATTGTATAAAATTGTAAATAACAAATCCAGTCGAAATTAATCAGCAAAATCTATCAGATTAAAATATAGTAAATACTTATCTTACAAATACAAAATTATAATACAAATATTTTCTTTTTAATATTCAAATTTGCATATTCTACTCAATACATAAAAATCTTAAAATAAGTCAAAAATTCTAAAACGCAGCCAAATAAGGAATAAAAAAAGATTGCAAGTATTAACTTAAAACATTTTTCGGCATCATAAAAGGAATATTCTAGACTCAAAATGTTTCGGTAAATATCCGAACGCATAAGCATTTCCGTTGTATTGAAATAAAGATAAATAGGTATTCTTAAACTCAAAACAAAGATATATTAAATAACTTTAAACGAATGATGGAACGGAAACATTTGTTAATTACTATAAAACAAATTCTAAGTAATCAGGAACGCAAAACTTAAAAGTGATATATAACACAAGATATCAATTACTAAATGAAAAGATATTTTTATTATCAAATAAATAGGCTATAAAAATATAGCGTTAAAGATCAGAAAGAAGGTCGTAAAACAAAATAGGTATTTATTCTATACTTCATTTATTATTAAAATATTGAAGTTTCAAATACCTAGATATATTTAAATGACGGCACCAGTTTGGAGGGCCAGTATTAAAGACACTAGAAATATAAATTACGCACCACATTGACGATATAAGTAATGGTGTATATTAGGTATGTAATGGACGAAGGCGATCACGTACATCACTATACCATTTTTTTATGTCTACATTCCAATTACAAATGACAGATAGACAAAAACTGAATGTGAAAACTAAAATAAATCGAGTACATATTTCGGATTTATTAAAAAACGACCGAATTTTAAGTCCATAGACACTCAACATCTGATAACTAATAAGGAAGAAAGACTGTACCGATACAAAATAAAAAACTAAACATTAAAAAAAAAACACGAATATTTGCGTATAAATTGTTAATTATATTTTTAATCTGTGTTATATTTTTTTGACGCATTCCATATACCTACAAAAAGTCACATGCCACAAATATTGAACACGTTACAACTGTCGAGTGAATTTTAATATATATTAAACGGCGCTTAAGATGTAATCAATTTATGCAATAAAATTTACTCTTTGATTTGTTACTAAATACATTAATACGATATTCTTTGTAAATGCCGCAAATCTGACAGTGATTAAATATATATGATTGCTTTGCTTATGATAATTCAAATGAACTTCGCAGTAATAAGTAAAATTCATTTAAACGATATATCTATATATAACCTTTTTCGTAAATTTGCGTACAAATAGTTCAACCCTATCTTAAAATATTTAAGCTTAGTTTCCGTTGGGTACCGAGAATTAATTTTACATGTAATTTAAGCCAACCGTATGGATAAGCAGCTGGTATGACAAATTTAGCTAATATTTCACGAGGGAAGCCCTTGGAAACCCTGCAAAGATACGTGGCGTTTGCCTTTCACCCGGTCGTTATGACGCCAAATATTTGACAAGCTCCCTCCATATTTTTCTGCCTCGTGTGATATTTCCTTGACTCTATTCCCCCCGTAACGTCAGCGTTCGCCATATTCTAAGCATTATTTTACATATAATATACATTAGTGTGTAGAACGTGTTAGATGGGCTTTATTTATAACAATGGCTGCACTGTACTTTTATTTAAATGAATACCGAGTATTATGTCCCTATATATGTATGTAGTATGACACATTACCGAATACATCGTGATGGTTGACACGTAGTTGTGTTGTTTACGTATTTATTTTTATTATCACCGATTTTCCTCGTCAACTTCAAGTTTAATGTTATTTTCTGATTAACACCTCTCAGCTCATAAAAGTCAATAATATGTGTATAGTGATAAAAGAAACTGCATATATTCCACTCAGAGCCTCTCTATGAGAAGAATGTTTCAAGCTAGCCACCACGAGGCCAGTGTAAGTTGACGGAATCACTTAAAGCAGCCTTTCATTCAACTAAACGTTTATTCACTGCACAGACACGGAAACTTAATAGGACTTGCCCGGATTTGAACCAGCAATCATCTGCTATTCTCGTGTTAAAATACTTATATGCATGTATACCTACAAACATTCCGCTGAGCCACTGGGTGTCATATTTTACTCAGCACATTTGGCTCAACGTTTTCCCTTAGTCTAATTAAGCCAGTTCTGCAACTAGCAATAAATTCCCGCCGAAATGTGTAGTTTAAGTCTACCTTTATATACCTACTGTTGGAATTCATTGCATAAATTAAAACAGTAAGCATTTTTTTGTTTTTATTCTTCAATATATTAATTTTCAAGACGTTTCCATAAACATAAACAACTAATTTGTTGTTTCATTGGTGGCATTTCCTTCTTAAAGAAAATATGTTATTACATTGAATAATAATACTTATAATAAATACTAGATGTAGAAAACAAATCTTATATATAGTGTTAAAATATTCTCAATTGCATTAAATTAAAAGTAAATGAAGTATACTCCTCGTTCGACATCCGACCGCGGCGTAAAGATCTTGTCTTCTCTTTTAGAAAAGACTTGGAGTGTTTTCCACCAGGTCGCTCCAACACGCGTTGGCTGGTTGTATTAAACTTCCGATACATAATGTTTTACCGACACCGCTGAGCGCAAGATGATATTGAAATCAATGAAGTTTTGAAATACAAACAACAATGAACCTTGAAATATTTCCAATAATTTATTATTGACATTTATTATCGCTAATCAAATTGAAGATTGATCTGAACAAACACAGGACAATAGACAATAATTAATTTGCAAAATATACATCTTAAAGGACATACTTTATTCAAGTAGGCTTTTATAGGCACTTTTGAAACGTCATTTTACAAACTATATTACGTGAAGCTACTACTCGTTCGGAATGTAGATTCTACTCTAAGAACTGGCAAGAAATTCAGTAGCTACTATTTTTCAACATAAAATAGAAAGTTATGTTAGGTATATACAATTATATATGTGTATGTAATAAATATCCCTGGACGTCAACAAGTATTACCTCGACGCATTATTATCTATATAATATTGTATTGAATGTTATGCTTCTTTATTAATGTATTTATTACAAAATATTTGAACTTATGGAACGGCAAAGTTAAAAATATCGGCGGAATTTTATTATTCAATGAGCCAGTTATAATGAAATCACAGACACTTCAAATGTATGTAATAAATATATTCTTATCAATTCCCTTAATGTTAAGTAGAATTATATACAGCTCACGTTCGACAGAAAATTCTATAACAAAGCCAGAGCTTCCGTATAAGGATAGTTTACAGCCTAATAAATATACTAGTGTCTTGAAGTAGCAACATAAATTGTATTCCGATACTTATATCGCTTTATGGGGATTACAGAAGTAAAGCTTACTATCTACTTTTACAGGGTTATACGAAACCTTCGAAGGCGACTCTCGAGTCCAATATACTCTGTGGAATAAGAAACATAAAAGTTTTATTATTAACAAGCTTGTATTTGCGACGTCGTTTACGTCCACGAAGGACAATACCTGGACACTTATCGGTGTTGTCAGATGAAAAATAGTGTAGTTCTATTCAACTTATTTATCTTAAGTCTTATACACACTTGTGCATAACATATTTTGAAGAAAACCTTTAGAGAAATGGACGTTTAATTATCATAAAATAAAAATAAAAATTTTGTTGAGGAATCTGTTTATTTTTATATTTGATATCATAGGTTATAATTTTGGGAATGTCGGCAACACTGAGGGTTACCGATGAATGACAGTTTATGTTATCTGAGACAAAAATGGCACCCTAATTGTATGATTTTGTTAAATCATCTGTAAAAACTTCGGATTCATATTATGTTACAAAACTAATACAACTATGAATATTCCCTTTAAAATATTTAAAAACAAGGACATACACACACCATTAAGAGTTTATTTACAATATTCAACATACTCGATAACGTTGTTATTATCTGTATTGATTAAAAGAAATTAATAAGAGCAAGCGTTAATTTTTTTTTTTTTCGTAGGAGAATAAATGAATTGTGTGAAGGCTATTTGAGTGAAATATATACAGTAATCATTCTAATATTGCCTAGCAGAAACGGAAAAAACAGACTATGTAAATAGTGTGTACTTTATTATGTACAAAGATAATATAGAAACTGAATGCCTAATAAAAACTAGCACGGTCCGCGCCCATACGAAAAATAAACGCGTAATAAATAAAAATCAAATATGTAATAGTAATAGTCCTTGATAACTTTTAAATGTACTTCAAAACTTATTTTTTGTTGGATTACAAAAGAACATTACAAAAATTCCGAATACATAATTTAAAACCAAACTGCAAGCTTCTAAAGCACCCATTGATTGAGCCACTCGACAGCTCACTACATAGCGTGTCATAGAGCACGTTCAATGATAGAAATGACATAAAAATAAATAATATGAACTAGTTAAGGTAATTATGAGCTTGTTAACCAAACGTACGTAAATTAAAAATAAAATCAATCGTATAAAAATAAAAATGATTACTAAGTATATTAAAATTGTATTTTCTGTATATATATAGTACTCATTAAACGTGATCATATAAAATAATTAATACCCTTTAAAAGCATTTAACTAAGTTTAAGTTTATTCATGAAAAAAGGAACAGCATCCATCTTCAGTAATGTTTCATTTAAACTTTACATATAATATGCCGCACTTAAATTCGACCTCATTGCGTCCAGAAAGTTACTTCAAATATTTATAACAAATATGTACAGTACATAATGTAATAAGTTTAATTGGTGCATGTGTTATTAATTCCGCTCTATTTGTTCTAAGGTATGCAATGACAAAACCAATCTGCCCTTTTACGTATTAATTTAATATTTATCATTCCATTCCGTTATTCAGAGCGCTGTTCATTATAAATCCAAAAACAATGCTATTGAAAAATTGAATGACAAATGTTTTATAAATACAGCGAAATCCATGCATTCCTTTTTTAAATCTTTTGAATTAAAATAAGAACAGATTTTATGGTTTAAAGGTTTTATGTTTTTTTTTTTAATTTAATAGTAGGCAAAGTGTATGTTTTCTTATGCTTAAATATTAAGGAACCAGTATAACTACGGGCACTAACTGACAAAAGCACTGAGGACTTGTTATTACGTGGCCCATTTTACTGTCCGAAAAAATTAAAAAAAAAACAGTTATGCAATTATAAGAGATGTCTCTTATATACTAAGCTAGTTACTCACTAGCAAATGAACATGCAATTATCAATCAACAATACTTCCTGTTATTGTGTTAAAGACTATTATCAGATAAAAGGGAAACTAAATTAATAATCGAGATGAACTTTCCCAACATTGCACAACCTTTGTTTGTGTGTTTGTGATAAGTATGTAACAACGTATAGCCCATTTAATAGTTAAAATGTTTCTACACGTCGATTTTAATAAAATTATTCTACCAATTCAATTGTATTTTTGTGATGTTTTTTCCTTTAGAGCTCCGTCATTTATGAACCGATTTGGAAAATTAAATTTTTGTTCTTCACGTCCATGAAAATCTTATAAATGTAGCTGTTTTTCTGTTAACAATGTACATTATTTTTATAATTCTTTACAATTCCTTTTAGGATCCTTGCTTGAAATAAGTTGGTACATATATATTTTTTGCAAACTTTTATATAAGTTGCAATATTTCTTTGATAGTTTATTTAGGTCATATCTTGCAAGCTCAATTAAAACCAGTTCCTCTTATCGTACAACGATAAAAAATACAATGATAATGCGTTTATACGGTAAGCATGACCTCATAATCCTTTTCCATACGACAGATTATATATAGTAGGACACAAATTAGATGTAGCATCGGAAAATGCAATGGAATGAAATTAAAACCGATTACTGCCGATTCACACAACCAATAGAAATAGCTCCCTATCGCGCCATTCGACGCTATTCGTCGCTATAGATTCACGCGTCAGAGAAAGCAAGTGCATGTCCAGGCGTCAAATCGACGAATATATTAGGTCATATGATATTACAAGTTATTACGTTTGTGCAAAGATCATATTCGCATGAGAAATTAATATTGATAATTTGGTATAGCGTACTCAATTCGGATGTGATCGGTTTTACGATTTTTGCCGATGCGACATCTAAGTTGTGTGTAATGTAATTTTACTATTAATTTATTATTTTTGAACAAAACCATAGCATAAAGTAACAAATATCAAGATGTGTTAATATTGAATTCTTATAATAACACGAGTTGAAACGATATATTATAACTAGCAGGTGGTGTCTTACGTAAATAATTACGCTTGCCTTTAAAGTGACGTCACTTAAGACAACTTGCGTCCGTATTACGGTATAACAAACCGCGGAAAATATCTTACGAATCGAGATCGCATTCCGCAACCGTCTCCACCGGATCACTTAATACTCGACGCATCTTGAACTCGTAGAAGCGTGCATAATTTATAATGTTGCAAATCTTTTACTTTCGAATACATGCGTTGCGATCTTATTTAGATAGCAGGATCTGATTTGCATATAAAGAACGAACCAGCGCATATCTAACGAGCTAGTAATAAGCTAGACGTAATTGTTAAATTCTAGCTAAATATTGTGTAACGCCGATCCGAGATGGCCCAGTTGTTGGAACGCGTGCTTCTTAACCGATTATTGCGGGTTTAAACCATGTGCTTAATTAATGTTTATAATTCATCTCGTGCACGGCGGTGAAGGAATACGTCGTGAGAAAATCTGCTTGTGTCTAATTTCATTGAAATTCTGCCACATGTGTATTCCACCAACCCGCATTGGAACAGCGTTGTGGAATATGGTTCCGAACTTTCTCATCAAAGGGCTTTCCCTTGAGACCTTAGCTCAGCAGTGGGAAATTTACAGGCTGATGTTGTTGTGTTTTGTAAAACTACGGCTTTGGATCCGTAGGTTATTATTTGTCGAGCTGACGAGAAACCAGTACTCAAATAAATCATTGTCATCACAACATAGATCGTAGTTGTACTGGTAATACTAGTACGAGTAATAATAATCGTTGTTCTAATAATATTGTAGACGACCTTTTATCAAACCCGAATTATTAGAGGATTTCATTTCACACGGATCATGTTTTCTTTGTATTACTATAATTACTCTGATAAGTATGACAATAATTAATATCTTTCTAATTAATTTTATAAGGAAAAACTTATTGTTTTCAAATAAACAATTGAATAGGTACAGATCAACTCATGAAAAACCGCTGTAAACTACTCGTAACAAAGAGCGAATATCGTTATCGAGGGAACTTTAAAAGTTACAGTAAATGAAACATACGTCGTATTGTTTAACCTTTTTTTAATATATATATATATATATATATATATATATATATATTAAATTATTAATTATATATATTAAAAAAAGGTTAAACAATAATTTCATTTTTATAACATTTTAAATAAAAATGGTTATTTTTATTATAGTTATTAAATACGGGATATTAACCTTGTTTTTTATTATTTGGTAGAGCTTGATATTTTGACATCATATACATGTCTTGTTCTCGAGACATTTGTTGTTGAATCTCGTGAACAAAATTCGTAGATAATGTAAAGTCAATTGCAAACATAGATTTAATAAATGTAATTTAATTTCAATGACTAACACGTCAAAAGAATGAGACTTTCTAAAAGATAAATGTATTATTTTTAACAATTACGAACTACCATGAAAATGTCAGTTTTCTAACTAAACATACACACATCTGTGTCGTCTGACTGTGTTGCTAGTGCAACGATGTTTGGACACACTAATGAGTAAAGATGGTAAAAGCAAATTAAGGTAGCAAAGTCTTACGCCTCAAGTAACGGTATCACTTTAAGTCATGTCTTCCACGAGTCACAAAAAGAAAAATAGGCTTGAATAAGGAACAAGCTCCAAACGGAAGTCATTCTAAGTTGTCAAGACAATTATCAACACGAGGTTTGAAATGTTTTACAAGATTTGCACAATATACGGTTCGCTGACACCATTATGGATAATGTGAAACAATGTTATCTTATTTATATAATGTAGATTTTCTTACACATTTACTTAGATATTATATGATAGTAAAAGCCTGTAAATCCTCTCCTTGTTTGAGAAGGTAAGAGCATATGCCACCATACTGCTTCAATACGAGTTGGTGGATACACATGTGAATTACGAGATGAATTATAAACACAAATTAAGCACAAGAAAATTCACTGCCTGTGTTTGAACCCGCAATCATCGGTTAAGGTGTACGCGTTCTAACCACGGGGCTATTTCTGCTCTTCAGCCATTATAATGACAATGTTTTAATATACTTTCACATGAAATAAATGTCTATTCATCCGAAAGAAATAGTGTTTCTACTATTAATATACTTAAAGTAAGAGACAATGTACCACTACTGCCCTTCATCACTCCTTTTCAAGGGAAGGTTAGGATCTTATTCGTTTATTATTAAACTTGGGCTACTATTTATGTTCTAAGCACTAGGCTATTTTTTCAAGTTATCTTTAGAATTATAGTTATTTATTACAATAATTTATTAACAATCGCTATTACCTTTTTACCAATATTAAAACACTGCAAATTAAATTTCATTTAGTATCAAAAAACATTAGCTGAAGCTAGTGAGATTTAAAAACAAACCCAGTTTCGCGTATAAGATTTTGAAAAAGATAGTAGGTATAGTAACTACTCGCCTTACAGAAATTACTTGGCTCATTGATTTGACAGTTGACAAAGAATGAGAAAACATTACCCTAATAATAATTATAATCAATACTTAAGAAGTTAAAACTTTTCTCCATTACAAAACATTGCAATTTTCATCTCACAACCTACACTTTTATAATTTCCCAAAGAATTTAGTTCCATCACAAACAAACAGTAAATACGAATACCTTTCAAAGGGTATTTAATCTACCGTTACGTCTGCGAAATCTTAAGTTTATAATACGACAAAATATAAATTATAAACCTGTCTTATTAAAAAGGTGCATCATCATGTTCCCCAATGCAATGCGTAATCAACTCACCGTGTGAATCGAAAAATACGACGCGATTTCAATGAACTTGTTGTGAATCAAAAAGGAAATATATTTATGTCTGGTACTTTAAGTTTTGGACTCATATTTAACTAATTACAACTTCTTTACGTAATATTACGTAATATTCTGGATAATTCCAACCCTTTATCGAAGTTATCCAATTTTATTCAAAGTACTTAACTGTTATGAATCTGGAACAAGGTTACTCTCTTGTAATGTATTGCATGTGGATTTTAATGTTCTTTGAAATTATGAAGGTAATCTATACTAATATTATAATTGCGAAAGGAAATCTCTTCGTCTGTCTATCTGTTATTCTTTTACGGCCAAATAACTGAACCGACTCGTTGGTTCACAGCTAGTAAATAATAGAATAAAAACAGATACTATAACTTAGAAAACTAATTAATTTTGAAAGGTTTTACTATTAGTCCACACGGCTAAAGACAAAATCGTAATTTTTTTATTAAAAACGATAAAAATATATATTAGACTTTTTTAGATAATTCCTTGGCCGTCTAGAATAAAAAAGCTATAGGTTATGTGTCAAAGCGGCAACCCTAAGTGATAGCGATAAAGATAATCCCACACGAGTGAAGCTATAAAGAAAGCTACACCTTTTTACATAGTTCTATAAATGTACGAACAATATAATAGGCTATCGGAAGAAAGTCATCAATTGATATTGAAAACGTCAATAAAACAAAAACGCATTAACAATGATACTATTATACCACAGATATTACAAGAAAAGTTCTCAAGACTTTTATACTGCCAGTATTTTTGACACAAAAACTGCATTTAAAATTCCATCAGCGAATTCAGCGTTAAGCAAAAAGATTAAATGACTTTTTCGTTTGCTTTGTTTTCGCCGAGTCATTAATTGTTATACTATCTGATGTTACCTCAAAAATTTACTTCTTTGCTCATTATTTTGTTTTTTTTTTTAATCACAAGCCGAAAAACATTGATATATTTTTGTCAAATATATTGAATAAGGCAGTATGGCAAAACTACCATGACGTTGAGTGCTACTTTTTCAAAAGCAACATAAAAGGTTGAGTTTTATCGCGTTTCGGTCGCCGGCTTAGGAGCGACAACGCTTTTCCATTACACGCGAACTACAAGTATATCGTATCATAAGGACACGTTCAGAAAGGATAAAATAATCGTTACACTTCCCTTTATTGGCAATTTGCTTAAGTGGAACGATTAACGCCATTATGCTTACTATATTGTAATACATATTTTCTTTTTTCTTTATCACAGTAGTTGCTTGAGTAATATCAACCTTCTTATATATTATAATGTCTATGCGCACAGCGTGTCTTTGAAATAAAACGGAGATTTCTTTTTAATTTTTTTTTTATATGTTTCGCGGTTTTCGCGGATCAACCGCGTTAAACTTTACTTGCTCTTAAAGTCACATATAACATAGTAATATATAACACAGTTAAATTTACATTTTTATCCTGTCTTATTTTCATTTATAAACTCTACCCTATAAGCCTATTTTGTTTTTGGACCTGCCAATGAAACAATAAAAACAGTACCACAAATAACTAAATGTGTTAATTATGCGACGTCCCTTTAAAGCTATATTTCTTACCATCTATTCAATTCAAAGACTGAATTCCATTCAGAGGCAAAACCGCCAACCTCTTGTATACAAATACAATGCTGACGGAATGTTTATAAAACGCCATGTTCTTTGTACAGTTAATTATACTTAATTTTGTCCTAACGGTTTATTTTGTATTTGATGATTGTTAGCAAATATATATTAAATTATGTTTCGCAAAAGTTTAATTGCTTATAACTGTTAAACTCTTTAGTCGCGTAAACAAAAGTAATAAATGTAAAATTTTAAGATCGAAGTGCGCATCACTTCTGTAGCGTTCACGCGTAAATCTTTACTGAAACGTGTAGGTTTTTCTTCAATTCTATAATTAATTTCACACGCTATTCATTATGTTGTTTCAAAATGACGGACTGTAAATTTCTTTTAAATAATCTCTTTCGGTGAATTGAAAGTAAAATTTGAATATCGAACATTTTTGTAACGTTTGCGTAAAAAGTTTGTGGAACGAAGAAGTTTGTGCGCTGGCTTTATGGCTGAGTTTTTCTTTTTTTTTTTCTTTAATCGAAATTATTACATATCTATTGTGTTTAGCTATTTTGTATTTCGAACAGTGTTCGCACTTGAATTGACAAGAGAGCTGTGTTCTGCTCGAGTCAGTCTACCGATACAACACGGAAGTGCGTTCTTGATCTCACGCGACCAGTGCCGTATAATTTGCTTTATTTTTATGAAGATACGATTAAATAATTACATTAAAACTACACGAAGTTGCCGTGTTTAACCATTTACATATTTTTTCATCGCTTATGAATGTTAAGTTGTTTGATTTCATTAAATATTCATTGATCGTAAGAAGTTTTATTACTATATTATAACATCGGTTGTGGTGACTGACTATCAACAACTAAACTAGAAACTGACTGACTCAAGAATCTTGGTACCCCATTTTATGATATAAGCAACCGTCGAGGAAGAATATTCGGAAATTAAATTTGAGAGATAACTGCGTCTGAAATGTGCCCGTTACAGAAAATGTACTCATATTGCATTTACATGTATTCAGTAACACTTACAGTACAAGTAAAATCCTTAAATGATTGACAAGAGGGCAAAAGCTTTCTGTTCTGATATGGAATAGGATTTGAGATTTTACTCCATAACGATATTCTATGTATCAGAATTTTATAATACATATGTAGAATTTTTACGTTCTTTGACATTTTCACCTACAACATAAATTGTAAACGCGAATTAAACCCTTCAAAAGAAATGCGCAGAGCATTTGAACTCGCAATATTCGGTTAAGACATTTCGTTAAATTCGACAAGCTATCGCAGCTCAAGTCTGTATTTGCAGCCACAATATTTGATATTACTTTGCTATTTCGCAAAGAGACATTTTATCCGAGCACACAACAAATACGCAGATTGCTTTCGCCTAGATTTATGCAAAGTAATTTCCGTACAACATTATTTTGTTCTTATTACATTTCAATGTAGCAAAAACTATATCTAAGAGAAATCTCGTAATAAAATGCAATATGGAGCATTAAGCGAGGTCCTCACATGATAGATTTATCGAAATTAGATTCTGGATATTTTATTTAAACTAGTTCTGAGTCAAGCGTAGAAAAATATTTAAAAAAAATCAATGTAAGTTGATGAACGTTTATTTTTTTGACTTAATACCTGTTTCGTTTTTTTTTTAAATCAAATTATGACAAAGAATGTTCGTAAACAAAATCTATTTATAATCTGTGATATGAAGTTCTATCTGACAGTACAATTGTATAATAAAATCAAAGTATAGTACATATATATAATTTTATGGTACCCTAAAACAGCATATAGTAAGTAGTTTAACAGCTTAGAATTCCTTTTATATGAAATTACGCATAAAACTTGATTTAACAGTCAAATCCGATAAATTATTAATTGACAAAATTCAGGATCGATATTGAATTAGACGATCGCGTCATCCTCGCATAATATATCGTTAAGATATCGTTTTTAATATGTGAACAGCAAAAAAATGAATCTAACAATAAATCATTTTTTTAATGCAAGTTCAATTTGAAAATAATATTTTATTCCTCTAGTTTAGTTAGCAGCATTGTTGCAGATGTCTCGTATAGAACTATACATGTAATAGCAAAATTACACTCACGCACTCTAAAAAGAGTTAAGTACAAGTTTCCTAATTAGATGGTGTAGATACCCATCTCCAGCAGTCATCCGATCATCTAGCTGAGCACGTCCTTATAACTATCATCATTCCATTTAAATCTATGCCGAGAACTTTATTACTGGGAATGCATTCATTATACAGGAATTTCGATGCCCTATTTGGATGCGCACCCTCGCTCACACCTTATCCGTCACTTCCATAGACCTAAGCATCTACTGGACAACCCATATAAGATGATTCGATCGGAAAAAGAGCGTCAGTTGAGGAATACTGTTTACACATTTGTCTGCGATCATTGTCTTAGTCTATAAAAACGTTAGATATAAGCGCATGCCTGCTCTATGTGATTTGTAGCTCTTAGCTCAACATTTTTTCTAAAATATAAAGCGTCCACATAGTCCTGCATTCTTATCGGGATCTCGTTTAGAATTGAATTAAAATGCCGACGTGAATAATAAAATTATTAACATAAAAATATATGCGTTTTATAAAAAGTTATGTATTAGCAATAAAGGCTAAAAATATTTTAAAATTTGACTATTTAAAAGATCCAACTTTGTTTTATCCAAATAGATTAATTGAATGACGTTTTTAACCGGATTGACGTTCCAAATACTTTTCGTGTGCCGTTGCAGACAACTCATGGAAGGTCAAAGGTCAAGCTGTATGCAAAAATATTGCTATTAACTATATAAATATAAAATATTATTATTACCTACAATTTTTTTGAGCAACCCTTTTAATACTCAGCGATATTTACAGAGTCTTTATTTGTATTCCGTCACACTACTGAGTCCAAAGATAATGTAATAAGTTTAAAAAGATAAAAAATATATACAAATGCGATTTAAGTATCTTCGAAATCAAAAATAATATTATTACCATCTTAGAAGAATATTAAAGTAAATGTAAAAATACATTCTCGTAATTCAGACTATCGAAAAGAATCGTCGATCAATTAACTGTATGTCAGTTAATTGATTTTATCATTAATGTTAACAACAAATGATATATATCTCTCTCTGGAAATATTATCTCTTATTAATAAAATAAAATTAATAACTATAAAAACTATATGCCTAAATTTTAACTTAATGTAGCGTGAAATTTGATCGACTCTCAGATCCGATCATTGTTCCTCAAAGTTACACTCGTATTTAAGAATATGAAATTTAAAAATACTAGCTAGGTACACTAACGCAGCAAAAGCTTGCTTAAAAGATTAATGACCAAATTTAAATAAAAATTCAATACATTTTATTTAAGTAAACATTACTAATATCAATTCTACCAACGTTTCGGAAAGCAGCTTCGAACGATATGAAACGGCAAAAAGAGTAATCGCCTTTTTAATAATATTTTTTTTAATAAAATACACATAAATATGAAACACCATTTTTGTTTGTCACAATTTTACAAACGTTTGAAGCTCGCTCAGTTATGGAATGTTAAAGTATTAGCTGAATTAATTATGAAAGGCACCATACGCTGAGTTATCTGAGCATTTAGTCATAAATACGATTCACTGTTTCTCGAGACTCGCACCTACAAACACTCGGCCATTGTTTTCGGCGCACTTAAATGATATAATTGTCAATTGTCACTATATCTCACATTTTAGTTAACGCCGCTTCGAATGAATGGAAGACAAAGCCCGCCAGTCATTCATTCATCTTTTGGTTTCTTTTGTAAAGCATCGCCGCAGGCGCTCAAAGGCGTCATAAAAAGAGGCCGAGAGCCCCTTCAAGTTACTGTTAAAAACTCGGCAGTACCTGACCATATTTGAAATGCCTGGTTTTAAATAAAATCTTACTTTCTATAATTTACTTCAAAAGGGATACCTACACTTCTATTTCATTTTCGCAATAATTTGTTGTGAAATTTTTTTGTTCAATTATATTAATAACTTCAAAAATATGTTTCAAACAACAACAGACTGTAAATAACCCACTGCAGGGCTATGGCCATAGGTCATAGCCATGTTCCAAACCTTATGATTTGGAACATATTCCACCATGCTGTCCCAATGCAGATTGGTGGAATAGATACACATGTGCCTGAATACCTATTAAATTTGACACGTGCAGGTTTCCTCGCGATGTTTTTCTTGCCGAGCGCGAGATGAATTATACACATAAATTAAACACATAAAAATTCAATGGTGCTTGCCTGGGTTTGAATCTACAATCATTGGTTAAAATGCATGCGTACAGTTACAATATATTTTATTCGCATACGTAGTTGTATTATTATATAAAATCGAATCAAATCTTCAATATTTGAATGTAAAGAATCTCCATAAAGAGAATTCCCATAAGTATCGATGAATGAATACATAAGTAATTATTTTTTTTCTTCTAAGACCCTTAATAAGTGCCGACACCTGGTCTGCGACTTTAACGACCTCCTTTATACCTCTTTAGTGTTTTGACACAAAACAGAGGCAAAAACATTTAAGCTCTTGAAGAATACACGAGACATTTTATTAATGAACTGTTTCACTATAAACAAAAGCCTTATTTACAGAATACTATCATTATCAATACATAGTATAAAACAAAGTCGCTTACCGCTTTCTGTCCCTATGTTTGATTAGATCCTTAAAATTACGCAACTAATTTTAACGCCGTTTTTTGCAATAGATTATTATTCAAGAGGAAGGTTTATTTGTATAATACATACACGATATTTATAATTTTCTAATGTGATGTCGTAAAGAAACAAATTCTGTAGTAAGTATATTTAGTACAGGATTATAGCCGTGCGTAGCCGGGGCAGGTCGCTAGCTTATATGTGATAAGTTAAATTATGTCTTTTAGATTTTAATTAAAACCTTTTAACGCTATTTGTTTATTCTAAAGTTGCAATGAAACGATAGATTAACACCTCGTCGTCAAAGTAAACACTCTCCAATCAGCGTCATTACTCGCCATTTTCAAGCTAATAATATTAGTGCTCACTTCCCTTCTAATTCTTGACAGTATTAATATTGACCAATCATTGCGTTACTTATTGGAATACGTGGAAATCTTCTTTTATCGATTACCGACGAACATATTTTTTTATCGTGGTCTGGAAAATGTTTGATAAAATCGTCTAGCCGAATAAAAATTCCAGTTCCAACGAGTTTTAATAAGAATTTTATTTTATATACATTAAAATGGTAATTGAATAGATTTCGACAAATATAGACAAATATTGATGACCTATCTTAACTGAAGGTCGCGGGTTCAAGTTCGGACAAACAGCAACGAGTTATTTATTTGCCAAATTTGCATTAGGAGTTATGATAAATACAAATTAAACTGAAAGCCCGTGAACGTGTAGTGAAAACACGTGACGGGTTGAAAGTCCGATCTAAACTTATCCGACAAAATCGTTACGGAAAGAAAAACTAAGATTGAAAAAAAGCACTTTGATTAATCAATTGAACTTTTTTTAACTAACATTTAATTTATTCGAATCCTTTAATCGAACTTACGTCGAGGCATTTCAATTTACGTCCGGAAACCAAAGTTTTTTTAGGATCAACGGACATACGATTTCACATCGAATTTATCGCTGGTTATCAAACAAGATCATATCATGTAAATAAACCGTATACTAATGTCATTACCGGTAACTTCCGCCCGTCATGTCAGTTTAAAAACTTAAGGGGATTGTGTACTAAGATACGTACTGGGTGGTAGGAATATATGCAAAACCGTCTGGTTATTTCCACCGCCCTCCACAAACAGCAATGTTGAGTTTTGTTGTGCTACAGAGCACTGTTGTGAAGGACCAACAGCCAGTGCCAGGGCCAGCCACTACAGAAAATATGGCAAGTTGGTTGAAAGGATGATCAATATATCTTCACGTAAAAATACCTAATTGTCGGTGCTGTGATGAATACTTACAATCATGTCACCATTTTATAAAATAAAAAAAAATATATAATTAGACGTGATTCGTTTATCTTATAGATGCTAGAATTGTCAACAAGGATGTACTCAAAAGCGTCGTTATTAAATAATATGAAATCGCATGTATGTGACATAAACACATAATATGTATGTGATATACAATGGCTCGGATCAAAATCAATCGGTTAACGATTCATTAAATATAAAAAACGAGCTTGCAACTTAAAAAAAAGCGTTCCTGAAATGATAACTACAAATCACAACCTAGTCTAAAGTATTTAATGAACAACGTGGAAAAAATGGAACTCGTTTCCAACACACGTGTTCCTCTATTCTTATAACCTGGGTACCTTCAAACGAGGAGTGAAGAGGCATCTTGCGGACAGACAGACAGACTAGTGCAGCTCATTCTTGCTGTCCGTACCAGTCGTCTTCACGTTTGGACTCCACTTCCACTTACCATCAGGTGGAGTGGAGTCATATTCCTACCCGGATAAAATTTAAAAAAAAACATACGAGCAACTTAGTTACTAAAATACTTATAAAAGTCTGATCGCAGAAAGAAACCCGCAAACTAACAAACACACTTTCTTATTTATAATATTAAAGGCAGGGATTGCACGTCTACAAACGGTTTTCGGATTTCTGCGCATTTATGAAATAAAAGAGGTCAGCGTGCCGACCGCATTTGAATGCAATTCTATGTGTAAGCTGTCGAATGGCATATTTCATTTTTGTAATTGAGCGCAGTAAACTGTCTAGTTAATATGCCTTACTTATGTATTTATGGCATATTACATTTATTATTATTCTAGTTTTACTTTAACTTGCTTCATCACGGTATTATTATCAAGATCCTATTTGCAAGTCTACTTCATCAGTTGTTAATAAAATTTTTTTTTTACTATTAATAATATGCCACAGCTATAAAACTTTTCGTTTTTATTTACTTCTAGTGACCCGTCTCGGCTTCGCACGGGTGGACATAATTTTATTAAATATTTTTTCCTTTTTTTGTTGCTTTTATCCATGTTTAACGATTATCGTTATATTTCAACTTATTTACACAAAAACTTTATTTAAATATATACCTAAACCATCTTTATTAATTCATCTGATTATTAGTGAACGCATGAAAATCTGTTCAGTGGTTTTGGAGTTTATCGCGAACAGACAGACGGGGTACTTTGTTTTGTAATATATAGTGATAGTGATAACCACTAATATATACCATAAATGTATAATAATATTTTTTTTTTATTTCTTGTGTTACATATAACGTTAATTAAAAACCAAATGAAATGTAAATGTTTTTGTCCACGGTTAACACAGCATATTAAACTATTGACTCGCCCTGACTTTCAATCGGTTGACAGTTATAATTCTCGTGACGGGTAATATTTATTTATGCGTCACGACTTTGCCACTTTGGTAGCGTGGTTTACATTGCTAGAAACCAAGAAAAAAATAGCAAAAATAGGTAAATATGAACATATTCATATTTACCCACAACAAGACAAGTAGGTACTTTTCATATTTTAAATACGCGTTAAAAGTGTAAGCAATTTCATTATATTAAATTTTGGATGTTTTTTTTGTCGAACTAAAATTATAACCTTGTCTAAAACTACCACTTATCTGTTCTATATTAACGCTACTTCTGCCCTAACATTATACATGCAAAAATAACTCTGTGTGTCTGTGTGTTGCTGTTTCATATCTACTGAACCGAATTTGATCATTCAAACAAAGCAAGCTTGAATTCCTAGAGAGGATATACTTTTTATGGCTAACTCCTGACGAAACTAGCTAGTATTTAATGAATCCACACTAGTTCGGGTAAATAAATGATGTCCTGTTAAGGGTTGAAAACTAATGTTACAATCATTAGCAAGGGAACTTCTGGTTTAACCGTTATTAGCGCATTTCCGATGTCACGGACCTGTCCGATCCTTCCAACTTTACTAATGTTTAATACCAGAGCAAATGTTTCACCGGCTTTCTAAACATAGCTTGTTTAATTACAAAGCGAAAGGAGAATTAATCGTACAAGTTATTATTATAGGATCACATTTATGTCATAAATAATAATAGTATTTATTTTGACGATTAAAACACATGGTTGGTTCAGCATACAATGGTCATACATACATTCACCGACCAATCAAATGGAATGATGACCTGAAGAATACCACGGCACCCGACTGGATGTAGAACTGATGAGAAGAAGCCTATGTAAAACGACAACTAAGCTCGTCAAGTAAGTTCTCTAGGACTAAGTTTCGGTTGATCTCATTCGGAAAATAAAATATAAACATCGTAGTTATAGTACGTAAACGATGTGCACTCAATTATTCATATTGACTTTACAACTCCTTGCAAATTGCGTGGATGTGGAATAGCAAAAAGTTGACCCGGCCAATGGCATTGCCTTCGAGGCCGAGCTGCGAGTATTTTATTTTTATTAGCGAACGACTTATCTTGTGTACAAATAGGATTTTGATGTTAGGCATTACGTGGAAAATACTTCGAATTTTTAATATTGCTGATGTTAATTTTTTTTAATAGCTGTAAAGAATGTTACGGTAAACAACAATGGTACAAAGAATTTTAAGGACTGGTATCCATGGATCGAAACTACAGTTAGAAAATCTGTTTTTTTCTGTTAGATCTGTTAAAACCTTTTATTGATAAGCGCTGAATTTATTATGAATATAAACATTCAATATAATTTTATAAGTGAGAGAATAATAAAATTTTAAAAACAAATCGTTTCTTCATACTTTCTTCACATAAATAATCAGTAATCACATTAAGCAAATTAAAAAAATTGAGGACATATAAAAAAATATATATTAAATAAAATATTAGGACCAATGAAACAAAACTGAAACGAGAAATAAGGTTATCTACAAATTAATTTCTTATTACTTATCTATATTAAATTATTACGTCTATTTTCATTTAATATATTAATGGAAAAAATATTACATTCAATATATACACTGGCAACCCTCGGCAAAACAGAATGCTTTTATACTATCACAATAGTTGGATACTGTATAAAATATTAGATATCTCTTTATTTCATTCAGTAATAACAAAATATTTAAGTAATTTTTTCGATTTTCGTTATGAATATATATTGTATTTTTAATAATAGTTACAATAGCACATGTAGTATAAATTATAGTCAAAATTACATTCAATCGTTCATAATAACCTAAAAGGCCATGACAGGCAATCTAGAATGAACGTAAAGTAGGACGAGATGAACATAAATTAATATATTTTACAGCGCCGAAGGTCAACTTAATTCATTTTTTAAATATTATTAAATCGTTAGAGCTATACAAAATTGATTGTAATGAGATTTAAAATGTAAACGTATTACATTTGATTTATTTAATCTTGTATAACATTTAGTTAATAGCGATTATACATAATTAAAATAAAATATCACATATAGGATAAAAATTAAAAAAAAAAACATTTTGCGAAGCAAGCCTATCAAATCAGTCAAATTGTAAAACATAACCTAAGCATATGGAATCAGTTTTATGTTACTACATAATAGTCATGTGAAATAATTAGCAAGATTAGCAGCTCATAATCATTAACTTATTGATCTTCTCCCCTTCTCTTTCTTACTCTATTATTTATATATTTTATTACAATCTTTATGGGGACTTATAAAAGACAATCCCAGAATAGCAATATTTTATATAGTGAATAATTTGTACTGATATTTTAAAAACGTTTAGAAATTAATTATTCGGCTGATAATTACAAATGCAATATAATTTACCATGCATTTATGCAAAGAATCGCATGCGGACTGTGGTAGCGCTCCAATTACATACGCCGAATACCTTGTAGACACAATTACAAGTATAATTAATTATGAGAATTGATTTTCTAAATCAAAACGTACCTACCATCGATGCTTACAGAATATAAGTGACGAAAAAAACCCAGCAGTTGAGTTATCTTTCCCTTCTGGTTTGTAGCTGTTAATAAGCTATTTATGTGATTATATTTTATGTTCTAATTATATAAAAATATAAAAACTTTGTCGCTCTTTTAAAGTATAATATGCAGGTTTATATAATTTAACTAAGTTACAGCTTATTACAGGAATATTTATAAATAATAATTTATTTTTTATTTTTTTAATTATTCAATTTAAAAAACATTACACACACTACCATGCAGCCGACACATACATATACATATTTTTATTTCATTATTGCTTTTATCTGTGCCGAGAAGTCACAGATTACTTCGCAAATGTCACGTGCGAAAACGTATTTAATATGAAACGTTCTTAGCTTACGTTCATAATCTTTATGTATAAAATAACAAGTCCTGACTGACTGCTTCATCATCGCCGAGCGTAAACTATTAAAGTTAGAGCCTTGAAATTTGGTAAGTAGGATTGTTTTAATGAGTAAACACCCACTAGGGAAGGAATTTTGGAAATGCTATCCCTAAGGGAGTGAAGTAGGGTTTGAAAGTTAGGGTTTCAGGTAATATAAGCAATTTCCACGCGAGCAAAGCCGCGAGCAATAGCTAGTTTATTATAACCATTAATAGTACCACCAACACACGTCGTATCAATGTTAAAAACTCATATTATTTTTTTCACATTTGGATTTTTAAATGACAAGGTATTGACTCGCTGACTAAGTCTCTTTTCCCTATCTCTCGAATCAAAGTATCTTATATTTTTATAGCAATTAATGATGGTATAATTTGAAGCAATTAGCGAACAGTATTACGTCAAATTTGCTATACTTTATTATAGAACGATTTAACGCACTTTAAGTACAACGAGAAAAAGGGTTCAAATTGTAACTACTTTAGTTATAGTAAGTAAACAAAAACTTGGACACTAATGGACATTACAGTCGAGACTTATCCATGTTTAAAATTAGTCAACAAAGTCATCAATATTAACTTTTACTACACTCGTCATTCACAGAAGACCTGCCTCATGATTATTTTGAAATAAAAATGTTCATACAATGCGTATGTAAATACTTCAATTAAATTAGTCAAAATGAGAATTAGTCAAAAAAATTACTTTTTAATATGAAAATTCCATTAATATCTTATATTGTTTTCTATATCACTTAGGAAATGTAGTGCGCTATTTAGGTTTTGGTCAGTTGAAACACTGGGACTCTGAAGTACATTTCGTTCAATTGCGTCCACTATTGTTAAAGATATAGTTAATATTACGCATAGAGAAACGGATCTGCACATAAACAGAGAAATTATGCAAACATTCTTACCACCATTCCACGCAGTCATGGTTTTTACTGAAGATATATTTTATTTTGATCTGTATGTATAATGTATATGTTTAGCAAAATTCTCAATATTAATAATTAAAAAATGTAATTTATGCGTACAATGTATATACTTTTTAACAATTTTAAATGTTTTATTTTATATGGAAGTTTTAATGTGTCAAACTATAAACATTTATGCAAATCATAAAATAGTATATTTGTAGCTTTTGTTACCAACATGTATTTATTGTTTTGTCAAATAAATAACTCAAATATGCTATAACTATCAGTAATACATTACACCTTAATACATACAACTTTAAATATATGTATTTATAACCACAGAGTCTGTCATTATAGTAACAAAGCAAAAAAAAACTATTTATATTTACGGTAGCTGATTAGTACGCGTAGGTGCTAGACGAACTAGCGCGCAGATTGCTTAGGTAAAAAAAAAAGTTTAAAAATAAATTAAATTTGTATTTTTAAATTTCGAAATAAATTTTGAGTACTTAAAAATAATGCTGAACAAATGTACGCCTAATTTATTAACGATCATATCCAAAATTTAAAGGGTTTAACATAATATTACTTGAATATTTCAATAATAATACTCTTTCAGCGTAAACTGGAATATATAAACTAATATCGTAAGGCTATCTCTGCTTTGCCAGTTCTATTTATCAAATAAAAAAAACCTTTGCGGGATTAACTTGACCGGTTTTTATTTCATGGTGCAGCAGAGCGGCGCTGGAGCGTGGAGTCCATTGTCATTCAATCGGCTCCATTGTGCCCTTTGTCGGACTTGGCGGTCTGACCCTACCATACCATTCGACATGGGATAGTGCATGTTAAAATATCAAGGCTTTTTTTTTATTTAACTATTATTATCAAATAATAAACTTACTCGTTTATGTTGCCATGGAAGATAATAAAATGATTAATGAAATGTCACCAAAAGTGTATTAATAATCTGTAATCATATAAAAAATGAGAAAGTGACTCCGTCTGTCTTTCTGTCTGTTGCTCTTTTACGGCTGAACTGTTGTACCAAATTTAATGGAATTTGGTGTGGAGCATACTTGAACTCCAAAGAAGGACATAGACTACTTTTTATGCACAAAACCTGATGGTCAACTCTAAATAGCGAGCGGATCCACGGACAAGAGTTAGTTTACAATAAATGGTTAATATTATATCTAAGCTATGGTATAATAGGATTCCACTCATTATTGTTCTTTTCTGTTTACAGTTCTTAATAAACCAATTAAATCATCAGATGTAATATTAGATATTTTTCTGATGAACTTAAATTGAATAATGAAACTTGACAAAATGTAAGTTACCAATGATATAGGATACACAACCTAGGTATAAATATCTATTAGGAAAGTAGCTAACGGAATATAGATATAAATTAACTATTCCTTATTAGAACGTTAACACATTTTAAATGAGATACTAAAAGGAGAACCCTCATTTAAATGAAAGTCCCAGGTCACCGACCACAATAGAACATTAAAGTGCCCGCTATACGGGGCAGTACTGTCCATAAGTTGGCGTGAAGTTATGCATCTGTAATACCAACGTGTTGTGCTGTTTTATCGTATGGGTACTAAGCTGACATTACCCATGTACACAGAAAAATATTTTTCTACACGACCCAGACGCACCATGGGGATGTTATTAAGTTCCACATATATTATTAAATTTATTCATTTTAAGATTATGAACCCAGACCCAATAAAATTTGTTTCACGAAATCTCGTAAAAAGTGTTGTTTCACTTTTCTGTCAAATATATGTCAGTGAATGACATCGTAATTATTTTGTTAAACATATATTTTTGATGTTACCTATTTCAACCAAGACAAGTGCACCTAAATCAAAGACTGTGATTATAAGTCCAGGCCCGATACAATGAGTGTCATGTGCTTAATTTTTTCATAAAAATGCATCTCATGCTTGATGGTGAAGGAATTAATCGCGAAGAAACTTGGAGAAAAAGGAGGTTTTATCCCTGGCTGTATGACATTGACATGACATGACACGTGTTAATTTGTTTTTTTTTAAAAAGAAAGTAATTGAAATGTTAATTTCTTCTTAAGAACAAATAGGTACGAATGCCTTAAATTATTCGTTTTACTTTTCATATAGACTTTTATATCTTAATTGCTTATTGAATATATAATAAATTAGTTTGTTAATATGATTTTAATTGTTATTAATATAAAAAAATATCAGATATTATAGTAAGCATTTGCAATTAAAAAAAAATTGATTTGATCATAGTTCGTTGTAAATGTGACTTTGTTGATATTCAACCAGTATAAATACATTTTTTATGTAAATGGTAGTAAAGAGTAACTAATGAGTTTTCGTCTGTTTTTCTGTATATCTAGATTTTATTACGGTTATATACGAAGGCATTTAGTAGCAGCTTTATAGTCTATAAATATTAATATTATAAACGTGAAAGTAACTCAATTTGTCTATCTGTCGCTCTTTGACTACTAAACCGCTGAACCGAATTTGTTGATATTTGGCTACTTTTTTTTAACACAACACAACCAACCCCTAAAACGCAAGCGAAGACGCGGCTGCGAACTAGTCTTGTATAATTACGAAAACTATACTTGTTACTACTACTTTTTGTTAATATTATCACAATGAAGCTAGTGGTTTAGTTGATAAAATGAATTAATTATTTTATTGTAAAATATAACAATACACTATTATAATTTATTAAAATATACTATAATTCGGATGTCACCGGTAACTGTTATCATAAATTTAAAAGTTTTTTTTATCCATTATTGGTAAAAATCAAGCGTTAAAAGAAGAAGGATTTATATTTTTAAATATAATTTAACTTTATAAAATAAATAGCAGATGTATAAACTGCATTATAAGAATATAGTAGCTTAATGTTTTGGCATAAAGATTCGAGTTTAACTGATAATAATAAACTAATATGTTAATGTAACGTTTCGGTTTAAAATTTTGTGGGTACTTAGCGCTTGAATTGTCAAAATAGATACATTCCTTAAGTAGAATAATAAATTAACGATAATTTTATTATGTTAACAAATAATATATTAATTAAAAATAAAAATACATATTTTGTTCAAATATAAAGTCAATGTTAAAAATTAAGTTACACAATGTTTGCCGCCTTAAAATTAAACTAGCGTATCTTATCTATTCATTAAAGATAATAAGCTGAAGTGATTTGTCACACCTTATAAAGCGAAGTAATGTTAAGAAATAACCCAGATGAACCTCCTTTTAGTTTAAAACTCACCAATGTCAAAGGTGCAACAGGATCTACCACTGGCGTGCACTTGATAACGTTATTTTTCACAAAATAAGAGACACGTAATTATTAAAAATAAACAAGTACTGCGAAGCACGATTAAAACTGAAATTACTAAAATTCAATAACAGCAAATATGTTTATGACATATTATAGCATGCATAGTGTCGATGTATTCGTAAAGTTTAAGACAGCTCGGAGTCGACTGAGCACGCAGCACACGAGACGGTCGGCCGCTGGCCGTGCCGACGCAAGACTGTATCTGAATTCCCGACTCTCGCGAGCTTTCGTATTCGACTATTCGCCGAGAAGATACCCATCCCGCTCGCGCAACCGGTCACCTGCTGTTTAAAAAAATAAGGATCCTAACATTTCGGCGAAATACGAACCACACCAAACAGCACTTTATGCATAGACAGGTACGCGGGTTGTTCGTTTATCGAGCCCGCATTAACATCCAGGGTAGTTGCTGACTGAGCCAGTTTCGTTTAAACGTTCTCTCACGCATCGGTTACACTACAAAGTACAAACTACGAACCGTTCGCACGCCGCAAGCTGTAATTTGGATACATTATCTATCATTCAGCATCTCGGAAATTGCAGCTATGGGAGCGATGCGGTCTATAGATCTGGCATGATACGAGCCAAGAAACTAACGCTTCGTTGATAACGAACCAAATACACAGCAGTGCATTTTAGCGGCCCACCTGTAATCACCGATACAAACCGACTCGTCGTTACAAAGCACATATTCAATTCAATTTACCCGTTGTTTCCATGGTTTATCTCGGTGAACATCCTACGTCAATATTTATGGATGCAAAGTAAAGAAACTTCTCGGCGTGTTTACAAACCCTATTGCGCTGTTAGGACAAGTTTTCACTGTGTGTTACCAAAGATTATCCCAGGCAGGTTCGATATGCTTGTGCAAACGAACCTCACTGTTTTGTAGGTAGCAATATCAGCGGTGAAATTCGTGCTCCGAGCCTCAATACGTCGACGGTCGACACACGACTTACAGCTAACTTTATACTTATTTAAACTTTCATAAATTACTCCGACTTGTCTTATAAAATATTGCTAACATTAAAAGTGACGTTTTGCTATAAATTATTGCCTAATATTTTGCAAATTTATGACACAATAATTAAAAACACCATTTTATATTATCTATATTAAACTAAAAAGGCTTCAATAAAGATAATATCTATTTATAAACGTTACGTAATATTCTAATTTATTAGCACAGTTGTTTTTACACAAATAAAAGACATTTTACTAATATCAAAAGATAGAAATTGCTACATCGTTCGTAAAACAGTCATTTAGGTAAATTATTTTTTTACACAATATTTACCATGATACAAATGAGCTCAAAACTTCTAATACGCTTTTATATATTGTCTTTAGGTTTTGGTACCATATCTAGTTTTACGCCAATACAAACTTGAAGGATTTAAGGGGCAGGACACAGGAAAGCACTCAGTACTTCGTCGACTTTAAAATTGAGAATGGACTTTTTTTCTGAGTTCCATGTCGTTTTCTCAAATATAAGGTATGTATAGGTATATATAAGGTACCACAGTTATCTTATCAATAGACAGACGGACAATAAGTGCCAAGACTAAATATAGCAATAATTTTTTTTTAAATTATTTAATACGTGAAACAAAGATCTGTAATTTTAATTGAAATATTTAATAAATTATGATCGCTTGGAATGGTGGCAAGAATGCCATCAGCATTTCTCTGTTAAATCGCCATTCCGATTCACTGGACAAAAAATTAACCAGGTCTCCCATGATCAGGGCAATTACTAAACACTTTGGAAATTAATAAAACATAACAAAGATATGCCTACATCCATTAAGTCTTTAATAGAGACCGCCATTATCCAAATTACATATATAAAGCTACATATATAAATATATATTTATCTTAAAGAATCGAGTATTCTTTGAATAATGACTTCATCGTGATGTACCTTATCGATAATAATTATCGGGAAACATATAATGGCATATTACAGAATTACGACTCATAGTTTGTAGCGAAATAAATTACAACTAACTTTAAAATTTAATAATTCATTTGTAAACTGAAGAGAAAGTTGAACTAATTATTCGCTAACATATTTTACTATATATAACTATTTGCTTTAAATTGTTTGAAAACAGTAGTACAATATTGAAACTAATTTGTCTATAAGTTAAATCATATTAATCATTAGAAGTTTCTAATGTGATGTAAATATATAAATGCCATAGTATATTTAGTATCAGTATTGCATCCATGAGGAGCCGGGAAGGTCGCTTGTTAGTAAACAAAGTAAACATGACCTATTAAAAATAACGTATGCTCAAAATTCTGCGAAAAAAAGTATATTTGAGATCACTTTAAGAGAGTGAGACAGATAAACTGTAATAGAAAACAATTTAAATCATCCAATCATAAACAGTTACGTCATTCTGTCAAAAATACAAGTAATACGAAATTTATCCGTCTTTACATCTGGTTAGAAATATATACTAGCATTTATAGTATCCTCACGCTAATGATCACGTGAATTATGTTATTTTGTAATTATCTAAAATAGGTGTACTTGGCTTCCTCACCTAAGTCATTGTGATGATCAACAGTGATGTAATGCTTTGATAAAAGATTTAATCACGTTCGTAAACATAACTGTGGTCAGTTGTTATGTACACTCAACTGACGTCATAAAAATACACTTAATAGAAAATGGTTACTGTTTAATTTAGGTTAGGTTTATACAACTTTTGACTACCCACGGAGTCGTTTTCTTCTTATTGAAAAATAAAATAGTTTCCAAACGGAAAACGTAATAATAATATTACAAAGATTGGTCATGTAACAGAAATATCGGTACCGAAAAAAAGTTCTCGTTGTGTATCTGATATAAATAAAAATTGCAGAGGAAATATAATTTGTAGAGTATTTTTTTCTCATAGAGTATTGTTTTCTTAAAAAGGTAACGCCGATTTACCTGCGGTGCCTACTTTTTTCTTTGAAAACATTTATTCATTACAATTCACGTGTCACCATATTTATTTCACAATTTTTAATATTACTTAATAAAAAAATACCGCACGTTTAAACAACATATATTGTTACAAACAATATATACAAAGTTTGTAACGTAGTACCTAACTACGTTGAATTGGTCTTGCCGCGAAAAGTCATTTTCATTGTAGTATTTTAATGTTTCGGTTAGAATACATTACCAGTCTGTTGAATTCAAAAAAGTTGTCATATAACACACACGCATGTCTGACTCTCCGAAGATATATCTTGCCTTCAACTAGCACTTGGCCAGCGAGGTAGAATATAAGCCTTACTTTACCAATTCTAAGAAGAAACCTGTGCCTAGCATTACCAATTTCATTTATTATTTCTATTTACAGACCGAGTTACTTATAATACTGATAAAAAATACTTTTGGAACTTTTAAAAAGTCTATGGTTTCTGGCAAAATAATATATTATGTATATACATTAATTGAAGCGTATCTCATTGTCTAATATATACTTTACAATAAAAAACCAAATGTTATGATATTTGAACACATATTTAAAACACCATTGTCATTAGAATTTGACCAACTTTTGTATTTAAACGTTTCTACAGCTATTTAAAAATATTTTTTGCCTTTCCTCCATTTAAAACTAAAACGAAATATTAACTTTGTTTAATCTGTAATCAATTTGAATAAACCAATCAACAAATAGTGACTCAATTTAAAGTCACAGCGATACATTCGGTATTTTAGACTGAAACTTTAATTATTTAAATAACAGAACAAGGAGTGTAAGTTTATTGCTAGATCAAGTAACGTAGATTGAAGTCGTTTCATGACGAATATATCGCTAGCATTAACTATAAATACGGCTCTAACTGCCAATCCAAAGTATAAATCGACCACCCGAAGGCTCTCGAGTCCACCTGCCTTCGAACATCCTGTTCGTTCTTTATAGGTCTTCGACTGATGCTTGTAAGGAAGTTCTTATTAGACTTATTTATTTAAGCTGGGAATGCTCAACGAGTATAAGATAAAGAGGCTCCATTCACGAATCTGATAAGGTAAATGGCGAACTTCTGTTTATAGCGTGATTTTTTGTTTTTTATTTGGTGTGTTTATCCCAGAATTAAAAATCTTCGAATCCATAAGAGAAATAATATATTATACATTTTTTTTAATTTGTTCGGTTATCTTTTGCCGCTTTGATTTATTTTTGGTGGTTTCTGGGTACTTACCACCCACTCAACAGATAATCTACCATCAAACAGCAATTCTTAGTTTTGATGTGTTTTGATTTGTATGAAGTTTTGAGTTTTACCTAAGGACATTACATATTTACTCAAAAGGTTAGTGGCGTATTGATCTTATGCAAGAAATGGTTTTTATATCTTACAGAGCCAATATATATGGGCGTTAGTGACGACTTACCATCAGGTACTCCAATTGCAGGCCCGCCTATCTATCATTAAAAAGCTAGCAAAATAAGCCCGAATAACGCAGACTACTCCTAAAACCGCTACTGAATAAAACCAATCGAAGGATTATTGCATTTAATCGAAGTTTATGTTTTTCAAAAGCTTAATTTCTATTTAAACCCTTGTCCTTTAGTGAAATATTTCAAATAAATCGGAAATATTTCGCGGACTTAATTACCATCGAAGAAAAAAAACAATTGGTCAATTTCCCACTAAATTTTTCTCCTAAACACATTATTAATTGCTCTCGAAGACACGACACTTTTATTTATTGGCCATAAACATATGTATAAATTCATATATACAATACGTCTGAGCTTCGTTGAAAGGTCAGAAACTTAAAAACATTACACGACTACTATTAAACGATTATTCGGTTATTATTTCTTTATTCTGTTTTACATGCACGAATGTCCCGGAAAGCGTAGTTCCAGGGTCAGCATAGACTGCGCAAATATTTGTAAATATTGTTCATACAGAAGTAATAAAATTGAGTAGCTATAGACTATACTTTAAAAAAGGCACCATCGACCGCCCAAAGACATTGGGAGCGTAAGAAATTTTAATAATTCCTTACATCTTTAATGCGCCACCAACCTTGAGGTCCAAGTTATTATGTATCATGTGCCTGTTGTTACCCTGCCTCATATACTACCCTTATCACCACAAGGCAACAAAGTATAGCTGGTTGGCGATAAAATAACCAGACTGAGTCGTACCTACACAGACGGGCTTGAGCAAAACCCTAAAATACTAACACCAAGCAAGTATATACAATAAAACTTAGATATTTTCAAATTAATATAAGTAAGCCTATCTCAATAGATAATAAATAGTAAAAACTCTTTTCTATTAGACTTTTCAATTGTTGAAAAAAAAATTGACAATAACTTTTCGTAAACATTGCAAAACATGTTTAATAATATTTTTTACTTCATTATTTTATAAATATTTTAGTTGTTTGCGAAATACTTTAAATGAAAGAGATTTAGGAAATTACTTGAATATTCAATATGGCGGGTAAGTCTAATTATATTTATGCTTATATCATAAAATAAATACGAAAAGTAATCAATACTAACAACTATATATTAGGGGTTTATTTTTTCTAACAAATCTGGGATTTCGCAAAATTGTCAATACACTGTTTCAAATTATGACAATTATATTACGTTTAGTAATAGCATATTCATTTTCCACTTCTCCGCAAATTGTTTCTGTCACTTTTGAGGAAGTTTGGGCTTATCCCACCAAGCTCAAGAACGGATCAATGGATACAGGTGCTGTAGATTCTCATCCACCCAGTGTGAGTTTCCTCACGATATTTTCCTTTACCGCTGAGCACGAGATGAATTATAAACACACACTAATATCATGAATGGAGTTGTACTTACCCCGTGTTTGATCAAAATTATTTAAGATTCACGTCTTGTAACCACTGGGCCATGACAGCTGAAGCATTTCAATATTTTTCCTTATATATTTCAGATGAAACGGCTGTGTTACTCAACATTGGCGACATGATTGATCTCGCGATAGGTTCGCCAGAGGTAAATCATAAAGAAACTCCATATTGTAAAAATAATTATTACAAAAAAAATTAATCGTCTTGTCGTAATGAAGTGTTGCGCTTTGCAGCTTAAGATTTTAACTATAATATTGTTGTTAGGGATTTACATTATTATTAGCAACAAATGATATCTCAAGGAATTAAAATAATTCTTTTTTTACCTCCTACTTATAGTCTGTATCACATCTAATACTTTCACATCGCAAGATGGCTTGTATACAGTTGAACTATTAAGTTTCTATACTTGATATTGTCTATGAATCCTCTATCATTAGTTTTGTTAGTTTTAAAACTCTCTCATAAATAATTAATAAATTTTCTTTCCTTATAACCCTAAGTATGTTATTAGAATAATTACTCAATATACATATATTAAATATAAAAGCATTTAATTATAAAGACGACCAGGGTACGTAAATCGTAAATCTATTGAGGCCCGCTGATCACGAAGGATCAATTGAACTCAGAATTTCCTTCGTGATCAATACGATGAATAGTATCTATAGTAGCTTGACCCTTTTGATCTTCCATCAAAAAACCTTATTCATGTGATAAGAAAATGCCAAAGGCAATATAACTCACTTTAATTACTTTAAATCAAGCTTTCACATTACGATTAATTTATACAGAGTACTTTACAAATGTCATAAATGTTTGTGTTTGTATAGCTTGTAATATATTACCTACTACTAATATTGTGAAAAGCTGGTTGGTTATATATGTATGTTACTAGCCATCCGCCTCAGCTTCGCAGGGGTGCAAAGCTGCTACTAAATATGCTAGAGAATTTGTTCATTTACATCACATTACAAACTTCTGAAATTGTCAGCGTCTCATTTACTATATTGACCATATATTATATACAAAACCTTCCTCTCGAATCACTATCTATTAAAAAAAACGCATCAAGATGCGTTGCTTAGTTTTAAAGATTAAAGTATACATAGGGATATAAGGACAGAGAAAGCGACTTTGTTTTATACTATGTAATGTAAATAATTATTACATTTAATTAAAATTGACTTGACCGCAGGTAGGTGTCGTAGACTTTGGCATGCTGCATTCAGTGTTACACTGTCTCGCTCAGCAGCTGCGAGTGTCTGGGAAAAACGTAGAACTGAGAGGAAACGCTGGCGGGCTCCCCGTCGGACGGACTAAGGCGCACACTGTTACAATCAGCGAATTCATTGTTGACACAGAAGAAAAGGTTAGATAAAAGAAATAAAAATTCATGTTAATTTTAGTAAGCACTAGGAGTAAAGTAAAAAATCCCAAGCCATACATTTGGTCAATATGTAATAACGCCGATTTAATTATATTTAATTGGGTGCATATTCATCATATCTATATATATAAAATAACAAGTTCTTACTGACTGGTTCATCATCGTGGAGTAGAGTCTATTAAAGTTAGAGCCTTGAAATTTGGTAAGTACTATAGGAACCCACTAGGGGTAGGGGTTGAAAGTTTGTATGGTATATATTTTTTGCGTTAGAAACAACAAATGAAATAAACACTTATGTGGTACACAAAGTGTCTTAAATTAACTTAATATTTTAAATAACTCTCAGGGACAGTTATAAAGAAAAAAATATCCGGCGTTACTTTTGATAAATTATTTCAATGGTCTAATACGTTGAAACTTTACGGATCAAAAACGGGGATCAACGAACCATCTGTGACAAGCCATTCAAGATTCGATACCGTTTGTTAAAGCCGGTAGTGTTCTGGCTTCAACGTTTTTTTATAGTCTGACTGTTAATTATTTTAAATTAAACTTCGACATATGTCACAACATTTTATCGCAATAATACAATATTTATTTATTTATTCTACAAATTAATCCGTCAAAAAGTATTGTACCCGTCCCCGCTCCTCATGGGATATGAGGTCACATAAAATTTAAATTAAAGAATAAACATGTAATAAAAAAAGCTTATGATAAAAACTGTACTAAAATCCGTCGCGTAGTTTAATAGTTCTGAGCGTATAGATGGTGGGATGCGACTTTGTTTGATACTATGTAGATATTTAATTACTTAACAAATACCTAATTGAATATGAATTTCAGGATCCAGCAGGAAATATGGTAAAGAAAGCAGAACTACGTAAGATTTTTAACTTCTAATCTTTTAAAAATATACAATTTATATTAATATTAACGTGTATATTATATTAATATATTTTATTTTGATTACAGCCCCTCCTCAAATTCCAACAAGTGATCAAGAAACAATATTAGTGGGTAAATATGATCTTTTTATATCCCAAGATTTTTAACGATTCAGATTTATTTAAAAAATATGTGAATGAATATGTGGAACTTCTCTTTTGTCTATATTTTTACACCACTATTATGCCTGATAATGTGTGAAGTGTATGTATTACATACACTACACATTAATTATTTTTTGAATGACTCAGTTAATTACATAACGATATTTTCAAAGAATTCATTCAAACAAAGAAGTATTTTAATTTCTATACTTAAGTATCACAAAGTCCGTTTAATAAAATAATTTGTCTTTACAGTTGAGAAAAAGAAGTTGATTGAATCGCCGGGTTAGTACGAAGATTTTAATATTTTCATAGTCGTTTACATTATCCTTGCGAGTTGTTATCGAAATATTTTAAATAACAAGGAAAAAATATCTTTATTATTTCATACAGACATACGGTCTAGAAAATGGGCTGCCTGATGGTAGGTGATCATCACTACCCATAATATTTATGGTACTTTCAGAAGTATTAATTAATCCTCATATCATTCATACGCTAGTAAACTGTGGAGCTAAAATGTAATGTCACTTATATACCTGTGTAAACACAACGGAATGGGTGGTATGTATCACCAAATATAATAGGAACTGCCCCACAAATGGGCGTATGTCGCCTTTCCTCTTGATGATAAGAAGCTGTATGGATTAGTTACATATTTGGTGAATTTTTATCCCATACAAATTAAGTGATGTTTGCACAGATTTGATATTGAAATATTGGGTTAAGATTCAGGGATTTTAAAACTGGGACACCTGGGCTCTGATAATATCTTCAATTTTAAATTACGATTAATTGACATAATTATATTGACGACGAATTAATTGATATTAATATCAGCCGTTGGAGCGCAACGCACCCGGACTCCCTCTCCAACTAAAAACGAGGCATCACCGTTACAACCCATCAGTTCCACGGAGAAACTGTCCCTTGTCACGATCAGTAAATTCAATATACTCGAAAACACAGTTGAAGATTTAAAAAATCGTGTATATGGAAGTATTCCGAAAAATGAAGATATTTTGGAAGAAGTGAGGTAATCTGGACATATAAATATCATAGCTTACGTATACCGTTAATCTTTATCACAGCGCAGGACAATTCGTCCCATAAAAAATACCTGAAATAGAAACCATTTGACAAATTGTATAGTCTGACATGTATTATACATTAGACTTTAATATAAATGAAGTAATTTATGTTTAAGATTTTAATTTATTCTTCCACAGGTCACAAACTAATCTGAAAGCTATTACTGATATGTGGACTTCCTTAAATGTATCTTCCCGATTAGAAGCAACGGAAGCTGGCCTAGCGAAATTAAGTTCTTTAGTACAAGATATTATAACAGACACGACGGGGTTGCAAGAGGAACTAAAAAATCGACCTTCAGTAACGTAAGAAATGACTAATTAAATATATTAATTTTAAGAACAATCATTCTATCATCTATCTCAATCATCTAAAATTAACTTCATTTGACAGTCCTTCAGTGCTGCATAGACCATCAACAGCCCCAGCACCATCAGAAATTCCATCAGCAGCTGCAGAACCGTCAGCAATTGCATCAGCTGTTCCCTCGGCAATCACTCCATCACCACAAATTACGGCTCCTGCTAGCGTTCCCTCAAGCAAAAGGGAAACACCAAATATACAATCACAGATAGATCGGCTACGGAGTGATCTCGACAATTTGACGAATACTTTGTATAGTGCACTTGGAGATCAAATAGCTGGATTGGGTATGATTACGGAAACATCAGAATAAAATGATTGTCATTAGAGTAATGATTATGTTATAGTACGACACAACTTAGATGTAACATCGGCAAAATTCGCAAAACCGATCACATCCGAATTGAGTACGCTTTCCCAAATTATCAATATTTATTTCTCATGCAAATATCATCTTTGCACAAACGTAATAACTTGTAATATCATATGACCTAATATATTTGTCAATTTGACACCTCGATTTACATGCACTTGCTTTCTCTGACGCGTGAATCTATAGCGACGAATAGCGTCGAATGGCGCGATAGGGAGCTATTTCAATTGGTTGTGTAAATCGACAGTAATCGGTTTTATTTTCATTCCATTGCATTTTCCGATGCTACATCTAATTTGTGTCATACTATACATACCTTTCAAATGACTTTTTAATATATTTGCTTTCCCTTTTATCGAACGTTAAATACTATTTTAATTATATTTAAATAAAGGGATAAGAACTTTTCAAATATTTAAAACACTTGTTGATTGATAAATTTACGTTTATACTTATAATAAATTTATCATCAGCACCACCAACGCAAGCACAAGCAGTGTCACAATTGGAAGCACCAACACCACAGTCACAAGCACCAACACAGCAAGTGCAAACGCCAACACAGCAAGTGCAAGCACCAACACAGCAAGTGCAAGCCCCAACACAACAATCGCAAATGCCGTCACCGCAATTGCAATCATTAGATGCACCAAGCAAGCTAACTCCGACGCCTTCAGGTAAACACGATGTTTCATGATTTTATGTAGTAATAAAAAAGTAGAACATGATACACCTAGTCTTAGGAAAGCTAATATTAATAGTAATGAAAAATAAAATTTATTCTAACTAATAAATTAATTATTTTTTAGAACGGCGACCATCGGAATATCCTAAGCAAACTTCCCCAATATCGAATGCTATGATTGCTGAAATTATGGAAAGAATAAATAATTTAGAAAAACGTGTTAATAAATGTTGTGAAAGCATCGGTAAAAATGATGGTGTCTTACAAGATCAGGTGAGAATTATAGTTTTATTTTAGTTCAACGCGACTTATAAGATACAATAAATATTTTTTTAATATATACATACATGTTTTAGGCAAATTCATTCCAAGATCAATTGGAGTATTTAACGAAACAAGTGGCATCGTTAACAGAAATATTTTCTGCTGGCAAAATGTCTCCGAACCTCACAAAGGATTTACAAGGTATGCAAAATTCAAATGAAAATTTTTGCCACATTTCCCCCGTATTAATAGATCTTAATCTACAGGTTTGATGACACTTTTCCAAACTGTTCAAGAAATGCAAGAACAGTTGAAACAAGTGCACAATACGGCACTTCAACTGGCCACTGAAAAAGAAGACCGACAGTATCACATGAATGTAATATGTCGTGTTGAAATACCTATATGTAAAATATTCGGTTGTTTAAAACGTAGCTTAATTTATTTCTTTTTTCCGCTAGGTTCTGTTAGAACAGATAGAATTGCTGAAGACAGTAAAACTTGATCGCGAAGATATGATTGAAGCAATGGCTGACAAGGCAGATATGCGTATGTTGGCGCGCAAAGTGTCCCATGATCAATTTGAACTGGCCTGCGATGACCTTTCACGAGGCCTAGAACATGCACTCGGAAAACTTAACATGCAAGTGAGTTTAAAAAATGTTATGTTTTCTGTTATTAAAGTTAAAATCAATGAAACGAATTCATTTAAATTTTGCGTGAAGCAAATTTGTACTTCAAGAAAACATTGTCCAGTCGTTATAAAAGCAATAAAGAATACCAAAGCTGTAACAGATTAACAAAAACTTTTTAGACTTGTAGATCTCCAAAAAATTTAAAAGTCGACAGTTTATACTTCAGCATCAAACTGTTTGACCTAATTATCTTCCATATTTCATATGAAAAAGTATCAATCGATATGCGGTTAAAAAAATCAATCGAAATCAAAATATAGTAAATTTAAAAACATCTTAAACACAGGCATTCAGGAGGCTGTGGTCCTGATTAACAGACATCACGTTTTCGCATATCAGCACGACGGTCCTGTCCATATATACATACAACGTTACAGTAACAGAACAGAACAGTAACGTTATTACATTAATAAAATGTCTCAATCAATGTTGTTTTTATTTTATCAGGAGGCGCTATGGCAACAAGCTTTAGATGACATTCAAAGGGAGATCGAGATGAAACTCGACAAGATGGAATTGTCTCCGGTTAAAGATTTCTTCAACCACAAATTACGGCAGCTGCAAGATAACCTCAAGCAAATGGCTTCGCTGCGGCGTGAAGTCGAAGCAGCTGGAACGAAACGACGTCTACTTCGGTATATTACTAAACATGTTTAAATGCTAGTCATTGTTATATCATCGAATCGTAAGTCGATTCTTATCGTAATATAATAATTATAAGAATCGTACCTACACAATAAGGACCGTAAAGTAAGTCATCAGTATCATTTTTTTTTTCTCGCTGGAAAAACGCATTACGCGCTTCCCACACGTGATGGAAAGTGGGGGGGGGGGGTATGTGGGATTCCCCGGAGCCCTGAACGCCGAGTACGCCCAAGCACACCGGGTTTACCCACTAAAAAACCAGCGGTACCCTCTCCGTCTTTCGGCGGACGCCACGGGGTCGCTTACGCATGCTACCGTGACGCCCTAATCATCAGTATCCTGAAAATAAATGAAATATTCCCTTTAAAACATATAAAACTCGATGAAGGTAACCAAGATCTATACCCTCCATTTCTGAAGGCGGATTATCAACGAGACATTGTCTTGTGTTATTATAATATTGAATTTGAATTAAACAGGGACGTGAACTGCATATCCTGTGATGCAAACGCGGTTATGCCAACGGAACCGCCTTCCACTCTCCCCGTGTTAAGGCCACTGCAAGCAAACATATCTATGAAGCCTTATCTGAGCTATGAATTAGGTAAGTATAGTAGGACACAAATTAGATGTAGCATCGGAAAATGCAATGGAATGAAATTAAAACCGATTACTGCCGATTTATACAACCAATAGAAATAGCTCCCTATCGCGCCATTCGACGCTATTCGTCGCTATAGATTCACGCGTCAGAGAAAGCAAGTGCATGTAAATCCACGTGTCAAATTGACGAATATTAGGTCATATGACATTACAAGTTATTACGTTTATGCAAAGATCATATTCGCATGAGAAATAAATATTGATAATTTGGTATAGCGTACTCACTTAAGATGTGGTCTGTTTTACGAATTTTACCGATGCGACATCTAAGTTGTGTCGTACTATACATACATACTTAACTTAATGTTATTTCAGAATAAAAAACAAACATACTAAAATTATTTCTCCAAGTGATTTGTATTTGCTACGTTGTAATACTAGTACAGATTTGACAACTATGTACGTAATAAGTACTTATCTTTAACAACATTTGAACATAGACGCAATACGCAAGACGCAAGCGACAAACGTACCACAGCGTAATCTGCACGACTGGGAGAACATCGACAAGCAAATGACTCAACAAAAACCGCCCCAAAAAATAAGGTTCGTTTAAATAAATCTGTTGTATATTTGAGAGTCGTGATGGCCCAGTGGTTAGAACGCGTGCATCTTAACCGATGATTGCGGGCTCAAACCCAGGCAAGCACCGCTGATTCATGTGCTTAATTTGTCTTTATAATTCATTTCGTTCTCAGCGGTGAAGTAAAACATCGTGAGGAAACCTGCATGTGACAAATTTCATAGAAATTCTGCCACATGTGTATTCAATCAACCCGCATTGGAACTGCGTGGTGGAATATGTTCCAATCCTTCTCCTCAAAGGGAGGGGAGGGCTTTAGTCCAACAGTGGAAATTTACAGGCTGTTGTTGTTGTATATTTCGTTAACATCAGCTATTTGATAACACGATGCTATACTCTAAAGTACTAGATCACAAAGGTCATTTTTATTTGAAATTGTTATCATTTACGATTTTATGTATTCAGGTCGGAAACAGGAAAACACATATGTAACCGATACTGCGGCGGCTCGCACACTGTAACAACGGCTATGCAACGAGTAGCTCGCCTTGGACACTTCATGAAGCAGTGGGGACCAGACGTCGTGCCGCTTTCCTCTGGAATGGCTGCCGGTGATGATGGCAGGGTAAAATGTCGATACTAAAATAGTTATATTAATCAAATATAAAAATATATTATATTACAATTGTAATTTTCGGCATTTAACTGAACACAACTTAATTTTTTTTTTTTTTCAGATGTATAAAGTAAGCACAGTCGAGGGTGCAAATGTTGGTTCAGGTGAGTAATAATTATTTTATTTATAAATTGGTTTTTATGAGCGTAATAAAAATTATTTTTGTACAGGCGGAGTGATAGATCCATGCACACTAAAGCCTAAAAAGAGCGACCAACCGAAAACAGCGCAAAGACCGATGACTGCAGTAAGCATGAAATGTGTTAATTTTAATATAATCTGTGAAGTTTTTTTTACTGAAAGCTGTACCAAAATAAGCAAGCGTAAAACCTAAGTGGAAATCGTTTATCGGGCAAGAGTGAAAAGTCCGATTTTAAAAAAAAGCTTTAGATTAGCAGAGTTTATGATTATTATTACTCAGTGTTACGAAAATCATAGCAAACTTTTATAACGCATTTTTTTAAAAGTTATATTTCTTTTGCAGCAAGAGTGTCGCTGTATGGATGGAGATTAATATTTTTCGAATGTTGTTGTTTTTTTTGTAAAGAAGAAAAAAATGTACAAACTATGAAACATTAATTACTTATAAATAAGTAAAAATAAAAATTCAAAAATGTCATTTCATGTTTATTGGTAAATCAATTACCACGTATTCTTATAAAATATCGATAGTTACATAGTCACTAAGTCATAACGGAAACATTTTCCAATATCCAAACGTATCTCTTAATGGAAAATATGGAATTTGCTTAGGTCTAATTTACAGCAAAGCCATTATTACGTTATCTAATATTTACAAATTGAAAAAAAAAATAAAGTTCACAAGTTGACACCTTTGAGTTACTGATTGAAACAGGAAAACAGTTGGAAACATTTCAACTGTATCGAATCATAAATGCTATATAGTCTGAGCTACACTTTTTACAACTAGAGGGATGTGCGGTTGATATATCATCATCTTTACAAATCACCAACATAATCTTAATATTGATAAGACTTCAGTTTCTGATTATACAAACCAACATTAGTTCATAATATGTATGAGATACAATGAACTTTTACTTTTACAGCTATTACATTTCTCTTACTAGATTAATAGTTACAAAATGCATAGAACAATGTTGCCACTATATAAAGAAACAAGTCTATACGCTTACTACGTAGCAGGTTCCAAATAATATAATATAAATTTTGATAAATAGTTAATCCAGCAACCATTAGTTTAAAGTCCAAAACACTTGAAGAGGTATCACGCTGTGGACGAGTTGGTCATTTTTACTCGAGTGTGTTTAGCGATGTCTTCCTCTAGCGCTGTAGTGATTACTAGACCCGTCCCGGCTGTATCGACGCTCCTTGCGCTCGCGGGACCCGCGGGATCTGTCCCGCCGGTCGCGATCGCGGGATCTCTCCTTCTCGCGGGATGTGTCATGACTCCTACTAACGAAGTCAATTAAGTTGATTAAATTCGTTATTATATCATGAATATACAAAATATGTACCATATCCAATAAAATCTCTATCTTTACTAATAGTAAAAAAATATTCGAAGTATTGATTCAGAATTTCTTCTACAGGTAGTTTCTTCACGATGTTTTTAATTAATAAAGAGATGATGAAAATGAGATGACATGAAAATTTGTTATCAAAACATTTAACATAATATTGATTACTTGAATAACTTTCCTAAGTTTAATCTTCTACTCTTATTGATCAAAGTACGACTATATTATCATATACGGTACAAACTCGCCTCATTCTCCCGCAAACCTAAACTGTCATTTATAAACTTATAATAAGAAGAACGAAAGAGTTTTTTTTTTGTTTTGACCTTACCAATATTTTGGTACAACACATGATATCATCATATCGAATGTGTGTGTTATGTACATATAAGTGTATTATATGAAATATTAGCTAAGCTTGAGTCTCTATCGGGGTCAAATTAAACTACCAACCTCCCCTTAAAAAAGTAGTCTATGTACTTCCACTGGACTGAAACTATTTCTATACCTTTCTCCATCTTATCGGTTCAGATGTTTAAGCAACAACAACAGAATTAGTAACAGAATTACTTTCGGATCTATAAGATTAATATAGATGACTCGGGAAGATTTATTTTAGAGTTATTTCTAATATCTAAGCATGTATAGTACGACACAACTTAGATGTAGCATCGGCAAAATTCATAAACCTAATAACTTGTAATATCATATGACCTAATATATTCGTCAATTTGACGCGTCGATTTACATGCACTTGCGTGAATCTATAGCGACGTATAGCGTCAAATGGCGCGATAGGGAGCTATTACTATCGGTCGTGTAAATCGACAGTAATCGGTTTTATTTTCATTCCATTGCATTTTCCGATGCTACATCTAATTTGTGTCGCACTATACGAGTACATAAACAAAACTGCGAACCTGGTTTCACCGCCGGACCGGCTGTCGCGAGACTTCCGGCGGGAGGGGATGCTCGCTGAGCGGGAGCGCGGCGAGCGCGACCTCGAGCGCGACTTGCGGCCCTTCGGCGAGCCGTGCTGCGACTCCCGCTCACTGTTTAAGTTAAAATCATCGAATCTGAAATAACGAACGATTATCGATACAGGATTTACTAAAAAAAAAAAAAATTCTCGGTGCATACTCCTTTGAAAATTATTATATACTAGCGACCCGCCCCGGCCTCGCACGGTTGCAATGCTGATACTAAATATTCTAATGTGTCTTGCAATGTTCCCAGTTATTCAGTCATTCTCTACTATTATTGTGCATGTATTATACATATAAACCTAATTCTTGAATCACTCTATCTACTAAAAAAAACGCATCAAAATCCGTTGCGTTGTTTTAAAGATTTAAGCATACATAGGGATATAGGGACAAACAAAGCGACTTTTTTTTATACTATGTAGTGGAGCGCTATGTTTGTTATTTATTTGCAGCTATGTTAGTTTTATTTTTAAGATATGTTTTATAATTTTAAGACGTGTCCAATTATTCATGTTATTTTTCGAAGACGATTGGAAAATATTCTAAGCTTGCAATATAAAATGGAATAAATTAATAAGATATTGTCGTGCTAAGCAAATGCAAATAAAGTACTACTTTGATTGGATTGATTTATTATCAAATCTAATGCAATGGGACAAGATGACAGCGAAAAATTGTCATCTTTATTATATTTACTCACTTGTTTTTGGGCGTTTGCGAGGAACTGTGACTAGAACTCGAACTCGACGAAGAAGTGGACGATGATGACGAACTTCTAGATCTACAACGAGAACACATTTATATTAGAAAATAAAAAAACTTATTTTTGCTTAACAAAAAGATTATAAATAATTTAATAACAACTTACCTTTTTTTACTTTTTGTTTCCGTTCTTCCATTTTTGTCTACGGCATTAGAGCTATCGTCTTTAGGGCTTACGTCGTCTTTTTGTTTATCGTCATTAGCTGAAATGTAAGTTACGCATAATTAGTGGTATATTCGAACTGTACGGGCGTTATGTTATTTTTATTTGTTTTTATACCCAACAAAATCTAAGTACATCGCAAAATCAACACCGCTAACCCATTTTGGAAGAGTTGCCCTGTTCCCCATCGCTGCCCCATAGATCATACTTAGAGAGATCAGCTTCATCCCCTGACTCTTCCTCATCGTCCTCCTCCCCGGCCTCGCCTTCTTGAGAACCAGATGGTTTAGTCTGTAACAAATGAAACCCTCAATATCCTCCTAGCAATTTGTCAACGTAAAGACATATTTTTAAACTTCATGCTATCATAAAGTCGTATATTATAAATATAGTTCTAAAATTAATTTTGAATTCGGTATGTTAAGAGCGTTTATTAATATTTAATATTTGTATATATTTTTAAATGTTACTACCATATGAAAGTAACAGTAAAGCAAAAAATGTTCTGAATGTAATCGTTTTGACCGAAGAAGCCAATCATATCTTAAAAAAAATCAACAAAATGATATAATAAAACAACACGTATTTTTAGCAACAACAATTAAAAGCTAAATAAAGTTTTAATGTGATGATTGTTAAATACCGTCAAAAACATCTTAAAAATTAAATGAATAATATGTTTTCGTATTAAATGTTTAGTGGATGAATTCGATTGAAGTGTCCTATTTAGGTCGAAATCTATTAAACGCTCTTAATTATATTTATTTTCTACGGTGATAGCATGACATGTTACAAATAATATATCTTCACACTCTTCAATACGTTTCATACAAACCTTTTTCTTTCGTTTGACTCTTTTCCCCTCACCGGTCTTAACACTCTTGTCTGGCTGTTTGACTGTCAATTTCAATCTATTTAACAAAATGGGTTTCGGCAATGCAAAGCTTTTAAAATTCCCTATCACTGGCGCATTCTCGTTTAGATGCGTCGTTTGATTCTTGATGTCATTTGTATTTTTAAGATTAATGTTTAGTTTTTTGTTAACATTCGGCGGTAGTGTCACCGGACCCGGATCGAAAATATCACTTAAAAAAGGAGTATCACCAGTGTTTCCGTCTAATTTTTCTAATTCTCTTTCTATACTTTCATCTTGATTTGATTCTTTCTCCCAATCTTCGTCATTAGTTAAATTGATTGTTTCTAATGTTCCTTCTTCGATGTTATTCCCGTTGTCCTGGCAATTAGCTGATTGATTATGATTTATATTATCACTTGGTTGTTGAGACATTTGTTGTAAATTTTGAAGGGCAAGTAGAAGTGTATTTGTATTTATATTCGATAATAGGTTTGAGAGATCGAAGGGCAAGGGGTTTTGTTGCATTTGAGATTTATTAACGTCATTATTCTTTGCACCTTGTGACGGGCTATCATTCATTTGTTTCAATGGTGATCTATTGACTGTCTCAACTTTTTCTACACTCATTTGATTCAATTTTAAAGTATCCGGGATACCGATAATATCTTTTCGATTATCCGCTCTGATAGTTATTGATTCCAATACATGTACTCTTTTCGATGGACTTACTACTTTAGGTTTTATTTCAGGTACTGCTGGTGACAACAATATTTCTTTATTTTCTGTGATACATTTCATTTCACATCGTTCTATCGGAATGGTTTCTGGTTTATTTACAATGGAATTAGATTTGGTCAATTGTGGTTTATTTAAATTTTCATTTAAATCTCTTTTCATTAATATTGAATTTATAGGTACGGGTGTAATGGGCATAGCATTAGTATTTAATTGTTCATCATTTTCTTGCAAGTCTTTTAGTAAACCTAACAGCATATCGCGTTTATCTATTATAATATTTTCGTTTACTAAATTTGTTTCTGTAGTGTTTTGCGCATCCGAACTTGTACCGTATAACATATTTGTCATGGGACTCTCAGAGCGTATAGAGCCAATATTAGGCGGCGACGGTGTGCGCTTACAATGTATACTCTCAAGATTCATATCAACTGAGTCAGAATTTTTATAAAGAGCGTCATCGTCCTCATCCCATTCTGTTTCATACTTTTTTCGGACACTATCAAAATTATCTAAATCACTATTTTTATCGGGACTTTCTTGTTCCTGTTCGTTGTTGCCAAAAATGTCCATGATACTTTTATTTTTTACAGTCGTATTCGATTGAACAATGTCAAAAACTCGAGACGAATTCTCAGGGGATTTCAAGACGTTTGTTACTATTTCCATTGGCTTATCAAATGGCATGTATTGGTCTGCTATGTCACAACTACTAATTTCATCTTTAGTAAAGTCCTCAATCCGAGTCTCTAGGCCTGGAAGCTGTGCAACATATCCTTGGGAATCTATATAGTAGTCTGAAGTTGGATTTTCAGCAAATATGTCTTTATGTTCTTTATTGGGTTTTTTTGGTGTATTTGAAAATGCGTTACCATTCCCCTTCGCCCAAAATCCCCTTTTCTTTACATTATTTTTGAAATCCTGGTAATTGTTTTTGGCCTTCGCACCCAGCTTTGTAGGCACATATTCACTGGAGTAGCCATCGGTATCCAGTGTATGTGTATCTTGAGCTCTTTGATTTACATTCATATTCGGAAAATTGGACATGTAAATGTTTCCTGTCACTAATGGAGACTGCTCTTTTAATTTGAGAGTGCTGTATCCTTGAAATGTCTGATTCTCTGCAGGTATATATGAATTAATTTCGTTGGGAGGAATTGCACGTTTTTTTACCTTCCGCTTAACTTTCCTTCCATCACCAAATATACGAGACCGAAAGTCTACCTCATCACTATTATACGAAATCGATTCTGAATCAGAGTCACAAATTGACTGCCTTGCATTATTTGTTTTCACAGAAGTGCTATTTCTTGTATTTATAGTTTTTGAATTGAGTTGCTCCAATTCTGATTCAGGATAGTTGGAATCTTGACTATCACAGGAACTGGATCTTGTTCGATGATGTGTTGATGCCGAGTGACTTCTACCTTGTGACAGTCTATCATCTACAGTACTCACAGAACCACCCGCGGGTCTTGTTTCATTATCAATACCACTGATGAGTAACGTATCCGTGCTAACACTTTTTTGCCTCAAACCAAAGATAGCCTGATTATTGACCTCTGGATTTTTAGAACACTCCTCATCACTGTCCGATATTATAGCAATTTCATCAGGATTAGGAAGTTTGTGGGATATCTTATTTTTACAAGAAGTAGGTGTTACAACTTGGTTGGTAAACGGTCTTTCTGCATCCTTCTTAGGTATCTCTAGATGTGAATCAACCAAACATCCAGTTGTCAGAAGTCTTTGTCTCCAAGCAAAAATTGTCTTAAAGTCCGGTGCTGGCTTGTCATACATCGATTCAAACTTGTCTGTACTAATTTTACAGTTGTTATAAACTATAGCAAAAGCTGCCGCTTTAACTCTTTCTTCAACAGTATAAATCACTTCAAAATCTTCAGCTGGATTTGAGCCCGTAAACTTATACACTACATCATTATTAGTAGATGAAACCCTATTTTCCATGACAGGGTTATAAGATTTTAATGCTGGTGACACGCTACTTTCATTCCTACTTTTCTTTGAACTGGTGTCATAGCCTGAAGAGTTCGTGTGATCTTTATCACCTATACTGGAAAAACGTTTACGTTGAATCCCATTAGTCTTGTACGGTGGAATGATTAATTCTCGTCGGTAAAAATTAGGTTGATTTTGAAATTGACTCCGTTTTAATGCCATTTTGTTGAGTGGAGGAAGGTCGCATACTGAACCATCACTAAGACTGCCATTTACTTTTTCAGGAATATTGTTGATTGGTAATGATATATTTGAAACTGGTACCGGCATAACAATGTCCATATTTATTTCCTTCTGCAGCATCGTTGATGGCAACTTTTTGTTTACAGGTCCTTCAGTGATGCCAACCTGAAGGCAGGAAAAATTATCTCCACTTTAATAATGATGTGCTTCAAAATTTATTTCACTTAGCAGTTAACATAAGTCTTCTTAGCTTCAAATTCCATTATCTGCCATTTTTTTAATAGGTATACAAATGAATCAGCGGTTTATGTTTACACTGTTAGAAAATTAAAATTTCTTGCCATTAAGGTTGTTAATGTTAATTTGAAATGAAATAGAATCGAAAATATCCGTACCTTTTCTTCTGAGTTTGACTTAGTTTTTCGCTTCTTTCTCCCAAATTCGTCGTATTCGTCGTCTGAAGACGATTCTCTTCTACGATATTCGACTACACCTCGTTCATTGTAGCCTCCCCCGTAACCAGTACGAGCTTCAACCTGAAATAAATTAAAATTAATTTATTAAAAACACTTCAATAAATTGCAAATAAATAAACAAATAAATTCACTTGCCTCTCCAAATTTCGGCGCATTGCAAACATTGCAAGTCTGACGCCGGGCCCAGTTGACATTAGCGCATTTGTTGCACTGCCAGTCGTCGGCATTAAAAAGTCCGCGGGATTTCTCGGCAGCTGACTTTCCAATTTCAGTACCAAGTTTCTTTTTAAAAGGTTTTACCGCATTCGGTCTTTCCTTATTGCAACGGTAGCAAGAATTTCGACGTGCAAAATTTATATTCCCACAATTCGGGTCGCTACATATCCAATCGCCGTCGTTCATTTTGTTTTGGCCGAAATTTGCACCCTCTAAATTGAATACATTATCATCATAACACTACTAAAATCAATTTACACAAACTTTACCGAACAAAGCATGTCAACATGTAAATAAAAGACAAATTGACAGAAATCGCCACTTTCAAAGAAAACCAAGCACTCTTTCGTAAGAAAAGCAACCAAGATCAAGCTTTATGGCAGCCATGATATGACGCAAAAGTTGCACTTCCTTTCTTAAATCCATAGACATTTAAGACAATCCTAAAATTAACTTCCGTTATATTGTGAGCACAAACAGAGCACAAGTTCTAATAATTGCATAAAAATAAGCAATTGTAATTTTAATGTTTGTATAGATGGGAACCACCAATCTACATGTTTAAAAATTAATAAATGAAAATTTAGTGCTTGAAATTACAATTCGATTTTTCTTTTAGTAGAATCTATTAGCAACTGACAGAAAACACAAGGTAATAAAAAAAACTGACATCTCACATGTCGAATGACATTTGACAAACTTACGATATTTTGTATTTACGTTACATACCTACTATTTTTGTCTTGATTTCTAAGGAAAGAAACAGTATAAACAAAAAAAAAAACAGAAAATGGCTGAAAATGTAAATATTGATCTGTCGGGGGAAATTAATGCTACTACAGAAAAGAAGGGATTACAAAAGTATGTGAATGAAATGGAATTGTAAGTCTTACTAACAAATTATTCGAATGCTACGTGGTTATCATTTAAGCTTTTTAAATGATTTTATTTTGTCATGGCTTATAATTTTCATATTCATTTCATTGCATTACATTAGGCAAATCATATAAAATAAAATATATTTATTTAATATTAGCTTAAGTTTCATAGTTAGCAGTACATTAGATGAAGGGCATTAATTAATCAGATTTATGGGTTGTGTATATTTAGTGGGAAATAATACTTATTTATTTATTTATTTAAGATTCACCAGTGGTAAATACATCAACATGTACAAAGGTATACAATTTTAATACAACTTAAAACTAAATGCATTACCTATTAAAGTGAATACCACTTGCAAAGATACAGTTGGAGATGACAAACATTTACAAATAATTAATTGTTAGTACATCAAGGATATTTTTGTAAATATGTATATGAAAAAAAATGAGCTAAGAAAGCAAATACATAAATAACAAAAGCCATAAATCATTTAACAATAGCTTAAATAGATTTCATATTATAATCCAAATTACATAAAACCTAGTAGCATTTTGAAATATTATGTTCATAGAGTTTCATATGACTCGTATAAATTGTAATGAAATGACATTTAATTTGTAATCATGTATATCACACCAAGAGTTTTAAAATTTTTTTATTGTATTTAGATTTTTGATTGTCCAAAAACCAATGAAAATTGTCTTGTAATAAAAAACTAATAATTGTCATATTCTCCACATCAAATTTCACATAAAAAGCACAAGAGAGCTTTTTTTTAAATGAGTTACTTATTAGTAAAATTCATATTTGTTTTCTTTAGTTTTTATTTAAATTTGTTTGTTACTAACCATTTATTCATTTATCAAACATTTTTAAATAAATTGTAGTATAATAATTTATTTAACGTGTAATTTTAAGATTGCTTCAACATGTCCGGAGTGGTGCAGGCCCTGCCTTGGTAATGGGAGTGTTATCTTCACGCAGAGCTTGGACACAATTTGTTGCCACTGAGAACTTCAAAGTACAGTATATTCCATACCATATGCTTTGCTATAGTAATTAATTATTAATTAGCTCCATATGTATGTTTCATAAGTTTATATAATATGCTGGATATGTACAGAAAAATTATCTCAAATATGTAAATTTCTGAACTGTTTTACTTTACTGAAAGTCTGATTTAAAGCAAAATATATAGCTTTTATTGTGCATGTTTATTTGCCATATTTTAATGTATATTGATCATGAATTACCAGCCTAGTTCTGTTATAAAAAAATTAATGTCTTAAAAAATCTAGACCTGCGGCAGCCTGTCAAAGCCAAGTATAATTTCTAATAAAAGCTTAGTACTTTAAAGTAATAAGTATTTAAAGTTTCTCTAAACTTTTTTATAGATAATAAATAAAATCATGAGTTTCCCTCAATTATGACAATTATTTACTAATTATAACACTCTTTCGCAGGTTCCAGCCTCCCTACCAAGATTAACACGAAGATTTTATCGTAATGTCGAATATTTTCAAGCAAATTACCTTATAGTGTTTTTGGGATTATTTGCTTATTGTCTGTGAGTAATTTAATTTTTCTTTTATGTAGAATTGTATGATATGTATGAAGGATATCCTGAATGAAGTTTAATATATTTACCCTTCAATTTAAATAATACCATTAAGTAGGTTTATCAAGAATAATCCACAATATCTACATTTTTATTATTATTTATTAAGTAGTACCTAACATTTATAATTTAATAATAATTTCAGAATAACCTCACCATTACTTTTGATTGCCATGGTAGCAAGCTTCTTTGGATACCGGAAACTTACCTCAGGACCTAACACTTGGAAGGTATAGAGAAAATCAATATATATCATCACTAATCATAACCTAACTTTATTAACTTTAAAATGTTATTAACAAGTAAATTTAAATTTCAGCCTAAAGTAAGTTATACCGACCAAGCCACAACACTTATATTTTATACTGCATTCTCTTTGATCACTTGTCACATTTCAATGATATATAAATTTCCTTTGTGTCTTCTTCATCCAAAGTAATGTGGACTAAAAACTATAACATAAAATTAAAATTATAATTGAATTATTATATCTCTTTCTTTTTTCTATAACTCTTTCCATAATCTTAGATTGGTGGTTGGGAATTGAGTAAGACTCAGCAGTATGGAGTAGCAGCGGCTGGATCTATGGCACTTTGTTGGTTAGCGGGTGCCGGCGCGGTCCTGTTTTGGGTGTTAGGTAAGATGAAATATTTTTTTTGATTATTTATTGCTAAAAACATTGAATGATATAACTTATTGATTAAGTACGATTCTTGTTTTCTGTTATCAGGGTGTGTATTTCTGTATGTATGTGTATTTCTGTTATCACCATTGTTTATGAGGCACAAGAGTCATATCTTATTTCCATTTCTTTCAAGTTGTCCATGATTCACTATGGTTGACCATAACTAAAAAAAGGAATGACAAATAATTAAGTTTTGATTAAAAAAAATTTCAAAAACTTAATTTAGAAAAGAGAGAGAGATTCAACTATAAACTGTTTACAAATAAATATATATTTGTGACAAAATAATTTAAAAAAAATCCGTTATTGTTATTAGAATATATTTTTTAACTAATAACCTGTTACAAAAAAATAACTTATAATCTGTACGAAGTCGGAGCCGGCAAATGGCAATATAAGAATTCAATTAATCAAGAAGGAATTAATTCTTCATTCCGATATTTATTTTACGACCATCCATCGTGTCGGAAAATCCATCATGTAACAAAAATCCACTTATGACGATTGACAATTCTTTCGCTGCCTCGTCAATCAGAAATGAGGTTTTAGAATCAAAATATGTCATTATATAAGAGGCATACTGTCTTTATCTTAATGATGACTTCATCGAAAGGGAACATCACGGAAACTTGACCGGAAAATGATAAATTAAATAAATTCCTATTAAGGCAAGTTGAATTATCACAATTTTTTGGTTTTTACGCGGTCTTGTCTTATAGTCATCGTCGAGGCCAGGGCCGAATTTAGGGAAGGGCAAACGAGGCAACTGCCCTGGGGCCTCCACATAAGTGGGGGCCACAAAAGTTTTCAGTAAGTTTATAAATACCGAGATATAGTCAAATTATAATAATCTTACTACTTAATATTTTAAAAGTTACCGATACCAGTCAAGAAATACTTATTGATTCAAATTAATAAAAGCTTAAGCTAATCCATTAATCCATGATATAATTATTAGGATCTCCACGCTCCTGTTGGTCTAGGGCCTCCACTGCTTTGTGGACCCAGGGCCTCCAGACCTTTAAATCCGACTCTGGCCGAGGCAGTGTGCCTTAAAATCTGAAAAGCTGTGTAATCTTAATAGTAGTAAAAGTGACTGTAACAATGATATTCTAACAAACATATGTTATACCCATACTAAACAATAGAAAAAAGTGTGCCGCGCCGGGTACCGTTTATTTTACATTTAGTTACAAGTAAAAAGGATAGCTTGATAAAAACAATAAGTAAAAGGGATAACTTTGGCCTATTGGGCATAGGGCATAATTATGACGAAAAGGACTAAAGGTAAACGTCACAATTAGGACGTTTTCTAGTCTTCAGTTGTTGCGCGTTAATGACATATCTGTTTACTAGAACATCATTGGATTGTAATGTAAAATAAAACATGTTGAAATCCTAATGTCTATTATTACAGGGGCTACCGTGACCGTGGTCGCTCTGCACGCAAGTTTCTTTGACGCTGAGACCTTACCGAGCTCCGACCTTGAACAGTTTCCAATGGTCGAGCAAGTGTGACACGGCCACCTGCCGCTCTTCCTGCCGCCGCCCGCCAGCTTCTCCCACCAAGCGAATGCAAATTGGCAACAATCGAGCCGAACTCTTATCGAAAGCGATATTATTAATGAATACGTAGTTAATTCGTATAAATAGGTACTTGTATTAAATTGAATTTTTTACAAATATTTTGTACTATAAATTTAAAAAATAGTAGTACATTTGAGATTATACTAATATTTCATATTATTTTTTGTGTCATTCGTTTGTTCAAATATTATACAAACGTCACAATTACAGTGGATTCCCGGTAGTCCAGCCCTTAGCTAGTCAAGCTGTAATCCGACATGTATATTGTTATGGGATATTTTTTTGACAATTTTCGCTTATGAAGATAATGCATGATTGAATAACTTATGCGCCGCCATTATTATGCTCGACGCGTTTTTTTTTTTTTTTAATTCTGATAGCTTAGTTTGTTAACTACATGTCGTAGCTATTACTTCTTTATACTTCATAGTATAACATAAAAATCTTATCATTGGATATGTGATTTGTCGCATTACAAGGTACTCTTTTGAAAAAAAATTCGTACTATTGGGGGTCTTACACTTAAGCAGTAGGATAGGTACTCTATTCCGACAATTTTGATAGTCCGCCCCTGCCCTGCAAAACGTTAGTCGCATTACCGGTGGTCCACTGTATCAAAGCACTGTATGTGCATTGTGCGAATCTTAAAACGTTGCGGTCATTTTATATGGCAGTGTTGCCTGTTACTATATTTAGTGAAAAATTTATACTAAAAATGTCTAGTTAATTTTAAGTGAAACCGAATAATTACTCTTCTCCTAATTATAATGAAAAGCCAGCTATTAAACATTTAAAAAATACTTCAAAGCTAAAGTAGAGTGAAATCGTTTGTTAATTAAATTGGTTCCGAATTGACCTTATTTTTGCCAAAGCACAAAAATAAACATTGTCTGTTATAATGTAAATATAGGTTATTAATTAAGCTTCAAATTATTTATTGCTAACTTAATTTCGAAATATATAATTTACACTCGCAATATGTATGTTATGTTTATTGTATAAATTTGATAAATAAATATTTTTGCCGAAAACATTGTTTAATGTATGTTTTTATCCACAATTTATATCACAATAATGTAGTAGTTTTATTTTATTCTCTAGTGTTATTAAATAAATTTGAAATTCGTAGAATTGTGTAATCACAATTCATGCAGACTATGAAGTAGGTAAATATAATGTAATGATTACTGAAGTAATCCTAAAACTTTATATGTGTAATACAGTGTAAAAGTTACACTTTTATATATTATACAGTAAATTAACATGATTGGAATAGTCAATTAATAGAATAAATTTATTGAAATGGAGTAGAATTTTAATAGTGGCACTCCCCTCTCGATAAAGTAATCGTAATGTTTTGAGATGAATTAATATAAAAACTCAAATATATATTGGGTGGCATTTTTCATGAATTAAATAATAAGAACCCTACTTAATAATTTTTTACTCAATTATTTTTTGGCTAAATTTACATTTTTAGATTGTTAGCGCCACCTACACAAATAAAATTTAATTTAAACTTATTTTTACAATTTAACTGATCACAGTGCACTTCTGAAAAGTGTAGGGGTTATTCCTCAGGGAAGTGTTTTAAATAAAAGACCAGGGAATTTTAAACTAAAATCAATTGCCATTTGTTAATTCCTCGGATTGAGGCTAGCATTCTCGAGGAGATTTTTTAGAGTACTATTACAGCACTATAGGAAAAAGAAAATTCCAGTAACATATATACTTAATAAGTTACTGGGATTTTTTAATAGTTAACCAACTATTCTGAAGCAGTCACAGCAAACAAAAAATAAAAAGACAAAATTAAAATCCAGTTATTTAATATTACACGTAACTTAGAACAAATATAAAATAAAAGCAACTTTGTTATATAAAATTCATTATAATAACTACCTATCAAAGTCGACAAGTGATAAATGCATAAATTTCTTTACTTTTTGTCAAAACATCATTATATAAACTGTTAATTATGGATAAAATCACGAAAATATATACTATATAGGATAACATAGTCATAAATATTACTTATTACATACTTTAATATAGTTCTATTACATCTCAGTCCTAGGGCTCCAGGGGTACTGACTTTATATTTTAATCAGCACTCTATAATTTTAATAACATTTATTAGATTAATAGTTTCAGGCTTTCATTAATACAATACAGAATGACTAATATATTTGTAACATTTTCTGGAAAAGTTTATAAATATTCAATAATTTGCTTTTTTCGTATATTTAGCGTATTTTTTATATTATATAGTGTAGTTATAAGTCTTATTAAATTCATTATTACATAATTCCTAAAATAAATACAAATAACATTATGTTAATTGCACTATGATGTCTGTGACAAAGATAAACCTCTGTTCTCAACAACATATCGTAAAATTTATATATTATAATAAAGAGAATATTTCATACATTTATGTATATAATAGTCATAAGATATCCCTAATCAAATATCCCCTGGAAGACAAGTATACAACATTTGACTTATATAAAAAAACATTCAGTCAAGTCCACTTATATACACATAATTCATACTTAATTTTATTGCCAAATCATATAAACAAATGGCAAGCATGTTCTCAGTACACCCAATGCTATCTCATGTGTCAACTTTCAACAGAATCCAAGTATCTTGAAAGACATAAATAATAATAATAGTTATTGAAATTTTTTGGGTTTCTTATTGTTTTTTATAGATTTAGTCCCTTTTATTATTAAAATATTTTGGAGAGACTATAATGTAATGATAACTGTAATATATTTTTATTTATTATGACTCAAATGGGTGTACCAACGGAAACTAGGAGTATGATTTGAATATTTGTGGACATTGTGTCATAACTCCTACTAAAACAAATCACACTGTGACTCCATTGTTAATTCTATTCAGTTCCATGTCAGCAACAAGCAGAATTTCATCCCACTTGTGTGACGGAGTATGAGGTGGGGTTGTTACACCGAGCTTATCCGTACTGGGTGTAGTAAATTCCAATTTCCGTTTAGACTTTCCCGCAAAGATATGACACGGTGTCATCTGTTGTTGTGTGTCTAATACTGAAAGAGGTGTGATGGGCGATAGTGTGTGCAGGACTACTTTGTCTGATTTTTTCATTTTGAATGGCCCAACATACTTAAATACTGGTTTCTTTAATATTAAATTACCTGATACCTTTTCAATGAGACCAATTGAAATAAACACATTTGCAATATCATAAAGCCTTCTGACTTTGGACTTGTGTTGCCGATCTAACTGCTCCGGAGAGAGGGTTGACTTATTTTTGTTTGATGAATCAATAAGTACACTAACAGCCATTTCTAAATTGATGAGAGTGTTCTGAAAGACAAATAAAATATAGATAAACATAAGATAACATTTTCAACAAATTAAATTTGATTAATTTTAAATGACCAATTGGGTAGAAAATTTATGCAAACTTGGAAATATTTAACAAAAACTAGATTTTACATAAAAAAAGTAAACCTTTCAGGTACTTACGGGTGGTTCAACTAAGAAAAGCATTAGGAATCTTTGAGCTAAGACTCCCAATGTCTTATGTTTAGGAGCTGGTGGCTTGGCTGCTCTACCCCTGAGGGCCTCAGATAGCCTAAGGTTTTCTCCCTGCTTTTTTAACATTTTTAAAAAAGAGTTTAATCTAGATCCACCATGCCATAAGTAAGTATTCTTTCTCTTGTGAACTGCACACTGCATGGCCTCTAAGATATTAATTATATCATACATTCTGCGCTTTTCCACTCCTAGCCTGGCTGCGGTGCTATCCAACTGTATCTCGACCGTGCCATTTCCATGCAAAGGATACAAATTGAGGAATCTAAAAATGTAAAAATATAATTATAATATACAATCACATGGTTTTTTCTATACTGTTAATTGAACAGAACGGATTGGACTTACTTATCACATAATATTTGTAATGATTTTTCTTTTCTATGCACTGTGCTCGGAGGCGGCGTGGGATATTGCAAAGCCACATTAGTTAACAACTTGAGGTTAGCCGTAGGAGATACATAACTTGTTGCATTTGTGACCTCAGTTAAGGCATATCGCTTAGGAGTAGAAGTAATGTTATCATCTTCATACATTGTGCGAGAACATTATGCAAAAAATGCTAGTGCACAAATGTTCGCGTACTTTTTGACAGCTAATACACAAATCCAGCTGGTTTCCTTAAAAGCGTTTAAATGATGAACAAAGTTTCATGTACTAAAAGTACCTATAATTATGTCAGTTTTATATCATTATTTTTAACTTTATAATTTTATATCTAAAACTTGCAATTAATAACCTAACTATAAACAACTTTGACAGTAGCAAATGCGCGCGATCTACAGAAGTAAAAAAATATGATGCGTTTCACTTTCTTTTCTTATCAGACGTCAGCGATTAACAACAATATTATTTTTATTTAAAAAAAACTATTCATACAAAGATATAATAGAGTAGGTAATTACATATTTTTATTTACATATATTTACTAACATCTGCCATATATCACTCAATAAAAAAATATAATTATGTTTTGCAGACTGAGTTAAGAACAGGTAAATAATAATGTTACAACAAAATATAAATTTATAACCAAAACATTAGTGTCTAATATCTGTTCAATAAACTACTATACTTTAACTTTATATATGAGTTTAATAATAATTTATTATTACAGTTCTAATTTATCCATTGTTTTTCTCGAAGTTGTCTATTTGACAATAATTTTACTGACATTGGTTCTTCTTCTTTGACATAATCATTTACATTTTATCGTTTACGTACGTGTTCAAAGTTGTAATAATAGTACACATTAGAGGAAAGTTATAAGTAAAATAATCGAAGTGTGAAGTTTTTGGAAATAGTAATGTTTACAATTTTATTTCTACTGCTATTTGTAAATTTTTCCTGTTCTTTAGAGAACAGCGAAAAATATAATTCTACAGGTTTTAGCAACAGTTTTATTGGTAATCAGTGAGTAATAACTACAAATAATTCACGTTTGTTTTTCTTTCAGATGGTATATTGTGTCGTTATTGCGGCAGTCACCTTTTAACTTCGGACAAAATTACTTCTAAACACAGTCCATCGGCTTTGCACACATTCAATGATACATTATTTAATAGAAATGAGGTACTAGTGCAGCTGTTATCGAAAGACGGTTTTTTGCAAATTCCCGTGATAACGTCGAGTCAGAGTACTTGCGTCGGACAAGAAGAGGTAACTATAACTATTTTTCATCCTAAAGTAATATTATACATCACTTAGTATTGTATGTACTCCAAACAAGTGTTTATTGTATCTTCACCACTTTATTGACTTTCTTTATCAGCAAGCACAAGATGAATTCTAATCACAAATTAAGCACATGCAGTTTTCATGGTGCTGGTCTGAGTTTTTATGAAAATCATTTAAAATCAATTACATGATATTAAACTGTCAACCAATATTTAGCATACTGATTTATAGGTAAACAGTAGTTTAAGTTTGTGTATCACCAGCCAGCAAATTCTGATAAGTGGAACTGGTTGAAATTCAGCTATAACATTTTACTTAATACCATGGTCAGTTATTCAATATAATTTAATTTTTTATATAGGTAGCTTAACAACATTCATTCTTCAAGAGTGCATTTGATTTTTATAAAAAATATATATAATATAAATACAATTTATACTTTATACCACTTTGTAATAGTGAAGCTTACTTGCGGTGAAAGATTTTTTGTATTGGATTCTTGGTGGAGAAATAAAAGTGACAAACCTTACATACAAACAAACATATTTTACATATTGACTTAAATTAATATTTGGTTTAATTTGTTTTTTTATAATAATAATGGGTTTTTGAAACAAATTGAAAAGTCTCCATTAAGAAAATACTAGGTTATTTCTTTAAATTCCAGTGGGAAGAGAAAGAAATATGGTTTCCAGGATATTCTTGGAAACCATGTTTCTGTCCTGATTGTGGGATTTTAACTGGCTGGATGTTTGAGCATCATAACCCAAAAATAGTTGAAGCTCATGACCAATTCTTTGGCCTTATATTGGGCAATCTGATTAGTGAAAATTGTAATTATTTTATTTATTTAATGGGTATATGTTGAGTGATTTGTGATTGTCTGCACTTATTTGTCTGGTAGATATATAAATATAAACTTAATAGCTTTGCTTATCCTAAGGAAGACTTAAATATATTTCACAGTGAATTTGAAAGAAGTAGTTTTTCATTGATTGCCTCTTGGATTTTTCTGCTTAATCGGGTTTAAATGTATTTAAATTTAACAATACAGTTTTTTCAATAATTTCATAAACATTTTCAGTCACAAACTCCCTCATTAAATACCCGAACAGTTTGTTATAAATATGGATGTCAAAGATTTGAGCGATGAAGATAGAGAGTTCTTAGAAAAATGTGAAGAAGAACTTAAGGACAGGTTTACTGAAAAAGATGAGGAATTCATGAAAGTCTTCAGTAAAGAACCATCTACACCACCGATTTTAGAGAAATGGTGGTCGCCTTTTAATTCCGGCCGTAGAAATGAGCGTCGCAACAACAGGCAGTACCATCCTTATCAACGTGGAAATAGAGATTATCATAGCAGAAGTAACTCAGACCACAGGAGATACAACGACTATAACAATTCACATGGACCTCATCGATCAAGACATTCTAATTATTAACAGTATTAGTTGACGGTTGTGTTTTTATACATAAAATACATAGTTTGGTAAAGTAAATAAAAGTCGTTTTATTTTCATCAAAAGAATATATTCTCATGTTATTATGGCTTGATTTACATTTTAACAACTTAAAAATTACATAATATATCACCAGAAATCAATACAGCTACAGCATCAATCGAATAACTGAAATTACAACAGAATTAATAAATATTAAATATCTCACTGCTACTCAACAAGTCATTAGTGAATATATTCGTAATATTAAATTACGCCAATAAATATTATCTGAAAACTAATTTCTCTACAACTTCCCGATGACAAACGATAACAATATCCGCGACGCGTCCACTGTCGACAGTCACATGGATACATTGCGAATCCATTCACAAAAATATATCTGATAGTAATCTCATATAGCAATTATACCGTGTACATATAAGAAAATCGAGGATTATTTAAACACCGTCTATAATTTGAATGCGATAACAACCTATACACGCTCTGCCTAGCAACTAAACGATACAAGCTAGAAGTAGTCGTAACTGAGACGTATGTTTTATTACTGAGTAATTATGACGATAAGTATATATCTCTGCAATATATCGCTCTATATTATCAAATAGCATGCACATGGACTGGCCAGCCTCGCCGCTGCGCGTCCGAGCGGCTCGACAGCGACCGGCGTTGTTTATCACGTAATATACTAAAATATAATTAATAAATAACATTATACGACCAGATAGAATCTGAGTAACATCATGCTAAGTGACACAATTACTAAGCACAATGACGATTACATTCATCAAGCTCTAAGATAGCTATGTTATAATTTTTACTAATTAATTTTATATTGAATCGGCTACTCATTTCTGTACTGAAGCATTACATCGTAAAATATTTATGTTTTGTTTATTTAACAAATATATCTGCAATACATCGAACGTACTCTCCTAGCGTACGTTCTTACTAAGGAATATTGTGATTTTAATCATGAATAAAATTTGTAATCGAATTGGTTACAAGTTACAACTAAAAGTTACATTATTAGTCATTAATAATTACACTTCAATATGACAATAAAATGCAACCATATTAATGAAATCACAGTGAAAGTAATATAAATTATGCTCACTAACTTAAAATTAAGACTAAAATACATGACAACGAATATCTGAAACTAAATGAAAGCTGTAAATGATATTATTTATACTGATGGTGTCACCGGAGCAGGTTGTGTGATTACGTCAGTTGCCATCTACTCTCTTGGCAAGCTTTATCAGCACGTTTGATTTCATCCACGGTGTATGTTACAACAACATCGACAACGCACGCGCGACACCAATAGAGGGTCGCTAAAGACAATAACTCTTCGTTAAATATAAATCTCTACGTAACATTGATTTCAAATTTCCTTAACAACAATGCACAGTAATAATTGAATTGACACGTAATCGTTATCGGACGGCGCTCGCGGGCGCGAACGCTCGGCCGACAATTGACTAGGTTGGATGCACTCGGCCTCGAAGAGGTCGATCCGAACGCGCCTCTAAATTCGCAGAGAATGAAAACATTGGTCGGGTTTCAGTACGTTTGACTAGATATGCGCGACGGCCGCTCGAGTCGACGCGAGTACTAAATAATCAGACTCGACCGTATCAAAGTTGAACAGACTGACTTGTAAAAGTGTCAAATCTTCGTAGCAAATTTCATAAGATAGTCTAAAGCTTATCGATGCGAAGGAGGGGCGGCCGCGGCGCTCAGATGAAGGTCCAGCACTCCATGATCTTGACGATGAAGTCCTCGCGCGTGGTCAGCGGCTCGTTGCCGTACGTCGTGCAGCGCTGCGTGCGGCCCAGGTACAGGTCGCCGTCCAGCCACAGCCCGAACTTGCCGCTGCACGGAAACCACACACGTCAACAACAACAACAACAACAACAGCCTGTAAATTCCCACTGGTGGGCTAAAGACCTCCTCTCCCTCTGAGGAAAAGGTTTGGAACATATTCCACCACGCTGTTCCAATGCGGGTTGGTGGAATACACATGTGACAGAATTTCTATGAAATTTGTCACATGCAGGTTTCCTCACGATGTTTTCCTTCACCACTGAGCACGAGATGAATTATAAAGACAAATTAAGCACATGAATCAACATTAATTGAAATCATTGTATTAAATTAACATGACGTTGTATTTTTTAAATGTTAAAAAAGAGTAACTACTGAGTTTCTTGCCGGTTCTTCTCGGTAGAATCTACTTTCCGAACCGGTGGTAGTTTCACTTAATTGATTAAATGACGATTCAAAAGTGCTTATAAAAGCCTACTTGAATAAAGTTTATTTTGATTTGATTTGATTTGATTTGGTGCTTGCCTGGGTTTGAACCCGCAATCATCGGTTAAGATGCACGCGTTCTAACCACTGGGCCATCTCGACACGTCAACACAACAACAAATCGAATGGTTAAAAACACTATCGAAGTCCATGACCAGATATGGCCCCGTGACCAAAATGCATGCATCAAAACCAATTGCGGAGCACTTTTGTGCTCAGTGATAAAAATCATAGGGCGAAAACGCATATTTACAAAAATTCTCATGGATACCCACCAAAATCCCACTGTAACAGTGTGATTAAATTATCTCCAAACGTTCTCAAGGGGTTGGAAAAGCCTTAGTCTTGAAATAAAACTAGCTATAACGGATTTGAATCGCGTATATTAATTATTTTTAACATCCCGAACGGGTAGACCACCCGTGACCACGAACGCTGTAAAGTGCTCGAAACGTGGGGATGTTAAAAATAATTAATACACGCGATTCAAATCCGTTATAGCTACTTTTATTTAAATGTGTAATCGCGAAAATTTAAGACAACATTAGCCTTAGCCTTTTAATTCAAAAACATTCAATGGTTCATTAATATGGATATGATCGTGTGCACCTCCTGCTTCATACGGTACCTTCGAAAGTACGTAATTAAGTACTGAACGGCCGATCCCAATTGTCAATGCAATTATCTTATAATGATCGATTACTGTTAATAAGAGAATGATTATAATCTAACGCCGATTCCCTTATATAGATCGCGGAGGTCAACTCGCTATCAATGTTTGTAAAACGAGTGATCACTCACAACTAATCTACAGTTATGAGGAAACAAACCTCGGAAATAGTCCGAGAAAATACAACTAAATTAAATAATTAAACGATACTCACTCTCCGGCGCCGATAGAAATGTTGTCGTTACTTCCGCGGATGAAGTACATGTTGTCTCCAGTCCAGCCCCAATACTTGAATTTAGTCTTGACCAGTTCTGTTTCGTCTGAAATTTAATTTCATTACTATAAGGTAATTCTGACCAGAGAGACTACTGCTCGATTTTATAACTAGATGTGCCCGCGACTTCGTACACGTTTGAATTATTCTGAAATTGTATATGTAATTCTTAAATAGATATAGCCTAAGTTACTCCTTATTATATCGGCTATCTGCCAGTAAAGTCCCGCCAAAATCGGTCCAGAGATTATCCGGAATAATATTTACGCTTACGCACACTTACGCATTTAGTAAACAACGATAATTTTAATATTACATACACTTTTTACAATTCAATTTTATTATACGTATAGATAACGTTCACGGGGTGCCATACGTTATGATCAAATTTTTTGAAAGAAAATTCCCATAAATATACCCATAAAGAAAAATCCCATAAATGGCCCAACCGGGGTTCGAAAGGGACCCCATACTGATATGGGCAGTGGAACACAAGAAGATTTCATCTGAATAGTTACCGTCTTTGTCGTCCTTGATCTCTTCCTTGTCGTCTTTCTGCGCGTCGTCGGGCGACGGCTGCGAGCGACGGCGCTCCTCGACGCGCTGGAACGAGAACAGCAGCGACTCGCCCGTGCCGTAGAAGTGCTCGGAGGGCCGGAAGGCGCACGACGTCAGCGCTCCGAATACCTGCAACGAGAGTCTTGTTATCATTCGTCGGCAACTGAATGTATACAAGTCGAAAGAATTTACACAACGACGAGTGTCTGAAATGCGATTTAATAACAAAACAAAACTTCAATTGGAGTCTATAACTTAGTAGGTATGAGCGATATCCCAATTTTGTGACATCGGTTAAGAAACGGATATTTGGATTGAATATCAGTGTAAACATCCGATTTCAGATACCGCCCCGTCTTTGTTTAACTTAACATTGTACATTGGTGAGAAAGAGATAAAACCGATGTGATATTGAAATCGGTTTAAAATTCGTTTCATCTCTTTCTCACAGATGGGTTACTGTAAAGTTTAAGAGATATAGGGTGAATTTTTCATTTGTTTAATGTTATCGTATTTTGAATGCAATGAGAAAACAAAACGATATTCGTAGTTGAGAGGCGATTAAAACGGTTAAGGGTCATCATCAAATCGATGACACCAGATGTTCCGACGACATCCGATTTTAGATTCTTTTCGATGTATTGGATACATGCCTACAACTTAGGGTATTGCTGCGGTACTTTTCCTATTTTGAAATTTTATGATCAGGGAGGAATTATTTCCTTCCCTGACCATAAAATCTCGACACCCAACGCGTGAGTACGTTACAGGGCAACTCGTAGATAACGTTGAGAAGCACTCACGTTGTTATCGGTGTCCTGTATGACGAGCAGCACGGGGCTGTCGACGCGCTGCATCTTGCGGTACATGGAGGCGAGCGAGAAGCCGTGCTGGCTCGTGCTGAACGCGAGCGACCACATGTAGCCCTGCGCGCGGGCCGGCAACACGCTGCATAACTTCTCTCTGAAACATTACGAGGAAATATCATTCATTCATTCGTTTTATTTGCAGTTATTTTAATTGTGTTCCTCGTCCATTCAATAACTATGTCCATTCATAACACCAGTTATTGAAGCATATGCCAGTAACGCACACAGCCACACATACATCTTTCTTTCTCATCATTTTATAAAAATTAAATTAATTTCTTAGTTGTCTTTTAATTTTGGTGACCGGGCAGAGATTATTTCTTCAACGCCACGTAGGAATTCATTCTTTGTAACCAACATTGTTCTTGTGAGATGACAGTGAAAAATAATCACAATTGTCTTGTTTACCGAAATCTAAATATATTAGTTATTCAGGCAGACATTAAATCGATTTACTTAGCATACATTCAATTGTTTTTGCATTCCTGTATTTTCCAATTGTTTTGAACCCTGAACATTCGCATATATTATACAGTACATAGCTAGCATAAGTAGGTACATAACAAAAACCAGATAATATTTCTGCCTCGAAATATACAAAATAGCTGACGCAATGCATATTGAATTTAAACATTTTGTTAATAGAAGGGTCTACGTGACTGGAGTGCAAGAATTATTTTATCCCTATAAAAGCAAAGGTATTGAAATGAATAATCGTAAGTCACGATGATGTCAACGAAATTAAAATCATTTACACGATATAATGTCCGCACTGTCATGGACTTGCATGACGGAAAAACATTCCTTTAAACGTTACACTTCTAAATTGTATTTAATAAAGTATGAAATGCTTTATTAATCCCTAAAAATCACTTCGATGATTCATAACATTTAAAAAGAAATATGAATTCTGATAAAAAATAAACTTTCACCCATAAGGTTCGGTAATAAGGTATTTTATATATTACATGAATAGGTTCAATTTGGACTCATTATAATTCAAACTAAAGATTACAAATATCTCTCAAAATTAAAACTATCCTACACTTTGACATTTTGACCCGAGACTTTTCCTGTTTTTGGAAAATTCTCAGATCGGAAAAGTCTCGGATCGGATTAATCAAGATCGGATCCCTTCTAACTACATAAAGCTTTAGTTTCACTAAAGCAAGTCTATTTTACCCAATAAGTCTAACTTTAAATAAATATTCCATAATCTAGTAATAAAGTTAATCTGTTTAGATTTATTTTCAAGGAGAACGTATTAAAATTTAAATGCAATGGACTTGATTGCCGTGAACAATGTTATATTAAAAACATTTAATAATATGCAATCTTACTTATTTTAAACAATATAAATTCAATAGGTAATAATTGAAAATATTTGGTCAACATGGGCGCTTAGAACGGATAGGTGACGTATAATGACATATGTCAAATTTAAATATGGAACGAGGAAGCCTTATATTAATCTTTCGGTACTGATTGAAAAAAGAATCTTAGAACTAAGAATAACACATGAAAGAAGGTTTCACACAATAATTGTGAGAAAAAAGGTTATTATGTAGGTCTTATATCTCACCTATGCTCCATAGTGAATATCTCCGAGGTTCCGATGAGGTCGGGTGGCGAGAACTCCATGTCGACCGACGCGCCCGACGAGTAGAGAGCGCGTCGTAATTCATCGCTCATCGACAACACCTACAACGCGACACAACTCACTTTATATATTGTAACACATTTTTAGGAAAAATCATGAAAGGACACGTGAAAAATTAAAAAAAAAATAATATATATGATCTGCACTACGGTTGTGCCTCCTTTTCAAGCTGAAGCTCGGACTCGACTTACACTTATATACTGTAAATTAATTAAAAATAAAGTATGTCGTCTTGAACCGGTAGACAAGTGCACTTTCCCAAAATGAACCAGTTTCACAATATATAACGAACGTTGACGCACGTCACCCCGTTCCCTGGTGAAGTAAAACAGAGACCAAATAACTTCGAAATCTTTTATTTTAAATTAAAAAAACAACTTCGACTACCCTTTGTATATGATGTGGTCTATGTCTTATATTTACGAAACTGGTTAATTTGTTTGAACTACACAATTATGAAACATTCAGTGTAAGCTATGTTTTAATTTGCACATTATACATTTCCTACATGTGCACCATACCTTATCATAGGGAAATGATTGATGTCACTTCAATAATATAATGATCGTGTATAATGCGATTGAAATAATTTGATTAATGAACAAAATGACACAAGTAAATGGATGAGCAATGACGCTAATGAAATGCATTCTCAATCACTACAGTTCACATTTAACATTCACTCTGAGCAGAGCGATCACGTGCGCTTGAGCACTACTTCCTCTAATGTACAATAGCTAGTGTACGGGATAACAGAAAAACAGTAATCTTAAATATAAAAAGGGTTAAACCAACTAATCGCATGCCCACATTTCGATACGTAGCCTCGCTAAAATATGCGCTAAACAAATGTAATATTCACGTAACAACTTTTTTGAAGTATGACAAAAAAAAGTCACTTGTGAAAGTTAATTATATCATTTACTGTGAATATAAAAACTTTAAATTCACATTCCACTTATTTTAGTATTGAAGATTAATTTACTTTTTAAATGGATTTAAATTTAATTAAACGAGTTTAATGTAATGTATATATCTAGATATGTATGTTTACATCGATAAATTTGAAGTTTCCGCATACATAATATTGTCTTACCTCACAAATACAATGCACAGTTCCTCTCCGACACATCGATTGTATAGAACCTCTTTTCGCCGTAATATTTTGTGACACTTTATCGACTCTTCTCATATGTTTAATAACTTTACGCACAACTTTACGCATCATTACGACTTTTAACAACTTACTATTAAAATAAAAACAAAAAAATAAAGAACTAGACAACGAACAATATTATTCAATATTATGTTAAGACAGGCATCTTTGTATTATTCGATAATTTACTTTTTTTTTTGTTCGGCAAGACGTCGGGCCTTGTCGCTCTAACTGAATAGTAAATACTCTTTGATTAAAAAATATTGTCGTTTTATCTTAGCGAATCTTTATCATAATGCATTTATGATTTAGAGATATCCAAAACAATCAACTGGATTATGTTAGGATTATTCGATTATAAAACTTCAATAAATATGGGTAGGTATTTATCGAAACGAAATACACCGAGAAATTCACCTGAAATATGGAATTAATTTTAGAAACGTTAATGGTGATATAAAATACTGAAACAGTCGACAGGTTTTCTTTACTTCACTATGGGAATATTACAGAATGGTGCTTTGTGTCTAGAGGTAATTTCGCCCATAGACTAAGAGATGTTTAATAAATAACGCGGCCTGCTCAAAGTCTTACTGAGATCACTTTCTGATAATTTTAACCGGCATAATTATATTTCTATCTCTCTTTAACATAGAGCCTCTCTTCTCTCTATCACCGTTGGAAGAGACGACAGTTTCAACTTAGACAAGCTTTTTCAACTTAAACATATTTATAATAACCCCTCTTTGTTATTACTATTCTAAATTAATCACTCATCAATGAAATAACAACAGACAGACATTACAGTTATTTAATACGGGATATTGTTCTCTTAAACAAATGAATTATCGAGCTCCACCAACTGAAAATAAAAAATAAACATGATAAATGTCCCGTATTTTAATACGGGACATTTATAATAAAACTGTAATAATAAAAATAACCATGTTCATATAAAATTTTAAACAGAAGACTAAGACATAGTTAATTTCGCAATTATGATATGAGTAAAGACTAAAGGTATTAATTTCGAGATATTTACCTATTTTTTATTTTTGTTCGGTGGAGCTCGATATTTCGACATTATATACGAATGTCTTGTTCACGAGATGTTAGAAATAAAAAACATGGTAAATATCCCCAAAATTAATACTTTTAGTAATAAAAATAACCGTGTTAATTTAAAATCTTATTTAGTAAAGACTGTAAGATTAAGTGCAAGTACAGATAATTATATAAAAATAAGTCTTACTCGTTTAAACATTTCACTTGTTCACATTTTTTTACGAACCTTGAAACTATTAAATGACGATTGGAATGTTGAATACTTCATCGTTGATTTACGTTTACTTTATAGTACAACATTGTTCAAATGTAATTTATAAACAAACTCTCTAATTGTGTTACAAAGTTGTAGTGTTGTTTGAATAATAATAAGACAACAAATTGACAATATTAACAACATTAAAATATCACAGATGGGAAAGGAGGCGGTTTTATCTCTTCCAGACAACCTCATGAGCTTAAAATGACAGTCTTACATTGAAATTTCGCACGTAAAACAAACAATAACATAATTTCACGCATATATGTCTGTTTGTTAAACTAGCGGTTTTATATAAATACAAAATAAGCTCTTTGGTTTTTAATTGCCTATTTCATAAACATTTACGTATTCGTCGATATTTATTGTTACTGCTCCGATACTAAATTTCATAGCTTTAAGTCATATGGTCTTATTCAATAAACGGATTATCATTTATCTAACGCGAGAGTTATTCAATCGGACTTGGGAGTGCCTGAGATTAGCGTCCAACGAACACACAGATTTATAAAGTAAACAGGTTACTGATTCCAACAAGTTTTTTTTATACATCAGACGATGCACTTTCAAATTGTTTTTTATAATTTATATCTACGTACTGACAGAAACATTACGACTACTATATATTAATTCATATATACGTTGATATATTACTAATATATTTAATGAAATAACTAATTTTATACTGTGTAGAGAAATAATAACATATAATCAAATATTTTGTCTTAATATGTAATTATTATATACTCCTATGTTGTTTTAAATTTGTATTAAATGTTAATATGTTAAATAAAAAATCAAGGACGTTTCCGAGTTTAAAATGTAATCTGAGAAACAAAAAACGCTCCCAAGATGATGACTAATAACATACAGATAAAAAATGACATGAAATAATAAAAAAGTCCATATCTCGAATAGTTAATTAACAAAATTTAATCGCTAAAAACAAACGCCTAAATTAATTTTATTTTTTTATTTTTTTTATATTCTATTTTAGTATTAATGAAATATACTTCCAAATATATTTGAAAAAAAATCTAACTCGAAATATACAGTCTTACCAAACTAACGAACGTATTCTTGTTTTGAATACATTAAAAGTTAGAAATTTCGAATAAAGAATTTTAGCGTGATACTTAATAGTATATAAGTATTAATCATGTTGTAATCATTAAAAAAATTGTTACATAAATTAACATTTCTTTATAATAAAAAATGTAACAAATACATACATATAATAATTAATGTCTTTAAATCATATCTTATCGGGACTGTTTATTTGTAAACTTACACTTTATTTATAGGAATATCAATATTTCGTTTTCGATTATAATCAAGTATAAAAAGAAGCGAATATATTTTTATTAGTAACATAATATTATCCACCTCGAATATAATAAAACGATTCAAGTAACGAAAGATAACCAACCTTAAAGAACTCTGTATCATATGTACACATGTTGTAGTGCGTGGAAGTCGATTTATAATTAAAAAGTGACTTATGTAGTGATATGATGACGTAGAATATACACGTATTTATTTTAATTTTTAGTTCAATGTTCACTAAATATCGATGTTCAATACAACATCGTCGGTTTTCGTGGGCCTACTTCTCGATAGCTAACGGTAAACCGAATGCAGTCTCACCTTATCGCTGTCGAAAGCTGAAGACCTTTCCGGTGACGTAGAACCGAGGCGCACCATCTCTATCCATTTCATAGTTTGCATTTGTGTATAACAAGTTTGCAGTTTATCCACATCAAAGATCAACGTGCTACGGCACAAATTGCAACAGAACACGTGAACACATCAACAGCGCGCACATTTGCCAGCTCCGTATTTAGAATCGCCTACGATGATTACGTGGTTTCAAAACTGTTTTGTATCGAGAACTTCACTTCGCGCGTTTGCTTATAAACAACAGCCGTTTATATTCGGTGTTGCGTTGCACCGGTTTGATCAGTAATGTATAATAATGGCGGAAATTGTCCGGCGTTGCAATTGCGCGATGAGTAGTCGCGCGGCGATGTAATTAACGAATTATTTTAATGTGCTGTGCGATCGACGGACGACCACAACGGAGTCGTGCTACTGGGGAACTAGCTAGAGACTAAAGAAAGGACCGCGGCTACACCAGGCCGACCCTGCCGCGGTGTTGACAAAAAAGTGTATGTATGTGTAGTCTAACGCACTTTGTAGTCGTTTTAATTTTAGACGATGTGCGATTATGATTTGTATGAATGTGAAGGAATCCAAAAATTAACTTACAATTTAAATCTGCTACGTTGTTTAATTCGACAGGGTTCGTTATTCGATAATTATTTTCGATTTTTTTTAAAAAGGTACTTATGTAATTAGTATCTCATGAGACTTGATATCGAAATAAAACGTAAATATGTTCAGACGAGTGGCGCTCGGCATTGGGAATGTTAATGCATAGTAGCAGCTGACCCACGCGAGCGAAGGTGACGTCGGCTCACGTATCGGCCCGGACGTGCTTGGCTGCGCGGCCACTCTCCCATTCATACGGAGCGCCCCACTTGCTACAAGTCAGTTGCATTATCGCTATGCAAAACTTATATTTTGCTCTACGTACTCTCAAAAATTGCTAAAGGCCAATAAGTAATATTATATATAAATTAAACTATAAAACTTTTTTTCTTCAATAAAAGTTCAACTTGCGAGTTCAAATCACTTTCATCATAAAATTTAAAAAATAAAAAAATTGTTTGTCAATAACACGGTGAACCTCTAAACAGTAGGAGATACTCTTAATTGTAAGTTTCCAAATTAGAGATTAAAATTCGAACAAAGCTTTATATGACTAATTAACGGCTTTTACGTAAAATATTCCTACGAATTTGATGGTCGAAACGAAAAAATGAACTCATGGATTAATGTATAATAGATTAATATTTAGGTATTTTTAGATTTAGTGAGCGCGAGGACAACAACTTCAACAATTTTTATGCTAGACACACTCGTTAAGAGTTAGAAAGACATGCAATGTTGATTAAAGACTCAACGAGTTAAAGTTAATCTTCAAGCGGTCTACCGATGAGTAAGAACAAGATAAAGAGCGCAAATTGATCTTATATAATGTTTTCTTATTAATACGATAAGCTGGAGTTGATAAAATATGATGTAATTAATTTTTTGCCCAGCAACACGAATAGTAATTTGCACCTATTTGTGCAAACCAGTTTGCGCAGGTAAGTGCGTTATTGTTGACGGTCAGAGCAGCTTGCATAGTCATAAGTGCGTCTTAAATTATGTATTCCTTTTATTTCCGCAGATTAGATGCTTTGTTCTTACTATCACACGATTGTAGGGAGCATCTTTTTTCGCCAGTAACTTGTTTACCAATACCTGACTGCAGGTAGGTTGATCGAGTCGGGTGCATGTCTCTAAGCTCAAATGTAAATAAATTACGTAAGGGTATAACACGAAATGTCCTACACTAGTCTCGCTACATAGACAATTAGTGATCATTAACGTTTCGCAAACATGAAGCTGGTGTCAAACAAACATTTATTTGAAAGTATTGTTTAAGATAGAAATACAAAAAAAATGAACAACAATAAACTACATACTTACAAAACTTTCTAAAACCAGAGCGTTTTTTGAGACTTGTATTGTAATAAATACACTATTGTTTACTTCTGCATTTGGACCCAAATAAAAAGATTTTTTGATGAAGCATAAACCGAGACATTTTTTAAAAATTTTAAATATACATATTACGTTAATAATTGTACCGATTGAAGTAGATAAACAATAACCCGAAAATTCTAGACGTAAAAAAACATTGCAATAATATAGTCGGAGAAACGCGATACGATTAATTAACCTATGAGTTAAAATAATGAAAACGTAACTGCATCGCAACAATGCATTGAGTGGATTGCGAGAGCAAATACTTTTATACATTAGATTATAAAAACAACTTCAATTAATCATAACTCGTAAGTGTTTGTAATACTATCCTAATAATCCCACTAATATTATGAATGTGAGAGTTTGTGAGGGTTGATATGTGTATGTTTGTAACTCTTTCACGAAAAAAGTACTGAACGGATTTGAATGATATTACAGAAATATAGGTTATACATCAGAATAACATCGGCTAAATTTATGACGATTTGTTCATTATATAAAATTTCAGATTAAGTACTCGTACGAAGCCAGGACGAGTCGGTAGTAATTAATAATACTGTTTTGCCATATTTTTAATTAAAGTAGATGGGTTGACTGACGAGCAGACTAAATATACATATTAATTAGTAAAAAATCTTGTGTCATTTTGATTGTTAGCTTGGTATCTAAAAAGTTACATCAATTGTGACTTTTTGCTCTGGTGTACTTATCTTTCTGACTCGAATATAATACTAAGTAGTTATTTAGAAGATGAATAAGTGATCTGTATCCAAGTAATATCCGAGGACAGCTTGAAATGTTTTAAGCAGACTACGATTCCTACACCCGAGTTTTTATATTAGTAAGGTTTAATTTAATGAAATTAATGACGTGCTTATATCTCACTGCTGGGTAAATATCACACTGTTCCAATAGATTACATGTGAACGTGGCAGATTCTCATCCAACACTTGCAGATTTCGGAACAATGTTCTAACAGACACTCAAGTTCAATGATGGTTCGGGCAAGCAGGATTGAACTTATAATCATCGGTAAAGATTAATGTCTTTTAACAACTAAGCCTATATACATACACATACTATAATATATAATTTTAGTATCGTATTTAATGGACTTATAAAAATAATACTCTTTACTTCTTTATCATTTTTAATATATAATTTACTAAAGTATTTTTAGTAGAGAATCTATAGTCTACATTTGAGCAAGATGTATATTAAAAGTTAGAAATTAAATGTATTCAAACTGTTATAATCGAATGATACATAAATGATATTTATACTGATTGCATTAACATAAATAAAAATTCCGTAAATAGAAAACAAACAGCGGAATTATCCCAGAAAGAAGGACAAGGCTGCGTCTCTATATCAAATCGATTTCTATATAATCGATTCTTAAGGTCTTTAAAAGGGCCGATGTACATTAAAAAAAATATTTTACGTTTGGTGAGAAATACTCTATCGAATATTTAAACGATTAGTGAAACGATTCACGTGGGCGATCGTGTCGAGATACGTAATAGATTAATTTACAATCTTTTGATAAAATACGAAAGATTTACTGATCCACCGCTCTGATGTGTTGATACTTAGAGATATTAAGCCTTTGCTCTATGTTTACTATGTCTCTATTGGCGATAATAGATCGGGCTATTTAAAAAAAAGACTTATCTTGTATTCAGAGATCTTGATATCGTATCAACTGAAAGCCCAAAAATCATTAAATGTTAATGAGCAAAATATATCCATAATATTTTATCAAAATTTATTAAGAGATTTTACTTTGGACAAGTAATTGAAATTCTGCAAGTTTATATTCAGCAATATCGTTTTAGTTTTTTACAATACTATCGTTCACATTGCTCTCAATTAATTGACAATAGAAAATCGGATATTCAGCATCTACGTGATTATCTTGCGGAAGCGACATATTCAACGCCGGCCCGAGCTATGTCGGCGCCCTAGGCAAATAACTATAATGCCGCGACTTTTAAAGAAAATGTATGTCTATATATACATACATATATTTATACAAACAATTCATTAGTATTTATATTTGCATATGTATAATTGATACATTATTTATTGGTCGCCTGAAGAGATAGTGGAAAATTAAAATTAATCTGTGTTCAAATTTAAAAACTGTTAGAATAAACTGCTTGAACCTGAGCATCCTTGATCTTTGACTAGAACGCAAGTTAGTCACAAAAAACGATAGTTTTGACAACGAAATTTATTTATTATTTTTCTATGTAAGTGTTAACTATCTGTATATAAAAACAGGACAGAAATAACCTACAACTCCTGTTCCTACATATTATTAGCTTCATCCGAATGCGTTCATTGGTTAAATCGGATTGATAAGATTCAGACACAAATATCTGAACTTAGCATAAAAAAGAAATAACCAGTACAAATTGTCGTTTAGAAATATTTTGCTTAAAAATTAAATTGTAAATAATTAGGTATAACAAAACGTTGATTATTCGTATTATCAACAATTAAACTAATGAGCCATTAGTTGTGTAATGTTTCCAATTTCGATAAAATCAAATTTTTCCATTAAAATACCAACTATGATTGATTACATTTATATAATACAAGCTACCTGTCTTCGCGCAGGTAAAATTATGATTTTACCTACTGAGAATTATTTAACATTATTAATCAATACGTATATATGGTACAATAACGGTACCACAGACTATTTATTCCTAATATTTCCACCCTTACTGATAAATATATCTAAACGGACGCCTTGTTCTAATATATTGTAATGCTACTAATTAAAATCTTTATTAATTATTTTCTTTATTAATTAATTACTAAAATCGCTATATTTTAACGCAATTTAAATTAGCAGAAAACGCTTAATCTCTGTTTGATATAACGTTTAAATATTCGAAATATTTAAATGTAATATCGATTACTTTAAGTACGTTTTGAAACATAATATACATTAGTATCTGTTAAAGATATCGGATACTAAATTACCGTTAAAGCGTTCGCATAGTTCGTTTAGAAAGCGTCGAAATAGATCATTTTCACTTCGTACGTTAACAGTAGTAAGCTATATGTCGACCACATGTACACAAACTATATATATACAAATGTATATACAAATATAGATCCGCATATATCCTATAACTACTTATATAAACTTATACTAAATCCTAGCGTAATGTGTAACTTTCATAACCATCGGAGTAGTAGTTATTGTTAATTTGGACAAAACACAAAAATAAATATTAAATTATAATGATTACGTTTGCATATAAGCAGATTGTCTGTTTATTAACATAGGAAACATTAACTATATGTATAAAAACAGAATATATTACCGAAACAAAACCCGCGACTGTACTTTGCTTCATTTTGAAAAAAATTAATAAACAAAACTATTTAAATCACTATATTTTTTCAATTAATTGTATTTTACTTTAAATATTATAAATACACGAAACTAATTTTGACAGAAGTAAGATTTGACACCGAATAACAGATACGTTTAATAGTATATTTGAAGAAGTATTTAATATTAAATCATTAATATGAAAAAAATTGCAATTGGAAAAACGTTGGTTTTCCTTTTACTCTATTAGTTCACGCATAACAGCTGAATGAGTTTGAAGGAAAATCAGAGTGAATAGTTTATGTCCTGGGTTAATGGGTCAAACAACAATATCTGTAGCCGATGTCTGTGCTATGTGGCCGGCATAATGCGTTACGAAGGATGGAAGGTCGACCCGCATGGCGTACGTTAAGGCGTGACGCACAACAAAACGCTAAATGTACTGTACGAGAGCGTAGGGCTTCATTCGAATGAAAATGTTTTTTGTAGTAACAAAACGTTTTCCCTTACAATTTTTAAGTCTTCTTATACATCAACGCAACAAGTACATATGGCATATCCGTTTTGCAGATGCACTAATTACCATTCACCCAATCAATGGTTAGTTTGCAGCTGGCGGGCATTTCGATTTATGATTTGATAATATTAATGGATTAAAGTTCAGAGAGTACGAATCAATTTAGTCTCGTCGAAAGTCCTGTTCAGTTACTGAGAATTCTTAAAGAAAATTGATACTTTTTACTGAACCCACTCGGGATTTGAACCCGAGACCACCGGATCTGAAATTTATAAGCTAGCCATTATACTAACGAGACGGTTTCATGTCACGTAGGCCTCGTAAACGACATCATAAAACGTTAAATGTTTTCCATTTCGATTAGTAAGTGTCGAAAGCTCGCTATGACGTTAGTTATGTTCGAAAGTTTGCTCACGATTTGAAAGTAATTTTATACGAATGAAAACTGACATTAGAAAATCGAAGCTCGGGAGAATATTGTCGATTTCCGACTGACGAATCGTTAAATTAGGTCATGAGTTCGTTATCTAAGAAGCCAGACCAAGCTAGAGTAAACATCAAAAACGTTGTTCAACGTCGTACGTTAAATTCTAATATTAAGAAAGGCGACAATTTACAATTCACATTTCTAATTACGTGTACAATATTTGCGTCAAATGGCTATCGATGAAAATAATTAGACGTTTAATGGTAGACGCGTTCGTCGTGTTTCAGCTCTGGCACTCCAGATAAGGATTGAAGCGAACGCCATTAGAGCCGCGACACAATGTCATTGTATAATAGCACCGGGCTGGCACCTAACAAGAGATGATTACACGGCGGCCTGTATTACATGATTTCCATTGTTCGCGGTTCCCTACCATTGTGAACGCATTGTTATTTTTCACTGTATCTTTTCTATCATTAAAATTTTAAGTGGCAGACGCAACGCTATTCAAAGTTCTGTAGATTATCACAACGTTTTCTCCACGTCAATAGTGCAATATACATTATTAATAATACATTAACATGTATGTATTCAACGCGTTACCTCTAAGGAAATATGTTACAAATAAATTTTACTTATATAGACGTACGCGAGCTTATTTACGATTTCCTGTTTATTGTTGTTGTATTTGAAAACATTTAAAAAAAAACATGTATGTATTGTAAACAACTTTTTATATTTAGTTTTTGATTCTAAATATAAAAATTGAAACATCTCAAAATAATGTGTATAATATTCATTCGAATTATAAACGAATTCAAATCCTGAATTAATTAAAAGAGTAATATTTATAACAAAATTACACAATGATGTGCCGCATAAGGTAAAATTAAACTATAATACGAGAGAGATAAAGGTAACAGGAAAAGAAAATGATTCAACAGAAAACGACGAAACATTCATAACTTAAACTAACATAGAAACAGCAAAGTCATTCAGTTTCCTAGGGGTTGTGCAATAAACATGAATCACTAAATGTGCATAGTTCGCGCTACTTGGAAATTCTGTGATATACTTAACGTGACTTGGAATTATATTTTATTCATATATTTTCAGAAGCTTTTATTTGACTTAAATTATGCGTGTATGTTCAACGAACAAGTACATATTTAATATACACCCACCCAAATGATTTTTTCATGCCAATCTATATTTTAAGTTGTCACTGTACAAAATATATATTTTTTTAACATAACAACTTATTTTTCAACATTGAATTAATTGATTCATTTGTTTATTGACAGTGAAACTATGTATGGTGGACTGAAATATAACCTTCATAGTTCATTAAGAATAAAATTAATTGGCGTTGCCATTGAAGTTTGCATTGATTAATTCTATTTTAATTGAAAAAAATGGAAAAAATTAAATAAATTTCCAGTGTTTATCAAATAAGGAAAGGTAATTGTTATATAATTCGTTTTTAATGCGCTGCAATTAAAATGCAATAAGTATACAAACGGAATATTTACCATTTTGACACATTAAACACATTTCCGATTGTGTTTTTTTCTTAAATATTTACAATTTTTATTATTCTATTTATAAAAACTATTAGTCATCGAAACGACTGACGCAATCTGTGGGCGGTACTCGTAGAGTGTACTATGTGCAGGATCACACACACGCATTTTAAATTCGTCGATCAAATCGATAAAATTCGATATGCGATTTTACGTCGATAATGTATAAATATATTTTTTATTCTTACATTAATGAATTACTTTACAACAAATCAGAGCCAAAGTCATGTTAGTATATCTGTCCCGGGACAACCGAGCGATACATGCATTTGTGCTTAATCTAAACATTCAGATTTTTGTGTCTAGTAAAAACATTTGCGGAAATCTTAGCCAGCGATTTGCGTGGCTCAAGACATATAGGGTGGTACTTTAACGCTAGTATAGCTATGAAAAACATTTTTGCATCGATGCGGTCAGGTGTACCTCAGGCTGGGGCTCCTCGCCGAGAGAGTCGCCCAGAGCTTCGGCCTGACTCTTCATTATAGAATATATTTTCACATACGGCGCCTTCAGCAGCTATGCATAACCGCGTTACAATTAGCAGTTTATATATGTATAATGTTATATTCATTTAAGGGTCAAATCTTATCACAATTCATAAAAAAACATCACAGTTCGGATATTGTAATCTTTATATTAATATGTAAAAATAGAAAATTGTGTAGCATGTTTTAATTATTTAATATAAAAGAAGATTAAAATATTTTATATATTTAATTTTAAAGATACCATGCCATTGATCGGCAATACAATTTTGGTAAACTTTCTTTCAAAAAGGTCGTATCTCACGACATTGCGTTATACTATAATGAGACGATAACTGAATACAAATATAGGCTTTATAAGAGTTATTGTACAATAAGTGTAAAGTTGAAAGTATTTTAGCCGATATCAATGTTTACCCAATAAAACTTGACCCATTGTTACGGATGTATTCTGATTCATGTGTGTCTTCAGAGAGATGTCTTATCGTTCAAATGTTCGATTACGCATAATTTACGACGCTCTCATATAATACTATTGCTTTCGAATTAGATAACGTCGTTATCTTATATTTTATTAACTTATTACGGTCTGATAGTAACGGTATAAGTACAAAAGAAACGAAAATTATTACGATTAACTTTTTTTACATATCTAATATTCTTATAGTATGCTGTAGTTATTACTTTTTCATTCTCAATTACTTATTTTATATTTATAGTATATTCCTTTTGTTTTTGGAGTCTATTTTTAAACCATAAAGTACTAACAGTGAATGCAAAACGATCATTGTTTACATAAAATTTAGATAAGTCCATGTATGGAATGGTTCGAAAAAATATCGAATTATATTTAAACAAGTTTTTAGTATTGAACCTTTATTGTAAAAAACACATTCAAGACATATATCAGTATTAAAATCTATGAATAATGTTATTTTTAGTCAAAGAGAAGACAGTTCAGTATCTTTATCAAATTCCATACATATTTTTCGAATAACTTGGCACATACTAGTAACAATTTCTTTTGACAGTTGTGTGACAAATAAATAATTAAACAATGCATTACATACATACGAACTGAAAATCAAAAACAATTCGTAATAAATTTGACTTGACAGTACTTTACGGCTAAAAAATAGACGATTCCATTTATCTTCGAAATACCAATATATGTTAATACATTCTCATATATATCTTGATGATATGTAGTTCTATGAAATTAAGAATACCTATCTGACGTAGTAATATCGTTCAATGTGTACTGCATTGTGATATGTGAGGGTAATGCGTTGTCGAGTGTTGTTATAAGGCACGGTTTAGTTTCATATAGAACATATATTAGTAAATATATCGAACTCACCTCCCATGATTCTCTTGTAATGTCTGAAACGTCACCAGTGCTTCCGGAGCGTTCCTAGAAAGAAAATTAATAATTACATATTGTACTACGTAGTGTGTATCAGACTTATTATGTATTTAACGGTTTTCTCACATCGCCAATGTCTATTGGGATGGTGACCACTTACCAACCGATAGACCATTCACCCGTACTACCTATTAGTAAAAACATTTAAAGGATAATATATAGATGTGTTAGAGTAGAAAGTATCTTGTTTTATATTGTAGTAGCAATAATATTTCTCATAAAACTGAAGATCAAGAATTTCAAAGCCGGGTTCAAGGTCGAGACTGATCCAATACAAACTATTACAGTAACGAAACAAAAAATATGACAGTATTACATTCACGTGCTTCATAAAGCACATAGAATACGTCTGATCGGATATATGAGAAGTACACCTGCGTATGCGCACGCACTTGCGCACTTTGACATTTGCGATGTAACCGATATTCTTTTCTCTTTGTGTTTCTATCCATCGATACATATATATTTATATGTTAATATATATATTTTTTAAAACGATTAAAAAATAAACTCTAAAAAGATACGTTATATTTTAACAGTGTCGTGTAAACGTATCGTCTAACGTTGCAGACTTTAATTATAAAGTAAAACAGAATCCGTTATCTCAAATGACTGATGATGGAAAGATAAAAATATTAATTTGTTATGCAAAAGATCTACAAGTCCGTATCTCGGTAACGTAGAACTAGATTGTTTATAATAATTATGTCAGCTATTTAAATACAATTACGACGTTATATAAGGGCATGAACTGTTTTGTTGTTCATCGTTGTACAAATGATTAATTAATTTTTAATATTCCTCTGAAATTAATTATAGACATAAAACATGCTTCATTTTTGTTTACTCTAATTCCTATAAAACTGAATGCAAGGCTGTTAACTGTTTGCGAAAAGTCTGAGAAAAAAAAGTAAAATATGACAGTACACAAAATTTAATTGATTTTTATTTCATATTTAAAATTATTTCATTTTCGATATCGATGTAAACTACATATTTCAAATAATTGTTTACGTCATTACCGTCGCTTGAGACTGATTATATCTTCACAGAGATTACAACGAAGCTGCAACCACTAGTACTTTAATTGTCTGGCTGGATCTGGTTTAACTCTTGCTACGTAATCATTATAGTGATTTACTTAACATATTATTTCTAGAAATGTAGATAGCTGCTTTGTTTATTTACAACAACTGTCCATATGAACGGGAAATTGGATAATTATAAAATTGTCTCTTGAACGGCACTCCTCATTAGGAATTAGCTGATTGCGCATACAATATACATACATACTATTCCATTAGATTGTACACAAACAGTTGTGTGTTTATTTATATTGCCCAACCTTTATATTTATAAGGGGGGATCAACCAGTCTATGCTGGAGCTTATTCAAGTGCGAATGCAATACCTAGGTATTCAATATGGTAGGTATTTCAAATGACTACCAGCTTGGAACATCAATAACTTAGCCCAATAACTTTTTACCAGTCAGTCCCATGATTCAAACTCAAGATCGGCAGTCACACTACTAGAACGAGGAGCAAAGTATAGTACGACACAACTTAGATGTCGCATCGGAAAATTTCGTAAAACCGATCACATCCGAATTAAGTACGCTATCCCAAATTATCAATATTTATGTCTCACGCGAATATGATCTTTGCACAAACGTAATAACTTGTAATATCATATGACCTAATATATTCGTCAATTTGACGCGTGGACAATGGACATGCACTCGCTTTCTCTGACGCGTGAATCTATAGCGACGAATAGCGTCGAATGGCGCGATAGGGAGCTATTTCTATTGGTCGTGTTAACCGGCAGTGATCGGTTTTATTTTCATTCCATTGCATTTTCCGATGCTACATCTAGATTGTGTCGTACTATAATAGTGTTCGTAAAGAGGAAGCGCGTGGTACCTTCTGTCCGGGTTTGGCGTCGTCGTCGTCCCACTCGGTGTCGCTGTCGATGAGCTCGTAGCCGTGCGCCGCCACGTCGCGCAGCGGCCCGTACCGCTCGGGCACCCAGTGCGTCAGGAACTTGAACAGGTCGTCCACCCTGCGCACGCAGATACAAGCATTACGACAACAACAACAACAACAACAACAAGGAAACGCAGGCAGATAAGAAGCATATACAAATCTAAATTAACTCAACAAAACAAACAACAACAGCTTGTAAATTCCCACTGCAGGGCTAAAGGCCTCCTCTCCCTTTAAGGAGAATGTTTGGCACATATTCCACCACGCTGTTCCAATGCGGGTTGGTGGAATACACATGTGGCAGAATTTCTATGAAATTTGTAACATGCAGGTTTCCTCACGATGTTTTCCTTCACCGCCGAGCACGAGATGAATTATAAAGACAAATTAAGCACATGAATCAGCGGTGCTTGCCTGGGTTTGAACCCGCAATCGTCGGTTAAGATGCAAGCGTTCTAACCACTGGGCCATCTCTGCTCATCATCGAATTAATTCAGTTCAAATCAAATCAATTTTATTCAAGTAAACTTCACAATGAAGAGTTTTTAAATCGTCAATAATTAAATACTACCACCGTTTCGGAAAGCAGCTTCTAGCGATAAGAAACGGCAAGAAACTCATAGTTGCTCTTTTTATATAAACCGATTTAAAGTAACAACAATGAAAGAAATTTTAAATCCGTTTTCTAATTCTAAATACACATAAAGTTTTAAATGTTTATTTCACTATTGATATTAATATGTGAACAGTAGAAAAAGCAATTTTATTTTTTACTTCCGATAGCTCATTTATTAAGAAAGGTTCTAGACCATAAAACTTTATGCCGGCGATAGGAGCGGAGCAGTAACCACAAATAAGATGCACCGGGCTATGTACGTAAATCGAGATTATTTTCACTTGCATTTGTACACTTTCCACATAGAAATAAAATCAAGTTTAATAAATAACCGTTTTCAAAATTAAATCCATTGAATTTAACTTTCTACGTTATAAAAAATACATTTGTTTCGCATTTTGCAATTGCTTAATACCATTGCAGATGGTACTCAAATTATAGAATACCTACTAGTGACTAAATATTGTAGGGAATGTCTATATTATCAGCGTTTCTTTACTATATTGTCCATGTGTTATATACAAAAACCTTCCTTTCGAATTACTCGATGTATTCAAAAAAATCGCACATGGCAAATGTGCCATCTCATGTAAGAGGTCACCATTGCCCGTAGACATTGGAGCAGTCATTGACATAATTCGTCACATCGCTAATGCATCACCAACCTTGTAAACTAAAATATTATGTGTACTGATGTAATCAAGAATTGGGACAAAACGATAATAAGCAATGCTGTATAGCGATAAAGTGGGCCGCACCTACTCAGACCAGAGTGTACAAAACCCAAAAGTGTAAAAAAAATCTTATATATTAAATATCATCCATAAAAAACAAAACATATACACTATAAACAACAAGTAAATACACAGTGTAAACTCACATCATATAAATGGCAAGTCGTGACACACTTAATCTAATTCATAATATCAATAGAGTTGATATGGTAGCGTAAACAAAACAATAACACTCCGCTCGAATCTATTACGAACTGGTAGCAAGCGCATGCGGTGACATTACACATACATAATGTTTCCATAAATATATCTTTTAAACATTGAAACGCTTGATAATAATGAACTGAATTAATTAACACGGTCTACATTAGAAGATAAACTTTATGTAGTGTTTTTGCATTTATATGTAAAAATATATTTTTAACGTTCTAAAAAGTAACCCATAAAGGACGATGATGGTTTAAAATATATTTTAAATATAGAATTAAGAACACATAAAAAATACGATGTATTCCTTTAATTCAAGCGCGAGATGAGTTCGAGCACTCATAGAGTAATTGGAAACTGTGGTGCTTGCTCAGGTTCGAACCTTCCGTAAAAAACTTAATAATAATAAAAATATCTCATACGACACTTTTTATTGAAATGATTAAATAAATTAATCGTGAGAATTTAAAACAAGATCGCGCATTCTGAAGCTAGATCAAGTAAATAATGACATCATTATTTTACGTGCAACAAAGAAATCATCAGTAAAATAACAATGGAGCTGACTACTCTCTTTTGAACAGCACAGATTTAGCTAGGTCAGTAGGGTAGGGTAGGGTGAACTCACCTGTTCCTGGGTATGCCGAACCAGTACTCGGGCTTCATGCGCTTGCGGCCGTACGACATGAGCGGCGTGGAGCGCGGCAGCGGGCGGCCGGCCGGCTTGCCCATGCGCAGGCGCAGGTACAGCGGCGGGTCGTCGCTCGGCCGCGCCGGCCGCGGGATCAGCTCTGCGCAAACATTACTCGATACATATCCGCTTAACCATAGATATAAACCAGACGTAATAGGCTATTTGACTGGTTTTTAAAATCCATTTTATATTATTTAGTAGAAGTTAAGGAACCCAGTAAAAGTAGATTTTTTTATTTCTAGTACATATCTGCCGAAAAATATCGCATTAAAAATTCCATATTTAAATAACGCGCGAAAACGCTACTTGGACAATATGGCGCTACAATGAGGTCGGTGACGTCACTTTGCTGTATTTTAATCTGTAGTACATATAGTAGAAAAGCAAGGTTTACAAGAAAGTGACTTCATCATAAGCCCGGCCAATCAGGAGCGTTTTGTGTCATTGTCAAATAGCCTATTAGCGTTTGTGTAAATAAAAATAATACGTACTATCGAACGAGGCGAATAGATCGGGCATGTCGTCCACTGACACCATGCTGCGATAGTCGAGCCGGGGCTGGGTGGCGCTACTCGGCTTGGTCTGCGAGCGACCGAAACCGCCCAGCGAGCTACGTCTGGTCATTCGTAAATAAAATTATTAACACATCTAAACTAGCTTTCAATTAGTAACGTATAGTTACTCATCGAATTTTATAAAAATAACGTTTTCAGTACAGATATAAACATCGGCAGAAACATTAACACTAATAAAATCAACACAGTAATATACATTAGCTGCATCTGTGAAGAAGATTATAACTTATCGAATACGGGTAACTAAACATGCTATATATTAAAATATTTAACAAATACGTCAACAGAGGTGCCAGTAAAATGATTATGAGTGAACATGATAACATCGATCCCAAATGAGACCACCATTACGTACTAGAATAAATTACAACTGATGTCAACAATCTTCCTAGTACCTAGCGGTAAGCCGCAGGACGGCACGCCACAGCGATAGGAAGCCAATAGGGAGTTCGTATGAAGTTACAGAAACATATTCAATCAGACCCATATCACATCTAAAGGAACGCTCCAAGCGTCTGTCACATCAAATTATTACTAAAGGTTATAAATTCTTATTTCTATAAGAGCAATATGAATCTGTTTTTTGTTTTTAGGAAAATTTAAACAAACGATTATCCAATAAGAACAATAGCTCGGTCTAATCTATAAAAGCGTGTCGAATCGGCACACCGCCAGTGCATTAACAATAGAACAAACATGGAATATTCTAGTAAACTTTCTAACTCATCATAATTTCTAAACTTCCTAACACATACATATATAACATGCTATTTAGCGCTTCATTTACATATTATAATATTAAGAAAGTACAGATTGAATATTGGATTACGTAAAAACTGGATGTTTTAGTTCGGTACAGAAATAATAAGTTCTAATATTTTGTATAGAAAGAATAATCATAATCAGCCTTGTTTCAAGCTCAATAAGCGCTGTGCAATCAGTTTTCTGGAGATCTCCAAAAATTTTAATAGACCTCCTAGAACACCCTACTGATGGTCGAAGTTTGGAACATTAGCGCCCCATAAAACACGATATTTGGGGTATCGAGCTTGCATCCTGAATTAAGACGGGCCCGGTCGTAATCCAACATTCAATTTCGACAGTCACGAGACGATAACAAAATAACAATCACATTTCAGTGAATCCTAGTAACAGTAAAGTGGTAACGAAGAGGAGACTAAACAAAACAACATCAACCGCCTCGACACAGCCAGCGCGATACATTAATGACATATGCGGAATAGGAGTTCTGCGAGTGTGTCGAAGCGGCTTTAACATATTCGTCAAGGCAACACATAACGGAGTGGCACATCGATTCGGCAGCGGCGGCTCACGTACCCAGACATGACGTCACCGGGCGCCTCCTCCGAAGGGGTTTTACTCAGGAACAAACCAGTACCGAACTCCACTAGGTTCATTGGCGAGCTACGACCAATGAACGAAGCGGAGCCGGCGATAACGTCCGAGTTAGCATCCACGGTAGCAGAGGAAAAATTTAGATTGGCACCATTATTAAGATCACATGCATGTGTGCAGGCTGTCTGTCGTGTGTCGGGTGGGGGCAAGCACTCGCACTGCTCGCTCGGCACAGAGTATCGCAGGGTTGTGGACACAGGTTAACGAGACAAGTTCATTTGCTTAACTTGATAGTTTATCGTGTTTAATGACATTAATTAGATGAACTGATTAAAAGTAAATGAGGATGCTGTTTGTGTTGCGTTATCAATTAAAGATTATTCTATTGTAATATCGAAGTAATTTACATATTTTAAATTACATTTAATAAAGTGAGTGTTATTTATGTGGGTAACACCATAGTAATATAACTTATGACACATGGTTAGTTTAGGTCATGGTTATTAAGTCTAATTAAAATGGATATGGCTACAATATAGGATTTCAGTGCCGCCATATAAAAAATATATATATTAAGAAATATTTAAAATTAAGTGGCAATATTTAAATAACTCTCATAGATTAAAAATAATTGTTAGTATAACAAGACAATTATATAAAAGCTAAATCCTACCTGTTAAAGACTTTTGAGAAGACCGAGGTAGAGTTCTGTGTGTCCGCCGATGAAGGTAGGGAGTCGCTCTGAGAGCCCTGCGGGGCCTCCCCTGTGAGCCCTTCTACCCACGACAGAGGGTACGACAGACGTTTAAGCATCTATAACAAAAATATTTACCATCAGTTTCAGAAATGTTGAAACACTAATCTAACTAAATGCTGATTGGCTAAAATTGCGTCTTCGGTTGCTATCGACCAATGATCAACCAGGTATAACTTGAGTTAACTAATCAGGCTTTTTTAATTGAAGATTAATCAAATTTCGATGGCATTTCTTTTTTAGTTTACTCCTCTTGTGGGTTCAATTTAGATCGGAATTATTCTAAATGAAATTTGCTATCGCAGTAGATTGACTTACGAAATAGATTTAGAATAAATATGATACTTTTTAAATGACCAATCAAAAAGTCTTAATCATGATAAAGAGAATAGAACGGATTTTGTTAATAATGATGTTTGTTGATAAATACTGACCTTATTCTTCTTATCCGGTTTTCCTGGATCTTCCTTCTGAGTGCCGTCGAGTGAGAAAGAGACGGCTGCAGGTTTGCGAGGTGCTCTCTCGTTCTCTCCCAGCGGTGGGGCGGACAGAGGGGGCTCGGTACGAGGCAGGCATACGGGAGGAACCCAATCAGCCGACAGCACTATGTCTGCGTCACTGTATACCTGCAATCATTGTCAATGTAGAAAAGGACATACATAGAACAAAATGAAACAAAGTATAGGTTGAAGATCAAATAGTAAGGAGCGAACTGAGAAATACAAAATCGGACAGTACACAATAGATCAGAAGACGCTATTTCCATCCAACTCCATATGCTGGAAAGCCTAAGGAAGAAAAGAAACCATTCCAATACCAACACTGTAACCACACAAATTTTGAAAATGTATATTCCTAAAAGAATTTTGAGACCATAAACCAAGTACAACAACTGCCGGATACCGAAGATTAACACACACGAGTCCAACAGAGCTCCTGTCTCACCTCTTCAGAGGAATGGCAGGAAACCATTTCAATGTCATGGTGCTCAACGGCGAAGCAGTTTAAAAACTTCGCTTCGTACGTTGAATCCCGGTGCCAATCGTACATAGACAAATCCACTTCCGGTATCTCATAAATTGTCTCTATGTGGGGGCAAAAGTCCAGGTGATCTAAATGATGGTGGTGGTGGCCCTAGAATAATTAATTCTGTTAAATGCATTATTCGTCAGTCGAATATGTATAAACATAATATATCTTCTATAATACAATAACAACAGCCTGTAAATTCCCACTGCTGGGCTAAAGGCCACCTCTCCCTTTAAGCAGAAGGTTTGAAACATACAACAACCCTCAAAGGTTTTCTTCGATGTTTCGTGCATTAAGTACGGGATCTGCCCACCGACGATCATTTTATGGCACTCGATTATTGCAGTTGTTTGTTACATTTTCGATATTAATGGGTATATGTTCTTAATCACGTATAGTAGCCTCTTCGTTATGGATCTGTATCTTTAGGTTACCAATTGACAATATGCAGCCGCACGACTCACCTTCTTCGAATTAGCCGTGTTGACGTGCAGCAGCGGGTCACGGATGTCGATGCCGGAGTCGTGGTAGGAGAGCTTCACGAGGTGTGCGGCGTCACCCCGGGGCTCCTCCACGTCACCCTCCGCCCCCTCCGCGGCGCTCCCCGAGCGCTCCGCCTCGGACCCTTCAGCGATGGAGGCCTCCAGGCTCTCCTCTTTGCCGTGATCTGCACTCGATGACACCTAGCGATAACCAAGTCGTTTTTACTCGTATTTTAAATAATGCATTTACTCTCACTTATCCTATTTACTGAACTATTCTATTTAGAATTGCTTTTTTAATTCTTAAGGGGTACTTAATTATATAGGTATATTATAGGAAAAACTTAATACTTGGGATGGCAGGATTAATTACATTCATATGGGTACTTTCTACAACATAGCACTGCACCAACCTCACTTCCTTGGTCGATGGACATCCTATCCTTGCTCGGAATCGCCCAGTGGTGGTCCAGCAACGATTTTCGCCTCTCCTCAGTGGTCAGCTGCTACAAAATATATTTACATGTGATTAAACGTCATCGAGCTGCTAGACGAGTGCGAGAGGTCGGCGGAGCTGACGTCAGCAGCGCGCACCTGCAGCGGCGTGGGCGTGACGAGGTCGCGCTCGAAGGCCTTGGGGAAGGCGGCGCCGCCGCGCTCCTCGGCGTCGAGCGAGGCGGGGCGCTCGCCCTCCGCGCCCGCGTCGCCCGCGCCCGCGCCGCCCGCCGCCTGCAGCTCGGGGAACGTCTCGTCCTGCGGCACGCGCTTACTCAGTACACATCTACGCTAATGCATAGCTCGACTCTTTTCATCCATCCATCCATCCATCCATCAGCCCATTTCCGTCCACTGCTGGACATAGGCCTCTCCAATTGCACGCCACTGAGATCGAAAATGGGGGGGGGGGGCGGACTCTTTTCAAACTATACTCTATTTAGGCACGTTTGAGAGGGAGTTTTAAAGAGCTAAGACATTCTACTAGAGAGTATGACATTCTACCGAGAAGTAGCGGCTGACCTGAGTTTCTTCTACTTACTTAGTATAGCTCGCGTCACGTAAAAAGAACGCTGGCTGTCAACCTGCGCACTAGACTATTTATCGGTCTATTTGGTGGTATGAGGTGCGGCGGGTCAAGCGCCGCATGCTTGCCGGTGCGCTATTGGTTCGTCAGTCGCCCTTTGCTATCCACGCCGTGTCCACGTTACGTTTGTTCCCAAAATACCATCACGCAAAAAAGTTTTTATTACGAAATGGTTTTACATAGGAAAGAAAGAAATAATATTTATGACGTAAATTTTTTTATGAAGAGAGAGGCTGATATTAATGCAGTTGATAATAATTTATAACAACCTGTAAAATGGTGGTCCGTTTTATAGATTGGCTACAAAATCGTTCGAATCTAAATTTTAAAAGGTTCAAAAGATTCGGAATTTCTTACTGTCTTTCTAACTAGCGGCAAAAATAAAAGAACTGTATAAAAAACCAATAACAGACATTGAAATCGAAAAAGGATTATCTACCACACCTTTAATTTTGTAATTCGATTAAATATTCTATCTTTAATCAAACACGTTTTTATTTATATTTAATTGTATTCTGTCCAGTAAATTTTTCGGCGTGCCTATCAATATTTAATTTGCAAACCCGCGAGCGAGGCTCCTTCAAAAATAAACAATATGCCTAGTACTTTGTTGCTCGATTGTACCTATGCGCAAGCACACCCCCTCCGCTTTCTTCCAGCGTTCTTTTTTACTAGTTACTCTTTAAAAACATTTTAAACATAAAATTTAACTTAAATATTAAAAGGTTTTACAATATAATGAAAGAAATCACATAACAGAAAATCTAAAAGACCATTTGACCCCAATTAATGGATTTCAACAATCTAAATTTAATAAATACCTCAAAGACAGAAAATAACGTAACTAAATTACAAATGACTTACTTTGACTAGAAGCGAATCTTTTCCGGGCGAATGTTCCGCCTTATTCATATAGTAGATTTCAGCTTGCTCCGCTCTGTAACACAATAAACATATATACTAGATCATTAGTCGTGTAAATAATAAAACCAAACTATAACCAAGCAAACACCTCTCTATATAAGGATTACCTAATCAATAATTTTTTAGAACCGTGTCAATTGTATTTGACGCGCTTACGAACGTCAGTGCAACCGTAAAACTGTTTATTTACGATTAACCTTAGAGCAAAATAACAAATACTAGTATCAGCGCTAGGACCGAACAAAACACATACAATAGACGTTCATACTGCATGAAAAGAGGTCAGCGTGCCGTGGGACACTGCATCGCTAATTAAATGCACAACATTATACCGTATTATTATTTCTTATTATGAGCAATGATTGGCCCAGTGCCAAGGTTCAGGTACAAATAAGACAGATGACATGTAAACACTAACATAATTTTTAAAATTAAGTTGAAGCTCTCACAGTTGGGCTACGGGCATTTCTGATAATATAATTAGTTATGCATATTATCTGACACGTTTAGTTCTCCTTATCACTATTCAAGAATATTTTATAAATACAAATTACGTACTAAAATATAAAAAGGATTTGAACCTGCTTTTTTTTATAATAATTTATGAAGATTTAGAAAGAAAATAATATAATATTGACGACCTCTGTGATCGAGTAGTGTGTACGCCGGTTTTTATGGGTACGCCACTTCGAAGTCCCGGGTTCGATTATCGGCGAAGTTCGTGTAGAAAATGTTCAATAGTTTTCTATGTTGTCTTGGATTAGGGTATTTGTAGTACCGTCGTTACTTCTGATTTTCCGTAACACAAGTGCTTTAGCTTCCATTGGGATCAGAGTAATGTATGTGATATTGTCCAATATTTATATTTTTTGCCCAGAGGATCGGAATTGCGATTCAACGGGGAAATGCTGCTAGCATTCTTGCCACCATTCCACGCGGTCACGATTTATACAGTAACTAGTTTTAGTTAATATTTGTATGTATATATTTAAGCATTTAATGTTGTTAATTCTTATATTTATATTATACATATTTATTATATAATGTTTATAGTGAGTGGTGTGATGTAACGTTGTGACGTACTTGTGTGCGTTGTGGTCCGGTCCGTGCGTGCGCATGTGCGCGATGTCGTAGAAGATGGCGGCGTTGACCACGTACTCCATGGGCGCGATCACGCCGTACGACTCCGGCCCGTGCTCCATCACCAGCGTGTCCGACACGTTAGGATCGAACATCACCGCGTTGGGAGTCACGAGTAGCACTCCCGACACCACGCCCTGTAGGTAACGTTAAATTCGAGTCAATTTTTGTATAATAATATCACAATTTTAATTGAAAAAAAATATACTGTCAATTCTGTCACAACATTATGTCTATGGAATGAAATATATCATACAAGTAATTATGTTCCAATATTAAATATATTGTATAATGCAAGTTTTAATAAAATTTCGACATATACGAGTTTCTGCCACGCAGTATTACATTTCTGCTAGTTAATCTTGTATACTTGATTTCAGCGAATAAATTAGTTTATCTATCTATCTAGATTAAATATCTATGTCAGAGGATTAAAAACTTTGGTGATAAATACACTAACTTAGACTAAAAATATAATTTGGTATTGTATGACATACATAATTATCTAATTGATATGTAAGCAATAACTGCAAAGAAACAAAAGGTGTAGTTTTACCTGGCCATCAGTAATGTGCCGCACATTGATCTTCAGGAAGCGCTGAGGAGCGCTGCTGCTGGCCGGAGCCTCGGGCGACACGGGCCGAAGGCTGTCCAGGATCTCTGTTACCGAGAAATGATACCATTACAGAATTATTCCAAGATTTTTAGAACAAAATTATTTTAATTGAAAAAAGAAATTAACAAAACTATCGACGACTTTAATATTTCGTTAAGATATACCTAAAGTAAAGTAAAGTAACAGGCTGTAAATTTCCCAATGCTAAGGCCTCCTCTTCCATTAAGGAGAGGGTTTCGGAACATATTCCACCACGCTGTTCCAATGCGGATTGGTGGAATGCACATGCTGCAGAATTTCGATGAAATTAGACACATGCAAGTTTCCTCACGATGTTTTCCTTCACCGCCGAGCACGAGATGAATTATAAAAACAAACTAAGCACATATGTATATATAGTGGTGCTTGCCTGGGCTTGAACCCGAGATCATCGGTTAAGATAGTATAAGATAGATTCGTATAAAAATGTCTTGAAAGATCTGACAACACAGCATAAACGGATATGTAGATATGGTTATACATATATCTGTACGTTTGAAGTGACCACAAACACACAATCTTATACATGTTGCATTGAAAAGAATGTCTGCTAAATAAAACTACAAAACATAAATATTCCACGCATTGTTAACAATAACAACATATTTTAATAACATTCAATAGATATTGGATTTGCGATAACAGCGAAGGTATGATGGTATGTTCTGATCACTAATCAGGTCTTAGATTTTTTCCCACAATTGTTCGTTTCAGGTAGATTAAAGTAATTTGTATAATCACTGTTAAATTAAGGAAAATTTAGCCGTCAAACAAAGATTCCTTGGAATTACCTAAATATATACATATAATGATACTCGGCTGCATATAACGTTTACGTGTTTAACACAAAACCTTGAAATATATTTATGTGGTTGAATTTTATTACAATCCGTCGGACGTAAAATAACAAAATAAATAAATAGCAGATGTTGAATGTACATACAGTGTATTGAATTAAGTCTTATTTACTTATTACTGTCTAAAAACAAAGATGAAGATTCAATATTGTTATTCTTTTTTTAAACGTAGATTCAAAAATCTTTTATTTTACAATAGATTAAAATCTACTTGATTATTTAATTGATTCCAATGATAAAAGGACATATTTAAAATAATGTATACACGTTTAATGTCATAAATATAGTAATCTTAGAAGCACTATACTGTAAGATTGTTAATTATAAACTAACTTTGAGCAAATTTTTTTGAGCCATATTTGCATTCTATTGAAATAATTATTATAATTAGTATTGAAATCATTACTGAAAAAATACCTCAATAAATAGATATAAGTAGTAGACAGAGTCGTAATATACGAAGACAATCACACTAGACTGAATCTACATAGGAACATGAAGGGTTATGTATATTGTTATACCTTTTTCCTGTGCCGGCTCACTCGGAGCACCCTGTGTCGATTCGGACGTGTTATCGCCGCTCTCGGACGGGCCATCGGAGTCCTTATCGCCATCTGAAATAGGAATGGTACAATCTTCATGAAAACCAGGTCATTTATTTACGTTCCACTTAAACGTATTAACAGTCACATGTGTAAACAAGCACGGTATTATCTATAAACGTCATTGTATTAACGCACCGTGATACCAGCGTTTCATGAAGTCAAACGTGAACATTTTCGAACAGCTGTAATAATAAAATGTCCATTATATCGGTACACTTATCACACGTGATAAAACAGTCATATCGCCTCAATTAGGGCCGCAGTGTTCGTTAGAAAAAGTACTGGCGACGTTAGCGAGCAATTAACGAATGCAGGCCAGTTCGGTTTGTTGCAATGGAAATAGAAGTTCGTCGGGCGCGTGGACGCGGCCGCGCTTGCGACTTGCCGGCAATGACTGTTCACTATTGTAAATTTTATTCGACGTGCGAATAGTGAAAAAAAAAAACAATGTTTCACGACGACGTCACGCGCGAACACTATGGCTGAATACTGAGTACCTGTGTCTCACTGGGAAGAGTTAGCTTATCTTTTTAACGGTTACGTAAAAACTTAATTACGTCAACTTCAGACTTTGTTTTAAATGACATTTACATTTGACAATCATTTAAAATATTTAGTATTCGATCGAGTATTACTGATCACATTTTTTATTGTCATTGTAATATAATTACTACGAATCGTAATCAAGAGCGATAAGCTGTAATTTAAATACAGTCATATTATTAATTAAATCAATGTATATACATAAAAAGTGGAGGTACTTTAGCGTCGTTTGTAGTCAGATTAAACATCATTATTTACCGTATACAATTAGATACGCAGTTGAAGACAGATATTCGCCAAGCGTGTTTGTAAATAAAATTAAACTTGCGTAAATCGTGCCAAGTGCTTCAAAGCACTGTAAAACGGGAATAGTAAACAATCGCATAAGTAAGACAATTTGTATGTGATTTGATCATGATTTAGACTGTAACGAAAACCCCATTGAAATCCAATCAGTAGTTTTACATACAAACTTCCATACATACATAAATAGGGTCGATCGGAGAACATACATTCTTTGAAGTCGGTTAAAATTAGTATCGCATGACCGACATTTAATAGTTTTACGTGCAAATAAATAGCATAAATTCTAATAAAAATCAATTTAATTCGAGACTTTAAAGACAGTGTCCACGAGTAAATAGATACTAAAATCACATATTATATTTTAACATATAATAATATAAATAAAACTCTGAAAAATTGGCAATCAACGAAAGTGGCTCTCACTTTTACATGTTTCGTTTCGAAACGACTAAATTTACGTTAAGTAATTCGTGAGATTTACATTGTTAGTTAGCAAAGCATCAAGATTTGAAGGCCGGTTTCGTAAGGCATTTTCTAGTTTGTACGATTCGTCGCGGTTTGATTTATCGGTTACTCTGTAACCAATGTTGACAAATGAAGACTTGAATGCAATTGTTGGTTTTAAATATATCGAAGGCCATTAATAAATGTTTAAAAGTAAAAAAAAAAAAAAAATAAACTTGACTAGTGTTTGAAATTGCAAAGTTTTTAATTATAAAATAAAGAAACGTTCCTGCGGCCACTAAAGGCATTAACGTTTATATTTAAATGTGCTTATAAATTCTCGTAGGCGCTTGTTATGAAATCATTAGTGTATACTGGGGCAATGTTTTAAATTAAAATATATTATTAATGTCGTTATATTTGAGTACCTGACTTTTATTATAAAACTATTTATTGCGAAAATAAAATATTTATATATGATATGAGTTACTCGTGTTTGTTTTTTGTATTGAAATTTTTTACGATTATGGTTTCTTGTCCTATTTCGATACAGTCGGCTCTCAATTAAGGATGGCGAACGCAAGGCTTATTGAAGTACACAGTTGTGCTAAAACCCTATTGTATTATCTATTTAACCGACTTTTCAAGCATAGGGCCATCAGCTTTACGTACTTGCCAATGCACATGGCACACATCAGCTGTGTTCATGCCAAAACTTCTAGCTGCTTAATAGACACTCGAACTGCTTTGTTACTGAGACTTTTTCTACAGGTAACCCAATTATTTCGAAACATATACTCAGCAATAGACAAACGAGGCAATTTAATATAATAATTCCTGTAGTTATATATACAGGAAAGAGAGTTGCTTTATAGAATGTAAAACACAAATACAGCTTAGCAAAATGTTCGGTACCTCATTGTCTAATGGACTTATAACTGTCGTAGTATTAATGTTGTCTTAAATTTTCGCGATTACACATTGAAATAAAACTAGTTATAACGGATTTGAATCGCGTATATTAATTATTTTGGCATCCCGACGTTTCGAGCACTTTACAGCGTTCGTGGTCACGGGTAGAGTCTACCCGATTCAAATCCGTTATAACTAGTTTTATGTCGTAGTATTATGTTTCAACGAACCTTTCCTCTTGTCGGGCACGAGCAGCGTCTGCCCGGGGAAGATGAACTGCGTGGCGAGCCGGTTGAGCTTCGTGAGCTCCGAGGGCGTCGTGTCGAAGCGGGCGGCCAGCGACGTCAGGGTGTCGCGATCGCGGACCTACGAAAATATACCATAAATACTAAACTTAAATATACTCTATTTAACTGGACCGTTACTGATAAACTTATTATTAATGATTTTATTATTTTGTTAGAGGCTAACGTGTCATCGCTTAGTAAACTCAAGTAATAATGAGACAAATGTGCAAGAAACTCATCACCAATACGATTTATAAAAGGTAATATTTCTATATATGCAAGTGAAATATACGTTTCTTAAGAAGCAACATATTGAGTTTACATATTAACTCATTTCTATAACAGTCACATTATTAAAGTTGAGACAGAATAGTGGCTCTGAGATGAAATAAATGTAATATGTTTTTTATTTGGAGTTTAAAGGGCGATGGAGTCAGTGTGACTGTAAATGTAGGACAATGCACTGTTTGTCGGTATAATAATTGGTCAGCGTTTGATATCCACGCAAAGTGCGATATAAGGCACGTGTAACCATTGTATAACCTGAGATTTAATTAGAAAAGAATCATGTCAAGCAAACTATGCTAAAATTATACTATTATAATCCGTGTAAATTAAGATAAATTATGCTATCGTTCTAGATAACGTAGCAGATGTCAAAATACGCTAATTAATTACAAGTTAAGTGTTCAACAGAGCATTTCAATTTTAGGCCTCTGGTAAATTAACATTTAATTTAAGCATTACAAAGGCACGTACCGTATACGTCATAGTTTTAATCGGTGGTGGTGGAGGAAGCCTCTTGATTTGCTCGTCATCATCTGCAACAAAAGGATAGTTTAAAAATACACATATAAAAAAGAAAAGCTTTTTATTTACATATCCTATCATAGAGAATAAAGCAAGTATGGGTCCAACAATATTTCAAGCAGTCAAATACCGATGCCAATATGCCGTCAAGTTAAATAGACTTATTACGACATAATTATGGAAACACAAAAAAGTCTTGAAAGAAAAGAAATAGAACAGTATGTTGGAGGATGTATTACGGATCATAAAAATATCAGTCACTGCAGCTAGATGTTCCCCTGACCAAAACTCGGCCATCGGAAATCTCCGACGCACTTGGTCATCATAATGTGTTTGTTCAAGTGTGTGCACAAACACAGCTACTCGGTCAACTCCTCACTGTCATAAGCAGGTGTGGAAAACAGATCGGACGCGCGACCAACGACTTCACGTACTTTTAGGAAGACGGAAACATGTTGACAGTACCTTACTCCGGCCTATTATTCTAATTATTCTAGGAATAAACCAATAACCTTTCCATTGACCAATAATTTGATATCAGTATGTTGTATTATGCAGCCTTTTTTTAAGATTTGTTTAATTTGTAATTGTTAAAAGCTATAATATATAGACATATGTTTTAACCTTCATAGCGATCGGTTATAACGTATGCGGTGTAGGGTATATATATGTATATACACATATATATACCCTACACCGCATCACTAGTCATTTAATAAGATTCCATAAAATGTTTATTGATTTTTAAGAAATTACAAATTTTAGTGATTACTTTTATAAAATAATAACGATTTAAAATGTAATTAAAAAGTATTCGTCAGAAACACTAAAAAATCGAATTTCGACAGGCGTGATCTAAATTCCGCAATCGATATACGAGATGTTAATTGAAAGTGTTACTTCCGCACAATATTCCACGGACGTTGACTAAATAAATCAGATTAGGTGTATTGATAAGAGCTACTTAAAGCACATTTACAAACAAGTTAAGGTTATCAACATCGCCTATTTACTTTTAAGTACACCTTCAGATTGAATTGCGTATTTATTATGAATAGATAATTCAATTACAATGTATATATATGTCAAAGCATCAAAAAGTTTAATTGGGATTTTTTTTATCGCACATACTGGCGACGTAGAACACATGACAGCGACAAAAAAAGATTATTTAAATAAATATCGAATGAAAGATATTACGAACGTTAACAACTAGACTTATATTATGAATATCATTATATCTAATAACGAGTTGTCTATCTCCTCGTTATATATATTATATGCTCGTAGTTACTTTAGATTATCTTATGATCCTCTTGCGGCTTTGTCCCTGCGGATACTATTCTCTGAATCCATTTATAAATTGCTTTAATAAGGTAAAAAGACTTAGAACTCATAGACATTATGTATATTAAGGTAATGTTTTATACAAAGATAAGATTATAATGTATGCATTTCCTTCCTTTATACATAGGAAACATACTATGTTCCGCGTGGGGTACTCCTTTACAGTACCGCTGACTTTGTATGCTGTATTTCATAAGAGTAGTCAAAATGAGAATGTATAAAATACGAACTCAAAACGCATTTATAATATTAGTAAGGCAAGATATAAAAGTAATAGTTTTGATCAAAGGATATTATTTATATGACATACTGATATACGTACTTTTTATACATCTAAAGGTATTTTAAAGTTTATTTTTTTAACTCGATCGAATTGTTTTGATTATAAATCTTCTAGAAATGTAGATAAAACTGTGGTATTAAAATGTTTTTCGTTAGTTAATTGAGATAGTATAAATAGTACATTATGTAAGAATGTTTCAATATTATCAGGCCCGTCGTAATCTTAAGGGTGTAAAAAGAACCCGGCAACGGCGGTTTGATCATAATCAAGTCTTGGATTGGAGTAAGGCATCAGACGGTTGCTTAGAATAATTTGTTTTGGCAGGGACGGAGATATCGAAGACCATTTTAAAGCGCTTGACCCGCTTGCACTCGGGCGCTTGCTCTGCTTGAAAAGGGGCGGGATATAATTGTATAACATTCATTATGAAAAACTACGATACTATATCGTTTTATAGAAAGCAACCTAATGAGCCCGGTACAAATAATACCGATACGAATGTTATTCAAACACATCAGACACAGATACAGCTATGATTGATTTCCCGATCCCGACGTTGCGATTTTGACGATTAGAAATCATATTTGAAAGCAATTAATATCCTATCTGGGATAAAGGTCACAGTTCGAGTTGGAACAACCACTGGCTGTGACGTTAAATCAATACAAGTTGCCGAATATTCGTCTTATTCAGGTAATATCTAGGTATTTGGTAAAATACTCAAATATAAAATTGTTATATTATTTATTTATACTACTTGTTATATATATAACGGAATGAGAATAGCTCAAGACAGACAAAAATGGAATGAAATGGAGGAGGCCTATATTCGTAATTCAAGAGGCAAATAAATGAATATATAATGAAAATAATAGTTTATCAAATAATCGATCGCCATGTAATTGAGCATATAAAGATATTATTGTGTATAGTGAATTCTTTACGGAGATTATTTTTATTGTAATTCGTCGCTAGATGGCGCTGCAAAACATCTATTTTTCAAACGTTTAACCAATATTGATGTGTATGTATAGACAGGATAATATCAGGCGCGCTGTACAATCACATGTATGGTAAAGTAAATTGTATATGAATCTAGATGTAAAACTGAATATTTGCTTTTCAATACGACAAAGTCACGAGACTTATGCAAAACAATTATATAAAAGTTTATTCAAAGTTTTTAGAAAAAAATATACCATTAATTTTTAGAAATTAAATTCATCATTAGTCATTTGAAAATGCAGCTACGTCGTACGTGCGCAACGCCAAATGGGTTGCCGCTCCGGTGTCCGTACTACACTTGAGTCTTGACGCATTGCCAATAAAATATTTCCAAGTGATTTCTTAAGAGTCGCAAAGGTTTACGTACGATTTTTGTTGATAAATAACAAATTATCTCGATACAAATTGACGAAAACTAAGCGATAATACAAAACGCATTGAATTACTTAAAATTTTCGAATGATAAAACAAAAACAATGATATATTAATTTGATGTATTTCATGGAGACAGTTGGCAGCAAGATCAGGCCAGCAATAAAACTCTAAAAGACTTATTTAACGGGTAATTTGCTTTCATTCGAAATTCAAAAATATTTATAACTCCCGGAACGATTCCTCGTAATTCTGTTTATGACATCAATCTTAAATTCCATCTGGATATAAATCTTAAATAAACTCCTTAGTCATTGACGGAATCATAAATCATCATTGAACCGAGCGTGATAATTATAACTAGCATCCTGCAAAACTGAAGCAAAATAAGCGAACATTTGTTGATGTTACGAATATACGAGATTAATTTATTACGATAGAGCCGGAATCTGTTTAATGGCTGACATGGTACAAGTTCGTGTCCCTTGCCAAGGACTGATACATAAATTGCGACCAGCTAACCAGTTTGTTTAGAACATCTGAGCAAATATTTCAAAATCATTAAATATAAAGAAAATCTTTTCCTTACCTCTGTTAACAGCGTCAAATCTTCCCTCCACTTTGGAGCGAAGAGACTCCAGGTCAAAAGGGGCTGCGAAGCCATGGTCAACCGAGCGACTTTTCGACCTGCAATGTTAAATATAACTACATAAATAACTATTGTATTGTTCGTTTGTGTACAGTATAACAATAGTTGTCATATTAATATACATTATTGTTTATTTTTAAATGATAATATTAACACCATGTAAATATCCCGTTGCTGGACTGAAGCTTCCACTCTTTTTGAGAATTTCACGCTAATTGATTGGTATACATACGGCAGATTTTCATCCAACCTATATCTATATCATACACATACATACATCCTATATCTGCATGATCTTTCCTCACGATGTTTTCCTACATCACAAAGCTCAAGATAAATTAACAAGAAAAATTGATTTCATGTAGACTCAATGGTCCTGCCTGGATTTGAACCCACTATAATCAGATAATTTCAGCTCACAGTCTCAGAAAGAAAATATAATATGACAAAAAACAAAACAAATTAAAAATAATACATTATTAATTCGCGGTATTTCAAACCAGTAGAAATAAATAAATATTTTTGTACAAAATGAAGAAAAAAAACTTCATTATTTAAAAATAACCTCACAAATTTACACACACATAATCATAATACATAAATTATTCGAGTACAAACAAGAACATAAATGTTTAATTTAATTAAAGAAGAATTAAATACACGTCGACAAGAAAACATTCGACATGATCGCCTCTCGGAATAATGGCCGGTTTGATGATCGCATATGACGGGAAACAGGAAAAATATTCCGTGTGACTGTACAAATAATTGGCAAATGTTTAAAGAAAACGCCGTAAATAACATTCAGAGAACTCGCTCAATATAAACAAGCGGGATCAATCAGAATTTCGTAAGTTTATGTTAACGTCTGATCAAATGTACTGCACTAATAGAGCGTGACGGCGTATTATTGAGAGACAAAACGATTGATTTGTTGACATCCCAGCTCCTTGGATTAACATAGCGATGGTATAAACTAATATATACTAGATATAGTGTAGTAATATACTAGGTATAGTATAAACTAATACGCATACGTGGATAGCGTCGATATCCTGGACTAAAGTCTAAACCAGTATATAACTGAAATTAAGTTTCGATTTTTTAAATACTCAGCATTAAAGCAGAGGAAAATATTACAAAAAATGCGACACGAAAATCAAGCTTGTGCTCGCTAAATATCAAGGTTCTGCTTCAAATAAAAACAAATGATTTACCTTTTGTACGCCTGGTCGATGCTCTCAGCGCTCCTGGACAGCTGCTGCGAAGCGCGCCTAGACCTGCATGCAACACAACCACTCGCTAGCACAGGCAATGCATGCAGAAACATGTGATAATTGTATTCCGACAGTTTTGGAAATCATATTTCGTATCACTAGCAAACGAACTTCGACAGCATTAATATAAAAAGCCTTTCAATTCTAAAGTAAAATTAGTAGGTAGAATAGTACATACTCTTTAAAATAATATTTACTTATCGAAAACTGTCTGAATAACAATCAAGAGAATGATTGCATCGGATACATTAGGAAGACTACCAATGCAAATATTCTCATTAAAATGTACCTGGCATTACATAAATAAAATATATAGCAAATTAAAAAAAAATACAACATCGGTCCATGCGATGGTTCATGCAAAATTTAAATGAGATCGATGTAAAAAAAGTACTTTAATACTTATTAATATATAAATGCAATTTAATATATTCAAATACTAACATAGCTTATAATTCATAAAATAAATTTTATAGCAAATTCATTTGTTCGTGTGTATGAGATTACAATGTCAATTGTATCAAAATCGCAGTCAATTATAGAGTACATAGTTATATACTCGTAACAACTAAAGTCTTTATGAAAAGAATACAATTTGTATCTCGAACGTGCATGGCTAGAGGTAAATGACAAATGACGATTTGTCGAGAAAGCAAATGATATTTTTAATGATGAAACTACACAAAAATGTGCGAATTCACAAATGTCTTGTCACACATAATACTTGACACTCGGTACAAATTCCTAGTAATACTTTCTCTATCTTTGACGTAGTTCACACTTGTCGGAGCTAAAAGCATTATAGAATTAACTACAACATGTGAGTAATAACATCCATTGCGCAAACCAAAAAACTATGCCTACAAATATTTACTGATATTCACTACAGATCAAATTAATAAGCTTCATTTTAATTAAATGTTTATATTTCTATTATTTGGTCAATATTCACTTATATTTCACTTCAAAAAAGCATTACCATAATTAATTTTTAATAAGAATATTGATGTCATTCGAAAAACTTAGTACTTACAATATTAAGATATTTATTATAATAACTTCTGTTTAAAATAAGAACCAACACGTCGAATACCGTAATAAATACAAAAAAGGTTACCAATTAGTCTTAAAATATTCTAATATAGTTGTCATGAATCAAACTTCGGTCACTTCTGATCACACTTCACTGCTCCGAGGTTTCGTTTAACTACTGATTTAATATTTCCAACGATTGATCGGCACGGAGCGAATAAGTCATCTAAAATGAAACGATTCGCGCTGTTATATAAACGTTTCGCGAACGGTGTAACTAGAACTCGACCCTTGAGGAATAAAAGGAACCATTTACAAGTGATACACGATGTATCATTTAATCTTCGCTATGTGGTTTAAGTGAGCATATGTTAAGAGATCTTGGTTAAGTGGACTCGCTCGGGCTAATCGCACATGTGGAGCTTGGGGGGCGCGTCCTTGACATCAGGCGGGCGCTCGCTCTCCTATATTTACAAACAAGTATCGCACCGTCTACTTTATCTCCCACAGGCCATTTATTCTCATTAAGATTGCTGGTATGTACATTAACTGTCATATAACAGATTTATATTTTGTTTTCGTATCAAAACTATATTCCTAATTATAGAATTTGCGGTTATCGGACATCACTTAAATGTTGACTTTGTTATTTGTATATTACACAAGCGACCCGCCCAGCTTCGCACTTGTGCTATACTGATACTAAATATACTACAAAATGTCTTACAACGTTGTGAACGTTTTTCAGTCATTTGACAATACAAACCGCTACGTCTTACCACATCACTTTAGAAACTCAAATTTTTTGTGTTTCTGTACTATATGTATTGTACAGTTCAGTTAATAACTGTTGACTTCCAAGCAGGATATATTAATTTAAATAATTGTATTTAATTAACATGACTTTGTATTTTTTAAATGTTAAAAAAGAGTAACTACTGTTTTTCTTGCCGGTTTTTCTCAGTAGAATCTACTTTCCGAACCGGTGGTAGCTTCACTTAATTGTAAAATGACGATTCAAAAGTGCTTGTAAAAACCTACTTGAATAAAGTTTATTTTGAATTGATTTGATTTGATTTATTATACATATAAACCTTCCACTTGAATAAATATAATTAAAAAAAAACTGCATCAAAATTCGTTGCGTATTTTTAAAGATGTAAGCATACATAGGGACAGATAGCGGTAAGCGACTTTGTTTTATACTGTGTACTAATAATATAATGAAATGATGTGTTTCGTGCTTGTGTTTGTTCGTATTCATCATTCACGCATGGCGAGTGAAGGCAGATATAGTATCAATCTGCAAAAAGTCGCCGGCGTTATATCAAATAATTGTCTACGAAATATGTAAAGAAAAGTTATTCGCAAATCCGCAAATCCGCATTTTGCGAGTTTCAGCTAAGAATTATGAACAATTCGATTGAGTCTGTATATGAAAATTTCATTTTTTTTTAGAGTAAATGTTACGTAGAAGCAACGAACTGGTGCAGGCTAACTGTTGCTATTATTACACAGCCCACTTCACAATGTTTTCCTTTCCCCGTCGTAACTTTTGTATTCATCGCGTACTTGTAACCGGGAAACCAGTTTTGTGGCGTTCATTTAACTTTAAGAGTTACTAACCGAGTGCTCTTAGAAAGCGCAACAGATGAATAATTGCTCAAAGAAAATCTAATAATAACAACCGATAGGCAGAGTACATAAACATACCTACTCCTTGTAACGTTATCCGCAGCAGACGATTGTATTACAGAGATTATTCTTAATAATAAAGATGATATAAATGGAAACTCGGTTACTATCACGTTACTTGGTAAAATACGATACGATCATACCTACTCAATGTTACAATGAAATACCTCGAAGGCATTTTGTTGGAAATAATATGAGTCCTGTCAATCCTTTGATTTTATACCGTTGCTCGTCACGGTCAGTTGGTTTGTGAAATTTAACATATAATTATATCGACTACGAGACACATTATAAAGCAATCGACATCGACATCGACAATCCATGAGAAAACATATTAGTCAATCAACCACACGCAACATCGTGGAATAGTGAGAGAAAAAACCAGCATTATTAATCTTGAACCATGAACAATTGTAACATCAATTAACATTAATGCAGATAGACATTCGAGAATCGTAAACATTATGCAACTACCTCGTCTATTTTGAAAGCTCAAACACGAGTTACGTGAAAAAACATACCGAACTGAATATAGGTAATATATTCATGAAACTATAAACAACGTGTACTCGACCGTTTTATAAACAAACAAAACACTTACAGATATATAGTATCTTGATAGAGCGTTTCGAGTATGTACGGAAATGGGCATATCTAGTAACCTACAGAAAACGCGAGGTCAATGGACTGTGGTCATTGTGAAACTGCCTACGCGCACAATCGCACGCACACGCAGGCCGCTCAATATTTAATACTCTTACACAAGCCTCGACGTATTGGGTTAGTCACAGGAGGGATAGACCATCTGTTTCACCGAGGATATGACAACGAAGACGTCATAATAGTGTTAGAAGGTACAAAATACTTTAGAATAACCTTAAAAACAAATAGTTCATACATTTTAATTTCCACGAAAAATCTAATGAGTGTTTGCAACGGCGCATGTCTTATACGTCACAAACAGATCAATACATATGAATTATAAGGAATTTTTATTTAACAATATATATAAACAAATGCAAGCTAAAATAATAAAGTAGACTGTCTGCCGCCGATTCTTAAATGTTAACGATTCATATGTATGTATCCCAACGTGTTGCCGTAAAAGGAAATTTATTTAAAGAACACGTCGAATATTGGACGTATATGGAAATGTTATAGCATTATTAGTATGTTTTAGGAGCACACAAGCCAGGTAGCCAAGGCGGCTCAGGCTGAGTCCGCAATTCATCAATGTGGAACGCATTAATGATTGCAATCTGTTTGGTGTTACGGATACGTAGCTGGTGCAATATTAAATTACTCACATTTACATGACGAAATATGTTATCTGCAGAATTAATTAAAATATTATGTAATTTGAACAATATACATTTGGACCGTAAACTACTTGGCTTAAATATTCGTGTCCATAACATTAACATCATCTGAGGCATTACACTCATAGGTTTTCTCTATTAATTGTTTAGGCCTACTTATTCTGAAAGACTCTTCACACCATAATTAATCCGTAGTAGTAGAACTCTAAGCGAGAACGAACATGCTTAAATATCTGAGCTCATCTGTTTGACTTACTAGCAAGCGTTTTGGTGCTTGCATCAGCAGTCTGCTTGCGTCTAATGAGCTATAAATAGTATTGAAAATTCATACCAAGTTTACACTCCCGTAACTTGGAGGGCACGGAAAGCCTTAGGTCTTGCGGCAAATTGGTTCACTGTTACATTGAATTTAAAAAGTGTGATAGTAGACTATATTATGCACTGTAATGTCTCCCTGGAGAATGATTTGTCTCCGTTGAGAATGCCTACTGCGGCCAGAATTAATTAAGCTTTAAAATCTACTTACTACAATAATTTTGAAGCGTCAATAAAGCAATAGTAAGGGCCGCCGAACGATGTAAAAGGTCATAGGATCGATCCTGACCCTTTCGGCTTGTCTCCCACCCACTGACACAAGCTTTAAGCTTAAACGAAGGGATAAATAGGAATATTAGTAATTCCATAAAGAGGCATTGCTATAATTCTTCAAAAAATGACATTTAATCTTGAAGATAGCTATGTATAACATTTATTAATGTTTATATATTGTTTATTTCCACGAGATAACCATAAATCAGTCTGTTATTCAAAAATCCAATATCTGGATCATAGTTTATTTGTACCCGTGTCAGACCGATTATTTGTTATCTTGGATTTTTATTGATGATATTTCAAAGCTTTTATTCGTTCACATATAACATACTTTGTAGCAAAAACGTCAGGTAACTTCGAATGTGCATTGAAGATACGAGCAAAAACGTGTTAGTGTAACGTGTAACAATTAATTATCACTCGAGATATAAACCAGTTGACCCTAATGACAAAAAAGACCTTCCATTGCGCTTACATTTTACAAAGACAATAGGATATAACTGCCACACCTCGCATAAACTTACTTACGTACTTACAATAGATTTATAGGGTTTACATTCATAATATCAATCGTAATTTATTGATTGTATTCAGCTGAAAAACAAAACATTCAATGAAAATATACTATAGTTATTGATATATATGCCTTTGTCTATGAGTCGTCTTGTAATAAATAAAATAAAACGATTAGATCGATCAGATTAGGAATCCTGTAATAAGGAAAATTATATACACAGAGATGAGTCAGTGACGTCTCGTGTTTAAAACTTGGGGCTTACCGCTTGAACAACTTTATATTTTTAAATGGGAGACCGTATTTTCCAAATTACATGTACGTTCAGGTATATTAAATTGTTAGTTTATTAGCGATTTTTCAATTTATTTTAATAAGGCAAATGAGCAAAATATCATTTCATAAATTGTGTCGTTGGATAAACTGGACACCTTCGTCCATATACGTCATTTCCGTAACAATGTATCCCATTATTTACTTGAGCTCTAGCGTGTTTTATGTCTGTAATTACACAAATACTTGTGTAATGATTAAGAAGAAACAGATAATTTGATTGTTATAATTAGTACTTATTAATGTAATAAATTTTTTGAGGTCCGAGTTTTATTATTTGGAAAACTTAATCAACTATGTATTCTTATTATAAGATCATATTGTTTGGAAAAAATTAAACTGAAAACATATATAATTCTCAAAGATATAATATTATAGGCAGCTAAATCCATATGGTTTAAACAAGCGTTAGATGAAGTTGTTTTTCTGGGTTAGATCTTTAAGCATACTCAATTACATAGGTATAAAGAAAAACTTATCAAATTATAAAACTACTTGAAATAAATATGGAGGTATATTTTTTATTTTAATTACTGCTTTTAAGAGGACTTGGGAAATACCGAAAGTTTTTTATTTAGAGGTCATTAGACATTATCAACGTTAACTTTTGCCTATTCAAACATTTCATTATAAATTAGAGGAATTTTGCAAGTAGCTAATAATATACTTCGGATTTATCAGTCGAAACTCCGATTGGTACTCAATATATTAAGAATAAACAATTAATCGAAATCAGTAAAATTACGTAATAGTAAGCAGAGTGCAGACAGTGTCATAGACGGCTTATAACTATTAAAAACGGTAGCCATTAGTCACAATAAAGCTAAAGTGGCAATATAACTAAGTACCCATAAACCGGTATTATTTTTAAACGAACAAACGTACAAACAAATATGACGAAACTCGTAAACTCCGATATCGGTTACTGTTATTAAGCGTTTCATGGCTCATTACATTGAATGCCACGGACGAATGTCGTGAGGTGCGCACTCATCCATCAGGCGACTGTTAATTGCGGAGTTTCGCAATTAGTCCAGTGTCGTCCACAAACAAGCGCAATTGGCGCAATGGAGAGGAAATGAACATCTATCCCTGAACGCTACATACATACATACACCCACGGAACATCGAAGCGCACTTACGTAACACAATTTATTATTCGCATATATTTAAGAAAATATATAATATTGTAACGCAGACCTAAGTAAATACGAGAACGATGTGGATAACGCTCAAGGCAAATTGATTTGCAATAAAATAAATGCGTGAATTGTACATAGGTGCTGTGAGCAGAGTATGAATGCTGCCGTCCTTGCGTAACCACATAGTCGCCGCACTGCACACATGGGGCAGTTCCTAACGCGCGATAAGTCGTATCGTATTTCAAATGTCTTATAATATAAAATAATAATTGGAATGCTGTTCGCTTTATCCACGGCATTAACTTTTCTTTGACTCGTAAACAAACAACTTCTTTTTATACGTTTGTTTTTTATTATGAAAAAACATCTGATAAAGCTGAATAAAAACTTAATCAGGTGTTCATTGTGCTGTTTCGCGCTGATTAAATTGGTTTGGAGTCGCTATCGTCGTTTCTTCACAGAATTACGCAAGGCGAAAGAAACGTTCACATATGTACTACTCGTATAACATAAAACGAAATCCGTGTAGTGCTCGAAACAGAGTGATTCGTATGTGAAATTTCCGACATGAATATTGCCATACACAATAACGCTACAGGGTCAGAACACGCAGATCTTAACTATACGATTTGAATTATAATCTGAGAAAGCGTTGTTAAGTTTTAGTTTAGTTCATTAGTGTTTATACCTCTTGACGCATTCGAAGGTGAAGTAAATCATAGTGAGGAGCCCTGCACGTATAAAATGAAATTCTGCCATCTGTGTAATGTAACTCCAATACACATTGGAGCGGCATGGTCAAGGTCACGCTCAAAGTCTTCTTGAGTGAGTAGGTCTCGACTTAACAATAGCGCTTTTATAGATACTTTCCAATACATTCCTTTAACCAGATAGAGGTATAAATAAAAAGGTGAATAATGAAATTTATAATGTCATAAATGTATGATATAAAATAATAAAACATTGCGATTTGTTATTACGATCACTGTACTCGTAAGTAAAACAAATCATTCTTAATCATAATAAATAACGACAACGTTTTCAATTATTTTAATAACTTTGCTCAGTGATAGATCACATAATTTATCAAGTTGCAATGTTCAGTGTTTTGTTTTGTTATTTGAAGCGTGTTTCCAGAGCAACTACAACAACTACAACTGAAGGGGACAACTACAGGCATATACATAATAACTTAGTTCCCGAATTCGGTGGTGCATTGGAGTTATAAGGTCTGGTTAACTGGATGGTGACCTTACCATTCATACAGTGGCATAAACAAAATGATATATTCAAAATACTACGTTACATTTAAACCATGTCATCCATTGAAAGCTTCGCGATACATTTTCCATCAGCAAATAGCATTACTCATTCACAGTTCATCATACTGATTCTGCAACGGTATTTAATGAATTATTTATCAATTCAATTACCGATCGGCTAGTCATCGCCTATACCGATACGTTACAGTATGTTACATTAATCTAATGGTCAAGACGTATTAGAAGAAAACCTATACATATATTAAAACTGTGATATGATCGTGTAACAAATTATATGTTGCTAATATGTATTTCGCTTTATAATTTAAAATTACACGCTAATTAATACTATTGTATTTTAATGGGTTAGAATCGAACCTGCGCCGTGCACGTCGTAAGATCATAAATTGAGCCATTATGGATACAGCTTTTATTAACAGTGTCGGTATGTTGGCTACATTTAGTTATTGAGGCCAATGTACAGTTTTACATTTAATATTTACAGGGGATAACCATAATGCTGTAACTTTAAATTAACCACCAGAAATGGTCAGCGCTAAAGAAGTTTAATGAATCGTAACATTAAAATTGTCATTATTTTGGTTGTTAAATTTGTTTCGTTAATTTAATACTTGTACTTTTCAACTACAATTCAATAATTACAGTATAGTATTGACCTGTAAATATTCCCTTTTTTGCTTAGTATAGGTTGTTCGGAAGCCCTCTCCTTTTAATGAAACGGAATGGGTCACTACACACTGCACCCATTTCGGTTATGCGTGGTATGTTATACCTTTCTATCCCAACCAAGCACATAACACATCAAAACTCAATGATACACATTGCACGTGTAGAATCCACTGCGCAATCTCGGATTTAAACAATTTAAAATTAGAACTTTTACTGACAAAATAACAGTAATAATAATAACCTTGACGTAAAATATCTAATTTATGTGAGTACAACAGCGTTTGTAAATAAGGAAACTTTTTTCGCATTATCTCATCTGGCAACACTCCCTGCCCACGAACGTCAATTGTCAACAAACCGTTTTAAATCCATTTTAAACTGACAAGAAATAAAAAAAAACGATTGATTGCACAACTGTTTCACGGACTAAATTAATGACAAAATAATTTTAAATAAATTGTTTTTGCAACGTATAGCGAATAATACCTTGATATGTTTATTTTATATTCCGTAATATATCATATCATTATTTATTTAATTTTATAATGTTCATTGGATATTAAATACAATATTATAATCGATACTTTATTGATCTTAAAATTTACATTTAAGTAAATTCAAAACAAATTATCCATGGTTTTTATTATGAGATATATTTATCATATTATAATATCGAGTTTATTTCATTCTATGATTGATACGAATGTCTACAACCATCGAAATATCGATCGATGTTGCGAAAATTAGTTAAAGTTTGTACGTAATACGTCACGTCGGTTATACTAAGATTTAAAATAATGCAATAAATGAAGCTGAATTCAAACTATCTTATCTTTACGTAATATTATGAGATATCGGGGAAGTAATTTGACAGCAATTCCATTTATTATTATTTGACATCTCATTAATGTCTAAACTAAACTCTTGTGTAATACTTGATTAATTATGAAAATGTATGACTTGTTAAATAGATTTTTAAATTACAAGACTCAGTAGGAGTATTCTTCGTCTCAGTAGGAAATGTATTTTTACCATGGCCTATAACTGTTTTTTTAAACTGTTACTAAATGTGTGATAGTGAAAGGAAGTGTATAAACGAAGGTTCTAGATGATTCTCAATTCTGTAATTTTGTATGTGTTTGTGTGTCAAACAATATGAACATAAACGGCACGGATAATTTAAGAAAATGATGAATTTAACGTACATTTTGTAATATTCATTAAAAAGATATATTTTTTTAATTCCCATATGTAATTTATTCATAGAATCAGATTATTTAGCACTGCGCAGAAATATGGTTGTTTTTTGACTCTCAGCTAAGAAAAGAGTTTTTACATAAATCTAAAATAGCTGTTAAAAATAGTTCTTAAAACCGGAAGCGAGGCTGAATTGAATTCGACATTTCGATTTTATTTGTAGTCAGTTTAAATTACCACCTATGCTTATAAAATTAAACATAGCAGGATTTTTGAACAATTATGTTGACTATAATTTAAAACTTTTAATTAACCGAAACAACAAAGGCGTGGCGGTAGTATCTGTACCGATTACGTTAGCAATTTAAAAATATCTCTTAAAAAAAATATTCGTATCGGTGCCATTGGAGCAGACGGCATAAACAAGCGTGAGACCACTACGACATGCTTATATTCTTACGTTAGTGTTTTGCATATATGTATGAGTGATTTAGTGTCGTCGTGGGTACGGCTTGGCGTCACTTTGTACCGGCAACGCTGGACACACGCCAATTCCACAACAACTTACTTTCAAAACAGTAACTGTAACGCACCCAAACAAACAAAGAGGCGGTCACAACATCACTTCATACTATAATTTAAAGAATATATAATTTTAACACATACATCATTGCTATGAAATTTCAACTGTCTACATACATAGTTCCATGATTTTTAACATTGTGAATATAGATTAAAATAAAGCACGCAATAAAAAGTCCACGCATTTTTTCTGACGAATATTTACTCCATAAAAAATAACGGTACTCTAGAAATTTAATAAGCGTATAAACAATAATTAAGTGCAATGTTTACGATTAAAATGAGTCATCAATGAAAAAGAATCGACTTTAGTATATAACGCTGGCAAACTTCCCACATCAGACTGAGATATAACTCTGATGCCGATGTACTCGTATGTACACAAATGCCAGCAGCCTCGGTACTGATATATTACACCACGGTTGCAAAACCACTGAAACGGCAATACCAATAATCCTACTTAATGAATATAAATGCATCTGACCTATAATTGTAATGAACAGACAAATGTTTGGATTAACATTATTAATTACAGTTTCTTTCGATGTCTTATCAATTATGATGCAATAGAGATTGTACAGAATTCCATTGTGTATCTCTTAAATACGCGTCAACTTATCTGTCGGTCTGAATAAACCCCGAAGTTAAACTGTCCAAAATATTCTTGCATGTAAAACACTATCAGATAAGTGCAATCTATTTATTTTACGGCATAGGTGGGCGGATGTTCAAAAGCGCGTCGATGGTCAGTGGTCTCTATGAAATTTTAAACATCCACACAAGCACTGTGCCACAAACACGGGGAACTGATGTTATGCCCCATGTGAATACACAGGCTCACTCACCAGTCAAACCGAAACACAACGGCACTAAGTACTGCTGTATGACGGTAGGATATAAGATGAGAGAGTGGTGCCTACCCAGACATTGCACCAAGTAAAATTTAATTACGAAACTTGTAACTGCGCAATATGCACGTTTGCATATATAGCCAAAGTAACAAACCGCACTCCACGCATTCTTCGTTCCTTAAAACTATAACATTGCATTCACTTGGGACCAATTTCCGACCGGCGAACTGGGATCGCGTGTTGTTTACTACTTTGACAGAACTAACAAATATATATTAAGTATACTAGACAACGTTTAAAAACAAATTGATTTTATGAAACAAATAACTGACGGACTGTTTATAAAAAAAAAGAAATAATGCAGAAAAACATTAAGGGCAACTTATCAGTACGTGTAATGACATGAAATCCTAGATGAGAGACGTTCTAATTCCTCGATAGACGCTGAGACAGATCAATAAGAAAGAGTTTGCAGCACAAAGGAAACACAGGTGAATGTACGATTGCGGAAAGAAACTCCGAGGCCACATTACGAATGATGAAACAATTTTGTCCCATGACGTGGCGCGGATACCGTTCCGTGCCTGCAGACCACAAAAGAGAACTGTATTTATTGACAACCACCTTCCGGGCCATTACACATACGATAGTTATCTATCTTCTAACTCAATTTGGATATATTTACGGAACTGATATTTACAAGACCTCCACCCACCTAGGAGGTCTATGCAAATCGTTAATACGACGCCTTTTTATGTTATTCTCGTGACCTTGCCTCAGCTGACTAATTCGGGGCCAATCTGTATAAGAATTTGTTAATCGAAAGCGGAACATTTTAGATTAATATTAATTTTATTCACCTACAGGTTATTGTTCTATGTACGTCACGTACCTGAAGTACCTCAGATTATAAAACAAAAGATATATAGTGGGCGCAAAACATTATAGTGAATCAACAAAAGCAAATACAAAATCGCATGGCAACTAGAATTTGCATAAATTCTGATTATGTATTCGTTTTAATGGCTTTTGTATAATGTTCGACGAGGTCCATCTGCTTTTTATTATTTTCATAATTTGAGTGTACGTAATACGATGGAATTCGATTTTTGATTTACTCAAGTACGTTTCACATTATCGTATTGTTAAAAGTGTGGAGGCGAGATCCATTAAAACCATCGCAATTCATTAAATACATCTAATGTAGTTTAAATGAATGTATAAAACATTGAATCTATCCTGAAAATAACTATTAGAAACATCACATTTAATGCATATGCGAAAAAAATAACACAATTCTAGAAAAATGCCGAACGTGACTAAGATCTCGTTTCGTACGTGCCTTCTATTAGGAGACATCAATCGATTCAAGGAGAAAATAATACATTTATATATTGTACAAATCAGCGTGTTAAAACGCTAAACACGTTTTCGTCAGCTCGATCTAAAGGAATCGTGAACTATATTTTCTGACATCTACTGATAGTTTATTTATTGTGTAGAATGTTTTTCAAAGCAATTACTGGAATTAACCAGTTTTGAAAACTACAAGTCATATCGTTTGAACAGGACTCGGTAATATTGTAACATTTAAGTCGTTTTTAGTTTAATTTTTATGCGTCGCACTGTCACAAACAAATCGAGGCAATTTACGACGCAACACTGCCGCAAGCAAAAAAAAATAATGTAACCGGAAGACCTCTAATCTAAATATATTTTTTCTTAATTTGTAACACGCTCTGCATATTAAACATTCGCCAGAGCGAGCTATTGCGATTTATATAAAAAATATATTTAGTAAACAATTTTTTGAAAATATAAATACTTTTAGGATAAAACATTTAATAACGTTCATTAATTATAATGAACGTTATTAAATGTTTTATATTTCGATAAAATTAGAAACTTAAAACGTTCATAATAAATATGTCAGTTAAGATCGCCTATAAGCGATCAACTACTAATGTTTACAGAATTTGACATCAAGCTTCTACAAAGCTTGCAAGTTTCTTTACAATGTTTTCCTTCATCGCTGACCACAAGACACATTAAACTCAATTATTTAATTATAAACACATAAAAATCAGTGGCGCTTATTCGGCTTTGAACCCGTAAATCTCGGTAAGATTCAAGTGATCTAACCACTGAGTCATCTACGCTTAATTAATACGGTATTCAAAAAATGCAACCTATCTTCAGTATATTAATATACGTTGTAAACACGACAAGTATTTAGAACATACAAGAGCACGAAATACAGACTTGTCACATCAATACGTATTATACACATATATATGGCGCTTGAAACCGCGAAGCGCACCTACATACATACCGATACATATATGTATATTATAACACTAGCTATTCCCACGATTTCGTGCGCGTTGAATTTAACAAAAAAAAATATTGTTGTAGTCTAACTTACTCCTCATCACATTCGCTATCTGCCTGTGAAAGTCCCATCAAAATCAGTCCAGTCATGTCAGAGATTAGCCGGAACAAACAGACAAGCAGAAATTGTAAAATAACATTTTATACGTATGTATTAAATAAAGAGAGGTTATTTTAATATTACAATCAGACACTTCAATTTTATTATATATATCACTACATAGTATAAAACATACTCGCTTTCTCTGTTCCTATATCCCTATGTATGATTAAAGTTTTAAAACTACACGATAGATTGATTCGATATAATTGAATAATATGTTGAATACGCAATTATTTTTATTACTTTTTAGTGCATATTAATTTGTTTTAAAATAGTGTTTTGTTTGAAGTCGGTTTTTCTTTTTGTTAAAATTTTTATTTATTTTTGATTTTAAGAGAAGCTGATGTAGACTAATTAACTTTTCTTAATATGGATAGATTAAGCGTGCCATTTATATGAGTCAGAAAGTACTTCGAGGGTAATTTCAAAAGAAACTTGCCAATAAAGCAAAAATAGACTTTCGTAAATGCGGCTTTAGTACATGCGATATAAACTACAAGGTAGCCTCGAAAGAGCTGCATCGACCTCAGTAAAAAAACTTTGCAAAAGAGCTAATATATGTCGTACATCATATGACATAACACCACATACACAAAATGTGATTAAAGACAGTAAGAAATTCTGCTCCATATCGCTTCTAACTGTGAGCCCTCCGGGAGTTCCATCACTACGTAGTATAAAACAAAGTCGTTTTCTCTGTCCCTATATCTTTAAAACTACGCAACGGATTTTGATGGGTTTTTTTAATAGATAGTGTAATTCGAGGGGAAGATTTATGTATATAATACATGGACAATATATTAAAGGAACACGGATCATTTTAGAAGTTTGTAATGTGATGTTATAAATAAACCAATTTTGTAGTATATTTAGTATCAGTGCATCCGTGCGAAGCCGGGGGCCGCTAGTAGATTATATATTCTGAAGCGTGTGGCATTTTCTGGTATAAATTTTAAATGTATGTGTATTTTCAGTTCGACGTTATAAACATACATAAGTATATCTTTATTAAACAGTATAGATACGGCAGGTAAATGTGTTATTAGTTGACTCGTGTCAATTAGATGCAGATGTATGGAGCGCAGGTATCAAGTGATGTCCATAATACAACGCAGCGTCGTCATTGATTGCATTCCTGACCACAATTGTCCGTCATCGACAAAACTGGATATGTTTTGATCTGTATTCATTTACGTTTCGACATCATCTTAGACGTTACTTTATAAACAAATTATTATCTAAGTAGGTTAACATAATCAAAACCGAATAAGATCATTGGTATTTTATCTAAACATATAATGAAATTGGTTTATTTGTTTGTAATAATAAAGTAGTTCTTTTTTACTCAATGCATATGTATGTATATGTATACATGGTACAAATACCAAAAAAACAATTATTAGCATTTTTGTCTTTCAGTCTGTCTGTTTGTTCCGGCTTATCTCTGGAACGGCTGGACCGATTTTGACGGGACTTACACGGGCAGATAACTGATATAATAAGGAGTCTAACTTGGGCTACAATAATATTTTTTTTTTTGTTAAATTGAAACGCGTACAATGTCACAGCTAGTTAATAATATATAGAAATATATCTATCTTATACAGCATATTTTTGTAATTAATATTGTAGCATATTTCTGTTATGAGATTACTGAAATTAATTATAATAAATATTCCGGCGTTTAGGCAATAATCGTTATCACTATCAGACCAATCACACAATTAGACTTTGATTAATATTATAAGTGTGAAAGTAATATTGTCCGTGTGTTTTTATCTTATCGCGGCTAAACGGCTAAACCAATCGTGATGTAATTTGACAGAACGGTAGCCTTTGACTTCGATAAGAGACAAATATACAGGAAGCTGTATATGATATGGTGACGTGAAACATAAATTAGATACGAAGAAGACGATATCTTTCAAAAGATAGTAAATATATTAAGAAATATATGGTCTGTATAATTTCAGGTTATTCTCTTTCAGACTCATAGAAACGCGACGAAAACTATAAACGACGACCATTATGGCAAATTGTGTGTAAACGTAACGTAAACGTGAAACAGGCACGTTTATTTAAATAATCTAAAACGAACGCGAGTAAAACTGCACTGCATGAAAAGCTGATATATTTTTCCACGAGTATTTTGTTGAAAAAAAATACATATAAGAAGCAGTTTTATGTGTATTTTAAATATTTAACTAGTCATATTAATCTCAAAATTTAGGTTAGAATTTTGTGAATAGTAAGAGTAATGTAAGATTTTATAGCCGATATAGCTACAGTGTGCACAGTGACACAGAATAACAAGTTTAATGCTTTAGGTAAAAAAAAAAAAAACGAGATAACATAGGAAGTACGTAAAGATAGCGTTCGGAGAAGATAACTAAAAATCATAAATTTATCAAGAAAGTACACAAATACAGTTTTCTTACGTAAATGAACCGCAGGGTCTTTGATCATGGAATTTTTTCAGCTAACACAATGTTATTTATAACACTTTAACAAAGAAAATATTGTGAATAAAGCAAATATCATGATAAGATGAGATTGAAATATAAAGCCTATTTGGTTTCTGTAAACAGTGACGTGCGATACGATACGAACTGAAATATATTATTTTATAGCGCTTGTGTCGCTTGAATATAGCAAATATCCAATCCTAACCCTGAAAGCGAGCTACAGTGATTAAGAATGGTAATAATAACCAGAGCTCCGCGCTAGGTCAAGGAGATCCAGTGTCATGGTGCCGCATTTACACATTTCCATTCTAATCCCATACACATATATGTATTACAAGAAAGTCAACTGTGTAGCTAACTTGTGTACATTTAGAATCTTATTCAATCTTACTATGATTTAAATTTGAGCCTTATGTAATTAAAAAAAGTATTTATTTTGAAATAGCTGTCACAAACAATTTTGACGTCATAACAAGGTTACTCTTTTGACAATACCTGTGCTTCAGCATGTTATCCGGAACGAAGACATTCCACCAAGAAGGTCTCTTTTGACGGATGTAAGTAGGTGTATCACTCTCTTCGTCGGTGTCGTTGCCACCGGATTTTCGTCTCTTTTTACGTTCGAGCTGCAGTCGCGCTGCCCACGAGCGCCGGCGGCCTTTATCACTAGGTCCGTAACCGTCCGCTCCGACGGGAACGGCCAGAGAGGCTCGGCGAGGTGTGTCGAGCGGAGGACCATCAAATTCGGTCAGCTTTCTATATCGTTCAGCAAATGTCGCATCAGACGCTCTGCGCCCATTAGAAGACGAGGGAGAAAGTTTGATGACCACGACGGGCTCGGTAAACGTTTCCTCGTCGTCCGTGTCCGGCGCGTAAGGTTCCTCGCTGAAGCGTCGCGGAGTCTCATCGATGGCTTCCTGCAGACTCGCCAGAGGCAAGCTGGGACGGTGCGTGCGCATTCCGCGCGGCATCCGCCCTGGCCGGCCCTGCAGCCGCGCCAGAGCGAGCGGCACCGGCGATTCGGTTAGGGTTGGCTCGCTAGCACTCATCGTCACTCACTGCCACTGTAGTTGCACTCAGTCACTTGCACAATACTTTTTAAGGGCCTATTTTATTAGCTCCATTGATAAAAAATACTTTATCAAAGCTTCAAACATTGCGATAAGCAAAGTAATATTTAGTTTTATCGTTGAGTCTCTGTGAAATACAATTAACCAATTCGGTTTATTAATAAGGGGCACTTGTGTTGCATCATGTAACAGAAAACGATAATAATTTCATTTCCAAAACGCTTTTATGCAATAAATAAATATAATGTGACTTTTTACTTCGAAGAAAATCAATTCGTAAATAATTATTATCTTAATATTAAATCCAAGTGCCTTGACACCGGTTTAACGAGCCAAAATTTCGTTACGGTCCATTTACTAATCCGCTTGCATCAATATTCTGTCAATAGCAGTAATTCTATAACTTTTGTTCCTAAGTTTCGGAAATTATACGAAATGGAACAAACAAAACTATTAGTAATTAAGTTTGACAGAATGCTATTAACGTCGAAATTGAACAAAAACCGTTTAATTTCACATCGTTAGTTAGTATTTGTCATTGACTATCAGTTACAAAAGCGAATCAGTGATAAAAGATCGTGACGTCATGTATAAGACCGTTTAATATCTCAACGAAGTTGGAACGATGGGAATAGAAAAGCTATTGAGATAAAATTGTACAACACGTGGTCAGCATGTCTGCGGCAGTCTAGGGAATTATCTTGTTACCATTACAAGTGCCGGCGCTATTCCATATACGCAGGTGCAGCTTTCGTAACTGCATAGTCGTCATCGACTCACGCGCGACGTCGCGGGGAAAGTTGCCACCGGTTCGTATAAGTTGCCGTCTCACGTTACTAAGGTCGATTTCATTATCACTTGATGGTGAGACCAATCAAGCAGCGCACATATTACAAGAATCTCAACGAATTAACAGAGACGACTCATTCGAAAATACTGTAAGGATAACCCCAATAAAGATGTTATTTACATCTGAGGCAGCGTTGTACGACACGTGCTCGAAATAGTTAGAAAAACAATCAGATGTGGCCGACACACAACATCACCAAGGTCGCACTTCAATTGAGTTTATTAATTGTCTCTCATTGACTTTATAAAGCGTTTTATTAAAAATAGCACATTCTATTAATTATATTGCCAACGAAATAAGCATATATTAATTAGGTAACGGTGAAAAGAACAGTAGAAAGCTATTCATAAATGAACTTCCGCCAGATCGAGTCAGATGAGATTTTAAATCAATATATTGGTATTGTGTTATTTAAAATTAATCTGTAGTTAGTCGCTGATGGAAAGTTTGTAATAGCTTAATGTTTGTAATTAACTAATGAAGGCCAAGTGTAACAGAACTTGCAATGAGAGCACTTAAAAAAAATTAAAACTTTATTTTTCTTCTTGCAACTCTGAGGTAAGCCAGTTAATGTCCTCAATCAAGCAAAGCTGAGTATATTCCAATGTCATTAAAATTAACTACGATATTTTAACGATGGCAACCTAGATTCATTTAATCTATCTTATGTATGTTTATGATACTTTTGTGGAAATATCGAAATTTAAAAGATAAAATCAAACACGAATGCGCCACAAAAATGATGTGACTTGTGATTGATGATACCTGAGTGAAAAATATCGTCATCGGGCTATACATTTGACATTCACAATTGTGGATGTCAAAAAGAAAAATGGCGTACATTTTGCATACTTACAATTGAAAAATAAAATACCTAGTCACATACAATAAAAGCTAATTTGTGCAGCGCGCATCAATTTAAATATCTTTAAAATTAATTTATCTATTATAACAAGATTCTAAGATTAACTATTTTTTAATTTTTAGACATCCATACATATATACGGGTACGTTTCTTTATCAACCTCCAATAAAGCAAGAACGGTGTATTTGTTTTTAAATTTCGAACCTTAACATTATCAACAGAAATAAGTTTAATATATTAAGTTAGATTGAAATACTTGTATAAAAAAAAAAACAAAAACTAAAATATTTAAGTCTAAAACATACAAGGACGCTTAAACGTTTCATGTAGCGTATATATACGATATAGCTATAGTCCCTGCTACATAGTTAGGAGTAATCGTGGAAAATCTCTGCTGAAATGTTACACGGTGCACGGTAATAGCTGGGGGAATGATAGAGCACGCACAATCGCTCGTAAATGGCATGGGCCTTCATTGTGCCTTTTGTTAGCTACTTATCGCACGTTGCAACTACGCATAAGTCAATTGCAATTACTGTAAAACGCTTCCATAGTACAAAATTTCATTTCATTTAATTCACATACATAACTGAATACGATGTCTTATTCGTGATTATTAAACACTTTACCTTATATTATAAAATTAAATACTTAATCGCGGATGTGATTTTAAAGTGTAAATTTCTTGTACACGATGTTTACAAAAAAACTTGCCAAATGATTTTTATTTACTTTAGATATTCAATATTATGTAGATTGTTATTCGAGAGACGCGAAGGAAATTTATTTTGAATCTATTGCAAATCAGTTAATGCAACATTACAAAAAGGTTATATCATATATAGGTACATTTTTTATTACATGCCTCATAAATAGGGTTGCCATCTATAGTCATCATCACAGGACAAGACGCGAGAAAACCCCGGATTTTAGAGTCCGAAAGTCGGATATATCAACAAGATATTTTAAACATATTCGATGTAATAAAAAACACTTCAGAATGTCATAAATAACCTTTTTTATTAATTCATTATTTTAACAAAACAATTTGTTACAAATTGTTTATATAAATCACCTTTTAAAATTTTTGAAACCATCCCCGGACGCTCGCCGGATGCCTTCTAAACTAGGACAAATCTGAGGAAACCCGGACAGATGGCAACCCTAGTCATAAACAACCAAATATCGATTATAATTATTTAAAGATTTATTATTTTATAATGTAATTCGAGCAGACATACATTATACGGCAAATGATTTTATCCGTTTAATGTTTATATTATTTATAACATTTAAAGCACCTAATAAATTGACAAGATTACAATTTAGATAATGATTCATATAAATAAAGAGACGAAATAGTGATACATAAAACAGATTAAGCGTTCGAACGTCCTTACAATTTATTAAATTAAAACGATGATGTTAATTGAAATACGAGTTTGACGAAATAATGCGTCTACATATAACAATAATATAAAACGTTGCAAAGAACCAATTCACGGTAAGCAAAATATATTCCAACGACAACTTTATTGCTTTTTATTTATGGATAACATTGAACGAAATGTTATTGGAGAAACGCGTTGTTAAATTGTTTATAGACAAAATTGTATACATAATTTGCTTGAATTATAGTGTATACATTATCTAGAGCGAGATACAATACATGTCCACACACAAAGACAGTCGGCATATGCAAACAAAGAATATTCAATGAGACTCCAAGTCCTCAGTTCGCAGCTGAACTGAATACTGATTAATTGTTTACGACAATAAACTAGCATGGGACAAAGAAAATCAATCTCATTAATACGTATATAATGAATAGGAAATTAACACTGGCGTTTATATATATATTATTGAAAATAGGAAATCAAACGCATTACGTTATGAGACGCTGAGAAAATAATCATCGATGGTACAAGTGACAATTATTAATGAGAAAAATAAAACTATTATTTCTCACGTAAATGAATTGTTGTTTACGACTTAGGTATTGTATTGATACGGAATGAATTGAAAGAGAGTTTAACTATGACGCATTCGTCTTAGCCGTTTGAAAATACGTCACGATCACGAAGATACTTTTCGATTAAAGAGACCAAATAAACGCTTTATATCTATCCAAACTCCATTACTAAAATTCCAGAAATATGGCTCTGCGTACCTATAAACATTAACCCATATACTTTTACTACTTGAACTATTTAAAGAGAACCTTTTATTTTAATTATTGTCCCTATTTTCAGTTCAGTCGAAATGATGACAGCAAGAAATTATATCGTTGGAAATATGTGTCGCAATGTCAACTATTACAACGTAATGACTTCGCTTAATTACATAATAAATACAAGTCAAGATACTAAATGTTCCTTATTCGGAAAATAAATAATGCGTTTCGTAATAAACAAATCAAATCAAGTAAACTATCTTGGTTATTGTTAGTAAAATGGAACAGAAAATCTTGTAGGAATATTTGGGAATATTTCCAAATTAACAACTGCTACGAATAAATCTCTTTGAAAACGTTTTGCAATCTTGTTGTCCCGATTTCGTTCACGAAAAAAATTAACTGTCATAAAATATTTTAAACAACATTTAACTACCGCAATTTGGGATTAATTTTTAATCCTAATTACCCCTTTAACCATCCTACATATATTTACATAATAGAAGATTTTTTAAAATCATTTTTATCCCAGTGCAATAACCAACCTTCAACTATCTTTCTATGGTGATGATATCTAGTACATCAGAGAGGAAGAAGCAAGTGTGGAAACTCAATGGCACGGATAACACTTGTCTTGGCAATAGGATCGATACAAATAATTAAAATGCAAAGATGAATTCCTTTCGATAATATCGAGGTTCAAATGCCTCTCATGTACACGGAGGTCAACCAGAGGCTGGATTTAAAACGCGTACATTGTTCATACCTGCAGCTTAGTAGACAATTATACGTAGTCTTACTCCTATAGTTACGACGTAAACGTTAAATAATATTAACCAAACAGAATAACAGTGGACGCACAACCATGGACGTGACGATTTTATTGTTTAAATTAACTGATTAAAACTAAAAAAAACTTGTCGGCCATTGCTATTTTTATTCGCTATAAAAAGATTATTACAAGCCTTTGACCCGATTTTTTATAGTAGACACAAATGGTCAACGTTCTTGGTTTAACATAACTTAGCTATACCTAGGGTTGCCTTTCAAGACCATTCTAACGCATACCAGTCATAATTGAGACCTTTTGCGTTTTCCTTTCAATATTCGAGTGTCAAAAGTTCATCTTGGTGAGGGTTCGGCTAAATTTTGCCTTTACTAATAAATTCAGTTATTTGTGAAGCGCCAAAATAAGGATTTTACTTAATAACGAATCATAGATTTACTACTGTTTTATGGTCTTCAACATATTTTAAGGCACATGAAGCAAAGCGCTACGTGCTGGAATGTTTTATACAATTTGGAAAACAGCCCTATTCTCGCGACGAAGCGCCGACTCAGCAGATGTCGCGGCGGTCAGCCCTCACATAACATAATTCTCAAGTTACGTCTATTGCTAGAAAAATGTAGGTCGTGTCCGATTTCAAAGCGCAGCGGGACTTGCATAACTCGAGCCTCGCCTCGCCCGCCGTCGACACCCGACTTTCAGTGACATTGAGTCTATCGTATCGACCAAGATTCATTATAAGTATATTTCATCGATAAGATAACACATTATTTCAATCACAATCCAATTGAATCACTGTGCCTTATCTCTCAATGTCATATAATATATTTGTAACCCCGATTTTTGATAACGCCGAACATACATAAATATTATTCTCATTTTAATATATATATATATATATAGACCAGACAATTACAGAATAATGCTTATTTTATTAATAAATCTATACTGACAATGATTAATTAACTTTTGAATACTGAACCGATACGATAACAATTAGTGTAAATGATTCTTAATTCCCTTTAACGGGTAAATGAAAATATTGCACACGTGACATTACGTAAATTAAAGAGTCGGTATGAAACATACATATATCGTCTAGAATTGTACAATATGCGTATTGTAAAGTAAAAGTTTTTTAAACGGGCTGGAAGCAAAAAAAATGGGCCCCGCCTACGGCCCGACTCGGTCACAAACGTGCATTTGCATCATTTTCGTCTGCGCCCGACTCGCGATTATATATTGTATTTATAGCCTTGTTCCTCGACGTATGGAGCATTTGCAGTAATTAAAATGCTTCTTTATTAGGAACCAACGAAAGCATCGTCTTTATTGTACTGCGCTATACATGTTTTCTGATATACTCGAGTAAACACAAAATGTATCATGTGATAAACTTAATATAAAATTACGAGTTACTACGATTTTTTGTTATTTACATAAAATGATTGATGGAATACTTTTGGATTAAACATCGTAAATAGGATAAATATTTGATCAATATTGTGTTCATTTATTAGTCTCGGTGTAAAGATCAACATAAATATATCTTTCAACATAATGATTTGATATTACTTAAGTTACGGTAAATTAAGGAGAAAAATCACAAATAAAAAGTCAACGAAACGAAATAAACGTTTATCGATCTCAAAGATGCATTTATTGATTTTAAACAAGATTGTAGCTTCATCAAAATTCATTTTGTGTCACATGTTTTATCTTTATGTTAAAATTATTTAAGTAACAATAATAAGGAAAAATTTATCGGGTTCCAAAGGGCCCGAGAACTTATGAATGAATCCGTGCGCGTGTTCTCACGAACGGTGACCTTTGTATTGACATAATTATAAAGTATCGATGTATTCGAATATTCGATGTTTATCGATCGTTTTAAAAGTTCAATTCATTTATTTTTAATCCTGAACCGTTTTGTGTTATAAATTACGTAATTTAAATGCTATCTACGAGCTGCGTAGAACTTCGTAGCATGTCTAACAAACGCGGGGAGGGTACTTAAAGTTGCAACAATGTGCAGAAAATAAATAAAATTAAATAATAAAAAAATACAAAACATGCAAACTTATGCAATGTGGGTAGTTTACGAATAAACCGACGACAATCACATTAACAATAGGGCCGGAGCCAGGCACTTGGAGAAATCCGATACAATATAATTTTGGTAATACAACACAAGTGCGAAACTTATTTAAAACATTGCTAACACAAATCGCGTCGTTCTAAGTTCTTACGGGTTGCGGCCACGCACCGACCTCCTTTCCCCGCTGCACTGGCGCAACGGACAAACAAAATAACTAGACGAAGATGTCGGCGTACGAATTCGTAGCGTAAACTGCGCGTGCGACTTTCACTGCGTTACGAGTGCGCGAGCTTGTGTCACCGCGTGCGAACCTCGCGGCGCTTTGAATGCTACTGACTGCTGGTAGGTATCGCTGCCTATGGAGGGGCCACCGGTCCGTCTGAGATAACGACATCACCTGATAAAACGTCTGAAATCAACCCCCGCTGTTAGACGTCATACCCTTAGTACTCATCTTTTGTGTGGCATCTCAATATATTTATTATCATGTTTTTCCTCCAGGTATAATTAATCACTAACTTCAAGCTAATAATTAATTAAAAACTCCCATTAGATTCTTGTATCAATTATTTCTTATATACCTAAAGCTTTTAATACAAAATATTTTTGGCAAACATACATTTCTGTATAAATAAATAGGAAATTATTAAATTAACGTTTTTAATGCCTCGTGTCGTAAGTAATCCATTGTATATTCAATAACATTTTAATTGGTATTGCATCCCACTAACTATTGTTGTATTCAAATCAATTAAACGCCTATAGCTAAGATTACATCTAAATGTATAAAAAAATGTAGATAATAATTCTTTATGTAATTTTTATCTTTAATAAAGCTGTATATATTCAAAAAATTATAAAAAGCCTAAAAAATTAAAAATAAATATTGGAGTACGAGTTGGAGAAGATAGACCATTAGTTTTATCAATTTTGGTTTAAGACTTTGGTTTCGATTTTCGTGACCTTCTTTAGCCGAGGCAGCAATTCTCACGCAAGACACACAATCTGCGCACGACACATAAAATCGCACAAGTATGTGAACAAGCACAGACTCTTTTCTTTCGATCTCATAATTCGATAGCTGATCCGACACGGATCGAAAAGGACTTAGATGCTTTAATTAATTTAAATGTTTAATTAATTCAACAATAATAATTAGCCAGCCAAAGATCTGCAACTATCATATCCACACCGGCAAGTTTTGAAGAAAAAATAAATAATCAAGTTATTATTACAAACGATAAAGTCAAGCGCGGTCAAATATCAATCAGGATGAAATGCGGTTATCTCGTTGTCCATTATCAAATGTAGTTAAGTAGAACAATCACGAAATCGAGAGTGAAATGTGACTATTTTTCAAGATAATACGTGACCGTATTCGAAATATGTGTTTGATGTAGATTCTGTATTAAGATTATTAGATATTTTATGAACAAAAAACAAAACAACACTTAATTTTGTTTTTAAAAAAAATAACTGTCAATAAGTGTGTGTTTGTATATTAAATCGGACTGGCCATGTAAACGTTTCCACCATTATTCGAGATATTGACATTATTAGAGCCGAGAGGGCCCAATGGTTAAAACGCCTGCACCTTAACCGATGTTAACGGGTTCAAATCCAGGCGACCACTGAATATTCATGTGTTTAATTTGTGTTTATAAATTCATCTCGTGCTCGGCGATGAAGTAAAACCTTCATATGTTACACCAATCCGCATTGGAACAGCGTGGTGAAATATGTGCCAAACCTTCTCTTCAATGGGAGAGAACGCCTTAGCACAGCAGTAAGAAATTTACATCTGAGGTGTGAATTTCTAGTAAAAGATTTATACTTATGATAGTAATAGGTTTATACTCGGCGAAGGGGTTGCGTAATAGATATACAAAAAAATGAAATAAAAACCAAACACTTTAATTGTCCTTCTGTCCAAGCGTGTGACCCAGACTATTATCACAAAACAAGGTAGTATTTATATAAAATATGAAAAATCTTTTAAAAATTCGTTTAAAATTAAATTTTGTAGTCAAAGATTATTTTTATTAAAATTGGTATACATAATAAGGGGACTATTTTAATACCCCCTGTTAGTAAAATAGTTTTATTTTTAACTTATAAAAAATTCCAAATCGACATAAGATAAAATAAAAATGGCCTATTCCAAACACGAAAGGAGTAAAGACAAAAAATAACTTTAATATTAAACATAATAACTAATATATTGAGTATACTCAGCAGTACTACAACTGTATAAGAAAAAAATATGAAAACGTAAACATTCTAACCGAACTAAGTATACTCATAGAAATTTCATTTCTAAGAGGTTTTACCAATTTGGCGCCAAATGTAGAGGATGTAAATTCGCGAAAATATTGTCGTTTTGAAAACGTTAGTGTCGAAAATAATATAACATTTAATTAATATTTAATCATAAATAAAAATATGTTGAACAAGAACTGTTTATTTTTTAATAGACCTATGTTAGTAGATCTACTAGAAACTACTATACAGGGCCTGTAATATTATACATTAGGCAACATTAGGCAGTTCAACAGCAACTCCAACTGCCAAGGCAAACCAAACATATAACAAATAAATTAAATAATTGAATGTGAATAATTTTATCTATTATAATTATCAAAGTAAGTAAATAGACAAGTTTTTATCTATACTACTATTATAAAGAGGAAATTTTTGTATTTTTGGGTGTATATGTAATGAATAAACTCAAAAACTACTGTGCCGATTCTAAACATTTTTGTACTAATGTAAAGCTGCATTTATCTTGAGTAACATAGGCTATATATTCCCAGAAAAGATTAGGGATCCTTACTAAAACTTAAGTTAAGTAACCGAAGTTAACCGAAAAAAGTGCCCTAAAATATCTTTCGTGGCATGCGCTACGGAAACTATTGATGTATTGCTGATAGAACAAAAGTATGTTCTAAATGATTAAAGAACATTAATACCAACAAAAAATTCGCGATACCATATATGCTTCTATTATCGTTGAGTCATAATAACTATTTTTTACATTTTTAAGTTAATAGAAGTACCGACCAAAGATGAACCATGCTATTCATCATCCTGTTTAAATCATTATCCAAATAAATCATATTGTTTTCTAGACTGTGTCAATTCATACAGAGTACATATTGTTTAAATCTGCTATCCATTTAATAGACATTACAAATTTAATAAGTCATGGAAATATAAAAAACATAATTTGAGAGAGATTAAGATAATAGTAACCTTAAGAATAAATACGTTACCTAAGTAAAAAAAAAACGTTGAACAAATTCGGACAAAGAATAAATAGATAGCGTTTAAAAAAAATGTAAAAATAAAACACCAAACAAATTTGAATAAAGTGTAAAAATATAAAAAAAAAATTATGTCATCTCGTGCGAAGCCGGGACGGACCATATTATAAGTTAACAATAAAAGTTTTAGTGTAAGAGTTTTTTTTTTTATTAAGCGCATTTAGGTTTAGGTTGTTTCAAAAAAGTTTGTTTTTTTTGGTGAATCATCAATCAATTTTTTTACTTGGTGGTAGGGCTTAGTGCAAGCCCGTCTAGGTAGTACCATCCACTCATCAGTTATTCTACCGCCAAACAACAGTACTCAGTATTGTTGTATTCCGGTTTGAAGGATGAGTGAGCCATTGTAACTACAGGCACAAGGGACATAATATCTTAGTTCCCAAGGTTGGTGGCGCATTGACGATTTGAGGAATAGTTAATATTTCTTACAGCGTCATTGTCTATGGTTAATGGTGACCACTTACCATTAGGTGGCTCATATGCTCGTCCGTCAAGCTATACCATAAAAAAAAAATCAGTTACTTCTTTTCGAGTCGAACGAGTTCCTGGGTCCAATTACGAAAAACCGGCAGAATAATATTATTGGGGTTTTCTGTTAACGAATTGGAGTGTTACAGTGTTGTCTTGGACTTCACCTAAATCAATTGGTCTTGAGCCTTATCACTCACTGGACATGCAGAGTTGGGTAGCCTTATTATATTTATTGCATTAAGAAAGTTCGGAAATAAAAATTGAGTCGGTTAGTACTCAAACTTCTACACTCTAATCTAAGCAAATGCGCTGGTTAGTCTCGAATGAGAACAGTGGCCGTGGCCGGAATCGGTCAGGAGGATATCATATTTATGATACTGTATTCGTATCTTTTATCTTGACAATTTTTTCAAATGAAATATACTCAGATTTTAAAACATGTAAATTTATACATCGATATCCATCGTAGGTAATTACAACTTAATTGCCAATCAATATAAATTCATAACATTAATAAAATTAACAATTACTTTAATTTGTGACTTCATTATGTTGTTCTTTAGTACAACGCTTGTTGCACAGATTACAGATAAAAAATGTCCAAACATGTGAGTATAAGTACATGTAATTAGCGTTCCATTCACTTCTTCATCTGTTATCTGAGTGCATTACTAAATTATCCGACACTTAAAGGGGTCAAGTTCGTTTCGGACCACATTCTCGAGTGTTCCTTAACTCAATTAACTTCTCAGTGGCGCATGCGCACATATTTTTAAAGCAAAAATATTGTAACCAAATGGGTCATCGTCATGTCTTTATGGTATAACGTTGTGTTCAAAAGATACTTAACTAGCACAGTAAGATGCTTTAAACACACACACACATACACTTCTGTCACTTATGCCTTTAGGCTAACTCACACTTATAAACAGAACAGAGCGATATATAGTTTTGATACTTGGCGATCAATAACTGGATAGGAGGTTGGTATCCACGCCTACACGAATCTCTGCAACCGATTAAATACAATTATTCATATAATTACTTACTATATTCTCATTGAATTCCGTAATTATTTTATAATTTATTCAACTATATTAATTTATACATTACGACAACTGTTCGCATTTACACGGCAGGTATTTATGTAAATGAAAATCATCTGACCGCAAAATGTCAACAAAAGAATCACAAGTAACTTAATCTGGCTGTGGTGGTTTGTCCTTGAACTCTGAAAAACTTCCTTTGAATAAATCCAATCTTTAAACGTAATTACTTTTCACAGTTACGCTAGCGAGCCCTGAGAATTCATTCGAGTTTAAATTATCCATGGCTGTTTCACGCGTGTTTCATACGTTTGCTTATACGTACATAACATAATAAATAAATAACGAAGTGCATCGCATTCACTAAATACCTGTCAATTTATACGCAGTGGTTAACTTTTATGGTATGGTAACATTTCTGAGGGTCATCTGATAGAGATTATTTAGCATTTAGGAACCTTTCTTAAGTTTTAATGTGAAGATATTTTATTTAATCAAATGTAGGTCGTTTTTAAAAATAACGTTTAACGACATAGAAATTCTGCGCATTTAGACTATTTACATATTTAGGTAGTGTTGCCGTGCAAAATAACTAAAGCAAACGAGACAACTTTACTACCTTGTGCGTTTGCGTGTGAGCTCGACACTCGCCAAACGTCATACTACTTTACTAGTATGTTAGTAACCAACAATAGAACACTATATTTTGGCGCCTTCTCAGTCTTGACAGTTCATCGCGATATTTAAATAAGCAAAGGCTGCGCATTATCCAGCCATATATGTGTATATCATCGTAAAAAAATAAAACCGTTCGGTTGACAATATTTCGACCATTTAGAGTCTCGTGAAAAAGATTATAATATAATGTATTTACATTTTTACGATGACGGATAATGCTTCCCTTCCGTTTTAGGGGTCGGTCCTTCCTTGGAATTCAAGCTTGTTTGGTCAGGAAAATTTAACAGACAAGCGGGGTGACTTTCGCATTTATAATATTAATATAGAGTAATTAATGAAATAAATGCTAAAAATAATGTAGTAATAAAAAACACACTATAGCACTAGTAACGTTTTAGTATTTAGAATTGGAATTATATAATGTACAGTAAGTTACCAATTAGCAAAGTTATTGTTATTTAAAATGTTAATTAAAAAATGCAGCTCAAATCAGACGTATATATAAAACATATTGTTTTTTTTGTATATTTTTATAAACATAAAACATTCGTACTTCACACATTTGTATGATCAGTTAAAGGTAAACTTACCTATTACTATTAAATATAAATATAAATTAAACAGTACAATGCGTAGGTAAAAAGTTTTGCAGGTAAAAATACAGTGGATTATATATTTCGTATTAGAATCTTGTTGCTTAAGTACCAACGTTTAATCCGTTGTAAAGTTTCAGCGTAGTAGTTACACAACTTGTGCCCTTTTTTTGATCTTGACATATGTTATTAAGTCAGTGACGTAAGCTTTTAATACATTAATAACACGGACCAACCTTTACCAATCTCACTACGTGATCTTTCATACGCGACAGCTGATAATCGTAATATTATAACTAGCGACCCGCCCCGGCTTCGCACGGGTGCAATACTGATTCTTAATATACTACAGACTTTATTTGTTAACGACATCACATTGGAAACTTTTAAAATGATCAGTGTGTCTTTACTATATCGTCTATGTATTATATACTTTTGTATAAAATACTTACACAACAAAGTAAAGACACACCATCTTCCTCTCGAATGACTCTATCTATTAAAAAAACCTTATCAAAATCCATTGCGTAATTTTAAAGACCTAAGCATACATAGGAACAGACAGCGGCAAGCGACTTTATTTTATACTATGTAATGATGATGATTGAAATTTGTTACTTTATTAAATTATCGATGAAAGATTTGCTTCCTATCCTGCTGGATATGCCATTTCCTATAAATTAATACGATACATGTAGGTTTCCTCACGACCGTAATATGAATGATGTATAACACTCAAAACGGTTCCAATTAACGGTTCTTGTACGGATTTGAATTTGGGATCGGGTAAGAACCCCGTACTTAATCGCCCAGGTACATAAACTCTGCTCTATTCATAAATGACAATTTCACGAAGAAAACCCTGTTCCGTGAGTCATTTTATTTATGATAGTTATAGTATCCGTGTAATATTCCCACTACCGCATAAGGTTGTATGTAATAACGTTTAAGTTGCTTCTTAAATATAATGTAGTGTATAAACTCGAGTCGTAATAACAAGGTAACGAAACAGAACGAGGAGTAAAAAAAAAACCGCATCGTTTTATGAAAAATCACGCAGCTATTACAATACGAAGCCGATAAGAATTAATAAAACCGTTAAACTCATTATATATTATTTTTATCACACAGTCCCATTCCTACACGTGACGTTAATTGCAAATTTAACGCTGAATGCGTTCCATGCAGCCATCAATGAAAACATTAAGGAAACAAACAAACATAGTCAAGTGAACGTAAGTCGGCTAAAACAATATAAGGTTAATGTATTTGTCTTATGTTGGTCAATAGTGTAACTTAGTGGTGAGTACCGCCGAACAGTACGTACATTGTTCGCTCATTACTGAATAGGTAACGGGGTCCCGTCGAGCAAAGAATGAAAGTGTTTCATACGGTACTTCGACTAACTTCAATTTAACTAATGGTGCCAACATTTTGATTCATAGTTTGTTGACGTTTGTCGATGATCTAATATCATATCGATTCCATTATGATTGAGAGTAATGTTTACTGTAACACTTAATATCGGTAGTGGCATTATCAAGTATTTTCTTATCAATGATTTTATCAAAGTTGGATGATGTTCAAGTTTGATATGAACATCCTATAACCTCTTATAAATCCTATAAACGGAGCGCATATAACGTTTTAAATTAAACTTGTATACGTTCAGGATTACAAACCATGAACGTACATATTTGTACACAACGCAAGGTTTCGAGATGTAGGAATAATACACAAGTATATGAGTTCATTAACATTTAAAAAAAAAACTTGTCACGACTCATTTGTCATTCGGCACATTCAAATTTTGAATGGGATTGATAAAATTTTAGTGTGTATGCCAATAACAGTTAACAGACATTACAACGCAAAAATCATTGACAAGTAATACATCTATTGCGTTAACAATCAAAACAGCAAAGGGTGCCTTCATTATAGAAATTAAATGTTTTTGTACTTTCAATATGGAATGTAAAATATTACTATTGTAAAATATTTCTTTTAAACTTTCACAGAATGAATGAATGAATAAAATACTTAATTAAAATACGATCTGTTGTGTACATAGATCTATAATAACATAATAATGAATATAGGATTTATATTTTGTACAAATATATATTATCTGTATAATTTATTATGCACCTGTCATCTCGAGTGACACACATCGCAAAAGCGCGGGAAAACAGGATTTATAAAAATTAAAAATGAGCGCGCGATGAAGACTAGTTGAGTGCCCAGTGACCTAATATTGAATTTTAATATCCATTTAATCTATTCGGTAAATCGACCTTTGATGTGAACATTACACGATTAATTTTTATTTATAAATCTCATACACAAAAAGTATCATACGATATAGTTACAGTCGGCTATATAAATTAAATCTAGTACTGTCAAGGGAGGCAGAATATAGCAATCTGATGACACCTCATTTGTCAAAAGCGACGGCTATAAATTTGACGGATACGGTGTCAAAATACGTTTTTGAAAGGGTACGACAATTAAGATAAGATTTTTTTGCAAACGGCCTGAATACTGTGTCGCATTTTACATTAACTAGTATAATGCCCGGCTTGCGTTACATATATGCGTCCTCTTAAGTATCGCCCGCGGTTTAGCTCTCGTTTTAGGAATTGGTCGTTAGGTGTTGGTGGTAGGACTTTGTGCAAGCCCGTCTGGGTAGGTACTTCCCACTCATCAGTTATTCTACCGCCAAACAACAGTACTCAGTATTGTTGTGTTCCGGTTTGAAGGGTGAGTGAGCCAGTGTAAGTACAGGCACAAGGGACATAATATCTTAGTGCAAAAGGTTGGTGGCGCATTGACGATTTAAGGAATAGTTAATATTTCTTACAGCGTCATTGCCTATGGGTAATGATGATAAAAAAAAAACATAAAAATAACCTATGTCCTTAGAGTTCATGTTAGCTAAACTTCGTTCGGTTTAGTTGTTTGACCGTAACGCAGTAACAGACAGAAAGAGTTACTTTCGCATTTATAATATTAGTATAGTTTAGTATAGACATCGTCCGTGTCAATTGTACCTATACTGAATTTCATGGCGATCAGTCCAAACGTTGTATATACATATTATTTAATGTGTTACAGCGACATCTAGAGGTAAGCGGATTGTATAAAAACCTTCTTAATAAAACAATACACATATAAAAATAATTCTTAAACTCTAGTTATATGAATCGTTATAAGATAAACAATGAAACATGCTTCACACTTTATGTCTTTAATTAATAAATGTAGGTATATCGGATATATAAAATATTGTATCGTAAGTGCAGTCAGTGCAGTAATCTATCACCTTATCGGAAGTAATTTTTTTTTTTTTTTTTTTTTTATGGTATAGGTTGGTGGACGAGCATATGGGCCACCTGATGGTAAGTGGTCACCATCGCCCATAGACATTAACGCTGTAAGAATTATTAACTATTCCTTACATCGTCAATGTGCCACCAACCTTGGGAATTAAGATGTTATGTCCCTTGTGCCTGTAGTTACACTGGCTCACTCACCCTTCAGACCGGAACACAACAATACTGAATACTGTTGTTTGGCGGTAGAATAACTGATGAGTGGGTGGTACCTACCCAGACGGGCTTGCACAAAGCCCTACCACCAAGTAAACTAATACTAATACTAATACTAATAAAACTAAAAAGTCATAAGTACTGAAAACAATGAAGTCATTTACGACAATATTTCCTTAAACATATAATTATTCATGAATAACATATTTAATATTCTTAGTGAATATTCAGAATATACCATAAACGTTTCAGTTCTATTTATAAATTCATTACTCCGCGTAACGTAAATGTAAATTAACGAAGGATAACGATGTTTATTAAACAGCATCCAGCTGCGAGTCATCTGCCGCCTTCGGTGCATTTGTTTACCATTCACTACAACGCCAAGGTCAGAAGGTGCAGCGTTTAATAACAATTTCATATATCTATAACCTTCGATGACCTTCACACATTAAAACTTTTATGTGAGTCACTATCGAATTTGTAAAATGAAATGCGACCTGTACAATTTTATCAGGCTGTCAAAATGCCAATGGAAAACGTGTTAAGTTGCGTTTCCACTGGAACAAAACGACAAACTGTTTGTATCTCGCCAAAAGCTGTGCTATAAATTTCTTCCTCCATCTTTGATGTATACCGATTAAAAATAAAAAAAAACAATGTTCGATATTTAATTTAAAATTGTTGACATCTTCGTGTAATTACAGAAACTTGACAGCAACGCATATTGATGGCATTAAAATTGGCAATTTTCTTATTGCAAAGACACGGCATAATGTAACAGCTTTCAACGAGCCGTGTAAATCAAAATAATCGCTCTAGTCAATACATACGCACCATAATTGCCCTCGCTGCTGATTTACGAGCGCAACCACAAAAGTTAAATTTATATCATTTTTATTTATTTTTATAGCTCTTACCATATTAGCTGCAAATTACAATAAATAGCTAAATACATTACAAATAATAACGTTAACACATATAAAGAAATTCAGTTCATAATTCAGACACAAAATATAATAACATATCGTATTAAATAAAATTATATACTCAATATTTTTAATACAAAACTTAATCGTCGTTTTAAATGTCATTACATACATCAAAAGCAAAATCAAAACAGATTGCAACCATGAGACTTGTTACGAAGGAAGCAGATGGGCGTAACAACACATTTTATTATTTTCATTCAATGACATGACATTGCCTTCCCGGCTGATTCCGACACTCGAAGCTCGAAAAAGTGCTAAGACACTTCAATTCACTTTTGTTTTCTGTGAGAGCATTCTCGACGTTCATCTTGCACCGAGCTTTGCACTGCATAGATCATTGTTATGTATGATCGCTAAAACTCTAAGATTCCAGTTTACTTTATCGCCGAGTATCTTCCAACTTTTTGATCGATGTCTGACGTGATGGCCTCAATCGTCCAGGGCGTGGATCGTCTTCAATCGATTATTTTAACAGTCCATGCCACTTGTAAATCATGGTTTTACAAGTGGCATGGACTATTAAAACAAACAATTAAACCAACTTGCATAAACAGCTCCCATCTCTTTATAGTTTCGGCTTCTATGGTGCTATCTTCAATTTTCTTCATTACTGCATTAGGGCATCTCATATTCGGATAGTTTGTCAAATTTATTAACGTACATACATCATAGGGTTAAAACTTGAGATAGTTACGTACTGATAAATATTTTTTTACAATTATAGGACAAAGCATGTATAAGTGGTACCCTTTCCATTTAATTTTTGATCGTTTAAAACTGTTTTGTGTAATGATTCAAGTGTCTTAATTTAAATATAATATGATCGAGCGTTATACGGTTCAAGAGAGCAATGACAACGCGTTCTGTACAAACATTTCACGTTATCTTGATAAGTTTGCTTGCTTCCAGTATTAAAACAAACAAGACTTCCGAGAAGAAAGATAGTTGAACGTTTACGTGAACTAGCTAACAAGGTAAAATATTTTAAAATACGAGTAATTATGTCTATAAAAGTCTATAAAATTGGTTGCTTTATTATAAAGTTGCAGTCTATACTTATAGAATCTTGGTAATACAACCTGCCTTAAAGATTGCATTATATAGGTATTTTCCAGTAACGGAAGTAGTAGATGGTGATCGAATAATTTACTTTTCTTGTTATTCATATACTTATTTATGAACAAGGCTGCATACACCTACATCATCGTTGAGATAATAAATTGTATTACATTCAAATATTTATTTATATGCTATTTGAACTTAATTTAATGAAATATTTATATAGTTACGTATTATGTCAAATATATACAATACGCTTATTTATGATTATGACTGCTTATTTTAAACATTTTTGCAATTTAAAAAAATATAAGTAAATTGGTCTATTCCTATGCATAACATGATCCGATCCACCTCTATGTTACAACATACAAAGTATCATTTATTACAAAATTAAACAAGGAAACAATAAAGATTTAAATAATCAGTATGACGTTTATTTCATTCAAGAACTATGAAATACTTATATATAGCGGGTTTTACAAAATATACGACATAATATATAGATAGAAAAAACCGTGTTATTGATATAAATGAAAATAAGCAAAATAACAACACGCATCACGCATCATAGATTAAAAATTTGGTACATTAAAGTATATATAGTCGCTGGAAGGAACTCTGGTTTTTCTAACGTTGAAGGTAGGCATCATAATAAATGTATGTATGTAAAACTGACATCGTTTCTTCCCATTTTAAGGGAGAGTTCGCCAATGAATTACAGACACGGGGGACAAAACTTCTCCTAATTCCGAAGGTTGGTAGCGCATTTACGGAATGCTTAATTTTTCTTACACCGCCATTTTTTGTGGTACTTGTTTGTCAGTATGTTATAAATAAATTAAAAATATGTGCAAAAAAAATCTCATCCTCCTGTCATCGAACAAAGACCTACTGAAATATAAACGGTAAGTTTCTTTTATGACGTGTGACCTTTGACCTTTTGCGTAACTGTATTCAAACACGAATACCAATAATTCGATATTTAAATTTAAAATTAAAAAAAAAAAAACCTTATATTGTTTTAGCGTTAACATTTTAAAATATAAAACCATTGTTAGCTAACAGACGAAGTCGCTTGAAACAAGTTTTAATATAATTTGAAGTTTTTTCAGCCAAACAACTAAAGTACTCGTAGTATATATCGTGGAAATGTATAGCTTTCTTTTGGCTTCATTCTAATTAAGTTATATTGTTGAAGATAACTTATAGCTGGCGTAAACCTTGATAATGACGTAGGTTTTATTTTCATACTAATTATTTATGGCCAGTATTAATAAGATAAATTTAAATCATGTAAAGAGGTCGACATTTAATTTCATTTACAACTTTTTTTATAAATCGCTAATTATCCGTTTAGAGTATTATGTGGAGGTCGAAATGGGTCAACGTTTCCAAATCGTTTTCTCTCATATACCTACTTTTTCTGTAATATTAATGCGAGCGAATACATTTTTTTAAAATTAAATCTGCTGTAACTCACAAACGACATTACACTGAGAACTGACGGACACTTCGACTAATGTCACAAGGTTAAAATTTTGTGTACATTGGTTTTCATACTGGTTTAATAAGTAAATCATACAATATTACGTGCTTGTGTGTATCTACTAAGTATATATGATGTATGTATAATTGTATATACATTAGCGTATTATGTTTGTATACGGTCATTAAAATAACGACGATTCCAAAGTGCTTGTGAGTGCCTACTTGTATTACGTATAATTAGGTTTTCATTTTTCTTCCCATTTAATATGATACGTCTGACCTGATAACAAATAAGCTCGTCTACTACACGCGGGGTCCTAATTATGTTAACAAGATTACTGTAATTAGTTTGGCCCAAGTTCCAAGTTTATTATAAGCTTAAAGCAGAAGCAATTATCACGAACTGTATGACTTTATAAAGCAATTTTTATTGCACTATAAATATACGTACCACGAAAACGTAAAGTTAAAAGATCAGTTTACAAAAAACAATATCTTAAAATAAGATTTCAATTCAAATAGTCCCGATAGAACGAAAGGGTTGCCTGTACTTGACACGGCATTGTGGTCGCTTACACGAATTAATTAATACTTGTTTCGAAACAAAACTTTTCTGCCTATCGTCCAACAATTGAGGAACTTTAATGAGTTTCCCGGTCTATATAAACGTAAGTATTTACTTTACTAAGACTAGAGTAAGCAATTCCAACTTTCAAAACTTAAAATAATGAAACTTATACTATAACAATATTATGTAACATAAGTATACCTAAAAGTTCACTTTTGTCGTATATTTTCACATGTGTATTGAAATTGACCGAGGACAAAAATGAAGAACCGAGATGGCCCAGTAGTTAGAACGATTGCATCTTAACTGACGACTACTACTTCAATTCTAACCTGTTTGAACCATTATATTTCCATATGCTTAATTTAAGTTTATACCACATCTCGTGTTAGCGATGAAGGAAACACATAGAGGAAACCTACGTGTGTCTAATTTCAAGAAAATTTCACGACAGTTGTATCAACCCAACCACAACCGAACAGCATGGCAGAATTAGCTCCAAAACTTCTCAAAGTGAGACGAGGATATATCTCTACTATATGCAACTGTTATTATTCCATTTTCTTCAACCTACACATTGCATTATTTACACCATATATCCTCTGATCTACTAAGATATGATTGAAATAGAATCCCTTTTAGTAGCAAGCCTGATCTAATTAGTGTAAATCGATAAATAATATTCACTGCGGAATGTTACCAGTCTTTACTATAATAGTTAATGCAGAATGTTACTGGCATTTTCTAGTAATGATGTTATAAATGCGAAAGTTCTATACTTCTAAAGAACTGAGGACATATTGACATCGTTATTGTGGTAATTGTACAACAATTATATTTATTTTTAATTTAATTTATATTTTATAGCTTTAAACTAGAATTATAGCCTTAAACTAGAATTTTATGTCATTTCGCTAAGCGTAATTGCAAATTATGGTAAGTGGTCAACACTGACCATATGTATTGGTACTGAAAGAAATATCAATTTAAATTAATAATTTCTCATATAACCAATGCGCCATCCATGGGAATTTGGGAATCTGGCGCACTAAGCCCTTCAAATCGTAACACAACAATACTTTGTAATCGTATAACTGCTTGACAGCTGAGTATTAATGACCTCCTAACCTACCCATGCCCTCTTACACAAATCCCTACCCGTGAATATTTTTTATCTAATGTCTAGAAAAAATGCTGACGTAATACAAAAACATATACATAGAGAATTTCAAGAAACTAGCAAATTTATAAATAATTACTATCCCCGGTAAATATGTGAATATATTTCTAACTTTCAATAATGTGTGAAAGACGAACCTTATAAATAACAAGTATGAAACTACGCGAAAGACAGAGGCATAATAGTTAATATTTAAAACAAAACTTTTTTAGTCAATTATCGTCCACATAACCATGTCACAAAACTAATAGATATAGCTAGAAGATCGCGTCTTCGTTATTCCTAACAATTACCTAATAAAATCAATGAGATTTAGCTCAAAACTTAACGACGATTGACATTAAAACATTGCATTCATTAATTTTTAATTTGATCTTACACTTAAATTTCCAGAAATTTCTACCAAAAAGAAATAATTAAATAACGTTGATGGAATAAATGTTAAAAACAATACATACCCAATAAATCCAAAAAAATTCATCCGTAAAACTAGAACGTACTTTTAAATAACAAACATTTTTAAACACAAATTAACACATAACAATATATCTGGTTATTACTCCATTAAATTAAACATAATATCAATCAGCTTCAGTATAACTTATCGACTGATTTAAAACATTATCTCGTACACGTAGCTCATTTTGCGTCGCGATAGTAATTATTACCTGTGTCTTATCAATATCATCAATATATTTGAAACTTCGAATTTATAAATCACAAAAAATGATCTCTTCATGTACACCGACCACAGAGATACGTTATTATTCAAAGTCCATAATTATTATTTCGTAATTACAATGTCTCTGTAACCATAAATATAATAATGTCATGTCCTGTATACTGCCTATGAAACTAATTCTCTAAGGACTAGTCTTAATATTCAAACGAAATCTGCAGGCAGGCTTCTAGAAGTTCGAAACCAGAGCCTTAATACTTCGCCTATGGTTAGACTTCATATATTAGTAACAATAGTTCTACTGTTACATGAAGATCATCTCTCATCTTGATGTAGCGGTTTCGAATTGAACACGCCACCCTGTTCCAATGCCTTAGGTAGTAGAATTTCATCCGACAAACGCCGGTTTTCGTACACACATTAAGTTATGCAGCGGGTTTTCTTTATTTTCATTAATCTTTATCACCTGACATTGCCTTTTATGACATATTATGGCTAAAAATATATATGAATCTCAAAGATTAATTATTTCCGAGAACACTTATCCTTATCAATGACTTCCTACATTCAGTCATGTACGAATTATTTTATTAAAAACTAAAAAACACTAATCTTTAAAACCGACTGTGCATTGCATGCAATTTCAATTAATTTAATTGATATGTTATTTCTACTAAATCTAGATAAGACTTTTGATCTATTTTAAGATTGATTTTAATGTTACATTAAACGGTATTTGTAAACAATTTGAAGTAATAAAATGTATACGAGCCGCATATGGAGATCTGTTTATTACATTTCGGTTCTTAGTTGTTTACAAAATATGTCTGGAGCACTTAATTCTATCGAATTTATTGCAATAGTAGTTAAAATCATTACTTCTTAGTTCCGTCTGTGAAGTGTGAACTGAGGACGCGTGACTAACAAACTCGGAACTGTAGCCTGAATGAACCCTTATCCTATTTCAACAACAACAACAACAGCCTGTAAATTCCCACTACTGAGCTAAAGGCCCCCTCTCCCTTTGAGGAGAAGGTTTGGAACATATTCCATCACGCTGTTTCAATGCGGGTTGGTGGAATAGACATGTGGCAGAATTTCTATGAAATTTGTCACATGCAGGTTTCCTTACGATGTTTTCCTTCACCGCTGAGCACGAGATGAATTATAAAGACAAATTATTAATATATAATAACAAATTATTAAGCAATCATCGGTTAAGATGCACGCGTTCTAACCACTGGGCCATCACGACTCCTTATACTATTTGCTTTCTGTTTATTTTTCAACGGACGAACAAAGGATTTCTAACCGACCTATGACATGTAGGTAATACCATAACGCTATCATTACAACAAATCTCAATCACATATATTGTTATAAACATATATATATACTAATATAATAACATCAAAGTAACTCTGTCTGTCACTTTTTCAAGACCAAACCAATGAACTGTTTTTGATGAAATTTGTTATGAAGCAAACTTGAACTCCAACAAAGGACATATGCTACTTTTTTACCTAACACATAATAACCAACCTCTAAAACACGAGCGAAGCCGCGGAAATTATGGATATTATAAGTTTTTACTCTTAAAAAAATATATCAAAATTGGTCCACCTAGTGAAAAGTTATGAGGTAAGAAACATAAACAAAAAATACAGACGAATTGATAACCTTTTTGAAGTCGGTTGAAAAGAGGATGCACTGGATTCCTTTTATATGGGAATAGACAGTAATATAACAGTATCAAATGTATACATCCCTTTACCCACATGTGGTTGATATTCCCCACATTCCCTCATTATATCTCCTTAAACTAATGAGCACGAGAATATTGTTAAATGCAATGGTCTCTCGATTTTAATCCGGGACTATCACTTCTTCATCAAAATGTTTCATCAATATGGTTATTCGAACATCGGATCATTATCTCGGTATTTTTGTGCATGAAAAAAAAAATTGTTCTCTCATGAAAACTATTATATAAAAGTAAACTATATATTACATATTTTTAAACGTTTTCTTTATTACTGTTTATATGTTATGAGTGAGATTCAAAATGCATTGTAAAACACTACGACTACCATAGGTTTAGTTCGACTTTATTAAAACATCGCTATAAAATACTAAAAAGGCTGCGTATACAACGAGGATTAATGTTAAAACAAGCTAGTCGCAATGAAATTAATAAATTCTAAAACAAATCTCTCTTCCAGCTAAACGTATAACATTTAACAACAATACGTATGGAAATCTGTTTATTCTATTTGGCTATTGGCTACGTAATAGCTAAAGATTATATTTTTATCACTATATATGGCAGACAGTCATCTCAAACATCGATCACATTTTACAATACACTTAATTCGACGAGTATATTAGTTTTATCCGCAGACTATATCCGACATAATACCCAAATGATATGGATTCAATCCGCAATGCATGCAGTAATTACACTATACCAACTGGATATACCAATTGTGCTTTAACTCAACGTTTTATCAATAAATGACGTAAATGCATCCTATTAGGACCTTGTTAAATAAGTACAAGAAAATCCCCTCGATACTCTTACAAGCACAGTAGTGCGCAGTAAGCAATGATGTATGTCAGACGGATGCGCCTGCCGAGCATCATCTCGAGAGGTGTCCAGCTGGCGCCGCCGCCAATCATTCAATTACACACATCTCATTGCACCGCTCCGGGCATCAATTACAGAATGGACTCGAATCATCCGGAGATAACGCTTCAAACGGCGAACTCGAATCCCTGCATGTTATTTTAAAGTTTCATCTTAAGTTTTAAGTGTAAACATGAACATGCGCACAAAGTATAGTATAGTATTATCAGAATCACAATATACATATTTAATGCTGCAAGAATAATGAGAAAATTCTAGAAAGAAAATTCATATTAATTTTGACATGCAAAACAATTTAAACTGACACAATATTTGCAGAAGACATTCTTCAAACACTTTTAAGTTATCATTTAAGATAATACGTTCTAAAGTTAAAACAGAATATGTCAACTAAATAAGTAAGTTTGGCAAAATATTTGTACGTGACTAAAAGCGCTGTCAGCCGCCGTCAGTTGCGAACGTTTTGATTTCCTACAGTGAGAATTAGCCTTGCAACATTTTTATCTTATCCATTTTCTTTGCAAATTAAACAATGGGAGCAAGTGATATCAGGCAAACATAAAACAGGGGGCTCGCCTACATTTATCTCTGCACTCTCTTTGTTATCTGTAACATATAATGCGCAGTAGCATTTCGCCTGTCAGAACTAAAACATATAGTCTATTTTACAACGCCACTCATGAAAGTAGGTTTAGATGCCTCAGGTATATGCCAGCTGTGTCAATATTGACAATTTCATTAAGAAAACAATAAATCTTCATGATGAATAATATTGCTTTATAGAAGGTAGATATCTAAGCTACTTTTAAAACCATGACTAAGAAGTCACTGGAATCGAACATTGCGTGTTACTTGAATTGTTCGATTCATGTAGATTATGTCAAAGCGAAAAATTTCTCTGAAATGATACCGTTTTACGCAATTCTGATAAAAAGTGTCAGTTAATCACGAATATGTTTACAACGCTTCGTTGATGTTTAAATTTCCTTGAACAAAGATATGCTAATCAGCAATCACACAATTGGATGCAATATTGATATGTAAATAAGAAAAGGGAAAATAGATACAGATGCGACAAAGGCGTAGGTGTGAAATCGATCGGTCGCGGTAGGTGGTCGATGAGACGGTTCGTTTTGTACGGCGCAAGGCGCGCGTGACTCTGCTGTTACCCGTTCAATGTGACATGACCTCGTGTACTTGAGCTCGTCACGATTCTAACCCAAAGACAATGTTTCGTATGCTTTGTAAATATTCTACGTGATAAATATTTTAGAGTCAATGCTCTTTTTTTTTTCTTTGGACCTTATGACTTTTACGTATAAATTATAACAGCGATTCATTGAAAGAAAAGGAAAATGAAGATTTGAATACGCTGCATTCACATCAAATGTTATAGGTAATACATAAGTTTATTAGTATTTCAAAATAAGCTGACCTTTGTCTGTGGGGAAATTTTGATATTAAGTGAAATACTTAAAGAAGCAATAATTACAGAACTAGCTGGGTAAAATCATATAATTTATATTAATAAATGTGATGTTTTGTATTACCTTACAGAAACAAGACCACATAAACAACATATACCAGAAGACGAATCGCAATTCGGAGAAAGTTTAAGAATAACAAAGCATGGTTGACAAGGTCTGACGACTCAATAATGGGGATTGAACGTAGTTCAATACGCGTAAACCGTAGATGATGCCAAACTATAAGTTTTTTCATATGAAACGCTAACCTTTAGGTTATATGCAGTTGCGTTGCATTTAAAAGCAGAATCTGAAGAGGCCAGATATTCCGAAGCATGAGAACTTTTCAATACCGCCATATCTGACCGAGTATTAAGATTTTCGAATGACATTATGTCCATACCAGTCTCTTTTAGTCGCTACCTCACTCAGAACTTATACTTAGCATTATCTTTATTTTAGATTTCGATTTTGGTGTTACAGACTTCAACATTGGCAGCAAATATTTTTTTATCCAAATGCTAGAATGGATTTTACGTCAAGCAAGATTTTATCTATTTAGTCAAGTATTCCATAATACTATGTAATATTCTATGACTTATCGATCAATGGCAAAGATCCCTTTCACAACGCTGCCTTCTTCGAGGCAACACAAAAATCTAAAATTCCTATCATTCAAAGGAGACATATCAAAGAATATTCCACAACGTCACTCCAGTGCACTTTGATGGATTCATACCGAAATTCATCCTGCACAGGGTTCCGGAAAGTTTTCCTCTATTTCCATAAAACGAAATATAAAATCGAATGAAACGAGTGTAAAGTCATTGAGGCTTGTTAGACAGACACTATAAATTTATAAAAAAAGAGACTGTTACGCAAAAGAAAAGTCAAATGCCGTACAATTTTCTTATTCAAACAGTAGTATCATGATAAATAATAAGCACTAAGATAGACTACAATTTGAGGTAACTAGAGCGGAAGACGACTAACATAGGCTGAATTGCGAATGCAGTCCGGGAGCTACGGTAAAGACCCAACATTACATGTTTTTGCAACAAACGTAGCTCATTTGTGATATAGATACGTAGAAGATGGGACAAAGGAAACAATGCCGGTTGATTCACCCCCCTCCTACCACTTGGTTCGCGATGGTTTGTGCCTAAACATTTTATGTCGGCCAAGGACGGCGTGCCACATGAACTACGGAGCACAGCTCTATAACAAAGAACGCTCCGGGCATGATAAGCGATGCGACTAACGCCACGGAATTAGCGGCGTATAGTTCTCATGAGTTCTAAGACTAGCCTACTTAAAATTCACAAGCCCACTCACAGCCAACTTAAATATCTTAAGATTCATTCGAAATATTCCTCAATTTACTAATCCAACTTAAGAATTCAATTATGTTTTATAATAAATACTCATAAATTTATACAGCAATAACATAGTAATACGCACGTAAAAAATATTTCCTGATTTTAAAAAGAATTAAAGTAAAATAGTATTCGAAATATTTGCTTCCGATCAAAATACATAGAATTGAAAGAAATCGGAACTAATATAAAAAATAAATCGGAACGTAATATTATAATTATATAAATATAAATAATAAGCTAACCTCACACCATTACGCCGATAATATAAAACTTATAAAAATTAATTTGACACATTATGCATACGTAATAAATACCAGGGTCTCAGGAATCGGAAGTAGTAATTTAAATTAAATTACGTTTACATAATATATACCAGAAGTGCCTCAGGCACGACTGTTCATTGAGATAAGGGTCTAGTAGATGGAGCTAATGTACACATAAAAGATCATAAAGGTTACGCTACACGTACGCAAATATTTGTACCACTAATTATTATGGAGGTAGGAAACTTACTAAAACGCCTAACTTTCAGACTTTTAAATGAAATCATTTCTCGGACAGAGACCAGTCTGGTACAAACGTGTACCTTTATGATCTTTTGTGATATACATAGATACTTAGATAAGTTATATATAATTATTAAAAGTAAAGTAAAGTATCAGCCTGTAAATTCCCACTGCTGGGCTAAAGGCCTCCTCTCCCTTTGAGGAGAAGGTTTTGGAAGATATTCCACCACGCTGTTCCAATGCGGGTTGGTGAAATACACATGTGGCAGAATTTTTATGAAATTTGTCACATGCAGGTTTCCTCACGACGTTTTCCTTCACCGCGGAGCACGAGATGAATTATAAAGACAAATTAAACACATGAATCAGCGGTGCTTGCCTGGGTTTGAACCCGCAATCATCGGTTAAGATGCACGTGTTCTAACCACTGGGCCATCTCGGCGCTTATAATATTATACTAAATTATTACTTCTTCTTGAATTTGGCCATCCAATGTCAAGTAAATAATAAATTTCTCTCAAAGTATTTATAACCAATTAACAACGAGGTTAACATTTTAAATATTTTTCGAGATAAATCATATCTACATGTGCTTCTGTTTTTTTACGACTAAAACAGCAACAGGCAAGTGGGCAAACTCATAGGGCAGGAAATCGTGATGATGTGAAGTATAAACTTTCATATCTCGACACAGGATATACAAGATAGAGAGTTGGATTTGAAACAAATTGAATTCCCGTTGACAGATGCACCTCCTATCGCAAAAAGTATAGCCGACTTCAAGCTCTTTGCCTTGCAAATCGAATCTAAAGCCGACTGATTTTGAAAATATTTTCTAGGGAAACAGCGTAACAAATTATATTAACTATTCCTACAGTTCTGTTCTTTTCATATTACGTTCTTCTGCGTTTCAATACTTTCATTTTGATGTACTCTATTTATTTACATGAATACATTTTAAAATAAAAACATGTTTTTTTTTTAAATATTATCATTTACTAACAAAAACAAACTATTCTACTATTTTCTAAGATAAATATGTTTCATATAGCTGATACGTAGCATATTGTGGCATAGATTTCATAAATGATTATCTAAAATGTAACGCAATAGTGAAAACACGCAATGCCATTGTTGGAGATTTCAAATCATGAGGACAGGATTATCACGACACGTTTTAACACCGATCTAATTTCCTAAATACGATGTTTTCAGACCATTCTCAAGATGTTGTTAGAGAGCGTAGATAAGAGAAAAATTATAAACCATGTTCGTAGGTACAATCATGCGACACACACAAAAGCGTACAGAGAATTCAAGAGGTGTTGGCTTCCTGTGAAAAAAAAAGCTTTTAGCGTAAATTCAAAGAGCACTTACTGCCAGTGAAAGGGTCCAGTGATTCCCTCCTTGAGTCGGTCCTTCAGAGAGCGCTGTCGAGAAGGTCCAGGACCGGTAGGTAGCATGCCGGCCCCGGGTGGCACGGTGGTGGATGGCGCACGCGCGGGTGACGACATCGCGAACTTTTAATAGCTGCGCCAGCGCAATATCACACGCGCTTGCACATTAATATGACATCACTGAATCGCCAAGCACCATTACAAACGCGCGCTGCAACATAACAGACCACCCAAGCCACATAAATAAAGCGAAGCATCAAAACAAAAATCGAGTAGCCGAATTAAAGGAAGAGAAATCAAATGATTCTACAGAAGAACAAAAACATACAAACATAAATAAGAAGTGTGCAGTAAGTAGCGTGTAAGTTGTGACAAATTAAAATAGAACTATTTTTAATGCTTATCAATAGCAGATATACATAACTTTATTCAATTTTCGGAATTTTTGATCGGGTATCATGAAAAATAGTTTTATTTTAATATGTCGTGAACGCAAAAACAAAAAGTACGAAGTAACGAAATCATTTTAAGCATTAACAATTACAGCATTTGTAAAAAAAAAAACATCCCTGAACATCTATATGCCTTATGGTAATTACGATGAAAAAATACCGTTGATAAATTAAATTTTAATTGAACATCGTACGCCTTAAATATTTTAATAGCAATGACGCGCTGCAGTATGTTCGTAATAAGTACTCTTAAGATATTTTAGGCTATCGGATTTAAATGTTTATGGACAGGTTTTAAGACGGATACTACACAGAACATTCCATCGTTGTATCGAACAACAATAACGACATAAAAGTCACTTCATACATGCCAAACCTGTTTACTGATGTCGTGTACACCGTGCAGTCGCAAGTATCGTCTACATTAATTTTCTACATCATATTTTAAAACATTAACACTATACCTACTAAGAATTTAATTAGAAAAACAAATTGTATATGAAGATTAAATAATATAATATATTGAAGCAGACTAAGTCTACGCCGTTTAAAATTATAAATTACATATTATACTTTAGGATCAATAATTTTCATTTAATATTCATAATAAACTTAATTGTCATTTAGTGGACGTGTTAAAGATATCAAATACACCTAAAGTATACAAATTATAGTCTTTTTTTTAATAGCTAACGAGAATGCACCAGACGTTATAAAATACGGTGCAAACTATCTCTCAGTGCGCAAAACTTGCTTCTCTATATTGATAATAACGCAACTTAATAATAAACTAAACTAAATATTATTTTCCTCTACGCGTAAATCCTATTATAAATGTTAATACATAATAGTTAATTACTTCCTCAGTCATAACACGAGACACGTCTAAGAATATATGTAACGTGTGAAAAATAAATTATGCATTTCTGCCTCAGCGCTCCGTTTTACGTACATATCCACATATTCATATTTTTGTGTGGGAGTAGCCAGTAGGTACGCCAAGTAAAGCTTGAGGAAACATTTTAAATCGTTGAGATAAAATACCTGAGACGCACGTATTCTATGCAGTGGTTGTTACAAAAACATTATCTCATAACATAAACGAGTTCTGGAAGGTTAAATAATAAGAAATAGGTACTTATGCATTTGATCTTCATGCCGTACCAAATTATATTGTTTATTTATTTAAAAAAATCAGACCAATATAACTTAATTATTATTAATCGTTCCATAAGGTAAAAATAAGCTACATTCTTGATTCTACTTCCGTAAATCGTATGAACACCAAGTATTGAAGAATCTTATTATTTTTAAAGCTCGTAAGTAACACTGCATATCCCAATACTAATATATGCATACTGGCTACTGAAGTTAATCTAATAGAGCAATAATCTGTCTCCTATCAATTCATTGATGTCAATTCATTTTATAATAAATTCAACTTAGTATTCATACAAGGGACTGCATGCTCGTATTCAATGTCTAACAAATTTATGATGTCATCACACCATTGTGCAACGTCCGCCCGCGACAATCCATTATCTGACACCACTTCCTCTTGGCGTGCAATATTCTTCAAGTCCCATCTCAACTTAAAGTAATTTGTATTATATACCTCTACGTGCTAAGGTATGATGTACCAAACGCTTTAAAAATATTGGGGCATACGGCAAAGAACAGGTATAAAAATCTAATTTTCATTTAGGCGATTTTTCTCTTGACTCGACGAGCCAAATTGTAATCGATTTGGCTTCGACTGTTTATATTGATGACCATTGCATAATCTTTTAAAAATGATGATTCAAATCGAATAAGTACATATCTTTGTAGCTGACAAAGCCAAAATAATATTGTTAAAATAAATCAAATTTCCTTATTGTGAATTGTAGAATAACTTTATTATATTCCTCTTGCATTAAATTAAAAAAATAAGTTTGCACAATTATGTTTAGTTACGATTACAGTAAAAACCGGGCGACAGCAAGAGAAGGCAGGTATCGATCGGCCCTAACCTCAGCCCGCGGCGCCCCCGCCCTCACTAGCCCGCGTGCCTTACGTAAGTCCAGCTGATCGCACCCACCCTGTAACCTTGGCAACGAGCTCCGAGCACGCGCTTTTATACACAGTTGAAAACATTCTTCTCTTCGGAGGTGTTAAATTTCTACTAATATACCTATTTAGTTCAGAATGATCATGTTTCTTTCGTTTATCGAATATATAAATATATAATACTTCAATACATAAAAGGGGGGTTAGATAGAGACAACAGCTCATCCTACCCTACAATGCACTTCAGTTAATTTACATATTAACCTACTTAATACTACAAGTTCTTGATTACATTAGATAAAACAAACGATTTATCTACCCCGTGGAAATGTTTTGCGGTAAACGTAGTATCATTGGTAGTTTTATATAACAAGCAATATATTATAACATAAAATAATTGAAATATTTAAGTTAATGAGTTTTATAGTTGTTTCAAATAGCCGCGGTTACATACAAATTCTTCAATTCATTACTTCCATGCTTCCAGAAAGCAGCGGAAAATAACAACGAAACACAAAAAAATTAACAAAAACATCTCCCAACTACGTTGCAACGTTGAACTGACTTTTTTCCCTTTATTCGATACTTCTTCTATACAACACCCACGTATTGGCTATACATGTACATAGCATATATAACCAAACATGTACATTTTACTGTACATAAAAACGATGTTGCTTTGAGAAATGCCGTAAATTTGAAAAACCAAACAATCTATTTCATTCAACATTCGTTTTTTGTTAAAACATGAGACTAAAACCATATCGAATAATACTAGTTTGATACCAAAGCTAATATAAAAATGCGCCTAGGAATTTCACTAATTACTTTCATTTTCGATTACAATTTAACTGTAAATAATATATTATGTCATTCAATTATATATTTTTAATTTAACGGACTTGTTAAAAATATTAGGTATACAACTAATAAAATCAAACGTTCACATGTCGCTTTTATATCACATAACATAAACTAAAACATCAATGCCTAATACTTTCTTTGCTTTCTATTTATTTACAATGGGTTGCATCATGATTGAATAGTTCATGTTTAACTAAACAGATGATTCTAACGATACTAAGTGATAACAATGGATCTATTTTTTTATGATTAAAATAATAAATGGTAATGAAAACATCCCTAATATGTTAGATGACTGATTTTATGTGCAGAAGCATCTAGTGTGGTCCATGCATCGATGCAACGAACCAATGTGCGAAATTCGCATGAAGAAGCGCTGACGGTGGGTTAAACGGCATATCGCGCACACGTCTACTTCGTTGGCTGGAAACGTGCAACTGTACGAAAGAGAGGAGCGGCGCGGGGAGCGCGGTGTAGGCGGCGCATGACGATGGCGCCCGACGTGGGCCTCACCCTTTCGCCTCCTCTTTATAATCACTGAACGATTTATCGACATCGTTGAAATTTACAATGTCGCCAATAAAATTTATCATAATAAAGTATGATAATTAAGATGCAACGTTTTAAAATGTCACTATATAAAAATTCTGTTTGACGACAAAAAAGGACTTAATTTTAATACTGAATCATATATTATCTAATACTCGATCTAAAAAGCAAATTGTGATTGATGAATAACACGACAATATTTCTAGATGATATCGTTGTTTTTTAAAATAAACACACTGAACTGCATTAATAGCAGTTCAGTGTAGCACGTACTATTTAATTTTATTCAATTTTAACTAATAATACAGGTTAAGCAGTATAATATAAAAGTTTCATTGAAAAATAAAGGGACAAAAAATCTTAATAATTTCGAATCAATTCTGTGGGTTACTAGATAATTTTTCTTCTTATACATACATCGATCCTATTCTAACGATTTTGAAAAAAGTAAAAACCAAATAGCAGCAAAGAAATGAAACATTGAAATGAATAAATAACGTAGACACTACTTCTACATTTATAGATTTCGCCAAGACACACGAGCTGTGTCAATTCTTACATAGGTCAGTATAAATATTGATTTTTAAATTACCTACATTTCGTTGCATCAATGGTTTAGTAGCTCGTATTTAGACCATCGATTTTATCACATCGATTTACTCTACTTTGCAGCACCCCATACAACAATGATGGAAGTTAATTTTACTATAATATAGGTACTTACTATTTTAGTAATTTTTGGTCGTGATAATCAACAGAAATATTTTCAGACAAGACATCAGATACACGAGAAACACCAACAGATACAGTACATATGAATACTTCTTGAACAACTTAACAATCTAGGGGAGATTGGAAGCAGATTTGATTTGTAAATAGGTATTTTATTACATTTAAAAATTATGGATGACATCAGGATTGAGAAGCTTCTGTTTTCTACTTTCGTTCAACGGAATTGTATTGACATTTATCATGACAAAATTATCAGTATATCTTTTAAAATTTAATATACATCAGATCGATTTCAAATCTAGAAAGGAAACCGTGACGTATTTTTAAACAAGCCGAATTATGAACAAAATTCAGACGAGATATTACTTTTTCCAAGATCTCAATGATTCAAGATGGTAACTGTAACAACATCCGTATCGCACTGTACGATCTCTAAATTTGTACCAATTGCTCATACATGTTATCGCACACTCTACCCTTTTCCTTTGCGTTCAATCATTTAATATATCTGAACATTCTGGTCGATGTCTTTCAATAAACAATATGTTATGAAACAAACTAAAAGCAAGGTGGTAGTCTCCAAGAAATAAAATTCGTACCAACTTATTCAATAAATAAAATCTAATAAATTTCTTGTAAAGTTCCAGGAAGCTAAAATTGTTACGAATTATATAAAGCTTTTGATGACGCACATAGATGGTATAACAGAAAACGATTGACAAAATTAAACCGCTGAAGGCATTAAAGAAACTGCACATAATATTTCCATTTTATAATTAGGCAATATATTTCAGGGAGGTTGATGTAAATGACAGGATATACTTTCCACTACATAAACTCACACATTGGTTTATGAACCATTGCCAAAACCAAAAATATAGAAATTGAAATGGACACCTTAAGTTAAAACTTATGGTTCGCATTTGTTTGCCGTGTAATTGTTGTGATAAAAAATTTTGGCTTTTTAAAAAAAATTATAAAAAACGTCTTTTGGCATGTTCTTTTTTTATAATTAAGTTTGTGTTCAAATCACATATAGCTTAAGAAAGTGTTGGTTAAAATGAAAAAAAAAATAACCATCACTGTTTGATGTATCTATTGAACAAGAAACATGAGATTTTTTTTACTATGATTACATAACTATATCTCACTGAACATATATGTATACACATGTAGCCTGTGACTATCTAAAATTTTAAAATAGCTTTTTGTTACTTCAAATTTTTGAAGTATATATAAGCATTAAAAAATTACCCCTGATAATATTAAGATAGTCATAAAAATCTTTTACAGTTTAATTTATATATTTAAAAATTCAAGCTGAAACTATGTGAACTAAAATGTTTATTTACTATACAAATAAATACGAATTATACAATGATGCTGTAAAATGTACAGATGTTTAAATTGTTATCATTTGGCTGTGGGTGCAATAAACCTGCTTCTCGATTCATGTGTCCGATTCCAGTGATTAAGACTTTTATTTTTTATTTAATAATATTTCTTGGAAGCAGTCTGCTTTATATGTTGTGATAAAATATTGTTACCTATGGATTTTATTTTGAATAATATGACCATGAGCATTTTTTCAAACACAATTAGACAGTTTATATTTGAAGATTTAAAATGTGTCCATCTTTCTAATGGTCTTTCTAATTATGTTAACAAATTATGCAATTACTAAAATGGGAAATATAAAAATTAAATATCTGTAAAAAATATTTGATTAACTTGGAGAGAATATTGTTTTTTTTTTATTTTAGTAGGAAAGGGTAGAAAAAATTATTTAAAATAAAAGAAAATCAAGGAGACTTAAATTGTATTACTCCATGTGTAGATAACAAAAGGTTCATTATCAGCCAGGTTCAACAAACACAAAAATAAAATTGTTATCTGTATTGTGACAGACATCTGTTTGGAAGCTCATTATATTAACATCATGTAGATTTACATGTATAATAATCATTCAACATTAAAAATTTACATCATGAATAACAAACTGATTAATATAATTAGAAGGAACTTAATAGGTTTTTAAATCTCTTTACTTACCAACTGTTATGGATTTTTATCTTTTTAAACCTTGACATTTATTACAAGCTTGTTATAATTTTTATTGATAAAAATGACTCAATGTACACAACAGTGTTTGCTTCTTATTGATAATACATGTACTGAAATATTTATTAGATGATTTTAAAAATAACTTGTCTGTTTTACATATATTATAAAACAATATAGAAGGCAAATGATGAACTTGCCTTCTATATCATTTATAAAAAATATTTTTTGTATTGGTCTCCATATTATTTCATAGCAGGATTTATATCTAATAAAAATATGTGTATATGTACTTTCTAGAACCTATTACCAAGATTAAAAAATACACATAAAATATAAATGAGGTTTTATAAATAATTAAAATACAAAAATAAGTTTGTTGTTAAATTTATTAGTCATATAAATAATTAATTTTTTTTTAATACTGATTATTTCGAATTAATTTGTATTTTTTTTTTCTTCAACATTTATGTTTATAGTTTTTCTTATATTTACATATCTGCGAAGTAACAAAGATATTGTAGTGCTCAAAAGTATACTTACATTTTTTATAATATCAGGAACTGCTGACGACAATAACAATCACACTAAAATGATAATAATGTCAGTAAAGCAAAAACATTTTATCCTTGCACCGGTTCATTCGAAATAATATAAAATACTAAATATGTAAAAGCACTTTTTAAAAGTATGAATAGATTTGAATCAAAAATATTATTTTTCAGTCGCAAAACATTAATAATCAATATATAATTTTAAAATCAAATTGTATCAATCCGGTAACTTTATTTACAATGAAACAAAGAAAGACAATGCGTTAATTTTAAACAAATCAATGCGAATACATTTTGTTACACACAGTAATATGGGTGTTTTAACTTGATAAATTGCACTTTTTAAGCAGAAGTCAATAAAAACTAACAGGATTACAGGAACTATATACTTCTGCGCGTATTTGTCAAATTGTCAATTTTTCTCACACTCAAACTACGCTTTTGTCGCTTTTAAAAACAAGTGTTGTAAGAGCCATCTAGTTTGAGTACTGTGCATTTATGCAAACGGTTTTGAAACGTAAATCCCTACCTTCTTTTATGGAATGAGTACATAAAGAAAAAAAAGGTAACGATAATTTCATTTTATATATTATAGACAAAAATTAAATATTTATATAAAACTAAAATTTACATGGCTTCCATGACCATAGTTATGGTTTTAAATTAAAAACAGTAGTACTATTTCTCTGATGATTTTGATCCTAGTGTAAATAAAATCATTTTTTTTACAATAGCTTAATATGCTTAAAAACACAATATACATTTTGTTTACATAATATTAACTAAAATATGTAAATAAAATAAACTTTTTAATTAAAAAAAGAAAATTTGATAAGAACAGTAATCAATTTTTATTTACTCACAACAAATATATGATTTTTAATTATTAAAAGAATCATTACAACCTGATATGATATGACTTGATTGTAACTGCTTGTATTGATTGTCGATTTGACGCAAGTTTTACGCCCAGTTGCCGTCAGCGTCATCTTATTTCATCCATAGAGAAGAACATACCTCCTTAAAACCTTAAATGTCAATACGTCATTGTCAGTCAAACTTGCAATTTCTATGATGTATATAATTGATTAATTTTTTTTTCTTTCTTTAAATTAATAAGATGTTCCTGTCTTAAAGTAGGAAGTAATAAAAAATATTTTATTACTTAAAATACATCTACCATTTAATAAGAATAATTCAAAATGTAAATGCAATATTTGTACCTTAATCTTATCTGATCGATTAGATCAGCCTTTGTATTGTTTTTGGAGTAATTATATATTGATAGTGATGATTTAAACAAATCGTACATGCGAAATGTCTACCCTGATTTGTAATGGTGAAGCTGAAACATATCCACTTCATGAATGCGTTTTCATTGGAGATGTTCGAAAGCTGTCTTCGTTACTGAGATTTAACGATGTGACGCGAAAAGATAAACATGGGAATACTGCTTTACATCTAGCAGTAATGCTAGGTCGCAAAGATTGTGTACAACTGTTGCTGGCTCATGGCGCGCCTGTTAAAGTGAAAAATCTTGCTGGTTGGTCTCCACTTGCAGAAGCGACTAGCTATGGCGATCGTCAAACGATTTCGTCTCTCGTCCGTAAACTTAAACAACAAGCACGAGAGCAGATGGAGTGTAGAAGACCAGATCTCATTAGAGCTTTGTCTCAGATACAGAACTTTTATATGGAATTGAAGTGGGACTTTCATTCTTGGGTGCCATTGGTGTCCAGAATATTACCCTCAGATGTGTGTAAGATTTATAAATCTGGATCAGGAATCAGATTGGATACAACCTTGGTTGATTTTACAGACATGAAGTGGGAGAGGGGTGATATATCCTTTATTTTCCAAGGAGAAAAACCACCAAGTGAATCACTAACTGTTCTCGATAACAAAGTCAAAGTATTTCAAAAAGTTCGTTATGAAGAAACTGAAAATGAGATTGAAGATGAGGTGGACATAATAATGTCAAGTGATATTTTAGCTGCACAAATGTCCACTAAAGGTATTTCATTTGCAAGAGCTCAGTCTGGCTGGATTTTCCGTGAAGACCGTAAAGAGACAGTGGCTGGTCTATACAAGAGTGATATTTACACAATTACAGGTCTTGTATTGGAGTCACGGAAAAGGAGAGAACATTTGTCTACTGATGATTTGCAGAAGAATAAAGCTATCATAGAGAGTTTGACTAAAGGTAATACCCAACATTTAGATACAAATGGAGAACCTGTGAGGCGAGCTTCTCTGAACCCTCCTCCTGAGAGTGGTATTGATTGGGAAACATACATATCATCACCTGTCGGGCAATATCCTAGCTTGGGGAGGGAACTTGTGTATAAGGAATCATCTAGAAATTTTCGAGCTACTATAGCTATGAGTGATGATTTTCCTCTGAGTGTAGATATGCTTCTGAATGTACTTGAAGTGATTGCTCCCTTTAAACACTTTGCCAAATTACGACAATTTGTTGCTATGAAATTACCCAAAGGATTTCCAGTAAAAATAGACATCCCAATTCTTCCAACTGTTACTGCAAAGATAACATTTCAAAAATTTGATTTTCGTGATGATATACCTGATGATTTGTTTATTATACCAGAAGACTATGTTGAAGATCCGTTACGTTTTCCTGATTTATGACGCTTTGATATTCTAACACTGTTTCAAATTAGTGAAAGACCAATATGGAAACGTGAAGTTAAGTGTGGTCGGGTACGGCGCACCCATAGTGATAAGCACTGCAACAGGTCTACACATGGCCTCCTCACTATTGAGATTCCAATGTTATTTGGCCTTGGTAGTTCTTATTCCAGCCATTACATTCTCTTTGTTGAGTAGAGAAAAAATACTATTGATTTGTAAATTTTGTGGTGAATTGTCATGTATTTATGTTAAATAAATGTTTTTATCTTCATTTATAGATCCATTTTTTAATTTTTGTAATAGTATTACAAGTTTTCAATATTATTAGTTATATCATATTATGAGTGATTAGAAATTATTTATTTCAATTAATTGATTTGATAATTTTAATGTGTTATTAAATATTTATTACATTTTATATACTTTAGTTTAGGCCATACACTCTTGTAAACTTTTATTTATACAAATTAGACAATTTTAGAGTAAGATGTTACCCCGATACGAGATGGCCTGAATCTAACACACACAACAAACACTAGGCCTATTTGAAATTATAATGAGGTGTATTTATCATGCTCACTTTGAATGTTGCAGCATATATGTTGCAGTCACAATAAATTATTACCAAAACTTGATGCTGTAATCATTGTTTGTACAAAAGATGTAAAAAAAGATGTTTAATAATTTTAAATAATAAACTTGATTTATACAGAATTATTACTTAATTATGCCATATTTTAAAGTTGACCACTGTGGCGCCATCTGAGTGGAAAATATAAACATACACCTCATTTTAAAAGTTCCTGTAAAATGCTTGTAGATCATGAATTTCACTTAATATTCTCTTATTTCAAATGACAATGTTTTATTCATAGATCATTAGGTAATATAATTAGTAGAGAATGGAATTTAATATGATGTATTTGTCAGTGTTAGAAATTTACTTCTATGTACCACTTGGATCAGTGATATCATTGATACCAGCCCAATCATTTCAAAGTCCTTGTGCCTTCTGGATTTCTTATTTGTAGTGTGGTGTTGTAAAGAATGTTGCTAATCATTTAAAAATAAAAAGACCTTTAGAAGTTATTTATAAATGTTTAATATAATGTCATATCCATATTAGCACATTATAAAGTAGAAAATGGCTCACATAGTAAATGTACCTGTGTAACTAATATCAATTTTGTGAATATATTAATGTATAATAATGCATTGTAGCTATTTGACAATAATGTACGAATCCCACCTAATACGCCGTTTAAAAATATATATATTTTTCTTGCCCATAGTTTACTACTATCTTTATTTTGAAAGATTTTATATGTATATGTGCTGAAAATTCAATGGTATTAAGAATTTTGAAATGTTGCAATAAATCTTAAAAACAATAGCTTAAGTTTTTCTTTTCGTTAAAATTGTTTTAATAGCTCCCTCTAAAGAATCTAATTTTGACTATAATTAATAATAATATCATGTTTTTATCTAAATTTTATTGAATGTTAAGAATTATTTTAGTAGACTATAAAATTGTACAAGACAAAAGTAGTATTATTATGGGTCCTATAAATAAATATAATTTCAATCTAAACTTGAGTATCTATTATAAACAATTAATTTCATTATATTGAAAGTTAACTATGTACATTATTTCCATTAAATGTCCATATTAATAAACTCGTTTCATTAAGTAGAAAATAATTTATTGTTTTAGAAATTGGCAACATATTATAATATTTTTTATTCGAAAGTGAATTAGTATAAGGATACATTTAGAAAAGCCTAAAGCATAATTTAGTTTCAAAGAAAATTAAATATAGTAAGGGGCCATCCATAAATTACGTCACACTAATTTCATTATTTTTGACCCCCTCCCCCGTCCTTGTCACAGCTGGTCACGTTTGTGAGACCCCCCCCCCTACATAGTGTGACGTCACATACTTTATACTCATTTTTAAATCTAGAAATAATTATTTTATTAAAACAGCAGTTCCGTATTTTTTTTATTTCAATTTAAATTATTTTTTGAAAATTAAGATCAAATCAAACATTTAAACGAATTAACAAAATAAATACGATTAATTATATTAATTAAAGAACAAACTTAATCATCTTGAGTCCATGGACTTAAAACCCACTCCTTTAAATTATTTATAACTGGCATAGCAGCCACTACATTCTCGTTAGGGTTGTTAATGTCAGGAAGATTCGATGTGTCAACATCTTTTTCATCAAACCATACCGCATTATCATCATTATCCATACAAAGAATTTCTCTGGCACGTCTAGCAGCAATTCGTTGAGGACGAATCTTCGCGATGGAAAACATTTCTTGTTGTTTCTTATGTAATTCCTTGTGTTGATTAGTGGCCTTGTATGATGCAAAATATAGACCACAGGTGGCACATGATCGCTTAAACAAGTATGCCTCGACACTGAGGCAATAGCTATCATACGGAACTTGCTTCAAATGTGATGACGCCCGAAGATCCAAAGCTAGCTGAAGTAACAGTGGAGCGAATTTACCCTCGGGGTTATCTTTTTCTATGGTTACATAACCGCTTGACGTCTGATTAATTAAAACAGGTGGTGGTAAAAACCCCTCTTGTAACAGTCGCCAAAGGCTAGATCGTCGTACACCACAACATGAGACAACCTCGCATTTTACTATTTGTAATAAATATTGTGATTCACGCACATGATTTGCGTACCAAGTCGCATCATTCTTCAATTCCTTAGCCTGTATATTATTCAGTCCAGTATCTGTTGGCCCAATGTATTCGGCAACCACAGGAAAATCATGACCAATTGGCTCCAAATATTAGCCAGCACAATGCCTGCACTCTCAAAGTTTCGTTTTTCTAACTCCAAATAAGTTGTTCGATTACTGGAATCGAGATGGGAACCAAAATTGTCATATTTTAAAACAACACCAGTAAGTTCGCGACTAAGAGGCGCCATTCGTCGTTCCACTCTGTTGAAAGCACTTCTTCCTGGAGCATTTGTGGCAATGTAAATAGCATCCAAGTCAAAATTTTTAAAATGTTGTATAGCTGAAACTATAACCCGCTCGTATCGTGGATTTTCGTCGGGACCACCATCACAATTAAAAATAAATTCGGGTTTTATAAAACCTTCGCGAGTTTTTATAAACTTTTCGAAAGCAGGCATTTCAGAAAGTTTATGAATGTCTGTGGCATGAGTCTCTGCATTAGAAGAAGAATGCTTTCCACTACGAATTGCCACGTATGTAGGCCCAGTGTGTGCTTCAGGTTTCCCTTCACCGTCCTTCTTTATTACAATGCCTGCATAGACAGAGGGAATAAGTTTATGTTTTTCCGCGACCACGAAATCATGATCTGGTAATTTTACACGATAATCAAGGTGCATTAATATTGGTGCTTGAGCGTTTGCTGCTGTAATACCCAATGGCACGCGTGCTTTGTCATCCATTGATAAAAAGAAAACTTGATCAGGACCCAAAATTGAAGCTAACGATTCAAGATTTCTTATAGTAGCAGTACAGAATGTGCCATCTTTATGTTTCAAATGTAGCGTAGAATCTGGTTTACACAGTTTTACAGGAACAGTTACGACGTGTCTTTTTCCTTCCTCTGTATTGACTCGTCTGGGAAGAAGTCTCAAGTATAACCCTGATCGACTGATAGAATATCCTTGTTTACAAAGTTCTGCTTGTAAATCGTCTAATGTTTTGCAGCACCTTATAGTTTCTGTGCGACGTCGATCATCAGCTGCACCACCGAAAATTGCAATCTCCTTTATGACTTCAAGTATACCGGATTGGTTTTCTTCTACTCTAGGACGACCGACAGAATCTCGAATTTTTAGAGCTGCTGCAAATTCGGCATTACTTTCACAGAGCTTTGATATTTTTTGTTTCTTCGAGTCACGACTTTTTTTTTGTCTTTCCGCTGCGCTAACCTTTCGTTTCAAAATGTTTTTTTCCTGCTGAATATCCTTTCTCAAAGTTGCTATTCTTTTTATTGCTTCATCTGTAGCTATACCAGTATCGCGCGCTAATATCAAGCTGTTGAGTTCAGATTCCAGAACTACAATCTTATTCCTAGATGCGCTCTGACTAGGCTTTGGTTTAGGTATTGCTTGAAGTAACTGGCATTCACTTGATTGTATAACGATATCCTTATTAATGTCTTCTGGCATGTCTTGCTTAATACTTCCCTGCAATTAAAAAAAAACATGTAAAATGTTGAATATGGACATTTCATATAATCAAATAAATGTTAAATATTAGTTATAATTAGAGGGGATTTAAAAATTGACATTATTTGTTTACTTTTTAGTTGTCACTATTTTTAAGTCGGTTATTTTTTGTTAAAAAAAAAAACAACTCAAACAAGTCAACGTAAAGAAATATTTTTGAATTATTAAAATATCTCAGAAATTGGAAGAGTTCTATCGATTTCTCCAGGATCTCATCATCAGATTACGACTTAATGTATAAGTATGGAATTACCTCGGAATAATACCCTATCAAAAACAAAATATTTTTTCAAATCGGTCAAAGCGTCTGCGAGTAATAATCTCATAACAAACATAAAAAAATAACAAGTACCCGAATTGAGAACCTCTTCCTTAGTCTTAGTCGGTTAAAAAGTTCCTTTCGGGATTACCCGAATATACAGACAAACAGAAGATTAAACAAAAGTTCAAAGTGGGTTTCACTCTTATAATAATTTGTAATACCTAGTCATTTTAGTTTGGTTGTTAAACTTCAAATTTCGAACTTACCTTTACGTCCTCGGACTCCAGTTGTATTCGTGGTGATGACGACGATGGAATTTTCGAATAAAAATTCATAATTGTCGCTTTCTTTTTTGTAATTTTTATTTGTAATTCTTTTATTTTACATTCTACTTTATCTTTAACATTGTCATTACTTTTCAAACTTTTCCATAAATTGTTAATTTCCTCCTGTACAATTTGTTTTTTTTTATCAGCATAAGCTGCACTGTATGTTTCATATAGTTTACAATAAAGATTACCTAAGTCACTCTTTTTATTCATTGTAAATTTGTTTTGTAAGTATCACAGTATACAGTATTAAATCAAAAAATAGTAAAACTAAGAAAACGGCAATGTTTCATCCACGTAAGTTAGTTGTCAAATGAAATAAATGAAATAATATTATTATTTTCGCCGCTCGTACGATGCGTTGGCGGCATTTATCAAAGGGTATTAGACGATCGGCGCGTAACACTAGTATAGCGAGTTGCTGACAAAACAATTCAAACCTTATGTATCTATACATAGAGCTGCAAATGTTTTTGAATATTTTGTCAATAGTTCAATGTTTATATTTTAACACTTTAGATTATGAGTTTTGAAATGTGACGTCACCAAATTTAGGACCCCTCCCTCCCCCTTGTCACACAATGTCACACTACGTCGACCCCCTCCCTCCCCCTTAACGTGTGACGTAATTTATGGATGGCCCCTAATAGGTGACATTATAACTCTGAAATTAATTATTTAAGATAATCATAAACTAAATGGTTAAACTAAAACACTTCTCCCACTCGTGCATTTCGCTTGCTCCTGTTTGTACGATTACTCTATTTATAATAGTTAATGGTAGAATCAAAATGTAAACAACTGAACTAGTTACAAATATTTATTAGTAAATATAACAAATGACTAGCATTTACAGTAAAGTTCAAAACTAAATCAGAAAACCATTAGAAAGTATTATACAAAAATAAATAATTAACTTTAAAAAATATTTACGTGTATCGCCAAGGATCGACAAAATTATATGTTTTACCCGTTTTTCACATGTATGTGACGATACTGATTAAAAAATGTGCGAATTCAATAATTTGAAGAGAGAAGCACAAGTTTTGCACAGTATAAAATACATATTGCGTCCCTCGTTGATTTATATTATATTGAACAAGTCAACATATATTATTTAAAAGACATAATAACTGTTTTGTCATCAGTACCAAAAATTGACCGTCATGGTGAAAATAGTTTAAAGTTAAATTCAATGACCACTCATATGATATATTATATATTGTATGACAAAAAAATTGATAAAACAATACGTAACGAATGCCGTGTTATCGGTTTTCAGTTCGAATGAATTAAAAACATGTATTTAATTTGAACAGACTTCGTGAAATCAATACCCCATAGTGTTATGAGATACAATGATTTAGAATATTAATGGAACATTATTTTATATATACTCTTGATTGCAAAACGATATTGCAATTTAAAAAAGCTCATAAGTCTGAAATTAATGTTCATAATATCGCAGTCGAATAGTTTAAATCATTTAAAACGAACCACACATCGGGGTATTTGTTGAGTAGGAAATACAAATCTATCTCAATGACTTGCGCGACGTCAAGGTGGACACCATCACGGGAGCAACATCTTCCAATCCTAGTGTCACAACGCGCAACGAGATCGAAGAACGTCGCGCTGAAACAATATTATTTTACGGATATTATAAATGCAAAATTACCTTTCTATTTTCTTGTACGACCATACAGAACTCGACAAAATAAGGTCGCTGGAATTCTTAGAAAGGGCATATAGGCAACTTTTTACATCTGTAGACTAACTCCTAAACGTGATGAATGCCACGGGCGGCAACTGTCTTCAAGTATAATATTCTGTTATAGACTTTATTAATTCAAAGTTATCATACACCTTATACTGGAAATTATCTTAATTTTTGGTCAAAAGCACTATAAACATACCTTGTTCACGAATATCGTCAATCAACTGTAACAAAAATAAACCATCAGTAGATACATATAAACAACTTAAAAAATGTTTAATTATGGTAATACGGCATTACTGGAAGCATAACGTCAGGACTGTTATAACAACATCACTAAACCAAGTGACTTACCTAAACCATCAGTAGATACATATAAACAACTTAAAAAAAATGTTTAATAATGGTAATACGGTATTACTGGAAGCATAACGTCAGGACTGTTATTATATCACCAAACGAAGTAACTTACAGCTTTCTCCTGCACCTTAGGCGCCAGCTGGCGGCGGAAGGCGGCCAGGCGGCGCGTGAACCCCGTGGCGATGCTGACGCCGCTCGCGCTGGACGTCGACGACGCCGAAAACAGGCTCTCTGCAATTATTGTTACATTTAAATTTTTAACACAAGCGATTATTAAGTTTTAACCGTCGCTTTGCTTAAAGCCTTTACCTGCATGATCCGTCGTCGAGTCTTTCGCAAGGAATGTTCCGTTATTTATTATCCTGTTAACACAAAACGAATATATTAAATACATAACTTAAGATATAAAATACATACACAAATCTTTTATCGGACGTAAAAAAATTGGTAAATTTATATATGAGTAGCAAGTGACTGTTACTCGACGAAAATCTAAACCTTCGGATGGTATATATATTATATTAAAATTCTTTTATATTATATATATTAAATTAATATTGTTTCTTTTATATAATATTACTAAGAGTATCTAATGTTGCACTATTTATACCTGCTATATAACACTATCTCTTACAGCTGTGGGTTGGCTGGAAGGAATTTCTTTTAGAATTAAGCCCGCCATTGTAAACAAAAATTTCATGTTTAAAACTTCTATGTTAAATTACTCAGTGCAATAAAGAGTATTATATATGGTTTCAATACTTTTCATTTAGTATATTTAATAATACATACGACCATATTTTATCCTTACGATATTCGGTCGATAGAACTCTTTACAAAATTCCAAGGCAACATTTCACGTTAGAAATATATCGCATTAGCAAAAATTAGTAAAATAGTGTGTCCAAATTAGTCCGGGCTTACCTCTGCACGAGCGCGAGTGTGCGTCGCTGGTGCGCGGGCAGCAGGCGCTCGGGCCGCGCGGCGGCCAGCAGCGCGGCGAGGCGCGCGGCGGCGGCGGGCGCGGCGGCCGCCACCTCGCCCAGCGCCTGCAGCGCGCCCTGCGCCGCCTCGCACCAGTCGCGCACGCACAGCGACATCTGCGCACACATCGACAGGCGCACGTCATTTGCCGTTGCAGAATTACAAAAATATACTATACGTTCATAATCAATTTAACCTAACCTCACCAGAACGCATACTAGCTTCGTATGAGAAACGACTGCTTTCCGAAACGGTGGTAGTATTTAATTATCGACGATTCGAAACCGCCTCATTATGAAGTTTACTTGAATAAAATTGATTTGATTTGATATACAGCCATATATTTAAATTGCGTAGATTTAACTGGTTTGATTATTTATAACTCCGACGGGCGGATGACCTCAGTATTTGTTATAAGTTTGCATTTATACATATCTACGAGCTTTTGTATCAACTATTAAATATTATGTACAATGTGATCCTTTTTTCTTTTGGAGGATCCCAAAAAGGCAGAATAAGCACAAAAGGTATGTTATCGATTCATACGGCTACGACTTATAGACACGTGTATCACGCAAAAATAATTTTAAATCAAGATTGGCTGTAACATCTCTCACCTGGAATATCCGCCAATCGTCGACTCCCTCGATGAGCTTCTTGGCGCGGCGCGCGTTGTTCTGCACGATTTCGCGCGCCTTCTGCAGGCGACTCTCTTGCTTCTCGACTCGCTCTTTCATGCTGTCTAGCTCGTTCTCACACTCTGATCTGCGATTAAAGAAATGCCAAAATGGATTACACTGGCATAATAATAATAATAAATACTCATTATTGTACACCAATAATAAAAAACAAGGTAAATGGGTAACATGTTTAGTAGATGTACAAAGGCGATCTTATCGCTACGGTAGCAATTTCTTCCAGACAACCTTTGGGCATAGGACTGAAAAAAAATTGGAAGCGGTTTGGAGGCGTACAAGAGTTATAAATTAATTGACTAAAATATATTACATACGAATCAATATATATCAATATTCAGGCATATTGGATTAACAAGCCACATAATGACATGTAATGACATAATATATAATTATCTTGATTATTATTGTAAGTACTGATTTTCTAGTCTTTCGTACCATTGGAAAAGTCTTCATTGTAAGCCAATGGTTGGTTTTCATTTATTTTAAATCAACCAGAGTCTCATTATAATTAAATCAAAGCATTAAAATCAATTAAAAACACAAAATAAAGAAGTTGTACAAGGGTCATTGTAAGAAAGTAATCCCTCCAAGACAACCTTTCATGTTAGGACACAACATCAATCATTCAACAATCATTGAAAAGTCTGTGTTTGAGCCTCATTGAACTTTTAATTTAAGTATTATTTTTTTTATGGTATAGGTTGGCGGACGAGCATATGGACCACCTGATGGTAAGTGGTCACCATCGCCCATAGACATTGACGCTGTAAGAATTATTAACTATTCCTTACATCGTCAATGTGCCACCAACCTTGGGAACTAAGATGTTGTGTCCCTTGTGCCTGTAGTTACGCTGGCTCACTCAGCCTTCAGACCGGAACACAACAATACTGAGTACTGTTGTTTGGCGGTAGAATAAGTGATGAGTGGGTGGTACCTACCCAGACGGGCTTGCACAAAGCCCTACCACCAAGTAAAGTCAATTTCAGTAAGTCAACTTTACTGATATCTAAGCAAATAACTCACTCTCTGACTGTAAGCTGCTTGTATTTATCAGTGATCATCGTGAGCTTGGAACTGCTCTCGTTTAAAACCTGCTCGACTTCAGCGATGTTGGCGCTCAGCACCTTCAATTCGTCCCGTTTAGTGTAGTACTGCTTTGTCAACTCCGCGACCTCCTCCATTTCAGGCGCTGTAAGATATTGAAACATAAAGTATCGATCAAACATATTTAACAATATCGTTATCAATAAAAGATAAGGAAAGAGTCACTCCACCGAATTACGGGTGGAGGATAAAAAGACCTTTTGATCAATAGGCTATTTGACTGGTTTTTAAAATCCATTTTATATTATTTAGTAGAAGTTAAGGAACCCAGTAAAAATTGTGTTTTTTATTTCTAGTACATATTTGCCGAAAAATATCATATTAAAAATTTCATATTTAAATAGCGCGCAAAAACGCTACTTGGACAATATGGCGCTGCAATCGGGTCGGTGACGTCTCTTTCCTGTATTTTAATCTGTGGTACATATAGTAGAAAAGCAAGGTTTACAAGAAAGTGAATTCATCATAAGCCCGGCCAATCGGGAGCGTTTTGTGTCACGTGAAAAACGTTTGAAAGAATGCATTTTTATAAAGTATTATTTTCAACTTTCGTTAGTAAATAACCATTTTTAAACTCTTAATATACACTGATTACAATAATTCACAATTTATTTTTCGCATCGTCAAATAGGCTATTCTGCACGAAGGAGGTTTGTTGGCACTGACTGTCGTCGTCGAGCGGCGCGATGTGGTGCAGGAAGTGCGCGTGCGCGGCGTGCAGCACGCGCAGCGTGGCCTCCAGCGCCGACACGTCGCGCTCGCGCCGCGAGATGTCGGCGTCCAGCGCCGCGCCGCGCGCGCGCAGCTCCGCGCGCTCCGCCGCGAACTGCAATGCCATCTTATTCGTTGAACACATATCATATTACTCAGATATTTAGTGTTCAATGTGGGAGAAGACCTGACAACCTTTTAAACTTTTGGTCCAATATTTAATGAACTTCTGTTCATTAAATTTCTAAGTATTTTGAAGACTCTTTATTTGCATTGCAATCTTGGTACCGGTAAGTTGTTTACTACAACAGAAGGTTACCTTTATTTTGAAAAATGTTACGGAGAGCTCTTGACCCGCTTCATCTTTTCCCAGAGAAGCAATGAAGATGTCGTATCTGTAATATAAAATTAGAGTAAAATTAACATAGATTTAATTATAAATATTAAAATTCTTTATAGGTAAGATAAATATTAGCAAGCTGAATACCAATTCCAAGAAGAGTGTACTTTAGAATTACTAAGGTGTACGACAAACACTGGAAAAAATCGTATTGTACTGTATACTATCGATTGACAAAAGTAATTTTAACTGACTGTAAGTTTGTATGGCATGTCTAAGGGAGCGCGTGTAACACCTACGGATCAATCTGGAATGGAGTGAGACAAACTACAGGAATTTCAACAATGTAAGATGTCCATTTGGAAAACTTTATTATACCGTCTGGATACGTTCGGTACAGTGCGTAAATACGATGTTGACCGATGCATAACTATTATTTTGGCATAAGATTGTACGGCTCTTGCTAAAGGGAGATCGACATGGCATGGATGGGCTCAGTGCGGGATGACATGTAATAGTAGCGGGGGGTATGGTTTACCGCCTGGCCACAGCCAGTATTGCGGCGCGGCGAGCGGCGCGGCTAGCGGTGAGCGCCGAAAACAAACGCTAGACAACGTACGAAGTATGCCACAGCTATGCGGTGTGCGAGCGAAACAAATGTAGTAGAGAGCATCGAGGCGGCCACAGCTCAAAGCGGCGCGCGGCGGCATCAAGTGGACGGACTAGCCAACGCGCGACCAAAACAAATAATTTTGTTTTTAACGCGCGTTGACCGCCGCGGTCGCAACTGGTCGAGCTGTGGCATACCACCGCAATCCGCACCGCCCGCCGCCCCTCACGCCGCATCTCATCCCGCACCGCTGAAAGCTGTGGCCAGGCCCTTAGTGTATCAGGGGCGGGGTGGGGCGCACCGCTTGACGAGCTGCAGCACGCGCTGCTGGCGCTCGCGGACGTCGCTGCGCAGGCGGCCGCAGTGCTCCAGCAGCGCGCGCCGCTGCACGCCGAACATGTCGCGCCGCGCACTGATCTCAACCAGACGCTCGTTCATCGCCTGCAAACATATTTACACTCGTCTATTGAATATTATTTTATATTTGAGTCGAGATGGCCCAGTGGTTAGAACGCGTGCATCTTAACCGATGATTGCGGGTTCAAACCCAGGCGAGCACCGCTGATTCATGTGCTTAATTTGTCTTTATAATTCATCTCGTGCTCAGCGGTGAAGGAAAACATCGTGAGGAAACCTGCATGTGACAAATTTCATAGAAATTCTGCCACATGTGTATTCCACCAACCCGCATTGGAACAGCGTGGTGGAATATGTTCCAAACCTTCTCCTCAAAGGGAGAGGAGGCCTTTAGCCCAGCAGTGGGAATTTACAGGCTATTACTATTGAATATTTATTGCAAATTGCTCGTGGGCTAGTAGCGACTACCAACTATTTTATTTCTTATTTATTTGAATACTTTATTGTACACCACAAATTAAACAGATTAAGCCTTATAGTAAGAACATATAAAAAAAATGGTACAACCGGCGGTCTTATCGCTTTAAAGCGATTTCTTCCAGACAACCGAGGTGATATGGAGTAGTAGCCAACAGAGAAATGGTAGGTGGTGTAAAATAGACTACATGCATAGATACAATTATACTATAATTCCTTTCTGTTCGAAGTATAAATGTGTGACTAACTATCTATGGTAGAAGGTGAAATAATAAACTATCCCAATCGATAGCGATAGCGGTCCCTTCCGGCCAGGAACAATGGTATTTAATATTATCAGGATTGGTGTCAGACCGCGTCGAGCTGCAGGCGCTGCTTGTCGAGCGTGAAGGCGGCGTCGCCGAGGCCGGCGAGCGCGCGGGAGGCGTGCGCCACGCGCAGGCGCATGAGCGCCTCCTCCACCCGCTGGCGGCGCCACACGTCGCGGGACGCGCGCACCTCCTTCTCGCCGCCCTCCACGTTCAGCATCGACGTCTTCAGGCGACTTTGCTGAAAGACAAAATGCAGGGCCGGATTTAGGGGCAACTGCCCTGGGGCCTCCACACGAGAGGGGGCCACAGTTTTCAGCAAGTTAACAAATACCGAGATATAGTCAAATTATAATAATGTTACTATTTAATATTTTAAAAGTTACCGATACAAATACGAAACGATTCATAGATTACTGATTGAAATAAAAAAAACTAATTAATTCATAATAATATAATTATTAGGGTGTTCACGCTTCTATTTGTCTAGGGCCCTCACTGCTTTGTGGCCCCGGGGCCTCCACACCTTTAAATCCGACTCTGTCGAAATGTATCTATTGTAAGCCTATAAAGTATTTTAAATATAATATTTATAAATAATCATTAAATGTTACATAAATTCTAGCTGTTGAGTTATATTCACACATAACTATATAAATGTAATGAATATTTTTCGGTTTGACATTTTTATAAATAAAAGAAGAAATAGAATATTATTGAATTTGACATGACAATTGTTAATCTGGGTTTAAATACGGAAGATAATGGATGATTGTAAAGAAAACTGTAAAAATTGTTTATTTGAAGCTGGGTCTACACTATTTTAGCTGACAACATATTCAAACAAAATTAGGAAGCTTTTTATCAGATACTTGTTCAATGGTCACCTCACACGAGGTTACATTTCTACACAATAGTATAGTAGATACCAAAGATGGAACTGTCACCAGTGTACAATCTAGCACAGAGATTAGCGCATAGCATGAACTACGTGGGGGTTGTTGATGTATCACGGGCGTACCAGTTCGGCGTGCAGCGGCACAGAGATTAGCGCATAGCATGAACTACGTGGGGTTAATGTATCACGGGCGTATCAGCTCGGCGTGCAGCGGCACAGAGATTAGCGCATAGTAAGAACTACGTGGGGGTTGTTAATGTATCACGGGCGTACCAGCTCGGCGTGCAGTGCGTGTCTCTGCTGCAAGTCGCGCGCCAGGCGGCGCATGTCGTCGTGCAGGCGCGCTGCGTGGCGCTCCAGCAGCGCTGCGCGGGCCGCGTGGCGCGCCAGCACATCCTTCAACCTACACCCACAATATCGCTCAACAACGCGACCCCACACTCCGCAGAAACAACGGTACAGATTTATTTAAATAAAACTAATCATAACGGATGAATCGCGTATATTAATTATTTTTAAACATCCCGACGTTTCGAGCACTTTGCAGTGTTCGTGGTCTACCCGTGACCACGAACACTGCAAAGTGCTCCGTTATAATTAGTTTTATTTAAATGTGTAATAATCGCGAAAATTTAAGACAACGGTACAGATTTATGTTCCAAGTGTACTATTACAACATTTAATATAATAGGCTATTTGGACTGGTTTTTGAAATCCATTTTATATTATTTAGTAGAGGTTAAGGAATGGGTTCCTTATATAATATAATATTTATATAAGGAACCCATTCCTTAACCTCTACTACCTATATACCGTATAAGTTGTGTTTTTTTTTTATTTCTAGTACATATTTTCCGAAAAATATCATATTAAAAATTCCATATTTAAATGGCGCTGCAATGTGGTCTGTGACGTCAATTTCTTGCATTTTAATCTGTGGCACATATAGGAGAAAAGCAAAGTTTACAAGAAAGTGACTTCATCATTAGCCCGGCCAATCAGGTGCGTTTTGTGTCACGTGACAAACGTTGGAAGAAATGCATTTTTATTCATGGATTTTTGAATAAATTAATTATTATTATCAACTTTCTTTAGTAGATAACTATTTTTAAACTCATAATATACACTGATTACAATAATTCACAATTTATTTTTGCATTGTCAAATAGCCTATTTCAAAGTTATATTTAAGTTCACATTTGATTAGCAACCACGATCAGGAGGCTGAGCGAGTTGCAATCGAAAATATGAAACTCCATAACGTTGCTGAATAAAAACACACGGAGGTATAGTACGACACAAATTAGATGTAGCATCGGAAAATGCTATGGAATGAAAGTAAAACCGATTACTGCCGATTTAAACAACCAATAGAAATAGCTCCCTATCGCGCCATTCGACGCTATTCGTCGCTATAGATTCTCGCGTCAGAGAAAGCAAGTGCATGTAAATCGACGTGTCAATTTGACGAATATATTAAGTCATATGATATTACAGTTTATTACGTTTGTGCAAAGATCATATTCGCATGAGAAATAAATATTGATAATTTGGTATGGCGTACTCAATTCGGATGTGATCGGTTTTACGAATTTTACCGATGCGACATCTAAGTTGTGTCGTACTATACCTTCTTTTGAGTTTATACAGGCTTTGAAATTTTCACTGAGTGATACAAAATCAATAAGATCCTAAGTTACCTGTCTTCCCTGGCGGCGAGCTCTGCGGAACACTCGCGCTCGGCCTGCGCGCCCTCCATGTGGGACACTTGCGAGCCGATCGTCTCTACTTGGTAGCACTGGAGACATTAACACATATTTCAGTTAAGTGATATCAAATTTATTCTACAAAACCCTCATATTAATATATATTTTTTATTTTATTTTATAGTATAGGTTGGCGGACGAGCATATGGGCCACCTGATGGTAAGTGGTCACCATCACCCACAGACAATGACGCTGTAAGAAATATTAACTATTCCTTACATCGTCAATGTGCCACCAACCTTGGGAACTAAGATGTTATGTCCCTTGTGCCTGTAGTTACACTGGTTCACTCACCCTTCAAACCGGAACACAACAATACTGAATAATGTTATTTGGCGGTAGAATAACTGGTGAGTGGGTGGTACCTACCCAGACGGGCTTGCACAAAGCTCTACCACCAAGTAAAAAAAACTATAGTATTGATCAAAAACGGTAATTTGACTAAAGATTACAAATTCAAATAAGGACAACGCCATCTACCGTGGAACCTGAGTCATATCCCATTAACTGACTTACTCACCCTTAAAACAATAATACTAAGTTTTGCTGTTTATAAGAGACTCAAACATGCTTTTAGAACCATTCATTGTCAAACTTTGTAAAGATTCCAACAGCAACCATATAGAAATACAGTACGACACAACTTAGATGTCGCATCGGCAAAATTCGTAAAACCGATCACATCCGAATTAAGTACGCTATCCCAAATTATCAATATGTCTCATATGTGATATGTAATATATACGTCAATTCGACACGTCGACCTACATTGCAGTCGCTTTCCCGGGTTAAACTGACGCGAGAATCTATAGCGACGAATAGCGTCGTATGGCGCGATAGGGAGCTATTAGTAGAAATATCTACTGGTTGAGTAAATCGGCAGCAATCTGTTTTATTGCACTTGCCGATGCTACATCTAAGCTGTGTCGTACTAAACTTTTATCTCCCAAAATAACAAAACACGTACAAAAGCGGTCCGCAATTCATCATATCAAACGGCTTACGTACGATCGCGTAAAGAGATTCCTTTTGACTTTGCAAGTTTCTTTCGACGCCGCGTTGCTTCGTGTCCAGTTTACTCATGACCGCCTTGGACGCTGCAAGGTTAGTGGTTAGTGGTCAGTGTGAAAACTACAAGCGTTCATTATTAGCCATTCCATCATACACTGTCCAAATCGCAAGCCAAATTAATCTTGAAGTAACATGATACCCACAAGAGAGCTAGTTCCTTCTAAAACAATTTCAAAAACGCTTTCATCATGTATAACAACTTAAGGCAACGTGCATTGCCAAGCAGAGTATGGCATAGATGTGAATAAAAATTACCAACAAGAAACCTCAGTAATTACATGCACAGGGTACGTATTAATGACATAATGTTATGTTTTGGATTTATATGTACACGGTACTTGGGGCCCATTCATTTACTACGTAAGACGATCTGGGAGGGGGGGTGGTCGACCATGTCTTTTCTTACAAGGGAGTGGGAAGGAGTTTCCATAGTTCTTGCGTAAAATCAAAAAATTGCGCAAAGTCAAAATTATTTGAAAAAAAAAACGCGCGATTGCCGAAGTTCGAACATTAAAATAAACCAAACGTTTATTCATCTTTTCCTTTAAATTCTTAAGTAATAGTTATTGTACAGGGAGGAGGGGTTCGGTCTGTTTTATTTTATTTTTTATCATAGTCAGGGTCAAAATCTAGTGACAATAGTCTTACGTTATAAATTAATGGTCCCTTAAAAGATCTTTTATAATGTTAGAAAGTAGAAGGGCATGATTTTTATCCGTGTATAATCACTTCTTGAGTCTTACACTTGAGTTGCATGTGAAACAATTTCTCTTCGTTCTTGAGAACTAGAAGCTTCTGTTGCTCGACGAAGGAACAGTGCATGGCGCGTTGCTGGTTCACTGTTAATTGATTAGCAAATTTCTCCTCCTCCTAATTAATTAAACAAAACAATAAAACAAATAAATTAATGTTGTCTTAGATTTTCGCGATTAAAACACATTTAAATAAAACTAGTTATAACGGATTTAAGTCGCGTATATTAATTATTTTTATCATCCTGACGTTTCGAGCACTTTACAGCGTTCGTGGTCACGGGTAGACTGGTCTACCGATCCGTTATCCGAAATCCGTTAAAACTAGTTTTATTTCATCAAATAAATTAATTACATATACAAGAAAAAAATACGAAATTAATAACGGTGACAAAAATTCTAAAACATTAAAATCGCTTTGACCTTGAAATGCGACACGAACATTATATATATACCCTATTTTTCTATAATTTGTTTTATTTGTGGTTTGTTATTGTATATGTAACATGGTATTAAAAAAAATGATCCCGATGAGTTTCTTTCGATGGTTCTTCTCAGGTCTGAGGTGTTAAATTCCGAACCGGCAGTGTCGTGAATAGCCTTTTCTGCACCCTGTGCGAGCTTCTATAACTGCGCCCTATTTAAGCACTTTGCCTATTTTACTGTCTCACTCACTAAAACTTAAACGCAGGTTCACAACTGCCCATTAACGATAAACACTAAACACAAATACGCTCGTGCGCTGCCAAAAAAATGAGCGCGATGTATGTTTTTGAGATACTAGCATGTAAGTACGTTTGTATTGGAATCGAATACTAGGGGCTAATCTTAACAAGAGCAAAACGAAAAACAATAGTCCTGCCCAGTCTGCCCATTCATGCGCCCCCGAGAGTCTACGCCCTGTGCCTGGGCACCGGTGGCACCGCCTTATTTACGCCATTGTGGTAGTAGATTTTTGACTATCAATAAAAAATTGTAATCACTTCTATTTTGAATGAGGATTTTTTACTTTGATTACAATAATAACTGGAGAAAAGCCAATTAAACGATGCGATATCATTGGTCGAGAGCTCGATTAATCTATGACATTGCCTATGGATTTGGGAAAAAAGTCGCGTTTCAAAGGTCGACGAAAGATTTATCAGAATTGTGAAAGTAGAACTAAAGTGGGTATAAATTGTTAAGCGTTATACTTTTGTAATATAAATAAACATAGACCAATAATCAATTACACAATATAATTGAGTTATTAGAATATCGCATGAAATATATTATAGTATGTCTGTGGTTTGTTTACGTTTATTCCTACTTAGACTGGAATAGGCTATAGGTATTAATGTGATATAAGAAAAGTTGTTAACAGAAAAAAAATTAAAAACTTTGTGAAAGAACTAAAGATGAATGAAAGACCATACTCACATTTAACATGTCCTCCAACTCCTTAGCCCGTTTCTCAGAACACTTCGATTTATCTGTGGAGTCCAAAAGCTTCTCTTTCAATTCCTTTATCTGCAATAGATTATTAATAATTAAACAAATTATATTACACGCACGTCTATTATAGTTTATTAATTTAATATACAATATCAGCAACATATATTAGAAGATATAGAAACTCGAAAGTGTCCACAAAATACGCGCATCATGTCAAAATGATACATGACATCAATTAAAAAATATATATTTATAGAATACATGTCTAAAATGGTGTATCACCGTAAGTTGGTTGGCAACTTTTCTGATTTCCATTTTAACAGAGTGAGCTACGAAAGTAATTCTGAATGAAAGATCGCCATAGACGAACCTCGCTCTAATGTTTACCTTATTGTTGAGCGCGCTCAGTGCAACATCCCTCTTATGCTGGTCCTCAAGGAACTGCCTGTTCTCCATATGCAGCTTTTCCAGCGCAATACGCATATTACTCAGCTCGCGCTGAAGACTTTGAACCTGAAAAAAATATTAGAATTAAAATGATATTCATAAATTCAATGATTCATAATCACTGTTGGTTTAGACTACCCAAATAAACAAAAATAAATAGCTAAAATTTCTGACACATATTATTAAAAAAAGACCACGTCATATTAACGGTCAAACTCTACGATCCTTCAATGAGAAATTTCTAGGATACAAAAAGAATTTTGTTTGCAAATTTAATTTATTGTAAATATTATAATAAATAACATTATTTTATATCTTCGTAATAGTCTATCATTATTAATAGAATCTTGTTTAATTAAGAAGGGCTTATATAAACAGATAAGCACAATCATAGGACAATATTTATTTATGTTATATGTAAGAGATTTATTTATGGAAACAATGTGTAACAGCTATATTAGACTTAACAATAATCTTAATTTATTCAGCTATGTGTTACATACTATATTTTATGTATATGTAGGTCATGGAAGCTCGAGCTGAGATAGCCCAGTGGTTAGAACGCGTGCATCTTAACCGATGATTGCGGGTTCAAACCCAGGCGAGCACCGCTGATTCATGTGCTTAATTTGTCTTTATAATTCATCTCGTGCTCAGCGGTGAAGGAAAACATCGTGAGGAAACCTGCATGTGACAAATTTCATAGAAATTCTACCACATGTGTATTCCACCAACCCGCATTGGAACAGCGTGGTGGAATATGTTCCAAACCTTCTCCTCAAAGGGAGAGGAGGCCTTTAGCCCAGCAGTGGGAATTTACAGGCTGTTACTTAGGTCATGGAAGGTATGGAGCAAAGGAAACATCTGCCGTGAGCGCTGGTGCGATGCGCATACAGGTGTGTCATACTCGCCTCGCTGTCGAGGCAGGCGTTCTGCTCGGCGAGGTGCGCGTGCGCGAGGCGCAGCTGCGAGAGGCGCTGCGCGTGCGCGTCGCAGTCGCGCTGCGCGTCCGCGTTGTTGCCGCGCTGCTGCTCGCAGAAGCCCTGCTGCTCGCGACACTGCTCCGCGAGAGTGTTCGCCTCCCTCTCCAGCACTGCGTAGTCCTGCAAGCAATGTATATATATAATTATATATATCAGTGGCGCAGCCATCGTAGGGCCAGGTCGTGCACTGCACCAGGGCCCGGAGTTCAGGGGACCCTCAAAACTAAACCTTATCTATTATTTTAATAATTAATTATTAGTTAAAGAGGGCCCAATTCTCTTTCTATGCACCGGGGCCCTTTCTAACCTAGCTACACCACTGATATATATTTAGTAACTTTGAAAATTGACAGATAATATTTAAGTGTAACAAACGTAAAAAATTATAAATATTAAAAAACAAACATCCGACTTTGCAGTTAACGAAAAATTGTTAGAAACACCAACATAATTTTTTTTTTTTATGGTATAGGTTAGCGGACGAGCATATGGGCCACCTGATGGTAAGTGGTCACCATCGCCCATAGACATTAACGCTGTAAGAATTATTAACTATTCCTTACATCGTCAATGTGCCACCAACCTTGAGAACTAAGATGTTATGTCCCTTGTGCCTGTAGTTACACTGGCTCACTCACCCTTCAGACCGGAACACAACAATACTGAGTACTGTTGTTTGGCGGTAGAATAACTGATGAGTGGATGGTACCTACCCAGACGGGCTTGCACAAAGCCCTACCACCAAGTAAATATAAATGGGAAATTATAAATGCGAAAGTTAGACTATTTATAATGTGTTGCTTTTATATAGCCAACCCATTAAACCGAATTTTATGAAATTTGGTTTAAAGCAAGTTTGAACTTGAAATTTTTATGAGAGGGAAGCCACGGACAACAGACAGTTTTACTAACTAATATGATAAGGCAATGAATATGAACAGGCAATGGGAATGTTCATGGCTGCTATAAAGGCAATAATTGAGGATACCCACCTCTCTAATGTGTCGTATATCAGTGTCTCGCTGGCGAAGGTTCTCTACAGCATTGGCCCACATCGTCATCATTTGTTTCCTTTGCTCCATACCTTCCATGACCTGCATACATAAAAAATAGTATGTAACACATAGATGAATAAATTAAGAATATTGTTAAGTCTAATATAGCTGTTACACATTGTTTCCATACATAAATCTTTACATATAACATAAATAAATATTGTCCTATGATTGTGCTTATCTGTTTATTATAAGCCCTTCTTAATTAAACAAGATTCTATTAATAATAATAGACTATTATCAAGATATAAAATAATGTTATTTTAGAATAATAATAGGATATCCTAGAATAATATTATGTGTTATAATATTTACAATAAATTAAATTTGCAAACAATATTCTTTTTGTAATAATTAAAGAAGTAAAGAAATTTTTTATTTTATATACTGACTTCAGTCCAAATGTTGGGTTTGTAAAAAAATGAAAGACGCACGAGGGTGCTCCTTTACATATGAATTTATTGATGGCTAAACTTAAATAAAATCTGAATTGTTTCTGTGCTGTCTGCACTCTATATCGCCTCACACATATTATGATATCTTGTAAGCATAAGCACCAATCTTATTAGTGTAGGTCAATATAGTAAAATGCAGAGGACCTATGTGAGTGAATTATGAATTAAAATTATAGCCAATTGTATACTGAGTTTTTATACAAACTATCTTTTATAAAATAAATTATTCAGCTTAATACTGGAGATACTAATAAAGTATATCAAAGATAAGCCTAGAATATATTGCTGTTCAGCAATTACTTGTCAGCAAGAACTCCCATGCTCAAAGAAAATCTAGCATACCAAAGGTAAACTCTAACAAATGTTGCCAACAAGCAACTACAAAAAAGTTTCAACCATATATATAAGTTATAATTTACCTGGACGGAAATTCTTTCACAAGCTCTTTCCTCCGCACTAAGATTGGACACCACTTGATTAAGGTGCTCTTGTAATTGGTCATGTTCTAATTTGAGTTTCTGTCTCTTTATCTCCAGGGCCTAGAAATTTAATTATATAAATGTAGATTCAAAACCATTCCATCACGACTTTGATTGGTGGGTAAATTTACTAATTGTATTAATATGTGACATAAAAAAAGTGTTATATTCTGAATATTTTAAAATTCGTATTAATTACTTTCAACAATATAAACCAAGCATTTGAACTCTGTGACCATGAGCATAAACCAAAGAGTTTTTACATGGTGCTTAGTGACAGAAAAAGAAACCTATTATTAGATCATTGTACATAAAACGACCATTGAACTAGATTTCAAGCCATCACCTTTTTAATAGAAGCATATTTGCAGAATATTTATGATTGTTGGGATATAAGTCCTTACTAACCTAGGACATATTAAATGTTTTGATACCGTACAATGTCTGGTGAACTACCTTCTGCTAGAAGCAGAGTACATAAAGTTGCATTTGATATTAAAAGTTGTGTTCTAGTAGAAATTTAAAATTAGCTGTTGTATTACTTTGGCCTTTGAAAGGTCTTGTTTAGTGAACTGTTCTATGGCCGTGATGTCTCCAGAACTGCGCTCAAGAGCTGCCCTCCATTCTTGTAGAGCTCCCCTCTCACCACACACTTCACTTTTTAAAGTATCAGCCTTCTTTAATAATCGGGCAATGGAATCTGAAATATATGGATGTTTTTTATTTATTTATAATCAAATAAAGCAAAATAGCCTAGTACCATACTAATAAATTAATGTTGTTCTCATACTCATATACATATACCGTTAAAATAATTATATTTTACTTTGAACTTTATCTGTGCGAGAACTAATGGAACTGGTCTGCTTGTTGCAGTCGACTATATCTCGGTCTAATCTGTCAGCTTCATTGAGTGACAGCTGCCGTAATTTAACTTCTTGTTCCAGCTGTTGTTTGTGCGCAAAAAGTAAACGCTGAAATTAAAAATAAGTTAGTCAATTGTTTACAATAACAATCCCTAATTCTTAACATATGTATTAATCTAACTGTACTATATAATATTTTAAAGATCACATAAGACTCACAGTATTTTCGTAGTACTCTGATTGAACGTGCTGCTTGTAGTTGTTAAGGTCATCTCGTTTTTGGTTTTGTGCAATGAGGGCTTCTTTTAAGCGCTGTATCTCATTTTGCCTTTAAAGGTAAAATATTTGATTCAGTTTAATGTACGTACAATAATAACTACGTAAAATTATTCATATATTTTACCTTTCAATTAAAATAGTTTCAAAGTTTTGATTATCAGGGCTTGCTAAAGGTATTCTTGTACCCTGATTCCATCCCAATTCTTCTAAGAGTTGGGCCATGTATCTAGGCACTTTCCCACTTTGTTCAGTACTCATTTTTAGAAAAACTAATTAACTAACAGAAAAGATAAATTATTGCTAAACTAATGTAACCATGGAATGTTAGATCGAAGTTTTTTAGAGTCAATAATTCTCGTTTCCTTGACAGACATACCGCCATAATTCGAAAATTTCAAAACAACAAATTAAAAAAATATGAAAATAAACAAATGTTCGCACAGATACACAAAAACATAATATCGACTATCGAGGGGAGGGCTATGATCGTAATATTTTACTTTATCGGTTTTTGTTCAATTAATATAAAATTCAATCATGAATTAATACATTTCTAGCATGGTTACCGAACATTGGTTGAGTCATGGAGAAAAATCCAACTTTATAACATAAATATTTTTATGTAATGTGCAAAAGTCTATTGTTTTTGTTAGGATTTGAATTCTTGACTATTCTTAAGATTAATAAATAATAATTCATATGAATATTCGTAACATTCTGCATCTTGAACTTAGTTTAACCTTGATCATTTTAATAAGTACCCACCTAACAAATTAATGGTAAATGAATTAGTATCAATTGTAAAAACAATTCGTTAATTTTCGAGTTTATTCAGTATGTGACTACTTGAAGATAATGAAATGGAATTTTATTTCAAATAACAAGACCCATAGCTCATTTTTTTTGTAACGTAATAATATGTTTCAAAGTAAATAAAGAGCATAATTAGTGATATTTACTAAGTTTATTCTTACTTATAAAAACATACTTTCTTCTTAACCTAATTAGTTTAAATACCGTACCAAATACACAGTTTGGCTCCAAACTTTCTTTCTTTGTTTAATTGAAAAAGTAAAAATTTAAATACAATTTAAATATGATAAAAAAAAAACTAAACCATTACACATGGTATCTCATTATATAATCAGAATCATTCTCACACTCGTTTCATGTATACACACAAAGTTTACGATGTAAAATTTCTTGAAATGCAGCCAAAAGAATAAGCACGCAATCCTCCAAAAATAACTCTCGGGCAGGTTAGTTTCACGCTAACGCTGTAGCATATTGCTGATACCGGCTCTCATAAGTTTTTAACAAATTAATAATATGAGTGCTGACGCTGCAACCTTACCATGTCCCATATGTTTACATACGGGAGTTTTTAATAATGCGCAAGCTCTTAAAGATCGACTCATCTTTGTATCAACTAACAAGATTCTGTGTCCAGTTTGTCAAGAAGAAGTGTCGGGATTGGATAAACTCACTATACATTTATTCAGCCATGTGAAGATTATATCTACACCCGAAAACGCGGAGAAACGAAATCCGGTTTCATCTAAAAATAAGGAAACGACATCAGATCAACAAAAGAAAATTAAATCTATATCCAAAAATAAGGCATCGTTATCCACAGCGAATACACCAATGAAGTATGTTAAGATTTATCCGAAGCTCCCAGTTTTAGCCTTAAGCAGTATGCCAATCGTTGAAATATCTAATACGGATTGTAATGTTAACAGTAGCAAATCTATGTTTATACCAAATATTAAGACAGAAGCTACATTATTACAGACAAATAATAAATGTAATATTTGTGGATTGCAATTTGTAGATACTGACATACTCCGGATGCACAAGTGCTTAATTCACAATATTGAGGATAATTCTCAACATACATTTACTCGATATAATTGTCACTTATGTACGAAACATTTTAAGATGCGAGGATCTCTGATGGTCCATTTAAGAGTAGCTCATTATGGTTTCACATCTAATAATAGTTCAGAGTCCAGTGATAGCAAAGAAAAAACAGAACCGAGCAAAAACATTGCCATCGAAGATAAACCTATTGCGATTCATAGAGGTGATGGTAAACAATGGCAGTGCGAAGTATGCAGAAAATGCTTTACAACAAAATATTTTCTCAAGAAACATAAACGACTTCATACAGGTTAAAATTAATTGGTGTTAATTTGGGAGGTAATTTATACTAACAAAACGTCCTTTCTCACACTATAGAAATCACAATTTCACATACATAGCACTAATTTATAAGTGTCGAATTAAATAAGGATGACACGCTTTATTTACTTCAAATGTATATTTACTATACACAACACAGTGCCTCTTACGTGTTAAAAAAAATGTTTTATTATTTTCAGGTGAAACTCCCTACGCGTGTACTCAATGCAACAAAACCTTTACTTTTCAGCAATCTTATCACAAGCATCTTTTGTATCATAACGATGAAAAACCACATACGTGCAGTTTTTGTGGTCGATCATTTAAGGAGCTTTCGACTTTACATAACCATCAAAGAATTCATACTGGCGAAAAACCTTTTGCGTGTGAGACTTGTGGTGGGTTTTTATGTATATAGAATGAAAGTATAAAAAGTTATTAAAAATAAACGTCAATTAAAAATAATAATGAAATAAATAGACAATTTATTATGATATTTAAACAACTTAATAAAAAAATTACAGGTAAATGCTTTCGACAAAGAGTATCATATCTTGTTCATAGACGTATACATACAGGTGCTATGCCCTATAAATGTACAGCTTGTGAAAAAAGTTTCAGGTATAAAGTAAGTATACCAAATAACTTTGATAAATGACGGAGGAATTAATATTGTTTAATAATACATTTTTTAATTATATTTTTAGGTATCTCAGCGAACTCACAAATGCTTAGTGCAACCACCAGGTACTGTTGTCAGAAAAGTTGGTGAACTCGTTGAAAAACTTAAAAAGAAAAAGGAATCAGACGATAGCAATTTAAATAATAACGTTACAACTGACAATTTATACGGAAATACTAAATTTGAAGTATCAGAAGTTAATGCTGAATTAGTGCGAACTGGAGCGAAATTGTCATTAGAAGATATGGAATCTGAAAATTTTACAATAATATCAGAAGCCTTCAGTGAAAATCACACGCTATGCTCCAATTACCCGACGCCAGGAGCTAATACCGTGTCGAATGAAAAAAATTTAGAAGAAATGAGATCTAATATAGACGAATTTATTGATTCAGTGCCTTTAAATGATAAAAGTATACCATCCCCATCAGAGATTTTAAAAAATTTATGCTTATCTAACGATGAGGATTTTTTATGTTGACATAACAATGGAAATATAAAGAACTATGTTGCAAATGAATATTTTGCTGACCCGTGATGTTATTTGTCAAAATCAAACAAATAAACGATAAAATTATATAATTTTATGAGAACCAATTCTAATTTATTTTCCAACTTTAATTAAACACTAGAAACTAAATTATCTGGGTGGATCAATATTTCATTATAACACTCCTATAAATTATATTATATAATCATAACTAATTTGATTTTATTTAATTTTTAAAACTTAAAATTAATTTTTATTTTTTGTCAGGACGTTAATCGTATTAATTTACCCTTGCTTATCATTAACATGAAACCTAAGGACTATCTTATGATACGAGTTTTCATAGATTTAAGCAAATAGAATTGTGAAGTAATAATATATTATTGTGTATTTTTATAATTATAATAAAATTGTAATTTATTTGACTTTCGTATTATTTGTGTAAATTATTATCATATAAATATGTTTAATATTCTTCGTTAACATACGATATAAAGTTATACAGAATAAATTTTAAGTATATGTGTTATATGATCAAAAGCAAAATTACAAAACCGGTAATATATCACAACCTTATGGTTGATACCGGTTAAATTATGTTGCTATAGATTACGAATGGATTTTTGTTGTTGTGTGCAACATTTGTCTGTGTACACTGTACAATTAAGAAAAAAAACGCGTTGGTATCGGCCAGCTGTTTTTATTCTGATTGTTTGAAAATCAGTGTAAATCATTATGGATCAAAATTGAACAGTGTCAATCATCTTAAAAGGTGTCATTTTGTGAACTGAATGTGTTTGGTTACTTATTCTGAAATTAACACAGTGTTGAGCAAATAATCGATTTAAGGTTTTGTCAAACCAAACGACAATACTGCGTTTATAGTAATTTATTACGTCGCAGTTTAGTTTGAAAGCGATGTGTATAAATTAAACTATTGAACTGTTTCATTTTATGTGTCGAATCCTGTATAAAATTAACGGATAAAGAACAAGGTAAGGATTTATTGAAATTAACGTTTGTTGATTTTACCCTACGATTTATGAAGGCCATGCATTGTAATTAAACCTTGATGTTAATACATACTTATTTATGTAACTATTTAGTTAAAATGTTGAGTGCATCGCCTACTAAGTACGATCTCCATAGTTTATTGATTAGAAAATGTTCGTGATTTTTATTCATCTACCTGACACCTTCCATTTTGTTTAAAATTTAACAAGTCTCAAATCTTTTGTTCTCAGATTTCTGGCATTACTATTTTAAGCCTTTGTGTGTATTGTAAAAACAACAACATTAGTGTCTTTACAATAGTATTTACTAAACAGTACTTGAGGAATAGTTTTTTTTTTTAAATATTTATCAAAGTAATTTTAATGTAAGTTATTTTAATTAAGTTTTTGAATTTAATATAAATAAAATGGACATTACATACATGTTTTTCAGTTAATCATCTATAATTTAATTAGGCGTATGGCCTGATATTATTCCATTATACTTTAACAGATATTTCTTTGTCTTGTTAAATTTAAACTTTATGATAATTTAACTTTTATTAAGTATGATTTCTTTGTTAAACAAAGATTACTACATGATGAGCAAATATCTTGAAATTATTCAACAAAGAGCCGAGATTACTGTTTTAGAATATATTAATTGTTATTGTTTGTGTACGAATACTCACACAATCTACAATCTTTAGTTTAGTTCAAACAGCACTGATTTATTTACTTTTTTTTATCTTATAAATTATGATATTATAGAATGAATGGATCCATTCTGATCTTATATTTTTTTAGTTTTTAGACAATATTAAGATGCATTTTGTTATATTATATTACAATATACCTTAGTGTATGCAATAGATCAAAATGATCTAGCTGTTCTTCACATGGCTCTACTATTATGGAGTTCTACTATATTGTAGTAATATAATATAGCAATGTATATGTATGCATATTTAAAATAATGCATTAGAAACCATATGAAAACATATATGTGATTTCATGAGTGGTATGCAATATTATAGATAATTTAGTTAGTGCGTAAACTCAGAATTGAGCAATTTCTATGAAACTTGATTTGAATATATCACTATTGATGAATCTTCTTTATATTTTTCATTTGCAAAGGAAAAAGTATCTTTTATTGTTATGTTTAAGTGTGTGTCAATATTTATGATATTATTGATTTTGGGTGAAACCAGAGGCTGATCACTTATGAACTATTATATATATCTTATAGTGATCTGTTTTATAAGAACAACATCTCTCCTTTCCCTTTCTAAGATTTATTTTAACTTATATTGTTCTCTTTCTCGTCGTACCCCAAGTTTCATACACAAGTTATTTCTCAAACATTATAAGTTTTTGTTTAAATCATACTCTTACCTTAAAGTAATCTAGTACATACTTTAAATATATTCATTTAATATAACTTTACAGATGTAAATTAAACAGTTTTTCTTTGTTCAAATTACTTGATACAAGTTGCAAAAAATGAGATGATAGAGAATTTGAGTGAAACTCTTTTCTTAATTTTTAATAAATCCCAATGGAATAGATCTCAGATAAATATATAAATGTGAATTATTTTAGTTGCACTGATGTATTTGAATCGGATTTTTAAGATGAAATACTGTTTTTTTTTAAATATTTTTACTTCTTCACAATTATTATATTAAATCCATACATTGCACTATATATCCTCCAATTTTACCTTCAGATTTTATTCATTTTGAGTTGGTATCCTTATTTTGATCTGCAGCTTTGTTAATATATTTTGTTTAATCTATAATTTAATATATTATGTTTAATCTGTGGTTATTTTCATATTTGTTACACATTGCTAGGAAGAAAACATTAAACAACAAACAGAAAACTTAAATGGTACTAGTTCTAAAGTATTTTAATTTCTTAAATCGTTTTCAATAAATATAAAAATTATAACATACAGACAAATTGATAACTTCCTCCTTTTTTAAGTCGATTAAACAGTAAGTGAATAGTACTTTGTTAAAAGTATTTATTTTCTTATAATCTTAAGATCTGTGGTTATCAATCTACCCATGGAGCTATTTAGCTTTTTTAAGAAAGGAGCTAAGTTTTTTATTGAAAAAACATACCATTGTATGCTTTTCTAGACAGGTTACTTAAATGAAATTGAGAATTTCTTGTTTGTTATTTTTTTTTCAATTTGTCGTGTTTTTTGATGAGTGTACGTCATTTATTTTGACAACAAATTGCCTGAATTAAGATGAACGGAACTTAATATTCTTTGTTTGTTTAAAATAATGCATATAAAGTAGCGATGTGACATATTTAATTTGTGCGGGGTACGACGGCAGGGCATCGCGGCGCCAGTATCGATCGGGTCTCGGCTGGGTCCGGCTCTACACCTCTCGCAATCATCTCGACAGGCATATAATAATAATAATAAAAAAAAACTTGTTGGTAAATAATGTTTATGAAATTTTAAAAATAGAACATTAGAATTCGTCTCCGCCAACGTCAACATTGATGTCCTCAACCACCTGGCTAGGGAGATACCTGACGACGTTCGAAAGAGACTTTCTCAAATATCATGTGCTGTAAAAAAGGCTCCGCGGGCCGCAGGTAAAGGTACTATCAGGTAGCCTCCAGGTGGCGAATTACTTTTATACTATATTAAATATCAAACTTGATAAATAAACATCAATAACAACCGAAACCATTGTCCATAAAACTGCAACAAATTTACCCTTAAAAGATATTGCACCAAATATTTATTCTCTATCTTACCAAGCAACGGCAAATAGGGATGCCTATTTCCTTTCAAACTACGCTTTGTAGTTGTGCTGTGAAATGAGTTCTTACTTACTTACACTAGTCAATTCGTATGCCAGTGAACGATTGCAACAATAAAATGTACTGCAATATTTTGCCATAAGAGAGCTTAATTAGAAGCAATGTTTTGATTATATCACCCGATTAAAACACCTCAATAGTAACTAAATTCGATTGCTGTTCCATTGCTTACGGCATTGTTGATTCAGTCACGTCTAGTCGTGTGATTAATTCAATCGTGATTTTAAATATGGCTGAGACAGAAATATACCGTATACAAATATAGATCCTCCCATTGGTTCGTCTATAAATAATGATTGTGTTATTTAGACGTTTACAGTGTGAATATTAAACTTAATAATTATTTCGATTTTATCACATGTCCGCTCGTTTGTCGTTGCTGCTTAAATATCAATTCAATACAACACAATACTATTTTGTTATTATGTAAGTAAACTTTCGCTACGTTGTAAAAAGGTTTTGATAACGAATAGGCTCAGAGATATATAAAATGAAAGTCACATATATAGGTATTTGCAGATACTTCTTAACATTTGAAGCCATTGATACTATAGTAATTATAATATGAAATTATTATTTTAATTCGTGTAATACCAAATACCGTAATAAAGTACTAATTTTATATTATTGGAAAAAATTAAATAACTAATTTCTCAAGTCGAGAACAGTATTGTACATCTGGACCATAGTTCTAGTGTGAATACGTAATCGTCTCGATATCGCTGTCTCAGTCGATGTAGGGTGATGTTCCGACTATATGTTTGGTAATTTGATACTCGACAGAAATAGGCCATCACCTGTCCCCCACCAATAATATCGCTGAATATTGTCCGCATATATAGACGTAAATATAACATTCCGCTTCTGCAGATGATATTTATCTTATCTCGACGAAAATGTGTTACACGTTATATTTCAGCTCGTATCTGTTGTTGTATCGCCTATATTTAAATGTAAAACGTATGCACCCACACACTCACATTGTTTCACTAATTTGTACCCGCAGATGTGCGTTCGTGCATTTTTCCGGAATAAAAAGTAGCATATATCACTCCCCGGTCCATAAACTATCTCAAAGCAAAAAAACATTTCGATCGGTCTCTCCGCTGCAGCGTGAAAGAAGACGCAATAACAAACACACTTTCGCATTTACAATGTCTATATCAACTGAAATTTCAATTAAGTTTTATTCGATAAACCTTACCGCCGCCCGTGTACGTAACGAACATTTTTATTTATGTTATTATCAAGTTTACCAACGTCGAACACCTACCGTTATGGAAATTGGAGCAGTGAATCATTGAAACGTTAAATTTACATGCCTTAATACTTTAAATATTCCGAGCTGTATTTTCGTATATTTTAATGCCTAAATTATTTAACTATATTCACTATTATATAAACCAGAGATGTTTAAATAAATTGTTTTCAAATACAAAACGATCAAAAGTTTTTCTTGAACACGAAGTTGAGCGATTATAATCTGTGAACGATTTCAAACCAATATTGGCCTACTTACGCACATTGTGTAACGACCCTAGACTTGAACTGAATTATTCACGCCTTAAAGATTACACGTATCTAATGGAAATATATAAGTTACGTGTACGTCATTTTTTTAGTATTTATTTATTATAATATGAGATACATAAATCCGATACCATTTGAAGGATACCTACTTGCTACTAGGGGTAATACTATTAACAAAAATAAATATACATATATTGAAGAAAAAAGGGCTAATTTCCGCTAAATGTTATACTGATATTGTATATTATAACAAATAAAATAGATTAGGTAGTAGATTTCGATTGTATAATATAAGATAAAATGTCTTTTGGATTGGTTTTTATTCCGAGGTGCGCGATAGCAGTGTGCGCGGAGCTCTCGGTTGAGCAAGAGGCACAACCAGCTGTCACGAAACCTTTGGCTCCATGTCGGCGCGTTACGACACCATAGCTTTCTCCGTTCACCAACAAAGCTGAGCTTTTCGATTATTTCTTCGCCATTCGCTATAGTTCAAGGCTTTTTAAACTTCCCGTTATTTTTGTTACGGTGTTCAACGCAATGTTAGTATAAATTTTTGTTCGTGTATTGTTTCATTACTGTAATTTTAATTGTGTTTATCAAAACTGGTTTTAATTTTTGGCGAGTTTCATAATATTTAATCGTCCGTACTAAATAATATCGCTCTATACGTTTGTGGTAGTGATTTAATTAAGAAAATATTTTTAGGTAAGTAACACGAAGTAAAAATAAGCAGCAATTTAATTGAAAAAGAACGACATGATTTGTTTTGTTTACACACGCATACATACATATTACACATATACACACACAATCACAATGTAACGTTTTATTATCTGTAGACAGCAACCCTTTTTATTTCAATCATTACGTAGTTAGTCTTATTTCTATCACTATTTAGTTCTATTTATAGCTATCCGTACAATTCCAGTTCCTACTTTGTTACATTGCAACGTCAACTACGATATAACCGCTACAAGTATTCACATCAACTTAAAGATAAGAGCCACCCCAATGCTCTCAGTTTCGCTAGTACTTTGTTTCTTACGTTCTTTGTTCTAAAAGTCTCAAAGTATATTTTTAACCGAGATTTGGGTCACCTTCGTGTATTTTACGCAATAAAATACTCAGTTTTTAAATAAATTACAACATTATAATTTTATAAGGCAGCTTAAAATGTAATAAGTATAGTATATATGAATAAGGCATAAGCTATAACAATTGTTTATGACGTAAAAAAATGAATACAATCATTGACATAACATTGTACAACTTTTGTAATTTGGAATGATTTGTTTTTAAGTATTTCTTACGAGATAATTAAGCAATGGCACCCATTAGGCCAGGATAAGGCGAGTCAAATACATTTTTACACGAAAATAGAATCAACAAAAGATAAATAAATAAATCAAATGTTCATTGAAAATCGTCTTAAATCACCTCCGATTTAGGAGTTTCATAAAATTCTGACTATGTGGACGTAGTTATGCACCAACCTATTCAACGGAACACGACACAGAGAACGCTATTTCAGTCGCATATTAAGACGGTCGACAAAACACACTTCCTCTATCAAAAGCAAAACAAATCATTGAACAGAAATATAATAGAATATATTATACATTGCTGTATTTTTTTAGTGTATGTGACACGCAGTAGGTATAAATACGGCGTTGCATGTTGTTTGTGCGGCGCGACCTTGCCAGCGGTAAGACTAGGAGGAAACTGGTTTATAGAGCACTTGACGACGAACAGCACCGTTTTGTTTCATATATTATAGCGTATTCGCTTATACCTATGGCCTGTACGAAACGAGTCGCAATAACACGCGTATACAGAGTTCCAGCAATTATAATATTCAGGGTATGTAATTATAATGTAGCAAAACGAAAATAGTTTTATCATATAAATGTAAATAAACAGTGACTGGAGTAGTGTGCGCAGATTTTGTTCGAGTCTTTACTGATAGCGCAACTAAACAATAATATTATTATCATCCAGATGGAAATATCGCGTATCATACAAATTAAGTAAGGGGAAATTTTTAGTTTGGTTTTTGCTTTTTATTATTATTTGCAGTTGTTAAATGGAAGGGTCGATCGAGAGTTCGTTGAACCTGTAGGGATCCGTAGTCGCGTGTGTTTCGATGTCGGCGGGGGCGCGGGCGCTGCACTGGGCCGGTCGTTGACTCCCCCTTGCTGCACTCGTGTGAAATACAGATTGATTTTGTTACATTCTCGGTCTCCCTTCGGTCCATTATTGACTAGAACACGGGATTTCATATGTCCGACTTTCATCCATTAAAAATATAGTAAATTAAAAATTACCTTTTTTAACCGTTGCGTTAATGATATCTATTTATAGTGTAAAAGCGAATCACCATCTATAACAGCACATGCTTAACCACCGACGACGTAACGGTTTAAGGAGTCGAGGCAAACCGACGCATACATAGCAGTGTTAGTTAAAGACTGGAATTGTGCATCTCGAATATTAACCAGGAAAGACAACTATAATATCGCAGCGACCGCAAGTTTTACCGCAAACCTATTACTGGGGAGCAAATATTAACAAATCCTTAACAAACTAGGACAGCGTTTAAAAGCATTGAATACGAAATCATTGGACAATTACTGCGTGCACAACATTAGGTCCAATCGTAGACGTGCACTTTTCTTTTGTATGATTTTCGAAACCCTATAAATATGCGACATAACGCAAAGAATCTTTCAATTTGCAACCGACCGTTGTTCTCAATCGAAATCTACTTATTGTAAATTTTCAATGAATTTTGCAAATACTACACTCGAATACTTTACATTCATGTGATTCGAATGCGTTGAAAATATGTATTTGAATTCAATCTAGTTATTATTCCGACCATATTACTAGTCCCAGTTCCAGGTTATACTCATAAATATTCACACGAAGTGATTTCCATCTGACTTGTGCCCTATAAAGTCGAACGAGTATCGTATTTGGTGGAGAATAACGCTATCTATTGTACGTTTAATATTATAACAGTGACCGATACGTCCAGACTGAAGCATCAATTTAGACGTAACGAGTATTTGATAAGATGACACTGGCAGTCCGACAATAATGCAAATTTGCTTATGAACTTTTATAAGTAGAAGTAACGATTCAATAGCATGCAATACATATTTTAATTACAAATTCTATTGAAAACAAACTCCTTTTCTCGAGGGTATCATTTCAAGGTCGTTATTGCTTGCAACGTTATAAATAACGCTTTTTAAAGCATACTTCTGTCATCTTTATATCCTTGTATATATAATGTCCTTGTATAAAACCAAACTGTAATTTATATATACATACAACAACAACTAAGTACCTACATGTAACTAAATAGAAGAGAACGACAGTTTTGAATTTGTATTCGTTTTGTGTAACGCTTAGTGACAGGGTGACAGTGATTTTTTTTTATCTCGAGGTAAGCGGGGTTCAGTCGTGTCTGCAGCTCGGTCAGGTTGTCGACCGTCGGCCTTGGGGTGCAGCCCCAACCATCTCAAAATACACCGCATTGATACCGTATATTTGTTCCTATAATATTTTACTTTCCAAAGCTTACTCGATGAATAAAAATATAAAGATAATAAATGATCAGTTTAATGTCTGCAATTCCCGTTTTCACTTTCGATTTGATACTCTAAGTCAATAATTGAATTATATACTTATAGAAATATTGTATCGATTGGTATGTATTATAAAACATATTTAGTAGGTACAGTCATCATTTGTTTCTACTTTCCGGTAGAATTACGTAAAGTGATGTTTAAGAATTTATTTCAATTCAAAATTTTTATTTTATAAAATAAAATATATGCATATTATTCGCACTAATATCGCTTGTATAAGCAATTTTTTATTTACTCGAAAAATCATCCTCTTTTTTGGGCACGTCGTTGGATCCTTAATAATAAATAATAATACATAAAAAGTGAATCATTGCATATTCAAAATAAAAATAAAAGTTTAGTTATGTTTTGAAATTAGTATATAATTTTAACTTCGTTCAGTCTTATATTCCAAAAGTAATTATGTCCTTCAGTTATATTAAAATGATCATATTACTAAACCGATCATAATGAAATTTGACATAGAGGTAGCCTGAACCCCGGATAAAGAAGGCATATATGATATGGAGTCGTGACGAACAGCTGGTCTGATTAAGAATCATTTTTAATAACCAACTAAATTTAACAGAGCATGTTGCTCTGTTAAAAGTACAATGCTATTAAAAATACGTATTGCAAAAGTAAAACGAACATACAACCACGTTTTTATATCGTTTCAACTATTAAGTCTCTTACTTTTTACAACGATTCTTTGAAAAACGATCACGTCACGCAGCAATAACAATCTTTGGAATCAGTGGTTTCGTTATTTTAATTCCGTGTCGTTTTAAATCGAACTGATTCAATACTCTGCTGTACGTCATGTTCTGAGACCCCATTTCTTATCCATTTATTCTATAACTACCTGTTTTTCACGTATAACAAAAGCCGAGACGTACGATGGCCTACCTACCTGCATTCGACTGTTTATAATTCTGGTTTATTTTTCGTTCAGCTATCGACCCAAGATCGACTCGAAGCAAGCGAGTTTATTTTAAACTGGTTGATGTTGTTCTGCTAGCTTCTTTGATACCGTTGATCGATTGTAATTAAGTGTTAAATGTTTGTTTGAGATTGTAATATTGCAGTAATACATAGGAAATGTATGATAGACAATCGTTTGTGGGTCCTGTAGTTGTAACTTTATTAATAATTTTACCTCATATCAGTTATATATCCTGGCTATTATCTATTTTTTAATATTAATTTCTTTCTTTGCACCTGGCTTCCATGCCTGAATGTTTTTTTTATATATTAATAACCTTTTTTATTCCGTACGCAGTCTACCAAGTTTTTCAATTCTGTTGAATATTTTAGATATGACTGAATTCAATCAAAAACAAACTTTTATAAGTTCTTTCAAACTTAATATATTAGAATTTAAATTGGCTCAATATTGTTACGCAAGTTTCTTAAATGTCACTATTAATTAAGTACTACTAGTTTCTTGGCCTAGTACGTCCCGTTTTAATCGCATTAGCAAAAAACCTAAAACGTGCAAGTTTGTTATGTTGTTGTGGTGCGGTCAGTAACCATCACCAGTAGCTTTGCTCCATCTCTCACGAAACGCTATTTAAACATGTATCACATTGTCATGTAAGTAAATAGGTAGCTAAGTAGGTACCTTATATTGATACTCACTCTTTCCAAAAGTTTGTAGAATACCCAATGCGCCCGTAACCTAGCTGTTTATTTTATAGCATTGTAGGCATTACACCGAAATTAGCATGTATTATGACTTAACGATAAGCGAAGGTTTATGGAGATTTCGGTTAGGAGGTCGAACACGAATAGTATAAAATTACTTCTTAATTGCTTTACATTTGAGCATAATTAATATATAGTTAAATAAATGAGTTATCATGTTTAGACATTAAAATATAAATTGATTTTCCCAATCAATAATTTAGGTTACAATCACTATATGGAAAAATCTATGTAGTGCTCTGTACGTTATTTACTTATTAATTATTACATATATCGCAGAAAATAAAGATTCTTATCATTAATGGTAAATAGGTGTCGTATGTGCTTAAAACGATGTATTCCGCAAACAATATCTGTCTCTGTTAATATACATGCATATTGTCGATACATATTTTTACTACGTCATTTATGTATTGTATTTTATACATGTTGTTATTGTTCTAGTTAAAATTTTCATGTTGGCAGAGGTAGTGGCATTGCCATTTATTATAAATGTTGCCAGCATCTATAAATATGTACTTATTTGGTAGCTCCCACTTTTTATTTAATTCAAATATTTACCTGTATTCATCATTAAAATTTTTTTTTGAAAAGCAAATTATTATTTACTAATCTAAAAATCATATACCATGTAAAGAATTTTTAAGATAGAATAAGACCAATAATGTTAATAAAAAAAACTCTCATATGGTTACTTCGTTCAAATTTAAGATGAGTAAAAATACTTATTACGTTAAAAAAAGCAGCCTTCACACAAAAAAGCACCCTTAGCAGCATTCATTTATTCCTTTTTATTTGACGGAGAGAATAATTTTAAACCATACATTAAATAATATTAAATCATTTATGAAGTAGTGAAGATTTTTAAAGATTTGAATTAGTTTGTATGAAAAATCAATATTTTTTCATGGTAGGATTTTAGTTTGCAATGCTGGCAACATTTTATTTCTTTGACAGGCAGCCAGCTGTATGCAAGTAGAAAAATAAGTCGAAAAGTGTAGCTGTCCTTGATGTGTCATCTATCACGATAATTTCTATGAAACGTGGTGTTAAAATATTTCAGATATTAACGTAAGAGCACGTTTCACGCAGTTAATCAAAATATTTTCATTAGGGTCTCGACACAAACTCGTAACATAAGAAGCCTGCTCGGGTGGCAGCAAGTGGTACTAATTAATTGTTGAAATGTTTATGTAACGCAGCGTTATTCATGTTGCTGAGTATGCATTTATCTTTGTTCCAGTTACGCCGAGAGTGAACAGCAGAAGTGTAAAGACAGAGCAAGATCCAGTGAGTGTGACTGTGTTCTCTAGTGGTTTGTGGTGATGTGTTTGTGATACGGCTGAAGGTGGTGAATGCTGAGGCAGCGGTATAGCGCTCGCCCGGGCATGGTGCCGGATAGGTAGCGGGCGCGGGCGGCCTCCGCAGGCCCCACACAAGCAGCCGCGTGTCTTCCAGCGTCGTCTATGGCCGAGCAACAAATTACACCGTCGTCGCACTCTGCACTCACGAGAGAGTCCAGCAGGTAACTCCATTAACAATGACATGCTTCACCTTACTCAACTATGTACAGTGGCCTGGGAGCGGGCTTGTTTCACATACTACACAGTCTCTGGTTACTCAACATTTTGTAAATATGATTAGTCATACCACCCTCTATACACTCAAAGCTTAATTTTAATAATTCCTTTTCTCAATTTCAAAAAAAAGGAAGCAATGCTCCCATGATGAGGAAAAATAATATTATGTTCAAAGCTTATTTTAGGAGTGGAGAAGGAAAAAGCCCAAGGAGTAAGGTTCAAACCTGTGACTTTACATCACCAGGTGGCCTCTAAACCATTGCGCTAGGCATTGCCGCTCTAAGATTTAGTGCAATGTTTTTATACCAATGAAGTCATTGAATGTAACCATTTGTTTATTTTCTACAGTCCATAAGCAAGTGTTATACTTTTATTTGTATAAATTGTTTGTGGTTTTATTAAGAAATATTAATATATCAAATGTGATCTGAATTTTCTAAATTTATCGAGAGTTATCTGATGTTTGCGCAGGATATAGGTTTGAGCTGTTGATTGTATAGATACAGAGAAATCTAAAGATTTTGCTTAATTTTTTTTTATGTATGGATAAGCATAATTTACACTTACAAATAATTGTGCTACTGTTGGGATGTAGCATCTTTTTATGGTCACTATTTGTATTTCTATTTAATAACTAAATGCAACAGATACTTTATTGTTTGCATATTAATTTTGTTGTGTGAGTCATTAATCTGATTTTTAAATTTTTTTTGTTACTTTGTCAATGTTGATTCTCCTCAAAAGTAAAGGAGGCTTTAGCCCAGCTGTGGAATGTTGATGATGAATGTATATATATGATATAGTAATGTGAGGGAATCAACCAGATATACATTTTTAAACCTTAGGTTATAATTATCTGTAAACTGGCATTTGATAAACCTCACAATTGCTTACCCTTTGTGTGATTAAAAAGGGTGGTAAAAATTCTGGTAGTTTTTTTAGAATACTCAGAAAATAATATGGTAAATGATGTTATGGCATAAATTAACTTGATTAGGTTATTTGACATCAATGATATTTATAGAATTAGTCATAATTAATCATTTCTCAGCAGGAGACCAATATATAAAAAGACATTGATTAACTTTATCATGAATTTTCTTCTGTTAGTCAAATTAAGGTACAAATATTATTATTTGCATATGTCTTATTTTTATTTGTTTCAAAGCAAAGTTATTAACAATACATTTAACAATCATAATTAGACTATCAATGTAAATTACTGTTTGCTTACAAATAATTATATTTATAGTGGAAATATGATAATGATACCAATATCATACTAATGTTTGGTCTATTAGTTAATGATAAGTGGAATTATTAACAATAATTATGCATTAGGCAGTTTAAATGACCAGGTAGAGATATGTAAACACTATACAATTGAACTACAGATGCCAGATATTGCGTTATGACTAAACAATTTTAATATTGTTTATGTTTAATAATTATACGTCTGGTTCAGGTCTTCTCCTAGCAGGGTGGTGGGCGGTCGGTGGTTGCGTCAAGTGCGTAAAGCAAGCCGCAGTCGTCGGAACAGACGTAACGTGACATCGCCCTTACCACGCACCAGCCGACACTCCTCCGGTCGTAATTTCGACGCCGAGCCGCGGACGCAAGTCGAACTTCGCAGGAGTTCACGTCTCGTTAATACACTACCGCGTTCAGACTATTCCCTCTCTGAACGCTGGTCCTACGGAACGGACGTTTACGAGACCCGCTACGATACCACAGATTACAAACACGGAGACACATCTAAGCTTTCAAGCAGTCCACCCAAACGCGGACGGACGTCGTCGCATGACAGGAAAAAACAGAAAAGTCATAACACGTCAAATAGCAGTACGAAAGACGAGTGCGTCGCGTATTGCACACGTTCACGTACTGCACTCAAATCGAGTGAGATTGGCAGTGAACTGGTCCCGAACAATTTGAAAGCAAACTCGGTTACGCGCAACACATCGAATCAAAGCCCTGTAGAGGCTCCGACTCAGCAACCACTACTGAATCAGACGGAGGGAGGTCTACTTCCTCTAGACGAAAGGGACTACGCATACTCGCCGTTCAGCTCCTCGACTATCACAGAGCTACTCGATTCTGACTACTCCGTGTACAGTCCAACAGCGAACCGTAGAAAGGGGAAGAAGAGGAAACGATCGTCACATCGTTCGTTGTCACACAGAAAAAGCAATTGCTTCGTCGACTTAGAGGAGTGCAGAAAGAAATTTAAAATAGACTCGCACAAGGAGCTTGCGGAAACCAGTAAAAGCGACGCCACTGACAGTCGAACCCCCGACTACGAACTTGAAAAAGCAGAAGCATTTGCTGCACAAGCTTCCTGCACTTACCGGCTACGTAATCGGCACAATCGCGATCTCGGACCACCAACCTCCACTGTTATTAGTGATAATACAGGTAATAACACTTAGCATGTTTCCTTTGATTCCTATTACAATATTTATTTTCTAATTTACTCATAAGATTATTGTCGTTCGAATTTTTATACTACAGGGCAACGACAAAACTAGTCAATGCAATTTTGATTTACCCATTTTGATATCCAAAGTGCAGCTCCTTCTTAAGCACAGCAGGGTGCAAGGAGTTTGGTTTAATCACATGCCTTCTTAAAAAAAAATTATATACTTTTTGGAAGTATGTCACTGATGGTCCAAGATCGTCATTGACGAGGCGACCTCTTACCCTTTTTTTTACTGCCTCTGCACCCTAGGTTAAGACTGGCTTGTTAATGTGACATACGAAACGACGGAAAAAGATTAGGCACAGGATCGAAGGTTTCTAAGAGTGCCTTTACAGTAAAATATCTACCATGTATATAAATGTTACTAACCCGACCTGAGATAAGAACCAGGGTCATTGTTATATACGGCTGCATAAGCCACCAGACCAAAGAGGCAGTTAACACATATTGCCAAATACACAACCACACACACGCACATACACACACACGAGCATTTTGATACATTAAAATTGAAGCTTGCTATGTGGCTTATCAGACATTCTTATCATCCATCAAGTGCACCCATTATTGTAGATAATGTAAATAATAATTGTGTATTATTATAGCGAGTCCGTCAACAAGCGACGTGGTGCACACGCAGACAGCAGCAGAACGTAAGAGTTTCGCAGATTTCAGAGGAAGGACCACCACTCCACCACCATTCAGGGATTTACAAGGTAAGGAAAAATATATGACTTTCTCTTTCGAATGACAAGTCAATGATGACAGATCGAGTCAAATCAGTATTTAACTAAATATTCATTAAACAAGACTTATTTGATGTAAAGACGTAATTGACTCATTTATTAATTATATAGTTAACTTTTTGTTAATTAAATAAATCTTGTCCACAGAAGCTAGCTCATCAAAAGATCACCATTCTGACAGCAAACTATTAATAGTTCCCCGTGATCTTCCATACTTACGTCAAACTAACGCAAGAAGGGTATGTCTCGTTTTTATACACTTATAGTACAATGACATGCAAAATTACTAGTGGGTTATCTTTATATTCAATCTGCTGATGTGGCTGCAAAGTAATCTACCATTGTCATAGTGCTGTATGGTTGACATTGATGGTTAAAGTCGGCGAGGCAAGCTATGGCTCTGATTTTATAGTAATCTTTTATAGTATGTTTTTTACCATTTTCAAAAGTGAATATAAACATGCCTGTTTGAGGCAATTTACAAATTTTCAAAAATATTGTATTCTTATAATTAAAATTAAGTTTATTTTTTGTTTACCTCAAATTCTCCTATTTGTTGCTTCAGTACATAAAAATAATACCAATCCTCTTTTAAAAACAAAAATGGTGAAATGTAGCAAATGTAAACTATTTTATTATATGTTTAGACAAATAAATATAACTTCAGTAATGACATTACCGATTATTTACAGAGTATCGCTGCTGCAACGGGTGCGACCCTGGGTGCTTGCTTGACGCGGGGGGCCAGTACTTCTCAGCGTCAGAGACAGGATACTGCCTCTAAGAGACAGGTACCATATTTATAACATATCGACATAGAAGAATACACTCTCACTATCAGATATTTTGTTTTTATTATAATAATAATAATTATTTTCACATATAAGTATATGTATCAATGTTTAACAATAAATTGCAGTTAGTATTCATGATAAATGTTGCAAATTCTAAGACTGTTAGAATTAATTTTAGGTGAGGAATTTTAAATAAAAACATTTTTTTAAATACTTTTTAACTATGTAAATGGATATATATTTGTTTGTTTACAAGTGTTTCAAATATATCTAAGACACTTTTAAGAATATAAGTGTAAATGACATTAAAATAATATGTTAAATGTCGACATTTCAATAGAATAAAAATAATTCGATTTTAATAGAAACAACTGTTACAAAATTTAGACTATCATGATTACAAATTATTCTAGAAAATAATATAGAAAAGTATTGATTGTTTAATACAAGAGCATGCAAAGCTTGGTACACAGCTCGTTCCCGCTGTGCGTGTCTGTGCGTCTCGGTGTGTGATGGTGTGTGACGGTGTGTGTGTGCGCAGTCGGGCGCGGGCGCGGGCGAGGAGGCGGGCAGCAGCGCGGGCGGCGCGCGGCGGGCGCGGGCGCGCGACATGCCGCAGCCGCACACGCCCTCCACGCGACGAGACAAGCGAGGTCGGTCGACGCTACGTGCGATGTTGCCATACTTTTGTTTTTCTGCTTCCGTGATTTGCCCTGTTCAAATATCCATACTAATATTATAAATGCGAAAGTGATCCTGTTTGTCTGTATGAATTTGATATAATTGGACGTGTAGCAAGTTTGAATTCCATTGAAGGCCATAGGGCATCCTTTTTTTATGCGTAACAATTTGTGCGTAACTCATGAAACGCGACCGAAACTACGGCCAGTAAATAAAATTATACTAAATCCTTCCTTAAATTCTTTGTTTAAATATTTGTTCAGTAAGAATAAACATAAAGTTTCATTATTTATTTGTATAAATTTTTCGTAATTCTTTTTTTTTTTATAATTCGATTGACTGATTGAATAAACTTTTTTTATAAAACTACAGCAGGCAAAGGCAGCCTGGGTTCGTGTGCTAGCACCGGTGGCGCATCCAGCCGCTCTCATCCACAACCCCTAACCACGGTACGAATACATTGTCTAATCAATACCATGTTAATATTATGGTAAACAAATTGCAACAGCTTATGATTAGTACTATGTATTTGTAATATAAATGTATGTTATACGCGTGCAGGGTGCCGTCGCATCCACATCGTCTACACCTCCGGTGCCAGCTTCCGCCGCTTCGATGCCTGACAACGCGTCTAATGATGCCAAGCCCAAGGGCAAAGGTAAATCAAAATCTTTGTAAAAATATGTACTTTGTACTCTCTGTTTATTCTTCCATAATTATGAGTCTTCATTTTTTAAGTATACAGCAATAACAGTATTATATTGGTCGGCCTAAAGCCCCTTCAGATAACTATTTATTTAACGTAAAGGAGTTTATTTTGCTCGTATACATCCGTCCATCGATAAATTATAAACGCCTGAACTATCCTCATGCTGGTAGATCCGCCGGCATAAGCATTCCGTCAGTCTCCCTGATTTTTCTCAGTCAAATTTTCATTTCATACTTGCACAAGTTTTAACATTAACAATAAATGTGACTTGAAGCTTCGTCATCGGCGGAGGAGTGCGCCGCGGGGGGCGCGGGGCTCTCGGGGGCCGCGGCCGCGGGCGGCAGCGCGGCGGCCGAGGAGTCGTCGTCCGAGGAGGGCGAGGTGGGCCGCCTGCAGGCGCTGCTGGAGGCGCGCGGCCTGCCGCCGCACCTGCTGGGCGCGCTCGGCCCGCGCATGCAGCACCTCCTGCACAGAACCGTCACCGCCAACTCGGGTCCGACTTTATTTTATGACGCACGAGATGAGCATTGATGATTAATTTATTTAACCTCTTGTTTGTTGAAACACCGGCTCCCGGTATAAACACATTTTGGCTGTTGACATACCGGGAGCCGGTATGGCTGAGTGTGTTCTGTTATTCGCTCTGAAGTACCCTTTGTTGAAAGTTTATATATTAGCTATGATTGAGTATTTATATAGAAATGGTTGAAAGTGAATAAAGATTATTCAATTTACAATAAGATTCATAACTTGAATTGACTTGATTTGTACTAAATACGGAGAAAATCTAGTCACAATAAAAGTCTGTCTCAAAATTGGGCTGTCTGTTGACCATACCGGCTCCCGGTATAACAGGTAACACAAGGTGGGCTAATGTCATTTAACATACGAAAGGTTATGTGACATGTGACTTATATATGACATTTATGTTAAACAGCCGCTTCCAAAGCTGCACAGCTTCTGGCCGGCTTGCAGGCAACTGGGGACGAGGGTCAGCAGCTGCAGGCCGTTATAGAAATGTGCCAGCTGTTGGTGATGGGTAATGAAGACACGCTGGCCGGTTTCCCGGTGCGGCAGGTGGTGCCCGCGCTCGTCAACTTGTTGGCTGCTGAACACAACTTCGATATGGTGAATGTTTGATTAAATCATAAATATCTAAGTAGTATAACTTACACTTAAATCCTAATATTTTAGTTACTTTATAAAAAAATATTGTACTTGAATGAGATTGCTCGAAAAGTAGGTTTACAAGAACTTATATTTAGTTATGTAGTGCTATTTATTACATTCATTCCCATTATATTCAATCGTATTGTCTATATAATAGCAGTACAACCATATAATGAATAGATTGTACACAAAATGAAAACTCAATATACAATATAGTCGATGCTTTTAACCATTGTAGTGGATTATTTACATTTTTCCTTACAGTGCATAACCTTTAAAGGTACTTTAAAGGTATCAAGCACAAAATATTCTTCTGATATAATAACATCAAAAAGGAACGAAAGTTAACTCTATTAAACATAAATAATGTATAAGAACTACTAAAATGATGTTTACTAATGTATTGACGCATCGTCCACAGATGAACCACGCGTGCCGCGCGCTCACGTACATGCTGGAGGCGTTGCCGCGCAGCAGCGGCGCCGTGGCGCTGGCCGTGCCCGCCTTCCTCGACAAGCTGCAGGCCATCACCTGCATGGACGTCGCCGAGCAGAGCCTCACCGCGCTCGACATGCTCTCTCGCAGGCACTCCAAGGCCATACTGCAAGCGGTGAGGGTTCATCCCTGAATATATGTACAACAACAACAACAACAGCCTGTAAATTCCCACTGCTGGACTAAAGGCCTCCTCTCCCTTTGAGGAGAAGGTTTTGGAACATATTCCACCACGCTGTTCCAATGCGGGTTGGTGGAATTCACATGTGGCAGAATTTCTATGAAATTTGTCACATGCAGGTTTCCTCACGATGTTTTCTTTCACCGCCGAGCACGAGATGAATTTTAAAGACAAATTAAGCACATGAATCAGCGGTGCTTGCCTGGGTTTTAACCCGCAATCATCGGTTAAGATGCACGCGTTTTTACCACCGGGCCATCTCGACTCATTGAGTCGAATAAATGTACGGTGTCACTGTATTACTCTTGTACTAAATAATTATATATCTTTCGACAGAGGGGTGTGTCCGCCTGCTTGACATATCTGGACTTCTTCTCGATAAACGCTCAACGTGCAGCGCTCTCGATAACGGCCAACTGCTGTCAGAATCTCACACCAGATGAGTTCCATCTCGTTAGGGACTCTCTGCAATTACTTGCTAATAGGTAAGTTGATTTCATTTCATTCACAAAATATTTGCATTCTATTTGTTACCTTACAATGAAATAATTGTAGTTCTTAAAAAAAACGTGTATGAAAAAAGTATTAATTTTCTTCCAGACTTACAATTCAAGACAAAAAGTCAGTGGAATGCGTGTGCCTCGCCTTCTCGCGTCTAGTCGACAGCTTCCAGCATGACCCTGCTAGGCTGCAGGAGATTGCTACACCGGAATTACTTACGAATTTACAACAACTTGTAAGTCAATTGCTTAGCTCATGGTAATAATTTTCAGTTCAGAAATGTTAAAAGTGTATAAATAATGCTTTAAATTGCAATCATATTTCACGGTTCACAATATCTCGACATTTACAATCTGACGAGACAGATCTGACAGACAGACAGATAATCTAACGAATTTTGTAAACTTACGGTGACATATATACAAGTAAAATTCATGTTTATAACTTGAATTGAATGAAATGATGTGTTTAGTATTAATAGTACAAGTTTAGCTCCGAAACGAGACTGTTTCAAATTGTGATCGTTTGCAAACAGCTGGTAGTGCAGCCTCCGCTGATCTCGGGCGGCACGTTCATCACGGTGCTGCGGCTGCTGTGGGTGATGTGCGCGGCGTGCCCGCAGCTCGCGCTGGCGCTGCATCAGCGCTCCATCGCCGACACGCTGCTGTGTCTGCTAACCGGCTCCACTCTGCACCAGGAGGTGACAACTTGCTTTAACTATATATCTAACCCATTTTCAAATTGAATAGAAAGATACACAAATCACAAATAGATTTACGTATTTCATACGATTTGCTAATAACTCGAGCAATATTGTGCACTACTAAGAGTTTATGAATAATTTATCTTTATTAATAATACAACACTATTACACTTAACTACTATTATTTTACTTCTATTTGCCACTAAATGTTGTTTAATTCGTTTATCTTCGTTTATGGTTGATATAGTATTCAGGACTTCTTTTGGGAGACTTTGAGCCACGACGAATGTTGAAAATATTACAATAATAACTTCTAATATGGGATTAATATATTATATCAAAATATAAAAAGGCAACTTACGTAGCTATAATAATTTATATTTACTAATAATAATAATTTGAACACGAATAATAAACCAATAACAACGAATGTTTCAGCAAGTGGAATTGTTACCACGTCTTCCTCAAGAACTTTACGAGATCACTTGTCTCATCGGCGAACTGATGCCTCGCCTTCCCACCGACGGCATATTCGCAGTGGATGCGCACCTCGACCGACCTTGGTCCGCGCCCACCGACCGCTCGGCGCAGTGGCAGTGGAGAGACGACAGGGGTAACTAATTAGTATATTATATTATTTCCAAAATATCACTCAAATAAGAACACAGAGGTGAACATTTTTTTCATGGTTAAAATATTTTAATGACACTTGTTATTTTACAATGTACATGTTGTACACCATAACTATGAATGTAAACGTACACATCACCTGGGTGTCTCAATTTCATCGCAATATATACTGCGCAACGAGGGAACTATGGACAAACAGATCCGAAACTAAAACTGGTTTCCTCCGTCGCAATATCGCAGACGAGACGAGTAAATTCATCGCCGTCATTATATTTTCATTAGTCACACAAAACTTTATAGGCGTATGGAGGTCGTACTCATGGGCAGAATGTCGTGCGCTAGAGGCGGGCGCGGCGGCGGGCGAGGAGGAGGTGTGCCTGAGCACGCTGGGCCGCTCGTACACCGTGGACCTGACGGCCATGCAGCAGCTCAACGACCACACCGGCACCGCGCGCTCCGTGCAGCGCGTCGCGCCGGCGCCGCACCCCAGCGACCCCGCCGCGCCCGGCTGCGCCGCGCCCGGTGAGTCGCTTGCCGCTCTCGCGCGCTCGCTGCCTGCTCGTTGTCGGACTATCTTTATGACGTTGCATGTATTTTAGACCCGCGCATCGCGATGGTTCGATGCAACCCTTCCCTGGTGCGTGCTCTGCTGGGTGTTCTTCACGAGGTGTACTGGAGCTCGGCCGGGCCAGCTTTGCGTGCGCAGGCGCTGAAGGCTATTCTACGAGCCGTATACTACGCCGACGCGCCTTTGCTTAGACAAGTACTCAAGACACAGGTATATACATTACTTCATATTTTCGTGTCATATGTAAATTAGTAATACATGCTAAATAATATATTTATTTCGCATTCGCAGGTTATTTCGTCACACATCGCAGGAATGATGGCTTCGAGTGACTTACGTATTGTGGTCGGTTCTTTGCAACTCGCCGAGATATTGATGCAGCGACTGCCTGAAGAAATGGGTGTGCAGTTCCGTCGAGAGGGCGTGCTTCACCAGGTGGCACAGCTCTCCGAGCGCGCCCCTGGGGCGCCTGCAACGCGACAGACCAAACTTAAAGTGAGAAATCATGAACTAGTATCAATGAATGTATATGGATCTCTGATATAAGATTGTAATAATAATAATAAAACGAATTAAGCAATATAAATGTATAATGTAAAACTATTTTAATTCCATAGTGCCCAAGTGGAACAAGCATGCGTTCAAGTGGAGGTTCTTCCCCTCCTGCATCGACATCGGCTTCTTCCTTGGATCACCACAACTTGTCATTAGGATTCTCCGCTTCTGGATCATTTATCGCTAGTTCCTTATGTAAGTCATTATTTTTGTTACTTATGTTATTATTTATTCTTTTATTTATATAAAATATTTGGTTTTACAAATTGACCATTATTAGATTCTGTGTTAAAAATACACACATTATTACATATAAGGTTGGCAAGAAAGATAGAAGTATGTATGGTTGCTTTAACTGCAAATTGAGTAAAAAAGATGTAATATGTATGGTCAAATAGGTTAAAAATGTGTTTGACGATTCAAAAATGCTTCATTATGAAGTTTACTTGAATAAAATTGATTTGATTTGATTTGATTTAATTTGATTTTTGTAACAGCAGTAATTATTGTTTACAGTGGCCGGAAGTGACAGTGGCAACTCAGAAGCTGGACCAGCCACTTCGGCGTCGACTCACCAACAGACTACTACAGTACACAGGTATTTTTTATGTTGTATTTCTTGTTGTTCCCGTGAAGAATAAAATATCTTATTAATATTTATTATTAACTTTTATCTCGTATATTATATATAGTCAATGAACAAAAGAATATTTCTTTGACACTAATTTCGTCTTAATGTTTCCGTCAGATCGGGCAGTCCACTGCAGCTGGCAGAGATGCTCAAGCGTAAACGCGCGGTGAAGCGTTCGGGTGGTGCGCGGCAGCAGCGTGGGCGCCGGGACGACGCGCCGCCGCACGCGCACGCGCTGCCCGTGGCCGCGCCCGCCGCCACCGCCGCCACCACCGTCACTGCTCACTGTTCGTTTATTTTGTTACATCCAACTTGGTTTTTATAATATACCCGAAACTTAGAGTCGAGATGGCCCAGTGGTTAGAACGCGTGCAACCGATGATTGCGGGTTCAAACCCAGGCAAGCACCGCTGATTCATGTGCTTAATTCGTCTTTATAATTCATCTCGTGCTCAGCGGTGAAGGAAAAAATCGTAAGGAAACCTGCATGTGACAAATTTCATAGAAATTCTGCCACATGTGTATTCCACCAACCCTCATTGGAACAGCGTGGTGGAATATGTTCCAAACCTTCTCCTCAAAGGGAGAGGAGGCCTTTAGCCCAGCAGTGGGAATTTACAGGCTGTTGTTGTTGATAACTTACCACCGATAGTGATTTTAATAAGTAGTATGCATTATTTAATTGTGTATATAATAAATATATAGATTTTATTCTATATATGTAAATATGACTTAAATATGTTTTTTTTTATATAGGTTGGCGGACGAGCATATGGGCCAACTGATGGTAAGAGGTCACCATCACACATAGACAATGAAGCTGTAAGAAATATAAATTATTCCTTGCATCGTCAATGTGCCACCAACCTTGAGAACTAAGATGTTATGTCTCTTGTGCCTGTAGTTACACTGTCTCACTCACTCTTCAAACCGGAACAACAGTACTGAGTACTGGTATTTGGCGGTAGAATAACTGATGAGTGGGTGGTACCTACCCAGACGGGCTTGCACAAAGCCCTACCACCAAGTATGGATGAGTTAAAGATCATCTAAATTTATGCGCTCTCGTACGAGTTGCATACAGAATGTCATTATGAAATGAATTAATTAGTGAAATGTGGTTCACAGCATCGACAGTGGTGTCAGCGCGGTCGGGCGCTCGCGCAGGCGCATCCAAGACGTCTTCGTTCCTGTCGTCGCTGAACCCGTCGCGCTGGGGCCGCGCCCCGCACGCGCACAAGGACGCCGCGCTGCTCGCCGCGCCGCACGCCGCCAACCTCACCGTGCAGAACAAGTAAACCTACGTTCCTAACGCGTTTAGTCATTATTCAAATATCTATAGCCTATTTCAACGCAAAATAAACAACATTTGAAATTACTTATATTAAGTATATATTTATAAGCTTAAGTTATTACCATGATAATTGAATTTATCATATAATTATGATAATTACTTAGAATCGAAGTAAGAGAAAGAAACATAAAATTTACCTCTTGTTTGAATACGATTTTATCGGTTTAATAGAGAGAAAGTTCGCGAATGGGTGTCGTGGCGCGCAGCGCGTCTCCAACGCGACTGGGGCGCGCTGGGTGGCGGCGCCGGCGCTCTGGAGCAGCTGGCGGCGCTGGCGGCTGCGCTGCCAACGCGTGCGCCTGCGCACCAGCGCGCTGCTCTGCAGCACTTGCGCGACACACTGCTCAATCATGACGTATCACCATTCGAAGTAAGTTTTAAAAAAATACATTTGTAGACATCTTTTGCGGATATATTCACTTACTACTATAATGTAGGGGACAAAAGTTGTCTGCAAATTTCTATTTATTTTTAGTCATTTTTTTTTTAGGTGAAGTAGTCATGTTATTTTTTTTTCAGGTGAATCATTCTGGAGTGCTTGGTGCATTACTACAATTTTTGACTGGCACTGGTCCGGAGCCGGAAGCAAGTAATAGTGGAGCCGCCGGAACAGACGCCGATCGTGAGGCAGAGAACGATAGCCGCGACTCATCTGAGCAAATGGCCTCATGCGAGGAGCGCCTTAGACTCTTCTTACATGTGTTCGCCGATATGCCACTTGCGCCCGAGTTAGTTCCGCTTTATCGATAATACAATGTCATATCTGAATATGAAAATGTCAAATTTGTTAAATGTAATTTAAATTTTGTAGTGACAAGGAATGGAATGAGAAGGCGAGTATGCTGGGCGTGCAGGCGAGTAGCGGAGCGAGCGCTCTGTCGGGACTGGTGAGCAAGGTGAACGCGTGCGTGTCGCACCTGGAGCAGTTCCCGGTGCGCGTGCACGACCTGCCCGCGCGCCCGGCGACGTCCGCGCTCAAGTTCTTCAATACGCATCAGCTTATGGTGAGCATACCGGTTCTAAAATATTATTTCATCTTTCATACATATAAATATAGAATGTCCTAGAGAATCAATAATAATTACTATTTCAGTGTGATCTCAAACGTCATCCAACATGCACCAACTTGAAACAATGGAAAGGAGGTGTAGTCCGGATAGACCCATTGGCTCTAGTGCAAGCAATAGAGCGGTAAGTTATTTCCTATATAAATTCATTGATATGTTTAGCAATAATAATTCAGTTAATCAAAGGAATTAACTATGATTTAATATTTGCATTGATTGTTATACTATCTATGAATGTTTTATGTAATATTCAAAATCAAAATCAAAATCAAAATAAACTTTATTCAAGTAGGCTTTTACAAGCACTTATCGACATTTTACAATTAAGTGAAGCTACCACCGGTTCGGAAAGTAGATTCTAACGACAATAACCGGCAAGAAACTCAGTAGTTACTTTTTTTTTTTTGTTTTTATACAAACATTTCCGTGTCTTCAGATACCTAGCGCAGCGCGGGTACGCGCGACGGGCGGGCGCGCAGTCGGACGACGAGCCCGCCTCCGACGACGACGTGGACGACGCGCTCGCCACGCCGCCGCACCACCCCACTGAGTCAGTATCGCCAATGCACACTGACATATCGAACATATATTTTATTATTGTTGGCTTAATCCGATGGGTATATTTTAAAATACAATCTTTAATCATATCGGAAATATATATATATATATTTGAAAAGCAGAAAGTTGTAATTTTAATGAAAAATAGTACATCTGGTACCATATTTAAAATGTCAGATTGTCTGTATGTACCATGTGAGAAATATAGGTATTATGGTTTATATGTAAATTTTGATATATTTTCAATATTAAATTTCAACATCAATAACGTCAAATTGCATAATGATTTTTAAGTAACTGATAATCTTTATTTACAGTACTGACCACAAGTTGGAATTCCTGATTGGAGATACAGTTTTACCATACAATATGACCGTTTACCAAGCTGTGAGACAATTTGGAGAACAAACAGATGCTGATACTGACACTGAGACTCCGTTAGGTATGGATTTTTATCCTTGCTATATACTTTTCTATCCCTTCAATAGAGAATTATATTTATAGAAGATAATTTTTTAGTAAATGTGCAGTTCAATATGTGTATGCTAATAGAATTTATTCAGGGTTTCTGTTACAATAAATAACTGCATAATTAATTTATTCAAGAATTTTCATGTTACTTTAAATAATAAAATCGTTTACGATATTTATATACATTTATCTAGGACTTAATACATTTTATGCTAAAGATTACGACTTTGGATTGATGTGTTACATTATGTAACAAGTCAAAAAATAATCGTGTGGAATATAAATAATAAGTACAATTATTTAGTAGCCTTATAATAATATTGTATCGACAGCAAACGCGGGAATTTGGGTTTTGACGCACACGATTTACTACCGCGCGGTGGAGGCGGGCGAGCCCCCGCGCACCGACGCCACAGCTTCGCGCAAGGGCAAGGGGCAGCCTACAAAGCTGTCCTCCAGGCGGAAACCTGATTTGCTTTGGAACGGTGAGTGTTCTTTGTTGTAATATATGTGCTAGTTCAGGTTATGCTAAAGTTATACTTTTCCAATAAAAAAATGGTTTTTGGATAAAATAATATAAACATAGAGGACAATTTTATTTTAATTATTCAATTAATTAAACGTCACCCGTTTGCATGGGGAATGTGCTCGTTATTTAATCGTTTGTGGTGTGATTCGTACAGAGGGCGTAGTGCCGGTGCGCGCGTCGCCGTTGGTGATGACGCTGCGCACGCCGCTGTGGGGCGAGGGCGGGGCAGAGGTGCGCGATGCAGCGCTGCCAGCGCTGAGCTTGCTGCGCGCACTGCACGCGCTGTCGCGGCACTGGCACACGCTGTACCGCGCCGCCTGCCTGCCCGACCACCGACCGCTCGTGCCCAATGTCGAGTTCATTAACACTAAGGTACCGAGTCACGTCATCTCGTCAATTACATAAAAATGTAACCCTTTCCTTGTTCACCTTGTGAAAATTCGAAATATACTTTATTCAAGAAGGCTTTTAAAAGCTCTTTTGAGTCGTCATTTAATAACTATATTAAGTGAAGTGATTGAGTGATGAATGAGGTCAAATAATGGTTTAGGTTGACTACAATTTCTGTCTTGTTTTAAATGAATATATTAAATAATGTAAAACAACTTCTTCACAGCTGGCTGCAAAAGCTAACCGACAACTTCAAGATCCGTTGGTCATCATGACCGGTAATCTGCCGCCTTGGTTGAAAAAGATAGCATATGCTTGGTGAGATCACATATCAATATTTAAGAAATGTACATTATACTAAATTTTATTTTATAAAACATTCATAGCAGAAATGTAGCCTCATGTATATCATATTGTAAATGTACGTATTAGTAATATTTATAAATCAGAACCGATATCTCTCAACTGCTTCATGATGACGGAGTCTTTGATATTTTATGCTAAATAACTGGGATGTCCGTAGCCCGTTCGTGTTCCCGTTCGAGTGCCGGCACCTGCTGTTCTACGTGGTGTCGTTCGACCGCGACCGCGCGCTGCAGCGGCTGCTGGAGGCGGGCGGCGAGCGCGCGGCGGCGGGCGCCGACGCCGAGCGCGTGGCGCCGCGCCTCGACCGCCGCAAGCGCACCGTGCAGCGCCACAGCGTGCTGCGCCAGGCCGAGCACGTCATGCACGAGTTCGCGCACTCCAAGGTACCGGACGACTTCTAACATTATGACATTGCTAACACTCCTTTCGCTACATACGGAGTGGCTTAGTTTCTATTTGTTTCATTCATTCGCTCTACTGACAATTTTAGGGCGTTATTTTAAGTAAAAAAACCTACTTATTTAATTCCGTATTTACATTACTTGTCAAAATCGAATCATTAAATGACTTAAGACAGTAGAATGATTAATGTATCTGTATACGATATATAATAAAGGAATTAAATAAATAATCGTAATTGTTGTATTGCAGGCTTTACTAGAAATTCAATACGAAAACGAAGTCGGTACAGGCCTTGGGCCTACCCTCGAGTTTTACGCTCTAGTATCACAAGAACTACAGCGTGCAGATCTCGATCTATGGCACGGCAGCGAAAACTTTAAACAGAAACCTACCTCATTCGGCGGGGAGATTGTTAAAAGTCAGCCGCCGGTTGTGACGGATCGGTCATCAGATGCCGCCACGAGGCTAGCGTCCTCGGTGCGGGATGCATTAAATCTCGACGAAGAGCGATCTCCAGAACCATCGGATCTTGAGAAGGAGACGCTGATCCCGTCCCCCGCACCGGACGCTACCTACGTAAACTGGCCCTGCGGTCTGTTCCCGCAGGCCATCGGCCGTAATGCTCGTCCGTCGCATCTATCAAGAGTCAAAGCTAAATTCCGATTCCTGGGGAAATTTATGGCTAAAGCTGTTATGGATTCCAGAATGGTGAAAAAATTGATGAATTAATAAATATAAGAGTTCAAATAGATAATAGTACAGGATCCGGGGCCTATTTTGTCACTTGATTACTATCAAGCTAATTTTCCGTGAGTAGCTTCATTTTGATAAGACGCCCAACAATTTCCTGTGCGAAAATTCTCGATATTGGTAGCTAACAGAGGTAGCAATAATAAAATATGTCGATTTGATGATTCTCAAATATTAATTACTAACTGGATTGTTTTTTATTAAATCTTAAGATAATTATCTAAATTATTTGAAAAAATATTTGTCCTACAAAATCTATGGTTTCATCAAAGAGTCCTCCCCCTCCAACATGTATTGATAACGAGATCACCAAAAATTATTACTAACCAGCTGATTTTTTTTTTATTACTTAGTTAATATATATATATAATGTCACGGTCATATTGTCCTACAAATTCCGTGGTATGTTATCCCGGTCCTACGGTCAAAAGTAGTAGTACAGATCATTGATGTAAAAATAATTACTATCAAGCTGAATCTTCGTGAATAGCATCGTTTTGATGAGACGCCCAACAATTTCCTGTGCGAAAATTCTCGATATTGGTAGCTAACAGAGGTAGAAATAATAAAATATGTCGATTTGATGATTCTCAAATAATAATTACTAACTGGATTGATTTTTATTAAATCTTAAGATAATTATCTAAATTATTTGAAAAAATATTTGTCCTACAAAATCTATGGTTTCATCAAAGAGTCCTCCCCCTCCAACATGTATTGATAACGAGATCACCAAAAATTATTACTAACCAGCTGATTTTTTTTTATTACTTAGTTAATATATATATATAATGTCACGGTCATATTGTCCTACAAATTCCGTGGTATGTTATCCCGGTCCTACGGTCGAAAGTAGTAGTACGGATCATAAATGTAAAAATAGCGTCGTACGCTATTGCGGTGCTCCAATTGAATATATATTGGAAAGTCATGAAATTAAAAATCAATTTATTTTTTAAATTTGATTAAAGACAAAAAGAAATTCTGCCCCAAATCGCACCCTAACTGTAAGTCGTTTAGGAGTTCCGTCAATACACAGTATAAAACAAAGTCGCTTTCTCTGTCCCTATATCTTTAAAACTACGCAACGGATTTTGATGCGATTTTTTTTAATAGATAGTGTAATTCAAGGGGAAGGTTTGTGTATATAATAAATGAACAATATAGTAAAGAAACACTGACAATTTTAGAAGTTTGCAATGTGATGTCGTAAATAAACAAATTCTTTAGTATATTTAGTATCAGTATTGCACCCGTGAGAAGTCGGGGCGGGTCGCTAGTTGATTATAATATTCGATTATGACAATTACATAAACATAATCACGTTCCGGAAGGTGATTCAAATATCCAAGTAACCCATAAATAAAAGATTCGACCGAGTATTGCTAACGTGCTCCTGAGAATTGTTCCGTTTCCTCCCGTTCCCTTAATTTGTCATGGATCCTATGCTCAGAACCTTACCAAACTTTCACCAAACTACCCTTAAAGTATATCCTTTATAATAAAAAAAGAATCATCAAAATTGTTTAACGTGATTTTGAGTTATTCACCTATTTGTCGCGCATATACATAATGCAAATTTAAGACTTATGTCGTTTTCATACGGATACCATCATCGGAAAAAAATAAAAAAAAAATGGGACCCCACGGGAAGCACTACCTTTCAAACAAAAAAAAATTATCAAAATCGGTCCACCCAGTAAAAAGTTATGAGGTAACAAACATAAAAAAAAAAAAAAAAAAAAAAAAAAATACAGACTAATTGATAACCTCCTCCTTTTTGAAGTCGGTTGAAAAGATTTTCTCACTGTATCTTATGTTAGAAATCGGAAAACGAAAAAATGACAATTTTTGTCGGACTAGTGATACATACCTGTTTTTTTGTAGGACATTGTTTTATTTGGGCACTGAACACACTAACCTATTATGTAATATTTTAGTCCTACAGTTAGTAATGAGAAAAATGGTCTTATGGTATTAACAATTTCTGACCGTAGGACCGGGATAACATACCACGGAATTTGTAGGACAATATGACCGTGACATTATATATATATATTAACTAAGTAATAAAAAAAAAATCAGCTGGTTAGTAATAATTTTTGGTGATCTCGTTATCAATACATGTTGGAGGGGGAGGACTCTTTGATGAAACCATAGATTTTGTAGGACAAATATTTTTTCAAATAATTTAGATAATTATCTTAAGATTTAATAAAAAACAATCCAGTTAGTAATTAATATTTGAGAATCATCAAATCGACATATTTTATTATTGCTACCTCTGTTAGCTACCAATATCGAGAATTTTCGCACAGGAAATTGTTGGGCGTCTTATCAAAATGAAGCTACTCACGGAAAATTAGCTTGATAGTAATCAAGTGACAAAATAGGCCCCGGATCCTGTACTATAAGATAACTATTCAGATTTCATACTTATATATAATTTACTTCTCAACAAAACCAATATTAAATCTTAATTAGAAGTAGTAATTTCACGCAGCACAAAAATATTTTTAATTTTCTTTAAAATTACCTTTGAATTCCGTATTGACATGATCAAAAAAAAATCAAAATCAAAATAATCTTTAGTCAAGTGGGCTTTTACAAGCACTTTTGAATCGTCAATTAACAATTAAGTGAAGCTACCATGATGGACACCAAGTCGGCAAATATATTTTAACTAATAATTAAAAAAAGAAAAAGCAATTCAATAAGTTTAATCTAATTTGAAGAGAAGCATGAGTGTCAATGCAGGAGTCATTTCTAAGGCATACCTTTAATAATAAAACATATAGTAGTAGAGCGCCTTTTAATTATGGAATCGTTATATATTTTAAAAATCATTTAATTTGTTTCGATAACAAGAAACATTCTGTTACTAAAATTTACTGTAATAGTATTAATCGATCCACACAGGTCGACATTCCGCTGTCGGTGAGCATGTACCGCTGGGTTGTGAGCGAGCAGACGTGGCTCGGCCTGAGCGACGTGCGGCACGTCGCGCCGGAGCTGTGGCGCTCGCTGTGCCGCCTGCGCCGTGTGGCCGACCGCGCGCAGTCGCTCGCCGCCGACACCAGGCACACGCCCGAACAGCGCAGTCAGATGGTGAGAAGCACGCATCTTTGTATGCTATTTGTTATATAACTATAATTTCTTAGTGTTTTAAATTTTCGCGATTATTACACATTTAAATAAAACTAGTTATAACGGATTTGAATCGCGTATATTAATTATTTTTGGCATCCCGACGTTTCGAGCACTTTACAGCGTTCGTGGTCACGGGTAGACTATAATTTCTGTTTTCAATTAAAACATTATTTCGTGTTCAATTTTATAGATAAATGCCTTAGAACTAGACGGGTGTCCTATTGAGGAATTGGGTCTCGATTTTATTCTACCCGGCGATGGATGTACAGAACTTCGGCGTGGCGGCAGTGATCTGCCAGTTACCGCTCACAACCTACACGAATACATAGCCCTCGTCACACACTGGTTGCTTTATGAAGGTAATGCTGATTGCTGCTCTATTATTTGATTTTCTAATTTCGCTGCTGTTATAAAAGCGGCTGAATTATATATAGGACTGCTGGTCCTGTCCTGATTTAAAACAACAAATTATATTAATTAAATATTTTTATTATTTTGAATCGAGTGGTAATTAGTTAATATATGATTATTATCTGTAAACAGGAGTAACCAAGCAGATGGAAGCATTCAAGGAAGGATTCGAATCAGTATTTCCATTAAATAATTTAAAAATATTTTACCCTGAAGAGTTGGAACAAGTATTCTGTGGAAGCCCATCAGGTAACTATAATACTATGATAATACAATTTTTCTTATTATTTTAAAAGCTTTCTCTAAATAATTATTTTTTTATTGAAAGGTGGTCGTGAACAAAGATGGGATCCTCGTATGCTCGCCGAGTGTATTCGCCCGGATCATGGTTATAACGCCGAATCGCGTGCAATCCGCATGCTTATAGATATTCTAGCCTCGTATAATCGCGAGGAACAACGACTTTTCTTGCAATTTGTTACTGGAAGTCCACGTCTACCTACTGGAGGTATGATTATTAATTTGTTTTTCTCATTTATTTATTTTTTCATTCATTTTTCATAAAAGAAATATCCTACATCTTCTGTACAACAAAATTCTCATAATTTTCAGGAATGTATGTATAATATTATGTTTGTTACAGGCTTTAAAGCTCTGAACCCACCACTGACAGTAGTGCGCAAGTCACTCGAGTCTTCCCTCGACCCTGACGAGTATTTGCCGTCGGTGATGACTTGCGTCAACTACCTCAAGTTGCCGGATTACAGTAGCGCTGAGGTCATGCGCGCCAAGCTACGTCTCGCTGCATCCGAAGGGCAGCACTCCTTCCATCTGTCGTGAATCATTCGTTCCTCACTTTTGCTGTGCGCTCGACCCTTAACTAATCTTGTATACATGTGTGAATGCGGTTAGTGATATAGTTAACAATTTCGTTGTAATAGCGGTGCGCAAGCTCCGGACGACTGTCGTTTATGTGCAATCAGAGTGTTTTATTTTCCTACGTGACAGACACTAAAAGTGCTGTGTTCTATAAATTTGTTTTCTTTTTGATTTTTTTAAGATTACAGAGATATGTTAATAATTATATTTTGTGTTAATTTAATGTGATAGCTTTGTATATTTCTTTATTTAGATAAAAACTCAATATGGTAGTTTATGGTGTGTGAAATGTACTGTCCTCGTATACAGATTTACGACTTTTCCATCCAGTCTCTTATAATAGAGGATTGAATTCTCCACCACTTATATTATATCAATATATTTTACTACATAAGTTACATTAAGAAGGACCATTAAGCCTCCTTCGAGAGCCCATATGCGTTAATATAGCATTTAATACCAAACCATGTATGTTTTGATTAAAATTAAGATCATAAATGTGTAAAGAGAAAGTGCAAAATTTAATATGTAACAATTTCAATAAAACCATGTAAACAATATTGATCCAACAAATTGTTTTTTTTTTTTAATAATTCACTTCAGTATAGTATTTATATTGGTAGAGTTGAAATTAATAGAAGTATTGCATCCATCCAATATTCACTTTCAATCTGTTAAAGAGAGGCAAATTTCGGTTTCAAATGTAAAAACTTATCTTTTTCCAAACATATAATTAATAAACATTTTGTCTAACAATAATCCAAGTATTTCTTATTTATATTTAAATAAAAAACCATGACACATAATAAAACTAATGAAATAAATAATTCTGCAATATTTACAAGAAATTATACTAGTAATTATGAAGTGATTGCTAGGTTTAAATGTTTGACAACATAAAATCATTTGTAACTAAAACATTTTCATCAAGAACACCAGTGTATACATCAGATGTTTGGCTACTTTTGGAATCGTTTACTCTGATAAACAGACATACATTATAAAATTAATCATACAAAGTCGAAGACTATCAAAATTGAATAAAGGGTTTCTAAAACTGATGTAATAGATTGCTAACACTTTTATGATGGATTACCATATCAGTGTTATAAATCTATCACAAAAAGTATAAAGATATTACAGAATTATTGGAATGACTAAATTACACCTTTCACCTATACAACAAACATATTTACTACATTTAAAACACAAATCCGATTTAAAGTACCATTGCAATCCATCCCAGAATGAGGCAAGAGCCACCAATTGGAGTAAGACGACGCAGCGCTCGTTCACCAGTGAAGGCATGGTAGTAGCATGTTCCACAGAAGAGTCCCATTCCAGTTATAAAGAATGCACCAGCCTTAAAAAATTTAAAGACATTTTAACTTATTTCACTTGTCAATTATAATTGAATCGGAATGGAAGTTAACATGCTACTTCTTAGAGAAAAGAATATTATTTTTCATTTACTAACAGCTACAACACTGATTTGGTTAATAAATTTGATGCCTATTAAATTATATATCCCATTTTTTGGCAAAGTCAATCCTTTACAGATAAAAATGTATATATTACACTTGGACCACAGGTTTTCATAACTATGTTACATTTTTACTGATATATTCATGTTCAAATGAATAAAGGTATATATGAATTATGAATCTTAGGTGCATTTTTGTTTCTTGTATTAAACTAAAACTAATTATAACTTTGAAGTAGCAAATTAAATGTACACAGGTGTGTAATGAAAACTCACAATGTATGGTCTTCTGCATAGAGGCACTGTCATCAGAGCTAGTGTGTGGAGAAAATGAAATCTGTTTGCAGTTTCAAATATTTTCTTAAGGTCTTCTTTTGTTTCCGTTTCTGGAAACGTGCGGTGAGCTCCCATTGCTCCCAGAACGACAGCAGTAGCGCCACTTAAGCCAGCTATCCTCACAAAAGGGCCGGCTTCTCGCGCTAGTTCCCATAGTGGCATTTTGATTATTATGGGTGCCGGTGCAACTTCCGATTTCGTTTTAAACAAGCCCTGTGAATTTAACAAATGTTAAAACTATTTCAAACGTGTCTGAATATCTCTTATAATTAAGGTGTAGTTGAGACGATTCAGAGGTAATATGTATTAAGCCCGAAACTTACTATATTGCGCAAAACATTCATAGCTCCTTCCGCCACCGTATTAATCATAAGAGTATCGATGAGATTAACCATACCTTTTGTTGGATTGATTTATTTCAACAGAATGACACAGTAAATAATATATTCGAAAAGTGAATACACGTCAAATGTAATTTTTACCAAAAAACTTTGCACTTTATCACTGTTCACAGTTGAGATATGATCAATGATAATTTTTATTAAAGCTTTTTTTTTTTTTTTTTTTTTTTTTTAATATATGGCTTTTATTTGTGCCAAGAGAGCACAGATTATTTCGCCAATGTCACGTGCGATGGAGAAGACACGATGGAGATTGAACGGTGCGGTCGAGATTGCAGGCTTAAATTAATTTTAAGGGCACAATAGTAGTAAAGAGCTTTTTGGTTTAATCTGACAGTTGTCATATATTGTCAAAGTCATAAAATCATAGAATCAAAATAAATCATTTCAAACACGGTAACCGTAGGTTAGTTAATAGTACGGAGTTATGAGTTGTCATTTTAAGACAATAACGAAAATTTATCTATAACAGTTATTTAAGGTTATGTATCAAACGTTAACGTATTTATTTAAGTGCGTTATTACAGGTTGATGTACCGGGGAAAGAAAGTCCGGTAAATAGTATGTAACATATTTATTTTATTAATATTCTAGCTTCTTAGAGGAAGACAAAAGTTACTAAATTTATCTATTATAATTTCTGTAATAGATAGCTTATGTTTTCAACCGACTTCAAAAAGGAGGAAGTTATCAATTCGACTGTATTTTTTTTTTATGTTACCTCATAACTTTTCACTGTGTGGACCGATTTAGATAATTTGTTTTTTTTTTTTTTTTTTAAATCAGACGTTTATCCATACGGCATCAATGTCTAATATCTATGGATGGTGGTGCTTACTGCTTAGTGCTTACTTGCCATCAGGGCATTTTGGTTTTGCACGTCTGCTCTACCTATCCCATACAAATATTTGGACGAGTAATATTTGTTATGTAATTGTATGGTATATAATATTTGCCATAATTTTTAAATGCCACGACTATCTAGCTGTTTTAAAGATTATGTTGATATTTAACCTTTTAATTAACGTTTTAATTAATATAAAATTATAATTTGTAAATTTGCATTTTATACATTACGTTCGTTAAATTCGTACTTTGTAATGGTACGAGTTCGACATTTATAAATCGTTTTTATAAGTACTTGTAAGCATTATTTATAACGAATTTATAGACAAATCATTTAGATTTTTTAAAATTAAGTAAAATTTCTGGTAGCCGCATATTCGGCTGATAAATCTTCTGTATATGGGCGAATTGGATTTAATAGGTGTACCTACCTTATACCTCTCTTAATAAACATGTTAAAATAATCCTTTACCCTTTAATCGCCAACTTATAATGTAACTTGTAATGAGCCGAGATGACCCAGTGGTTAGAACGCGTGCAATTTAACCGATGATTGCGGGTTCAAACCCAGACAGCACAGACAGTCACTGAATATTCATGTGCTTAATTTGTGTTTAAATTTCATCTCGTGCTCGGCGGTGAAGATAAACATCGTAAGGAAAACCGCATGTATTCTCTTGTTTTACGTAAACAAGCTAGGAACACCATTGTATACAAAATGATAAAAAAATTATTAAATTTTAGATTAAATATATATATGACGTCGGCTGCGATAGATCAGTGGCAGGCTCGTCATCAGTAGGATATTTTGGTACAGGATTAAGGGCGTAGATCTCAGGCAAATTAGTACAACGATACAGTATGACAATTATGACAATTCCTGTATTATATTCAGTAACAAATTATAAAGTAAGTATATCATTTTAGCAGTCATTATCACAGTTGCGTGAACCAACGGTCCCGTTTGGAAGGCTCTCTCCTCCTTATAATATTTAGCTTCCGACTCGTCGCTCTCGAAAAGAATTAAAAGAAGAAGACAGTTGTCCCTTCAAACGATTTCGATCACGTGACTCTTTATGTCACGGCGTTCACACCTCACAGATACAACAAAAGCATCTGATTTAATAATTATTCGTAATCGACGACATATATAATAGGTTGGGGAAAAAGTTTCTTCGTATTTTATATGAAAATTCAAAAAGTTTTTTTTTTATAGTTTATTTACATTTGACTAAAGTATGTAGGTGCCATTTTGTTCCAAAACTTTTTGCCATCTTGTTGGTAGTGACATGATCCCATTACTGTAAAAATTTTGGGGCTACTGATCGAAAAACTGCGACAAGTGGTTTTGGCAGTCCTCTCGTGATGTTAACCTGACACTGCCTAAGGAATTCTGCAGAGACCGAAACAGATGAAAATCTGAAGGTGCAAGGTCAGGACTATACGGCAGATGCATTAATACCTCCCGGCCAAACTCTCGTAATTTTTGTTGAGTGGCTAAAGGTGTGTGAGGTCTAGCGTTGTCATGGTGAAAAACCACACCCCTTCTGTTGATCAATTCTGGCCGCTTTCTCTCAATTTCTTGCTTCAATCTCATCAATTTTTCGCAATACAGTTCTGAATCGATGGTCCTGCCGGGCGGTAACAGCTCATAATGAATGACGCCCTTCCAATCCCACCATACACACAGCATTACCTTGTTGCGAGTTAATCCGGGTTTTGCCAAAGCTTGACCGGCCTTTGACCACGATCTTTTTCGCACGTTCTTGTCGTATGTGATCCACTTTTCATCACCAGTTATCAGCTTCTTCAAAAATGGTTCGGTTTCATTACGTCGTAATAAAGAATCACAAATGAGTACACGGTTCATTAGGTTTCTTTCAGTGAGTTCATGAGGCACCCATATATCGAGCTTTTTTGTGTACCCAGCTTTATTCAAATGAGTCAAAACCGTTTTGTGGTCAATTGCCAGTTCTTCAGCTACATCGTAACTACTAATATGACGGTCTTGCTCCACTTTTTCAAAAATGGCATCAATTTTGTCCGTAACAGGGCGACCAGAGCGAGATGCATCTTTGATATCAAAATTTCCGGCTTGAAAACGCTTAAACCAAACTTACACTACTCTCACAGATACTGCATTAGGTCCATAAACATCACAAATTTTTTTCGCGACTTGAGTTGCATTTTTACCTTTTTTATAGTAAAATTTTAAAATGTATCGAATTTCTTCTTTAGATTCACTAATTTTAACAACAACAATAACAAATGAAAATCACACAAATTCCTAATTTGAATTTGGAAGTGCCTTCTTTAAAATTAAAACTTTTTAATGATACCAAAACCAGCCAGATACAAATGGTATAGCCAAAGAGATTTTATTACAAGTTCATACATACTATATGCGAAAAGACTTTTTCCCCAACCTAATATATAGCGAAATTTTTTATATAACGTAATGTCTTCAACAGGGTAGCTGCCAAAATTATAATAAAGTCTACTCGGATATTGATTGAAGTTTTGCTTTACTATAGTTTTATTTATCTCATTTCATTGTTTATTGTTTTTACTTATGCGTTTGTATTTATTAAATTTTAATTATTGTGAAATTATTATAAATGTAATTTAACAACCTGAGGCATACGTATTTATTACTGTATGTTATATTATAAGTCGAGTATTAAATATAAATCGTTAAGGTTCTCTGGTCAATGAAACGATGGGTACCATTTTAGTTACGATTTTTTGCTTATAAAATTTATTGTAAATATTGTTCACAATAAATTTTATAACCAAAAAATCGTAACTAAAATGGTTATGGTAAGAGTCGAGATGGCCCAGTGGTTAGAACGCGTGCATCTTAACCGATGATTACGGGTTCAAACCCAGGCAAGCACCGCTGATTCATGTGCTTAATTTGTCTTTATAATTCATCTCGCGCTCAGCGGTGAAGGAAAACATTGTGAGGAAACCTGCATGTGACAAATTTCATAGAAATTCTGCCACATGTGTATTCCACCAACCCGCATTGGAACAGCGTGGTGGAATATGTTCCAAAAACCTTCTCCTCAAAGGGAGGGGAGGCCTTTAGCACAACAGTGGGAATTTACAGGCTGTTGATGATGATGAATATTTTCAGTTGTGTTATACTTTATTATTGTGAAAAAAATACAACTTTAGTATAAAATATTCCTTTCGCTTTATTCATTTTTAAATAAATGAAATAAATTTCTTAAAATTGGTAAATCACTCAGAGCACTTCATCAATTCCTTTTTTTAAAAGTCAATGTGTTTCTGTATCTACTTTATTCTTGGGACAGCAAACGCCAGCATATCTGCAAAAAATATAATAAAAAATTATGTCAAAAAAAAACCATAGAGTAAAAGACAAGCAGCGCGCATAAATAGACTACGAAGAAAATGTTATGTTGTAACTTGTAGGTTCAAACTCTGGTGCGCTCTGTTCATGGAAAGTGAATGCAGACATTGTGTGACATGAAGCAGGGGAGCAAAGTTAAACTACTACAAAATATTCCTTACTTGTTCTCGACGACGCAGTACGTGTCGCGGTACTCGTCCGCGCTGATGTCGCGCGCGGCGGCGCAGCGCGTGAGGTACACGCACACGCCGCGCCCCGCGCCCGCCTCGCCCGCCGCCTCGCCCGCCGCCTCGCCCGCCTCGCCGCCTGCCTCGCCCGCGCCGAGCGCGCACTCGCTGTCGCCGTCGCTCGCCTTTGGAACCTGAACATTGTATATATTGTATATATGATATTCCTATATGTATTTGCAATTAATTTATATATTTATTTACAAAGATTTAACGTACTGTATCGGACTTCGAAAGTTCAAGAGTAACGTTTTTTCCATTTGCTAGAAACTCAAGCGAGTTTCTCTCGCTATTGAGTATGTTTAATGCCCAACTGTATCCTTTTAAATGATAAGTATCCTCGAAAGATTCAGAAGAAGTCGACTCTGGAGTGGCGGTAGTAGGTAAAGGCTCCGTGGTAATCGTGGCATATTCAAAATCACTAAGTTTATCCCACACAATATCTGCAATGATAAAAATTTAATATTTATTTACATTAATACGGAAAAATAAATCCAAAGTGTTAAGAACTATCGATTTATTTTCATTATCAGAATCAAAATTCGGTCCAAGAGCCCCAAGACACAAAAGATCTAGATTCTTCAGGGTGAAAAGCCATAATATTAAAAGTATACTAAATTAAACACAATCTTTTTATGTTCATTGGTTAAAATAGATAGCTATAAAATTGGAAAACAATTATTTTGAACGTGTTATGTTGTCATTATTTTATGATTTTGTAAGAATTCTATTAAAATTGTTAAATTCAAACTTGTTATAATCAGAATGATACTTTAAATATTTACTGGTCATCAAATTCGTTGCATTTTCTCTTTAATAATTATAAATCCATATGAGTATATAGATTCTTAATTATGTAATAATATTGTCGGACGAGAAAACAGACTATTAAGAATATATCAATTATTAAAAAAAGTGGTAAAATTGTCTATGTCTACATCTCATTGTCGTTGATTAATTATCCTAGAAGGTCTATTCCAGAGGACTTTGTAACAATAATTAGTATATTGTGTAATTATTACTTAAACTATTTGATATTGAAAACAATTCTTATAGAGATTTTACATAAGAACATATTTAACGAAAACTCGTATAATCGCTTACGATTCACTACTCTTAAGTCTCACTTTAAATATGTATGGTGTACCTGCTTCCAAACGGTGCTCCTCATCGGAATTGAAGCCTATGGCGCCGGCCGCACCGACGGCATAAAGTGCGGCTCCGGGGTCCGACACTGTTTGACCTGAATCGTCAATTTGGGTTCACTTAAATTGGACACACTATTATTTGTTGTTCCTACCGTCATTCCATATTTTTAAGATTACATCTCTATTTCTAATATAGTTATGTCTTTGACATTGGCTGATAAAAAATGTCCTTTTCAGGAACGTCTTGATGTTTTAATTGTATCACTAAACCATTTTGAACAAAACTATGGAGCACATTAAATTAAATATATCTATATACAAATAAAAAATATTACAATAGAAATTGTATCAATACTCACCGATATTTAGACTCGAAAAGACTGGGGACGGCAAAAGTGGAACTAAAAAAAGAAAGCCGTTTTTTAATGATTTAAAAATATCAAAATGTCTATTATCTGTAATAACATACAAAACGTCTACAAAAAAATGAAAGTAAGCAATATTCTTCGCCATGTGATCATATATTTATGATTATAACTAGCTCTTTGACGTCATGACTGTAAGCCGACAGTTAAAAATTGAATAATTTATTTCCAAATATAATCATATGTTGAGCTAATGAATTTGCCTATGGCAAGACTTTCAACATAATTTTTCCATTAAGATAAAATGTATGTAATGAGATTTTTTTTATTTTTCATTATTACAATTGGTAAAAAATAGAAAGCGTGCACTCACTTGCATAGTGTATTGGTTTCTGAGCGTCGGGTCCGTTGGCAGACACTGCATCTACAGCGTTGGTGGCGTTTGGTTTAACAACCACCAGTGACGTCAACGGCGTCACAAATTCGTACTAAAACCAAATAATAGCCATAAATTTTATGGACGCCATTCCTATTTTAATAAGCTATTTTAAGTATTATAATTTTATTATAGTATTATATTGGGTACTGTAGATAATCATTGCCAGAAAACGATGTCACATCATCATTAAAAGCCTGTAAATTTCCTACTTCTTCCTTTGAGAAGGTTTTTGAGCATATTCCACCACACTGTTCCAATGCGGGTTGGTGGACATAAATTTGGCCGAATTTCGTTGCAATTAGACACATGCAGATTGCCTCACGATGTTTCCCTTCACCGCCAACGATGTAGGTACATGTAGTTGCTTTAGACAAATAAAGTGGATAGATGGAGTTTTTAATACATTAAAAACTCCATCTATCTATCATCATCTAGAAATACTTGAAAAGTATTTTAGAAAGATTTATATACGTTATATTAATTTACGAATTATTTACATTGATAACTCAAGTATGTACTAAATTGTTCCGTAATAATACAAAATATCTTGAAACTCTGTGTTTGAGTGAATGTGGAATTTTTAAGTGAAAAGTTTACCTTGAGAGCTATGTCCAGGGCACGCTTCTCGGGGCTCTTCTCGTCCTTATCATCTTCTTGTTCACGGACGTCTCGCTCGTCCAACAGCTGCTTGATGCTGAGGTACGCCCACAGCCTCTCCAGTGGAAGATATTCCTTTTTCTCACTCACCTTCACCTTATTCGTAACCTCGTAGCGTTTCTGTTGGTCGATATAGAAAGGTATTATTTTTAATTTGACGTATAATTTATTCTTCATATTAACGTGTTTGTATTCGTGGTATTTGCACGATGGTATTCCAGTGTAACTACAGGCACAAGGGACATAACATCTTAGATCCCAATGTTGGTGGCACATTGACGATATAAGGAATAGTTAATATTACTTACAGCGTCATTGTCTATGGGTGATGGTGACCACTTACCATCAAGTGGCCCATATGCTCGTCCGCCAACCTATACCATAAAATATATATATATCAACTTTTTTTCCTTTTTATATTTTCCCATTACGATGTCAATAACGATGATTGAATATTCGATTCTCACGTCGATAATAGTCTTACGGTTTGAGTCTTGTTATCATATATTATGTACGTGCGTATATTTCCAAAACACTATAATCCCCATTTTTGGGATTCCCTACACTTTGTGTAACAAGGACAAATTTCACAATTATGATTTAAAGTGAAGTTTGTTTAAATCATTTCGGTAACATTACCCTGCTATAATGGTCTTCGTCGTCTGCGCAGAAGCCCGTCACCTGCGGCATGAGTTCCAGCACGTCTGGCGCCAGCTTGCCGGCCACCACCGTCTCTGAACCCGCGAACATCGCCTCAAACACATGCCGCGTCACAGATTCTGCCTTCACCTACAATATAACTTCATAGTATTATCCTAATATAGCAATTATAACAGTTTGTCTGCCAGTGAAAATCCCGTCAAAATCGGTCCAGCCGTTCCAGAGATCAGCTGGAACAAACAGACAGACAGACAGACGGGCCGAAGAAAATTGTGAAAAATGTTATTTTGGTATGTCTACTACCGTGTGTAAATACCATGTGTATTGTACATTGAGTAAAAATATTTTAATTTTACAAACAGACACTCCAATCTTATTATATGTATAGATGTATTTATACAGACCTGGTCGGGCGGGTACACGAATTTGACGTGCGCCAGCAGCGGCGACGAGACTTGCTGGTAGAAGTGCCGCAGCTGCAGCGCCGCGTCGGCCGCCTCGTAGATCTGCCGCATGAAGCCTTCGTTGCGCAGCGACAGCTTGCGCAGCAGCTCCCGGTCCGCGTCCTGACCTGATGATCCAGTTAATATAAGGACTGTTCGTAATCGTAGTTGATAAACAACAACAACAACAGCCTGTAAATTCCCACTGCTGGGCTAAAGACCTCCTCTCCCTTTGAGGAGAAGATTTGGAACATATTCCACCACGCTGTTCCAATGCGGGTTGGTGGAATACACATGTGGCAGAATTTTTATGAAATTTGTCACATGCAGGTTTCCTCACGATGTTTTCCTTCACCGCTGAGCACGAGATGAATTATAAAGACAAATTAAGCACATGATTCAGCGGTGCTTGCCTGGGTTTGAACCCGCAATCATCGGTTAAGATGCACGCGTTCTAACCACTGGGCCATCTCGACTCATTTTACACTCGACTATTTTTATAAAAAAATAACTTAAATACCGAAAGCGAGACAATATATCGCAGCTCTCCTCGCGCCGGTGTTTTTCTCGCTGACGTGAGAGATGATACGCTTCGGATTGGTCTCTCCCTCCGAGGCCTCACCGTCACTCAGGAAGACAATAATTGGCTGCAATGCTGTAATCATTTTTGTTTCAAACTATAGGTGCTATTGTTCTATTGAATATAAATTTCAGTTTTTTTATTATTATAATTAAAAATATATTAATGATAAACTTATAGTAATTCGGCTAATAACTCAACTATATTGTAGTTGAGTTATTAGCCGAATTAAATACGGAAATCTTCGGTTAGTTGGTTAGTTAGGCAGTAGAGTTTTACTTTCAAACCTTGAATTCTATCTGCGTCAGTATTCTTAACGGCAGCGCTGGACTCAGATTTATTGGTGTCATAAGCCTTATTGATGACGTCAATAGCTATGTCGAGTGCTTCGTAGATATTGGTTCCTGTCAAATTCCAATGCTTAATATCCAGATTTATGATATACATAATAAGTTTACAATATTTATTTTTTTAAAGGAAGGGAAGTGTTGTGCCTACTTATTATCTTTCTTAATGTAAGCAAAAATCACTGTCCATAATGGCAACTAGAGACAAGTCGATATTCGATATGCTACGTTGTCAATTAATACATTATTATATGTTCTGTCGTGGAGTCGCCATCTCTAGTAACCGTCTAACATCGCACTGTAATGTCGTCGTAACAATTAAATATTGAAAATTATATAACAATACATATATCTATACCCAATTGCCTTTCATTACATCATCCACAAGACAAAAATACAATAATAAACATTTGTCTTATTCACTTGGTAGGACTTGTGTAAGAACGTTTGTGTAGGTACCACCCACTCATCAGCTATTCTCACACCAAGCAGCAATACTACTTAGTATTGTTGTGTTTCTTTGAAGGGTGAGTAAGCCAGTGAAGAACAGGCACAAGGGACATAACATCTTAGTCTCCAAGGTTGTTAGCGCATTATCAAAGTAAGGGATGGCAATCACTTCTAACAATGCCTATAATTGTGGATCACTTAACATTAGGTAGCACACTTGCCGACCCGCCTACGTCCATAAAAAAATATGATCGATTTAAAATGTGTGTGGACTATGCATATAAGATATGATGAAATTTTCAAACATACTCATACATCATTTCCTCAATTTATTTTTTTAAAATAGTAATAATTTAAAAAATCGATCAAAATCAAACTTCTAGTGAAATACATTGATGTAAAGCGTACCTCCAACAGCAGAGAAAGTCGAGACTATATTTTGCGCTTTGGCGATATTGTCAGGCGAGGCGAGTATGGGCCGCGCGACCGGGCCCTCACCAACGCTGGACGACGGGTATAGATGCGTCTCAGAGTCGACCATGATATGCTCATCGTGAGATGCCTCGTCCTTGGGTGTCTCCGAAAGATTGTGCACCTAGAATAATGTATTGTCGCCTATAAACTTTAGCAGATCAAAGTTTACACCAATCAATTACAAAAAAAAAAGAGTCGAGATGGCCCAGTGGTTAGAACACGTGCATCTTAACCGATGAATTTCTTAAAGATTCTGCCACATGTGTATTCCACCAACCCACATTGGAACAGCGTGGTGGAATATGGTCCAAACCTTCTCCTCAAATGGAGAGGAGGCCTTTAGCCTAGCAGTGGGAATTTACAGGCTGTTGTTGTTGTTAAGTACAAAAAAATGTGTTCTAAAACTTCGACTAAGTATATCTGGCAAAATAAATTTCAACCATGTTCGTAAAACCGCTATCAATATTATTACATATTATTTGGGCCATTCAAGTATAATAATCGAAGCTTAGAAAAATAGATTAGTGCAATGTTATTTTCAGAAGCATCTTTCATGTTGTGTAATGACCTCATTATTAATGGACTTCTACATTACATACGTGTCGAACGTATTAATAATATTTGGTAAGCAGTCCATCTAAGATAAATCATAATACCAATGGAAAACAAAAATGCCCAATAACAACTGCTTTACTGCAAATTAATACTAACGAGTTAAAGCTCAAATTTGTTCTCAATTCAATAAAAAATTGTTCTCTATTCAATAATGATTATTAATTAAATAAAAACCTTGACGTCGCTGTTAAATTCAACGATACTGAAGTAGTCGGTAGGGCGCAGGTCCGCGAGGATGGCTTGCATGGCCGTCCGCAGCTGTTCTATCTTACGGCCGTACATGGAGCTCGAAGTGTCCAGTACGAACACGACGAATTTACTCAGCGGCTTCAACTCTTCCGGCGAGAAGAAATGAACAAAGTAGCCATCGTTCACCTAATTTAAAAAGAAATATTTAAAAAAATATTCAACATCCTATTGGCTTTAAATTTTATAAAAAATGATACCCAGAATTTATCACACAGAAAGCTCATTTTGCTTCGCATGGGTGGATAAAAGTTTTTTTTAATATTTTAACCTTTTATATAATTATATTACTGTTGCTTTTTCAGGCATGTTTAACAATTGTCATTCTATTTCAACTTATTTACCCAAAAACCTTAATATACATATGATATACCTAAACCTTCATTATAAATTGGTTTGTGTATTAGTGAAAACCGCATAAAAATCCGTTCAGTGTTTTTGGAGTTTATTTGCGACTTTGTTTTATTAAATATAGTAGTTTGAGAAATATATTTTTTTCTATTTAATGGATAGATGCTCAAGATATGACCATTCTGCCAATAACACGTTTTTATAAAGAAATGCAGTCATAATATACGTATTTACCAAAATCTCTCCTTTTTCGGGGCGAATAACATCGTACTGAACGACGAACTGTCCGAGGACTCCAGTTGTATTCTCGTTACTTTGTTCCGAGTACGATTCGTATGACGATTTTGCAGATTCTATGATTTTTTCCTGCAACGATAAAGAAGTCTTATTTGGAACAGCATTGCATTACCATTGTGCTACCACGAAGTTTTGACATAATAGCCTCTTTGTAAGTTACTTAAGAGTGTTACATGTTAGGTATAATAATAGTCCTATAGATATTGATTTTTTTGTCTAATCGAGTTCGTATTCCAAGAAGAGTAACTTACCGAATAAATCTGCATTAGTCGTTTTTGTTCTTCAAGATCTGGAGTGAAGGTTATGATCGCCTCCTTGCCGTTTTTGCACTTTCTTATAACAGCTTTTGCATTTTCTAAAAATTGTAAATAATGTATAATTCGGTTTTTTTTTTGTCAAATTATCAAGTTTTTAAATGGCTCAACAAACACACTTACAGCTTTTTATAATTTTTTGTCGATATGTATCCCCACGATTGAATTTAGAGTTCAATTTTGTTAAAATTTACGAGCAAAGATCCATTTATCTCCCTTTGTTAATTTAAACGTTTATAATATGTTTTATTAAATTTTGAAAGTTTACTCACGAGCGTCATTCTCGGTAGCATCAATTTCATTTCCGGTCCTCACTTCCGGAACCCTCAGCAGCGAGATCTTCTGCGATTCCTTGATGCGCACGGTCACCTCCATCTTGGGCACGAGCGCGCCGGGGTGCAGGTTGATGGCGTGGTTGTACACTCCGTTGCGCCGCACCAGCAATTCTTCGTAGGTCAGGTTGAACACGGCCTCGCTGTTGGGCTCCACATTCACGGACACTGTGAAGTGGTTTGAGTCTCGGGCCCTGTGTAAATTAGCATTTGATTATTTTATATTATTAGCTAGCTCTTACCGTGAAAGTATTACTTACTTAGCTGATATGTGAGCAGCACCAGTCCCCTGAGAGACAGCTTCATTGTAGATTTTCTTAGCTTCCTCTTTTTCTTTTACATAGGCTTTATACGATTTCCCGTCTAATGTCCTAAAAATAATGAAAAAGGTAAAGTAAGAACACAATTCTGTATTCCTGCCATTAAAAAAATGAGCATAATTTGTACAAATGTAAGTATGTATATGTATGTATATACTATTTAAGTTTGTGTCTACTAATTTTAATACGTACATAACGAAACCGCTTATGAATGCGGTTTCCGGTAGAAGTACGTGAAACGTAGCTTGTTGGGAACGGCGCGAGGGGTTGCGCACGTAGGTGACGACGGCGGTGTGCGCGTACCGCAGCGACACCTCGGAGGTCACCTCCATTTTCGTCAGCTTGATTGGTACATTTGGTTCCTCTGTGGTCACTTCAGATTTTTCTGTGTGCTGTAGAAAAAGTCATAAAAATCGTGACACTGGCAAGCCCTCTTCGAAAAATAACATTTATCCTTTGAAAATGGTATGGCTGATGAGATTTAAGGCAAAAGTAAAGCAAGTATTATAAAGAACGTATGGCTAACAAAATGGTGTGGTCTTGTAAAAATACAAATCTAACGTAGATTTGATTATATAAGATGGATAGTAAACTAAATAGATATGATAAAATTCATTTAAACATTATTTTTATACAGTTTGAAAGGTATTTTTAAATACGATACGATTTCATCAAGTACTCACTGCATCGTCAGATTTAGCGACCACAAACGTATCATAAGTTGGCACTGCGGCTGCATAAACGTGGACCACGAGTACGGAGACGCAGCACGCTACGGACAGCCATAGAGGCTGCATTTTGTCAATCTGAAAAGAAACAGTTATTATTACAGTAAATTATTTTATTTTTTCTCCGAAATTAGGTACTATATGTATTATTGTTTTGATATCGAATCATTATAAACATAAAAAAATATCTAGAAATAGATAAAATTATAATAGATTTTCAGCCGACTTCAAAAAGGAGGAGGTTATCAATTCGTCTAAATTTTTTTTTTCTGGAGGAATGTCTTGAAGAAATGTATACTCGTGTTTACGATGCTATTAGATATCCTTTGTTTTCAATTTATGTAAATTGTGTTTTTATACTGTCCTCAATTATTTAATAAGCTTTCATTTGTCAACCGACTTCAAAAAGGAGGAGGTTATCAATTCGTCTGTATTTTTTTTTTGTATGTTTGTTACCTCATAACTTTTCACTGGGTGGACCGATTTTGATATTTTTTTTTTGTTTGAAGGGTAATGCTTCCCGTGGGGTCCCATTTTAATTTTATTTTTTTCCGATGATGGTATCCGTATAAAAATGACATAAGTCTTAAATTTGCATTATGTATATGCGCGACAAATAGGTGAATAACTGAAAATCACGTTAACCAATTTTGATAATTCTTTTTTATTATAAAATATATACTTCAAGGGTAGTTTGGTGAAAGTTTGGAAAGGTTCTGAGCATAGAATCCATGACAAAGTAACGGAACGGAACAATTCTGAGGAGCAGGTTAGCGATACCCGGTCGAATCTTTTATTTATAGGTTATTTGGATATTTGAATCACCTTCCGTAATGTGGTTATGTTTATGTAATTATCATTGTCGAATATTATAAACAACTAGCTACCCACCCCGGCTTCGTACGGGTGCAATACTGATACTAAATATACTACAGAATTTGTTTATTTACGACAACACCGGCTCCAAATATACCAATAACTATAACTACGTTATATAATCGTAAATAGACTTTTAAGTAGTCTAATATTTTTCATTTCATTTTACTTAGGAAGACTCTAAAAATATCATATTCATTTGTTTTAAAATAGTGTTTTGTTTGAAGTCGGTTTTTCTTTTTGTTAAAATTTTTATTTATGTTACATTTACTTCCAGGTCGACCTAATAAAAGTTTACTTTAAACATATTTTTATTGTATATTAAATATACATCAAAATTTTATTTAATAAGAATTTGGGTTTTGTCTATTTCAGGTGTAAATATTAAATAGAATAAAATCACAATAATATATTTTTATCGTTATATTTGTATTTTAAAATGGAAGTGTTTATTTACACTTTCTTATTGAGAGTCGAAAATCTACCACCTGTTCGGAATATAATACTTCAGACCCGAGAAGAACCGGCGAAAGAAACTCAGCGGGATCAATTTTTTTTTTAATATTAAATTTACAATATACAATAGTTAATACATATTTCATTTGTTTTTATTATTCGAATATGTCAGCACTTATTGTTTGCCAGGTTCACATTTAAGTTTTAGGAATTACCATTACTGACTTTGTATGCGGATTTTCCTATTAGAGTTTAGGGTAAAGTCATATAATATAATATAATATAATAGGATAATAATGAATCATGTCGTGAGTTAATGTCGTTACGGAGTAATAATCGTTAAAACAAATTCTTTACAATATGTCGATCACTAAACAAAAAAGTATGCATGTAATTTTTTTTACCATAAAAAAAAAATTTAACTTTTTATAACCTTATGTGCAAAATAGATATCGATTAATAGTGCTTCATTATTAAAATAATGGTTTTGATTGTAAAAAAACGCTAGTTTAATAAACCTGTTCAGACGCACGTGCACTGTTATTAATTCCACAAATTGTTTGTGCATCAGACGATTGTGAATTTATATGAAACCATCATAATACCGAATAAAAAACTGATACAGGAAAAAAGGGGTATTATAGTGAAAATTAGCCGATATCTGCCTAGATTTAAATTAATTTAAAAGGCAAAAACTAAAGGTCAATGACATGTTTATTAAGAGTAGTTACACGATTTTCGTGTACTAAAATATATTTTTTTTTTACCACTGTAATAAATGTATTTTTTTTTACCACTGGCTGACCTTCCCGATCAATTAAGATTTATCACGATATATTTTATAATCAAGAAGATATTAATAAGCCATGAAAAAAATATCAAATATAAGAGTTTGGTAATCCATACACTTATAGTTGATAGTTTTTATAGAAATATTAGGAGGTGCTGAATGGTATGAAAAAAAAATTAAGGCTATTCAATGTCCATAGAATAACCTTATTCTATAGTTCTATAATTTCACATGTTGGTACGATTTTAGTTCTGATGAACATACAAACTTATGATAACAGTGACCTGAAATTTTAATATCCCAACAACAGTCTATAAATCCCACTGCTGGGTAAAGGCCTCCTCTCCCTTTGAGGAGAAGTTTTGGAACATATTCCACCACGCTGTTCCAATGCGGGTTGGTGGAATAGACATGTGGCAGAATTTCTATGAAATTTGTCACATGCAGGTTTCCTCATGATGTTTTCCTTCACCGCTGAGTACGAGATGAATTATAAAGACAAATTAAGCACATGAATCAGCGGTGCTTGCCTGGGTTTGAACCCGCAATCATCGGTTAAGATGCACGCGTTCTAACCACTGGGCCATCACGACTCTAATCGATTTAATATCCCAGCCAAAGCTAATATAATAATTTTAATGATTCCAGGTAAACAACAACAGCGGTACACACTGGTAAATAGCATAGAGGTAACATTTCATTTTTTCATTTATTTCAGATTTCAATCTGTTACTACGTTGTATAATTTATTTAAATTGTTTGACTGCGATAATTTGTTCATAACATAATAGAATAACAGAAAAAGTTGTTACACGTATTAATAACGTTTTTATCATATTGAATCATACTGGATTAATATTCAATTCATAAATGATGTGATCATACATGTAAAAAAAAGTACATTTAGATAAAGATAATTGCGTACAAAAGTATATGAGGTAATAGTAACATAATTCATAGAATCCATTGAGTAAATTATATTGCCTCCAATATTTCCCACAATATTTTATTAATTAAATAGCGCTAGATAAATGCTTCTTTGTTTATACTTTAAGTTATTTATTTTCTAACGCTTTTACTTCACTATATGTATAAGATTTGATTAAGTGACTTGACTTATTTAAGAGTTTAATTGTTAGTAGGAATTTAGTAAATATTAAATACTTGTCTTATTAACTGTTTATTTACTGATAACATAATTATTATAACCGCGATATCCAACATTGGACCTATTGTTATCATATTTGCTATCATTGGACCGGCTCTTTCATTGGACCACCTAATTTTTTCAAAAACCATGCGTGTTATGACCAGTTCAATACGATGCTAGGCAACAGTACCGCACCCGTTGTCCATCCGCCAAAACTCAGTACGCTTGCGAAACGTGGCACCTAGTAATGCGTACACCCATGTCAGTGGCGACCGTGATATAAAAACCGAGCCATCAACAAACTGATGTAAATAGCACTGTATTTATCAGTGTTTGATGATTGTAATACATCAGGCTAGCAAATTTATCTGCTTTTATAGAGATGATGAAGATTTTTACCTTATTTTACATATTTTTAAATACACGCTTTCGTTCTGTTGATATACCTAGTTGCCATCAATGGACCACTATAGTGACGCCATTATTGAACCGGTCCAATCAAAGAAACTTAGCGAATTAATTATTTTCACTTAGTAGAATTATAAGAAATGTTTTTGTCTGTTTAAATTTTCCGTATGAAAATTTGTGTGAAATTAAATATAAATGATTTTTTTTTTCTTTATGAAAGTCCCCTCTCGAAATTATTGTAATTGATCGATGATCTCGTGAAAAGTTCATAAACAGTTAGTTATAATATTAGTTTACATGGAAAAAAATAATACTATTATAAAAACTTATGAATATAAAAGTAATTCTTATTGTGTGTTTCATTTGAGTCACCTTCATTGGACCGTTAATACAAATGTTTCTAAGTCCAATGATGGCAACTTAGTGGTCCATTCAAGGTGACACTGGTCCACAGAAAGCAACTCCTCATTGAAAAGTTATTTTAGTATATTTTTAAAATCTTCCAACTTACATTGCCAATAATTTATATATGACTAATTAACATAAATAGCATTACATTATAACATTTGGATTCCGTTTGTCGATGATATTTCATGAGATATGATGTCATAAAGTTAAGTGGCCCAATCATAGCAACCTTCCCCTAGGTAGGTACATATTTATAGCCTTCTGATATACCGTCAAAAATAATACACAGCACCATCAAATACATTTACCATAACATAGCAAACATAAACAGTATGTTACATTACAAAACAAACAATAATATTATCAATGTTATCTAAACAGAAAAATATACTTACAAGTTTGTAAGGACTAAACAATCACAGCAGCGGTGGTCGCCCGTTTCGCAGTCTCTGATAGAAGATAACTGATGTACACTATGGCGCACAGCAGGCGTGTGCCGTCCGACGGTTAGCAGTGACCCTGATCCGCAGCTTTTATGACTTATATCTCATCTAAGAAATAAAAAAAATCTATCTATATCTGCGTGTTTTTGTTTTCGATAACCGGACTTTCCGCGAAGCTAAACGAAGGTGTAATTGTTTATATGTTCAAGAAATTTATCCTGTTGCTGGTGTTTTTTATTTTGTTATTTAAATTTAAATTAATACGTAATAACAGGTTTTACAAGCTTTAACTATATTTGTTAGTTTGTTCAGGTAAAACATTGCAATTGTGTATTCCTTCTCTAATTTGAAAAAGTGAATCTTTACTGTTAGTTAAATTTCTGTGACAATGCATTTTCATGGAAAGCTTGCCCTGAATTTACACTTGGAATGAAGGGTGTATGGATTGATTTAATTACACCGAAGTCGATATATTTTTAAATGCATAATTAGTTTTAAAAATATTTAATCATTTATTTTTGTATTAAGATTAATTTATATTGATATAAATATATGACTAGCAGCCATTATAGATAATGATTATTAAGTCATAAATATTTTTTGTGCATCACGTAAACTTTGAATGATGGCGTTTTCTAGTTTGTTATAGTAGTCTTGAACTAATGTTTTCCCTTGGCATATAGTTATAGATTGTAGATGAGATAGAAGGCTTTGTTTATAGTTTGATATTTCTGCCTCTGTTTTTAATGATGAATGTTATTATGTATTATTTATTTAACTCTTTATTGAACACCAAATATACATAAAGATACAAAATATATTTTAATTTAAAACAAAATTTGCCAAGCGAACAACCTTTGGGTTAGAAGGATAATGTGTATGGAAGACGGCAATATAGTGGTACAGTAAAAACTTACATTATGAAATAATAACGGATACAACTCAATAAATATAGCAATTACATAAATACAAAAAATACTATTAAATAAAATATAAAGCAGATAACATAAATAGAAATATAGATATATCTATATAATATATGTAATAAAAAAAAATATTTATATATAATATTATTAATAAATATATAGATAGTATAATAGGATATTATATAACTGTATCTCAAATGTCATCATTATTAGTGTCCAAATAGAATTTCTTCAGAGAAAAATTAAATATTTGTAATGATTTAGATTGTCTTATGCTTAGCGGTAAGTTGTTCCAGAGTGTTATTACCTGTACAGTGAAGAACTGCTTATAATATTTACTGCTACAGGTAGGCAGTTTTAGGATGAGGCTTCGTGATGATCGCATACATGACTGATTTCCAATAAATTCGAATTTCTCCTTCAAATAACAAGGAGCGGTCGGATTAAACAACACACAGTACAGAAGAGAGAGAGTATGCAAGTTTCGGCGACGGCGTATAGGGAGCCACTTGAGCTTTGAACGAAATTCTGAAATATGGTTATACTTTCGGAGACCGAAAATAAACCGAATAGCTAGATTTTGTAATCGCTCAAGTTTATTAAGCTGTTCCTCGGTTAGATTAAGATAGCCTGCGTCCGCGTAATCGAGAATAGATAGTAGAAGCGAGTTTGTTAACATAGTTTTGGTAGGAATTGGTAATACTTTTTGTAGACGTCGCAAAGAGTTCAATGAAGCGTATGTTTTCTTACTAATTTCAAAGTGTTCGGTCAAGATGTATGCCAAGGTCTTTAACTGTTGAGCAGTAAGATAAGTTAGTGCCGTTGTATAAAACTTGGGGAATGTTTGTCCTATCAATTCCTGCAGTCATAGCTGGGCTGCCAATAACAATGACTTGTGACTTGGTAGGATATATTTTAAGACCATACTGATTGCTCCATTTAGAAACCTTACCTTTTTTGGGAATTGGAATGATTTGTGCATCTTTCCATGCGTCAGGAAACTTTTGACAGGTAAGGGAGAAATTGAATATATTAGTTAAGACAGGAGTATCAATGTCAAGGATTGGGATGATCATATTACGACTGATACAGTCTGTGCAAAGAGCATTCGAGGTCATCGACATTATGTTCTTTTTAACATCACAGTCAGAGAAAGACGCGAAACTAAATGGAGGAAAGTTAGGAGTTGGATGAAAAGAGATAATATTAATTGTGTTACTTTTTTCGTCGCTATTAAGTGCGGTTGAAGAAGCAAAGTGTTGATCAAGGAGTTCAATGTCAATATTTATAGAATTATTATGAGAGGATTTACCAACTCCAAGAGATTCGAGAAATTTCCAAGTTTTTGCTGAGTCGCCGTTTTCGACAGATTGGAAAATGTGGCGTCGTAATATGTTCCTTGTTTTTATAAACTGTTCGTTTCTTCATTTGTTTTATGATTAACAGGGTTGCTCTGACTGGTCTGTGATCCGACGGGTAATTGATGTTTAGGACTTCTCTATTTTGGGATGCGTTAGGTGTATTTGTTAATATTTAGTCTATTTCGTTTTTGTGTTCTCCATTTGGAGAGCGCCAGGTCCATCTTTGGTTTGGCTTTTTGGGAAAGAAAGTGTTTAGAATAGATAATTTGTGTTCGAGAGTGAGTTCAATGAGCCTTTTTTTTCCTTACGCCATAGTTTCATTTTCGTACCAAATGTAGTGAATGTAGCGATTATTGGTCTAGATTTTTCCCCTTTTTTGCCGATTCTCTTCACTTCTTGTATATCTCTATGGTTTAGATCTAGAGAGAAATATTTATTTGCAAAGTCCATTATAATATTTTCCAGCATTTGGTATGAATTTTCGGTTTTTTCGATACCAAAGAAAACTATGTTGTACTTTCTTGCCTGTTTTTCCATGAAGTAAATTCTTTTTTCTTGGCTTTCTAGCTTTTATTTGAGATCTTCATACTTTTCATCCCAAATTTTAAATTTCTCTTCTAATATGCTGTTTACATTTTGTGTTACGGTTTCTGTTACTTTTTCGCCGCTTTGTAGGATGGTGTTCTTTTGTGAGTCGAATTCGTTCTGGATTTTACTTAATGCAATCGTTATATCTTCCATGACTATTAAGTTTCTGGTCTTCTTGGTTTGTTTTGAAACTTCTAGTGCCCTCTGGTGGAATGCGCCGAACTAGCTTGCCGTGAGTGTCCCCCTTAAGACTTTTCGAACACTGACGGTTCAAAACAATATTTGACGACGTAGTTATTTGGTTGTTTCAATAGATGACGTTCGTTTGTATTTAAAGTATAAAATATTATATAGTTTTTCTTTTTCTTAGTGAGACTTAAGGAATGGTTAATATTTTGATGCAGCGCCAATATCTATCAGTTGTCAGCGGTGGTGACAGAAAAAAAGTCTATGGCTAGGGATATTTTTGGCCAACTTGTATTCTCCAATTGGATCCCTTTACACGTTCACTTAATTGTTCGGACCCTAGGATAAGTGATCCTTACTGTTAAATATATTTTAAAATGCCTGAAGTTCCATTATCATCTTATCAGACCCACACCTTAATAGTTTCTCCTGGATTATGAAACACGCTCCTTGCCAAACTCCTGGATAGTAGACCTCCGCTTTTGTGACAAAACCCCCCTAATCGATTCAGCATACCAATACGGGGCACCGTAGACTATGCTCAAAATCACCAGATCCTATGCGGCAACCACAACTTATTCTTCTCATTCGATTGGCGTTGTTAGTCTCATTTTTAGATTATTTTTGTCAATATTATTTGCCTTTTATAACTTACACGTTATCTCAATTTGTTTCCATTTCTCAATGTGTAGCTAGTGTTAGCCATTATGGCGAATAAAAATAGCGTTTTTTGTAGAATATACTATATTCAGGCATTTGGTACAAAATATTCCTCGTTCGTCGGTCCTTCTGAGAACCATGTCAAAATCCGTTGAGTGGTTTAGGAGTTGGGTTACGTTAGACAAACAGACACAGAAAGAGACTCTGTTTTATACTAATTATAAAATATAGATTTAATCAGATAAGGATAATAAAATTATATGAAAAAAATGAAAAGGGGTTGTTGCTCATCTATAATAGTTGGAAAAACAGACTAGCCAATTCTTTGTAAATAATTATGAACTTTGCAAGCATTCCAGATAGTTTTTGATACTTGTGTTACATTATTGTTATGTTCGCAGGAAATTTATTATTAGTTCGTATAAAATATTCCTTGTGTTAGGTGCGAAAGAGAACAAAAAGATTACCATAGAAGTAAAAAAATAGTTTGAGCAGTTTTCGAGAATACCTATTAATTACAAAAAAATCAACAATGAATGAAATCTATCCTCTTTATGATAGAAGTATAGATTAATAATACCCGGCAGACCCTGTCTGTATTTTGTTTTTGTAAATGATTCTCAGATCTGCCGTTTGAGACCAGCTATTCTCGACGTAGATAATCTCGCATATAATTTAGAACAGTCGATTTTAAATTTTATTAAAATCCAAACTTACTGAGTGACTACTGTTTTAAAAGAAAAGGGCTTATAAAAAAAAACTTAAAAATAGTAACAGTATTTTATTTTATCTTAGGATTTTTATATAAAACTTATTCCTAAATGTACCTTTTAACAATATTTATCTTTAAAATGGCACTTTACATATGAAGTGATGTAAATATATTTTTTTATCAGCATATCCTTATTAAGGTCAAGGTATTTTCATATCTACTTTGCTCCTCGGACAGCAGACTCCAGCGAATCTGTAAAAATAAGTACAATACTTACTAAAGTCAATTCTTATGACGAATGTAACTAATAGTTAGTAGATACTCGGTTAATATACACACAGTGCTATGATATGACATCACAGTAGGAGCTTCTAAAATTATGAGTGTTTCTTTACTAAATTGTCCATGTATTATATAAAAAAACCTTCTTTCTTGTGATTTGAAAAATTACAAAAAAAAACGCATCAAAATCCGTTGCGTAAGTTTAAAGATGTAAGCATACATATGGATAGACAGCGATACGCGACTTTGTATGATCTATGTAATGATAACTTGGCTATTCCTCTAATATTGTCAAAATAACTTGACTTTGTTGAGTATTTCCTTACTTGTTCTCGACGACGCAGTACGTGTCGCGGTACTCGTCCGCGCTGATGTCGCGCGCGGCGGCGCAACGCGTGAGGTACACGCACACGCCGCGCCCCGCGCCCGCCGCCTCGCCCGCCGCCGCGCCCGCCGCCTCGCCCGCCGCCTCGCCCGCGCCAAGCGCGCACTCGCTGTCGCCGTCGCTCGCCTTTGGAACCTGAACATTTATCATTTGTACATTTGAATTTGAACAAACAAACGATACAACAAAATCAGTAAATTTCCCACTAAACTAAGGCCTCCTCTTCCTTTAAGGAGAACATTTGAAACATATTTAACCACGCTGTTCCAATGGGTTGATAGAATAAACGTGGCAGAATTTATATGAAATTAGTCACGTACAGGATTCCTCGCGATGTTTTCTTTCACCTGCGAGCACGATGTGAATTATAACACAAATTGAGCACATGAATATTTAGTGGTGCTTGCCTGGGGCTGAACCCAGAATCATCAGTTAAGATGCACGCGTTCTAACCACTTGCCTCAACGATACATTCATTGTAATTAATTGTAAATCATGCAATAACTTACAGTGCTAGACTTTGAAAGTTCTAGTGTGACGTTCTTTCCATCTGCTACAAATTCTAGTGAATTTGTATTGCTGTCAATCAGGTTCAATGCCCAACTGTAGCCTTGTAAATGATAGGCCTCTTCCAGAGATTCAGTCGTGGTAGGGGCAGGAGCGGACGTGGTGAACCACCCAGTGATAGGAGTAGTGGGATAGAAATGGCCGAATGAATGCATAGAACCTGTGACATTAAAAAATAATTATACATAACATACTTTATTACATTCCTTGTTGATGATACAATTATAAACATTAGATGTTTATTTATACGTACTATTATATTTTAAAAAATATATCCAAATGCACATATTTTTGGACACAAACAAATTGATACGTTTAAATTAGATAATAGATAGCTTATTATTATAATATAATCCTATGTTCATTTTCAAAGTAAAAAAAAGTAAATTAAGCCAATAAGATCTATCAATAAAATCTATTCTAACGACGACGACTATAAAATCTACTTATTCAGAACAGAAGTAGTAAATTTTCTATGAAAAAATCTTAGTGTTTTTATTACTTCATTTAAAACTCATCGTGTATCCTACTTAACAAGTCCTTATTTTACGTTGAAAATGAACATACAATAATAGGTACGTGGGACAATGGCATGTTTTCAGGAGTAAATTGCGCTATCAATTATAACCTTTCCATCGAAAAAGGTAAATCTTCCAAAAGATAAAGTAAGCACACTGTTTAATCTCCGATCTATAGCACTATTCTATAAAAATAAAACTAACTAAAATTAGCTAAAATGTAAGAAAAACTTAAATGTAACTCTCTATTTCGAGCGACATTCACTATAATATTTTTAAAAGTTATTGAATCCACGATTCAAAATGGCGTAACCCCGTAAATCGAAGTCAACATTTTAGTAGTTAGAAGTAGTAGATGTGAAGTGACTATTTACAGAATCGCACTGTAATCTAAATTAGACTTTTTTTATATGTTTGGTTTGTTTCAATTTAAAACCACTGGAAGCAATTAATATGCTTAGCATGGAAAATAAAATAAAAGTATTAAAATCAAACTGAAGCTTTTATTGTATAGCAACAAGTATTCATTCGTGTAAGAACATAAAACTGTAGTTTCTTTCGTCGGTTTTTCTTTGGTTCTTTCCTCACGATATTTTCTATCCCGAATTGGGAGTTTTAGTTTTTGTTATAATAATAAGGTCTTATTATCTGTTGAAGTGGTAGTAAACAGAAGAACATCATTTTGAATGTAGATAACTACATAATTTAAAAATAATAAATTATTTTAATCACCCGCTTTTCCCATTATTATGGTTCTCCGTCAGGTTTCTATATGAAGTATTCAGTTTAGTTAGTTTAGAACAATTTCAAGAGCTGCTGTAAAACAATTTAAAACCTACAAAGTTTCTTTTTCAGACGTTCCTTTTTCCAATGTATGTACATATATATGAAGTGAATCACATTTTTCCGTATATGAAGTACAGTTGCTGTTCCATTGGTGGAAATCAAATCTTTTGTTTTTATTCTGATCGCAAACCTTACGACTCTTCATAACACGATGAATTCAATGTCTTCTATTACCTCTATCCATCAATAATTAGTAAAATAATAATTAGGTAAAAATGCCCTATACAACTTAAAAAAATATGTCTTACCAAAAAGTTTGTGTAAAAAATGATTGGTTGTGATAGTACGTAAAATATCACAAATGTGAGGCAAAGGATAAAAGAAGAAGCATAAAGTCCAACCTTGATATAGGAACCGAATTTCGCGACGGCATTTTGTTCAACACTTTGACTCAAGTTGTACTAAAATTTGTTTTCTTCGTTCGTTTTTTTGAAATCTAACAATTGTTAGTGTTGTAGATATTTTCCAATCATAAAATTAAATGGTGTAATTTAATCGCCATTTTGTTTGTGTATCACCAGCATGACCATTCATACGGTAGACCAAAAACAATTTCGTCAATATTTTATTCGAAAGGAAGCGACGCCAAATGTAAAACGTAAGCCTAATATTATGCTACTTACCTCCATGCTTGAACATAAATCCATCTGGTAGGTCCAGGCCTGGGGAAAATAAGTATACATAATACTAACATTAAATACGAAAAACTGCTTGTTTAAATCTACATCAAAACTAAAGAAACATGATTCATTGGCTACACAAGTATTTGGTAGGCGAGCATAGACGTGATATAAATACAAGCAGCAAGAAACTCAGTTGTGTTTGCTTGCGCTAAAGCCGCTATCTTTGCTCAAAATCCCAATATTTTATTAACTGAAACATTTTAACTCTTATATTGAAAAACTTTGATATTTTAATTGATGCCAAAGGGTTTATTAATTTTTAATTTAAGCTTGCAAACTCACCGTAAGATGCAGATTGTGGAATAGCTAAGAGGGAACAAATTTAGACTGTTAGATAGCATTGCCAGCATTTTGAAAGGTATTTATTATTTTATATATTTTTTTCATTCAAAAGTAACTCTTAGTAACTTACCATATCTCACCAAGCCTCGATTGGCTATACGACTTGAATAACCTAAGGAACCAAAATAAAGTTATAAATACAATAAATCAATATTATCGTTGAGTGATATCAAATGAATCGTTGGTTGTTCCGTGTATGCGCATCCCATGAAACAAGCACTGGCAAAAACACGTTATTGAATGTTTGTGAAATTGTACACATGCTGTTTTACACCCGCAAACCATGCCATTGTCGCTATTATAACCGTCATATGTAACGTTTGTATATCATATCACTACGAATCGTGTAAACGCGATGCGAAGAAACGTATTTTTTCTAATAAAGTTATTGAATAAGTAATAAAGTTTACTTTCTTAAATCTAGCGGCCTATTGTGCTCCGTAGCACGACATATATAGAAGCTTCCTTTGTTTTAATTAGTACGTCTCCACTGAAAAAATCGTCAATTTCTTCGTTTACCACTGTTTGCAATTTTTATAACTCTTCAATAGTAACAAAATATTGAGTAAAATTAAGGTAAATGTAGAAAATTGGACAACACTTTTCTTGACCACTCAAAATTTGAGTTTTTTTTTTATGGAGACGCAGTTTAAAACGCAGGCGTAGTGAAGTCTCACCCGTATCTAATTCTGGGTCCTCCTCCTCTAGTTCCAAGTCATCGGCTCCGCCGAGAGCGAGTGGGTAAGCTTGCCCGCTCATTACTAGATGGCCTAAAATAACAACCTCGTTTAAGTTTTGGACCAAAGATAACCATCGTTCATAACGCAACACATCATCACAAAAGACAAAAATAAGTTCCAATTTTAGAGGATCTTTTTAACTTGTTAGAGTTCTTGCTAGAGTTAGAGTAGAGTAAGTTGTTGATACGAATTTGATTTATTTCATATTAGTTTTTACTAGAATTTCTGCCCATACCTCGCTCACATTTTAAGATTAAACTTCTCTTTTTTCATGTCTCAAAAGTTTTAAGAAATATATTTATAATTTAAACTAATTACCCGAAAATATAATAATTTAAAATATCTGTAACTTTTACAATAAAAAACTTATTTCTTAGATAGTAAGTAAGATAGTAAGTAAGTTTCTTAGATATAGATATTAAATAGTTCTTCTGGTCAGAAGAAATATTGTGTCTTAACGGGTAATTTACCCAACGATTACAAATTTAAGAAACTATATTATTATTGATTATTATTATTTGTTGTTCGTATGAATTTATGATATTGAATCTTAAGAATCGATATGTCAGTTTTATATGTGAATAAATTTTAAATTGTATTCACAAACGCTAAAACGCTCGTTTGAGATAAATACATGATAAAGAGGTCAATTAACGTGACTCCGATTTTCTCTTACAGAACAACGCAACGTTTTAATATTTAAAAATAGAATTCGCGGCAATCCCAAGAAAAAGACAAATGCTACATAAATGCCAACAAATGATAAATGGAGAAAGTTATAATAATAAAAAAAGAAAGTGATGTGCATTCATGCCAATTAATATTCGGCCAGCGCTTTAAACAATGCGTTTGGGGACATTTACTTATAAGCATAGCACGACCATATATTTAGTTATAAAATAGTAATTATTCAAGCCTCTCAGTCAAGCCATTTGAAAAACATGGTATACTGTGATGTTTTGTCGACACATCCACGAAATAATGATGGTACGTTCCAATAGCAGGAGAACAAGTTAATACAAACAGTTCTTAATTAATATGTATTTATTTATAATATAATATTATTCTACTTAACCACTTATAATCCACTTGAAATCTTTCTAAATTTTTTGTAGGTAGTGAATTTGGAAAGATCACATTTTTATGAGTCCATTTTAAATACCACAGATTATTTTAAATCTTTAACATTCTATTATGTCAGTGTCAAAGTTTTTTTTATTTGTCATTAGCCCTGCTGCCATTGGAATCGGCTATAGATAATAATGAAGTAAATGCAATATGAGTTGTGAAATGTTGACATAAAAAACTATTATTTCAACTTACCAGAACTTAAGCCTAAAGATGAAGAAGCGAAGGACGAACTAAGCGGAACTGAAAAAAAAAACGTTTTTAATACTTTCCATACAAGAAGTCTTAAATTATTTGATAAATTTGTACTGACCTTAATGCAAAACTTTTTTCTCATTTTTATTAGATATACTAAAAACACCTATATGAGAATAAAAATATAAAAATGTAACTAGTGAATTCTTATTTCAAGCGTAGTTTATGAATGATTAATTTAGGTTGATTTAAATCAGAAATTTATTTAATTGGTGTTCAAAATTTTAAATTTCGAATATAGACAAAGTATGTTACTCACCGGCGCCGAATATTGGCTGAAGGAAGGGTCGTTGCGGCAAGGCATACGCTGTCAAAGTAATATATGGATAAGAAAGCAAATATAATTGTAATCTTATAGATTAGGAGTTATTGGTGTACTAAATTCCACTTACCAGGCTTATCAGCGGACTCCGTATCCACGGAACTGGTGGCGTTTGGTTTCACCACTACAAGTGAGGTTAACGGCGTCACAAATTCGTACTAAAAATGAAACGAATAATTTATTAATATTTAAAAACCGAATTACATCTTGTGTGAATAAGCCCCAGGGAAAACATATATGATTATTTTATCCGCCTCAAGATTTAGGTATCATTCGAATTTTTTTACTGTGCTAAAAAAACTAATTTTGCCTTTTCACCTTAAGAGCTATGGCCAAAGCGCGTTTCTCAGGACTGTTCTCGTCTTTGCTGGCAGATTGATCGTGTGCGTCTCGCTCGTCCAACAACTGCTTGATACTGAGGTACGCCCACAGCCTCTCCAGTGGAAGGTATTCCTCCTTCTTGTCACTCACTTTCACCTTATTCTTCACCTCGTAACGTTTCTGGTGGATGATATTAATTTATTTTTATTTATTGTCAACATCTCTGGTAGGTATATATTGGCCATAAAATTCTAAATTAAGCGCCTATTAATAATAATTAATTGCATCGGTACCCTGCCATGGTGGTCATCGTCTGCGCAGAAGGCGGTGACTTGTGGTTCCAGCTCCTGCACGCCTGGCTCCAGCTCGCCGGCGACTATCGTCTCTCCACCGGCGAACATCGCATCGAATGCATGTCGCGTCACTGACCCAGCCTTGACCTGAAATGTACCTCTTATATTATTGATGGCAAAAACGAAAAAAAATCTTTTACAAGACTCGTGTTTTATAAATACAAAGAAAAGGCAAATACACTAATATGACAGAAAAAAACAGACTACCTAAGAACATACGGTCTCAGAAAAGTTTACACTTTTATTTTACTCAATGTACGATCAATATCTACCGCGTCTTCTAACAATACTTCCATCATTAAATTTTAAGACCATCTCAGCAATAGACCTGGTTTGGCGGGTAGACAAATTTGACGTGCGCCAGCAGCGGCGACGAGACTTGCTGGTAGAAGTGCCGCAGCTGCAGCGCCGCGTCGGCCGCCTCGTAGATCTGCCGCATGAAGCCTTCGTTGCGCAGCGACAGCTTGCGCAGCAGCTCGCGGTCCGCGTCCTGACCTGATGATTGCGATGTCAATATGCTAACGGCTTATAAATAAAATGAATACCATTTCGTTCAAAAACAGGTTTTCAATTACCGAAAGCGAGAGAATAAATTGAAGCCTTCTTCTCGCCAGCGTTCTTCTCGGTGATGTAAGATAGAATTCGTGTCGGGTTCGTCTCTCCCATGGTCGCATCACCGTCAGTCAAGAAGATGATAATCGGCTGCAAATCATCTGTAATATAATTTTAATAGATAATTCATATTTTAAAGATTATTATATAAATCTCAAAACTCAATGGAAATAACGTACGTACCATTAATTTTTTCTACTGTTTCTGTTGTCGTCTGATTACCGTCAGTGCTGGAGTCGGCTTGACTTGTTTTATATGCCTTGTTAATGACATCTACAGCTACGTCGAGTGCTTTGTGAATGTTGGTTCCTACACACAAAGAAATTGTTTAATTTCTCCGTATTTGAATGTTTATATATATTCTCAAACAAGTTTTGCAGTAACCAAGAAGCTTTGTGGAAACCGGCTGTCATGGTATGGACATATTATGAGGAGGATTGGACCATGTTGTAAGGTAGGTTTTGAGCATGGATGTGGATAGAGGTAGAGGACGACCAAAGAAGCGAAGAATGGATTGTGTGAAAGACGATATGGTTAAAAATAATGTTACTTGTGAGACGACGTCCGACAGAGGTATAGAAGGAGAAGGCATGCTGTGCCAACTCCAAGTAGAATTGGAATAAGTGCAAGAGGATATATTGTGTAACGTCAAACGTACCGCCACCAGCAGAGAGCCTGGAGATGATGACCTGCGCCTTGGAGACATTGTCGGGCGTGGCAAGCGCGGGCGCCACGATCGTCACGGGCAGCTCCACGGCGCTCCACTCGTAATGCGGTCGCGACGGCTCCTCGAGCGCTTCCGACAGTTTGTGAACCTAACCAAAGTTTAAACTTTACTGATTTAAAGCAGTTTAACTGTGTCCCTAATGTTAACGGACGATACTTAGATCTAGTAATTTGTAACACACATTGTACAGTATGCCCAAGTGACTTTTATCTCGTTAATGAAGACGCTCACCATCCGACACTTAATATTCAATTAAATCTTTCCAATACTACCCAAAACTTTTCAGTTCCTCGTAAAATTCGCTTATTTCAAAAAGCCAACTATGACGAAATCAATAACATTATAGCCAGAACCGATTGGTATGACTTATTGAGCGCTTGTAATGTTTCCGATGCCGTTGATATGTTTTATGAAACTATTAATTCTATAATATCTCAACATGTTCCAACAAAAGTTATGAAAGGCGATAAACATTTCCCCTTTTGGTATTCTCGCGGATTAATCAAAATTATTCGTAGCAAATTGCACTTTCATAGGCGATGGAAGATCTATGGCCGATCATCAGACTACGACACGTTCAGTCTTTTACGGGATCGTCAAAAACAAGTGCAAATTGATTGTTATGATACATACATATATCAATCTGAGATAAAAATTAATAAAAACAGTAAGTTTTTCTGGACTTTTGTTAAGTCGAAAAAGGCTGCTGCTGGTATACCTGATCATATGTTCTTTCGGAATGAGGTGGGTAATGATGGTAACAAAATATGTCAGTTATTTAATGACTATTTTAAGTCGGTTTATGCAGAGCCTGTTACCAGCTTTGGCTCCCCCGGAATAACATCGAGTAATCATGCCTCTTGCTGCAGTAATTTATCGATTGGTTTTGTTACACTGAGTACTAACATCATTAAGAAATATTTGAAAACGTTACAAATAGACAAGGGTTCGGGGCCTGATGGGTTGCCGCCTATTTTTTTTGAAATCATGTTATGAATCTTTGGCTTATCCACTTTTAATATTATTTTCTAAATCGTTAAGTTCTGGAATTATGCCCGACGCTTGGAAGCGCTCTTATGTTGTACCAATATATAAGTCTGGTGACAAGCATAATATTGAAAATTATAGGCCAATTTCAAAATTGTCAATTATACCGAAGCTTTTCGAAAAAATTGTTTATGACCAAATTTACCCTTGTCTTAGGCCAATGTTAATTAATCAGCAACATGGGTTTATAAACAGAAAATCCACGGAAAGCAACCTATGTGAATTTATCCACCATATATCTACTGGAATGGATCAAGGATACCAAGTAGACGTCGTGTATACCGATTATTCTAAGGCATTTGATAAGATACCACATGCATTATTAGTACATAAACTTGAGAAATCAGGTATACATGGCGATCTACTTCGATGGCTGTCTTCTTACCTTGAGAATCGTAGTCAAGCTGTAACAATTAAAGGACATACTTCTTCTTTCGTGCCTATATCTTCCGGTGTACCCCAGGGTTCGCACCTCGGTCCTCTACTGTTTAATATATTTATTAATGATATACAAATAGTTTTCGAGAATTCAAATATTCTTCTATATGCTGACGACATGAAAATCTTTAGACGAGTAACTCAAACTTCTGATTGCAAACTCCTACAAAATGACCTAGACAGATTATGTAAGTACTGCTCAGACAACTATTTGTGTTTAAATGTAAAGAAATGTAATGTTATCTCTTTCACTCGTAAAACTAAAGATATTAACTTTAATTACCATCTAGATAACAATATTATTGCACGAGTTACCGAGGTGCGAGACTTGGGTATTTACATTGATAGCAAACTAACTTTTAAGTCCCACATTGATTACGTTACAGCTAAAGCTTTCCGAATGCTTGGATTTGTTTTAAGAGTAGGTAGGGATTTTAAAAACGCAAATACTTTAATACTTTTATATAATTCGTTTGTTAGATCGGTCCTCGAATATTGTTCAACTGCTTGGAATCCCTTTTATAAATGCCATATTATGCAATTAGAGAAAATTCAGCGCAAATTTATTAAACATTTGAGTTACAAGTTTTTGCCGCATAATCAGAATATTTCACACATTCCATCTTTAGAATACCGTCGCATGGAAAGAGATCAATTGTTTTTATTTAAGATACTTCAAAATTTTGTAGATTCACCCTATCTGTTACAAAATGTATGCTTTAGATGTCCTAAAATTAATACGCGTCATCAGTCCCTTTTTCATTTACCTATCATAAAAACCAAATATGCTCAAAATACTTTTATTTTCCGTGCCTGTGATAAGTATAATAAATGTTTTTCCAATATAGATTTTACAATGTGTACAAAAAAAAAGTTTAAAAAAAGAAATTAGTAATGCCTGTAAATTGTAATTAATTAATTTTATTTTTGATAATTTATGTTTAACTCATGATTTTTTTTTTTTTTGAATAATTTTCTTAATTTTCATTGATCATATTATTATTTTGCTCAATGACATCAATTTTTATATTTTAATTTTAATCTGTGGTTTCTATTTTGGCCAACGTGTGTTTATATCTACGTTTTATTCTTCTTAGCTCCAAATGAACTTGTAATCGGTGGAAACTTAATTGGTTTATGTATTTATTTTTATATGAATTATTTTCAATTGATTGACTGTAATACTGTTTGTTTCCCAATAAACAAATAAACAAATAAACAAAGGAAAATTGTGTATTCGTGATTATTAAAATGGTTTTAAATATTAAAATCCATTCATTCAAATAGCATTCAATTTAAATTATATATAAATTAAAGATAATATAAAAGCTTAATTTTATTATGGCAACACAATTATTAGTCTGGTATGCGTAATTTTAATACTTCTTTTTTTAATTCTAAAACACAATAAATAGTGCTTTATACTTAATGCATATAGACAAAACTTAACCGTAAATTTCTGGATACTAACCTTAACATTGCTGTTAAACTCAACGATGCTAAAGTAATCAGTGGGACGCAGGTCGGCGAGAATGGCGTGCATAGCGGAACGGAGCTGCTTTATCTTACGACCGCTCATAGAGCCAGAAGTATCTAACACGAACACCACGAGTTTACTCAGCGGAGTCAGCTCTTGCGGTGCGAAGAAGTGTACGAAGTAGCCGTCGTTCACCTGATTCAAAATACATCTGCCTCGTTAGTCTAGTGGCTTGATATAGCAGATCCCAATTAACTGAATTCAAACATCAGGTGGACCGTTAAAAATATTGGATTTTTTTATTAAAATAATATTAGTAACAGCAAAGAGTATACAAAGTAAAGCGTTTCTCGTACCTTGGAAAGTACGAGAAGCCTTCGTTCGTACGCCTACACTCTTTCCTTTTTAGATTTACTGTCCTATACGATTGTGAGAGTTAAGAAATGTTCTGTTCTACCTTGAAACTGACCGCCATGGTAAAGTCACTATCGGTCAAATATTAATTCAAGATAAACTGGAAACACTTTCACTTTCTTTATTTCAAAATGATCAGAGATATCAGAAAATCAGAAATATATCAACTATATATAAAATTACCAAAATTTCTCCCTTTTCGGGACGGATCACGTCATATTGGACAACGAACTGTCCAAGAACACCAGTCGTTTTGTCTTCTTCACTTTGTCTCGAGTACCAGTTGTGGGATGATGATGCTGATTCTTTGATCTTGTCCTGCAATGATAATATTTACCATTGTAATATTTATTTCCATGTATTGTTACGCTATTAACAGTAATATTATTTACATGAATACTAAACAAAAATAAAAGTAACTTGCCGCATAAACAGCCATTAGTCGTTTTTGTTCTTCGAGATCAGGCGTAAAAGTAATGGTCGCCTCTTTTTCGTCATCGCTCTTTTGTATAACAACCTTCGAATTATCTGAAAAATTTGAAACTATCTTAAGATAAATAGGTTTTTCAAACATTTGTTTTCACACATTATTCGGTTTAAATTTAATTGAACAAAATTTTAAAATAACTTAGGTAGGTAGAAAGATGGGCAAAGAAATAAAATTCACTTAAAAGTTGACTGATTGAAGTTAGGTGGATAACATTATTTAGAAGTGTTTGCATTCATTTTAGAACTCGTCTTATAAAGCCGCTATAAAACTCACGAGCGTCATTCTCGGTAGCATCAATTTCATTTCCGGTCCTCACTTCCGGAACCCTCAGCAGCGAGATCTTCTGCGATTCCTTGATGCGCACGGTCACCTCCATCTTGGGCACGAGCGCGCCGGGGTGCAGGTTGATGGCGTGGTTGTACACTCCGTTGCGCCGCACCAGCAACTCTTCGTAGGTCAGGTTGAACACCGCCTCGCTGTTGGGCTCCACGTTCACAGAAACTGTAAAGTGGTTTGAATCTCGGGCCCTGTGGAAGAGGCGTAAAAAACATTTGATTAGTTTGTATTAATAGCTAAGTTTTGTTGTATAAAATATTTCATTTGAGTTGTCTTTGTCCAATTGTTAGCAAATAATTGCTTTTTCTCGAAAAACAGTCAAAGCAGAGGAATATCGTAATTTTTGGACTGGCGGAAACTGAAAAATCCTATTTAGATCTGGAAAACCACATACTAAGTTTCATAAAGCAATATTTCTCTGTAAATCTAGAACGTAGAGACATACAAGAAACTAGGAGAATAGGAAAGAAAGGAGGAAAACCTCGGCCTATAACAATAACATTTACTTCATTGGGTACGAAAATAGAAATCTTCAAACAAAGGAGAGTATTAAAAGACACGAATTACTATATAAAAGAGGATTTCCCACAGCATGTTTTAGCTAAAAGAAAGGAACTGCAAGAACAGCTAAAAATTGAAAAAGAAAAAGGGAACTTCGCCTCTATTAAGTACGATAAACTTATAATATACTCAAAAAATAATAAAACAACAGGAAACAATAAAAGAACTCTAACAACATCACCAAGCAACAAAGATCTACCGCATTCAGAGCCAATTCCACAAGCACATAAAAAGAACAAAACGCAATCTCATCCAGGTTTACAAAGATCATCTAGCCTTTCAGAGGGAGTTATCAAACCAGGAATACTCGGATTCTTAACTACCAAAAACCACAACCAAACAAATGAAAATAATAAACAATAGCAATTACCGCCCTCTCTCACAGAAAACATATTAGAAACGAACACTATAGTAGAAACGAATACTAACAAACCACATCTTCCAAGCCGGTTGGTCCCCGTGGAAGATCAAGACCAAAACCCTCCAAAGAAAACGAAACCCTTTTCAAATACCAGATGCAACAATTTCCACAACACTTTATACATAGCGACTTACAACGTTAGAACTCTCTCTACTTACTCACGTCTATTGGAACTAACAGAATCCTTAAGAAACATAAAATACGATATAATCGGTCTCTCAGAAGTTAGAAAATACGGCAAAAAAATAGAGGAACACGAGGAGTTCATTTTGTACTACATTGGCGAAACGCCTGGATTATATGGAGTGGGCTTTATGATTAAAAAACACCTGAAAAATTACATAAAATGTTTCAACGGACTATCGGAGAGAGTAGCACTACTCAAATTACAAATCAACAGCCTAGACTTAAGCATCATTCAAGTATACGCCCCAACGGAAATCGCGAAAGAAGAAGAACTAGAGATTTTCTACAGTACTGTTGACAATGCCATAAGACTCTCAGGAAATAACATAGTCGTCATGGGCGATTTTAACGCCAAAATTGGTCAACCCAAACCAAATGAAACCATCACTGGAAACTATGGCTACGGTAACAGAAACTGTAGAGGAAATAGACTCATCGACTTTGCCTATGAGAACAACCTGGCCATAATGAACACTTTTTTTAAAAAGAACAACAAGCAGAGATGGACTTGGAAAGCACCTGACGGCAATACAAAAAACGAAATAGATTACATCCTAACAAACCTATCGAGAAATGTAAACAATGTACAGGTTCTGAATATCGCATACCCTTCGGACCATAGACCCGTGAGGGCAGCTTTCAATATACTTCCAAAATCAAAAAGTCGCAGTTGGTTCGGTCGATGCCCCAAATCTCAGTTAAAGAACGAAAAAGAAGTTCAAACCTTTATTGATTCGTTAAACAACTTGTCAGTAGACATGCTAGACCACTGGAATGATAGGGACACCGTTCAAGCTTGCTACGATAAAATAATTAATGCAATAGATATCGCTATAAAAAGTACACAAGGGCTTACAAGTAGCACAAACACAGAGACAAAGCAAATTATATCAGCACGCACTAAGAAACTAATCAGCAGAAGAAAAGAAATACATAAGACTAAACCGAAAACAAGGGCTATGAAAATTGAGCTAAAAGCTCTTTACAAACTCATAAGTAAACGAATCAACCACGACTATAAGGTACATCGCACACAAACGATCAAAAAACATCTTCAAGCCACAGGCAGTGCCAAGAAAGCATACAAAGAATTAAAACCACATAAATCATGGATCGGAGAGTTAAAAAACAGTACTAAAACTACACAAAATAGATCGGAAATACTCAAAATAGCAACACAATTTTACAAAGACCTATACAGCCCACCAAATCAGTCAACATATGAGCTACCGAGTCGTAACACAGAAAAAGCGATGGTTGCCTTCACCGAAGAGGAAGTAGCCAAAGGAATTAAAGCCCTGAAATCAGACAAAAGCCCTGGGCCTGACAGGATCACAAATGAAGTCATAAAAGCAGGATCGACGTGTCTTGTTACACCTCTCACACGACTGTTCAACATGATACTGACCAGTACAACCTCTCCACGACAATGGTCTGAATCGGAAACCATTCTGCTCTACAAAAAAGGAGATCCAGATAATATAAGCAATTACAGGCCAATAAGCCTACTACCATCATTATATAAACTTTTCTCGTCATTACTAGAAAAAAGGCTAAAAGAAACAACAGAAAAATTTCAACCCGTCGAACAGGCGGGCTTTCGTCGAGGCTTTTCCACAGTCGATCATATACACTCGCTAGAGATGCTTATAGAAAAATTCATAGAGTTCAACAAACCACTCTATATAGTTTTTATTGACTACCAAAAAGCTTTTGATACTTTACTCCACTCATCGATCTGGGAAGCTCTAATATCACAAGAAGTACCTTTACAATATATACAAGTCCTAAAAAACATATACGACAATAATACCAGCAGAGTGAAGTTGGAAACCACTGGACCACCCATACAAATAAAAAGAGGTGTTAGACAAGGAAAACCAATCTCTCCAACAATCTTCATAGCGGTGCTAGAGTCTATCATCGGCAAACTAAACTGGGAAAAAGTGGGCATAAACATATCCGGACGTTACCTGAACCATCTCAGATTTGCAGATGATATAGTTCTACTATCAGAAAGCACAACCCAACTACAGCTAATGATAAACTCTTTACATGAAGAAAGTCGTAAAGTAGGCTTGGAAATAAATTTAGATAAAACAAACGTCATGACGAATCATACTAAAATACCTATTTATCTCAGTAATCGACCGCTATCATATGCTGATGCTTACATTTACCTGGGAAAACAAATCTCCTTTAACGCACGCAACAACGAACTAGAAGCAGAGAGAAGGGTCAACATCACCTGGAAGAAATTTTGGAACCTCAAAGAAATCCTAAAAAGCGACATGTCCATAAATTTGAAAAGCAGAGTCATGAACACCTACCTACTCCCATCACTAACCTACGCTTGTCAAACGTGGAAATTCACAAACAAACTAAAAAATAAGATCATAACCAGCCAAAGAAGTATGGAGAGAAGCATCCTAAAAATCAAAAAGATACAAAAAATCCGCCATACCGCCATAAGAGAGAAAACTAAAGTTATCGACGCACTTAGTTACTCACAGAAGCTAAAATGGCGATGGGCTGGACACATAGCCAGACTCAAAGATAATCGCTGGACCAAAACGACAACGTCATGGCTAGGACCATCGGGCCAGAGGAAAAGAGGTAGGCCAAATACGCGATGGATAGACGATGTCATAAAAATAGCAGGCACATACTGGATGCGAGAAGCTGAAGATAGAGAAAAATGGTCATCTTTGGAGGAGGCCTTTACCCTCCGTTGAGAGGGGTTCTTGTACCCATAAAATATAAAACGATTAAAAGAATATAGCACATAATTAATTAATGCATGCAAACTGTTTCGTGTATATGTATATATATATATATTTTCTTTTCTTTTTCTTTTAAACTGTTAATCTTTATTTAACCTAGATCTTTATTTGTTACAAGAAATAAAAGGCTTTTTATTTTATTTTTATTTTATTTTATTTATTTATAATTGCTTTTTCGCTTTCAATGTTAGGAGTTTAATGATTTCCAGGAAATCATTAGGAGTTGTAGGTATTATTATAAACAAATCTGTTGTTATAATGGAATAGTTGAAATTAACTCAAGTAAATATATTAGTATATACTCATAATTTATTTTAGAATCTAGGCCATCTCGCCCAATATGAATCATTATTCACTTGCCTAGGACCCATATATTGTAGAAGTAACCAGTATAAAAGTATTACTTACTTGGCCGCTATATGAGCAGCACCAATTCCTTGAGAGACGGCTTCGCTGTAGATTTTCTTAGCTTCTTCTTTTTCCTTTACATAAGCTTTATAAGATTTTCCGCTTAGTCTCCTACAAAAAATATAAGTATTATTATCCCTATCTCTATTAGTTTTCTTTTTAACATTCAAAATTCCCACCGCAGTGTGATTTTTATGGACGAAATACATTATTATATAAAAATCTATTGTGGGGTAAATTTCCATACAGTTTTAGAAACAAATGCAAGGGAAGGAAACTATTACAGATATTGAGATTTGATAACGATAACCGCTGAAATGCAATTTCAATACGTACATAACAAAACCACTTATGAATGCGGTTTCCGGTAGAAGTACGTGAAACGTAGCTTGTTGGGAACGGCGCGACGGGTTGCGCACGTAGGTGACGACGGCGGTGTGCGCGTACCGCAGCGACACCTCGGACGTCACCTCCATTTTCGTCATTTTGATTGGTGCGCTTGGCTCCTCTGTAACCGTTTCTGCTGTTTCAGTGCCCTGAAGAAAAAAAAATATTGTCAATTTCATCTTCAACCACCGATATACAGTCGTTTATATTGATCTCAATTTCATGTATTGGGGTAAGAGCTTTGCATTGCTCTTAAAATGATAATTAAATATTTCGTATATTGTTTTAAGTTTAGGTAAATTAAAGTAAACGAATGACATGAATACTTACTTCGCCTTCAGCTTTAGCGACTACAAATGTGTCTTGTGTTGGCACTGCGGCTGCATGCCCGTTGACCACAAAAATGGAAACGCAGCACACCACAGACAGCCATCTAGGCGGCATTTTAAGAATCTGAGGAAAAGGAATAAATATTCTTTATTTCATCAATCATATTAATATAGTTATATAATAGTTTAGTGATAACGTTTGTGTTAAAAAAAGTAGTATACTACAAAGGTGTGTTTGCTTATTGATATGTTCTGTGTCTGAGTAGGTAGAAGAGGCCTCACCAGAGGTGTGGCGTTGGCGAGAAGCCTGAATATCGTCATCGCATTCTAAGCTTTACATTGGCCCATTATAAGGGCGGCAATCATCGTTGTCAGCCCCTGTTTTAAGCTTGTGTACGTCATAAATTACGCACGCTGTTTCAAAAAGCACTCTGATCGTTTAGTCTCTCGAATAAGAAGAACAAGCTGGTGCTGAGAGGCTGGTCTGCCCAGGAGATAATTTGCGCTTTGTTTAGTTTTAATTTCAGCCGAAATAAAGTACAGTAATTCTACTGTTTAGGTTCAGCAAGACCGTAGAACTGAATGACGCTCTATATATTGACACCGAGTATTCCTAAACTAGCTATGAAAACAAAGAAAATATTCTCAAAATGTAGAGTTACGGCAAACGGTGGCTTTTTAGTTATTAAATATGAATCGTGCGTCTTTTTTTGATTAAATTGGAATAAGTGTCATTGTTCTTGGTTAATAAAGTTACAAGTTTTTTTTTATAATTTTATCTACGTGTGTAATATGTAATGTATAAATTGCCTACGCAGCCTTGTAGAAGTCTAGAATTAACGATTTTTAAATTATCTACTGTCGACAATGACCTTAATACTTCGGTCAAAATGCTTAAAATAATTCAGTATGAAATGAAAAATTATAAAGATGCATATACATTTCGAATAAATATGTACGCTAGAGGTGTGCCGTGCGTGGGCGGCAGTGTCGGATACTGATCTGCAGGATCAGATAAAACCTCTTCCTGCGAAATGTCTCGTCGGCGCTACTTAACGTGAAATCGCCGTAGATTGCCTTAGTCTCTCTTTACGTAATCATCATGGACCCATAGGAATCTGCACAGTGGGACCGTAGAAATGAAGGTATCCAGGGTTCGCGGATATAACTAAGATTTTTATCTTGATATTAATTAAATGTTTTTTTCCTATTTTCTGAACTATGTATTTTATAGATCACTGTTTACACTGGCAACACGTACTCTACGTGAAAAAAAAAACTACAATTCAGAATAATTTAGATTGTCTCTGAGAGCTATGGTCTATGCCAAAAAAATCGGCTTTGACAATGAAAACATAGTAAACAAATAGTTAAGCAAGATTTATGTAAACTTAAAAGAGATAACAACACATGTAGTAGTATTTGTTGGAATGATTAATATTATCAATATGGGAGTTTTTGTTTTGGTTTACATCATTATAAAGATGACACATTCTGTAAATAAAATCTTGACACATAATAAAAATAAAAATAAATAATATAATGTTTTTTTTTTATAAAACTTTGTATTTCCTCGAACATTCGCCTTAAGTAGGTGTCTAGCCATATAATGATTAGTATAGAGACGGGAAAAAACCTTTACCTATGTGCTCAACAGTTGTTAATAAAAATCAAGTAAATTCAGAGAATTCGAATTATTTAATAAAAAAACCTCTTTCAAATAAACCTGTCTTGTTTAAAAAAAATCCATAATAAATACACTAAAATAGTAATTTAAGTAGTGATAAGCCCTGGCGTCCTTGGGACGAGCTTCTGGGGTGCTAAAATATATTTCGAATTTATTGTGTTTGCATCCATCTGTGTTTTTGTAGATTCAACAGTGGCTTCAAATAATTGATCTTTGTTTTAAAAATATTATTTTAATTCAAAAAATTGTTATAAAAATACGAATAGAACGGGTGTACAGGTTCACATATTAATAAACAGGCCGCCTACCGCCGCTTAAAACTTCTAAACACGTAGATAGAGTTTAACAATCCGAACTAAATTGGCTCATTCATCATTAATCGCCAAAAGTAGAGTTAGTTATTTCTTAAATTATTAGATTTCTACTAGTTGGCAGAGTAAAATGTTTACGTTTAAGTAAAATCATGTGTTTTATTTGGAATTTATTATTCTTAATTTTCTAGAACTCTTGCGTTACTGATAGTATAGGTATATTTATTACATTAAATAAGGAGCGTATTTTAATACTGTAATGTTATTTCTTGTAGTAGGAGAATTTGGATACTTTAATTATTCTACAATTAAAATGTCATTTAAGTTGCATTTAGAAATTTCGTGTTATGTTTGTATTTTTCCATCTTAACATGGCTGTACGATGTACATTATATGGTTAATGTAGCTAAGCAAGAGATAACAAAGACACAAATTGATTCTGTTTATTCAAGAAATAAACAATTAGTATTTTATTCTATTTGTTTGTTTATTGTTATCATCTAAACAATACAATGAATTATTATCATTAACGACTTAAAGGGTAAATCTATACACATGTAGAAATATTACAATCAAATAAAAGCAAAGCCGAAATTCTCATTTCCGATATTTTCTAACATCGGTTTGACTTCCATTATTGATTATTTTATTATCTTATCTATCGGAAACTATGATGTATCTCCTGTTAAATAGATTCAAAAGCAAAAAAGACACAAGTACATATAAGTAGTAAAGTAAAGTAAAGTAACAGCAACTGTACATTTCCCACTGCTGCAAAGGATTTGGAACATATTCCATCACGCTGCTCCAATGCCGGTAGGTGGAATGCACATGTGGCAGAATTTCGATGAAATTAGACACATGCAGGTTTCCTCACAATGTTTTCCTTCACATATTGGTGCTTGCATAGGTTTGAACCCGCAATCATCGGTTAAGATGCACGCGTTCAAACCACTGGGCCATCTCAGCTCCACTAGTCTAACGCTAGGATTAATTTTAACTCATAAAGAATAGAGTAGCTAACAATTAAAATTGGATCTCATAAATTACAAATGAATATATTATATAAAACTAGTATGACCATGCATTTATACTAATTTTATATAATAAAACAATATCCATTTATTTTTAGTTTAATGGCGATATTGAATTCTGATCGAATAAATTTGCAATTCTAAGTAATCTGCTTACATTTCTGATTAAACATTGTACTCTATACGACTAAAAGCTTTTAATAATGTAATAATATTACTAATAATCTTAACTATACTCTAATGCCTCTATTGTTTTTTTTTGTAAACAATCGTCGCTCACAATACACTTATGCGACAACAAAGGACTGCCAATCTTTGTGAGTTTTAACAACGAAATGCATGGTTGAGGAGAAACCATATTCTGTAGGTGGCGTTTGCAAGACTGTCCTAGCTTACCCAGGTCTTTAACGTACCTCCTGAAACGCTTGTGAATTTGTGTATACACATAGTATGTAGGGAAATAAGTAACTGTAATTTTATTAAAAGGGTTGATAAGCCCGTCTCTGAAACTTCCTGCTATTTTTATAGAGATCCATTCTTGTCCAGTCAAACTCTGCACAGATTCGTTAACTTTAATTACGTCTATATTTAGATATACCCAGCAAAATTTTAATATATACATATTTTATCTAATAATATTCATAATACTTGTTTGTCATATAACATACATACATATATGAATATTAAAATGTTGGTTTTTCTTACAATTTAACTAGTTAAGATGTGATGTATATATAATTTATTTTTTGCTCTCAACATTAATGAACATTCAAAGTATTTTTCAATACGCCAAGCTACTTACTTTTGGCAGAAAGTGGGCCAAAACGAATAGGCCACCGACGTTATTATTCTCTTACAAGTAACAGCGTATCTTACAAGTGAAATGTTAAAAAACCTATGACTGTAATATTCATTTTTGATCTTTGTATCCTTGTAATGTAGGCCTAATTTTCACTGAGTTCTAAGATGTCGTACAGAATATCTCTAAAGATGTTTATTGGACATCTCCGTCCATCGATATTAGGACTGTAAAAACTGCACTGAAGAAATTTCCCTTAAACCTGAAATATTTTATAACATTTCTGAACTTAGATAAGTATATTACATAAGACAGATATTGTAGATATATGTAGGTACAGCTGGTTTGAACTCAACCAAATACCTACTAACAGCGGATACTAATAAATAACAATTTAATTCATGAAATAATCATATTGGGAAAACACAAGATATAATAAATTATTGTTTATAATTATACATAGATAACAGGAGTGATTTCCAACTTATTATGATACGTAGGTCACTCGCGAAGTAAATGTAAATTAAACTATCGTTTATTTGATGTGTTACTAATTATTTCACCGTTTAGTTTTCAAATTAAAGAGGGAAAACCCTCTTTAATTAACCATAAACAACTAAACACACAGTTTTACGATAAACGTTTTATGTGAAAAACCGAAGGCGTAAATAAAAATCATAGTGAGGTATAGCCAAAGAATTGTTAAACAACTAATCGTTCTTAGAACCTTAGAACCGGTAAAAAATAAATATAACTACGCTGTTGCTATGCTAAATAATTTAAAACTCCACATTATATATTCAATAATTACAGTTATATAGTAGAAACAACGGTAATTTACCAAAAACTAGTAGCATATATAAGAATATTTTTTAGAAATTGATCATTTTTTTTTTTAATAAGTTATTTCAAACCTACCAAAGTTTAAAGACTACTTAATTAATTTTAGCATAATTCTTTAACGTTGTTTATTTCAGTAATAATAATGTATGTTGCGTAACCAATGGATCAAACGAATCTTTTATACTATAATTATTTATTTAACAGGTAGGTATTTATTGTGTTGGCGCTGAATTTTATTTACTAAATTACTTTTAAATTTTTATTTAAATTGTGATTTGGATTTTCCAAAAAAAACTAAAATATATAAATAATAATAACATATAAATATTATGAGGTCTATATAATGCGTACTTTTAAATTTTGTGTTTTAAAAATTAATCTCAATATTAATTATATCGAAAAAACAAAAAAAAATACATTTCTAAATAATGTTATTAGTATAACTACGAATCTTTGATGTTCACATTTGTCATATTATTTTCAGATAAATAAGTACGTATACAGTAAATATACAGTTACTATCCAAATATTAGTTAATTAAAACAAATATATACGTATTTATGATGAAGTGTTGTAGCTTTACAAAAAACGGCAATCAATTTCGTAAAATCGACGATTCAAATGCGCAATCTACTTTCAAATTACTTAATCACTTTTAACTTGAAATAATTAGTAAAGTAATCAATAAATGAATTTCCTATTAAAATGTTATTCGTTGTTTTAATAACTAGATAAGTTTGACTAAAAAAAAAAATAGCTGTATATTTTTGTTTTCTCTTCGTAACTAACACAAACAAACAAGTCCGTGAACAATCGTGCATGAAATATAAGTGCCTACGTTGTTGGCATACATTGTATAACTGTATAACGTACTATATATATTTATATTATTAATTTTACTCTAGGGTAAATTTAGCCACCTAAAAGAAAAAACAAAACTTTCCAGCCATACTCAATTATTTAATTAAACTATTAATTCATTCATTTCATATTGTGATATAGATAATGTATTCGCAAATATATATTGAAACTAGTTAGATACTTGTTATTTCTATTTTTATCACACCTTTAATAATACAGTTATAAGAACTTATTATAGTGTTAAAATGATAGAGCCGTGATCATGGACGTCTTACAGTCGAAAATATTCATTCACAGCCGGTTCGAGTTACTTATATAAAACCAAACTATACTTACTGGTTTGTTTATGCTCAATGAGATGATTGCAACAATTGCCACTCAAGCTCTGGCACGTTCCGCATTCACTCCTTGATAGAAGGTAAATTATAAAGCAACTAATGGTGGACCGATAACAAGCGTGTGTCCCCTCCGTCGAACTGCGTGGAACTTGTTACTTGTTAGTACCAGAGCCGCGGCTTATATGACTATATCTCATCTACATATGTATACGGTCTATATCTAGGTATTTGTTTTCGGTAACCGGACTTTCCGCAGCGCTTAGCCTGGGATTCTTTATTATGATTCCAAGAAACTTTTCCTTTAACTAAACAATTTATATTAATGATTGACGAAGAGAAAAACATTTGTTACGACAAAATTGATAATCGAAGAAAAGCTATGAGTATTTTATGTACTATTCGTTTTGTAAAAATAATAAAATTAAGCAGTGGTTATTAGAAAAATCTTTGGGTTTCACATTTACTCCGAGTCCATAGAGTAGTGTATAATATTACTTTAGTTTTCTAATTACAAAAACTACTATTTTGCAACTTATTGCTTAAGTTCACGTTTATTGAATTTAACTTTTTATTTGAGCTTTACTAGAATTTGTTAGTTAGGCGATGTTGACTAGATACAATAACACGGAAAGTCATAAAGAGACTGAGATCTAAAACATATTATAGAGATTCAAAAGAAAGTTATTTATTGTATGTTGCGTTTTAATAAACTAGTTCCATTTTGGGGTGCTTTTATTAAATATTGTCTATTTATTTTTCTGTTTCGAGTAGTCCCTACACCATTTACAATTTTATTGCCATGACCATCATCATGCACATTTGCTAAATAAATACCGTAGGAGTATAATAGAACGCGATTTAATTTTTAACGCACAAGACACGTATATATAACATACGCATTGTCAATTTATGATATAAGTAAGAGTTTGTAACATTATAACTATGATAAGTTTGTTAAATAAAAATACTCTACTTTGGTATTATTAAAATATTTTGGCTACGACGATCGATATTATATCGATATTAGCAAATTTAGTAGATAAAACTTACTAAATATTACAGTGGATAAGTACGTGCTCAGAGATGCACTCTTTATTACGTAAGCATAATGCATATCGACGCGATTAAGTCACGGCATTCCGTGCTAACAGAGGCATTACATTGCCAAAAACCTCAATCACTCAATCACACATCAGTTGCGTTCAATTTGTGAAAATAAATTCTCAATAACGCTTATTAGTCCAATTTGAAACCGGAAACCTCTGAATCTACAGCTGTATAATGATTAGACAAATGAGAAAGTTACACATCACACCTATAGATCATTCTTTTGAACTGATATTCCAGAATTATTATCAATGACTTTTTTTTATTTATATACAAAAATAAATGCAACCATCAATAACTGAATGATAGGGTTTGTTGCAGCAAATAGAAAATTATAGGTAGGGAAATTATAGAAGCAACTAAAAAGCCTTAAGAGCATTGAAACTTACTCAATTTTAAATCTTAAAGTGGTGGACATATTTTGATCTACGTTTGACAGTAAATTTACAAACTGACTATAATATTTTTCATCTTTTTCATTCACGAATAACAAACTAAATAAAATAAATGAATAAATACATAAATATACCCATATACTTTTTGTCTTGCTAGATGCACTTTCCAATTTATTAATCAATTACCACCCATGAAAAGCCAGAGAGGATCACTATTATAGAGATAATATATTATTTTATTCGGTTATTGTGCAGTAATTAAATTAATATATTAAGCAAACAATTTATTTTTACAATTATACTTTTAATTATATTATGCAAGAAAATAAAACAAATTAAATGATAATAATTAATATATTTCAAGTAGTTTTTTTTTATAATAATCTTATAAATTATATACTGGCAATATTGGTTATTTATTTAATAGTATATTAATATAAAAAAATATTACTCATTTTCAGATGCACTGCAATGACAAACAACAATATCATACATCAACAACTCATAATTGGTATCAAACAATGGATTATCTAGAATAAAAAAAAAATTATCTTAGTAAACATCATATGGCATAAATCCTCTACAATTTGAACTTCTACATAAGCATATCTTTCTTTCATTTAAACTTTCAGATATTATTTCCTTTGAACTAGTTAGATAACTGGAACCATAATCAAATGTAATCTCACCATTTGCAAGTATATCGACACAACTAAAAAGGGCTAGTTTAGGTATGGGAGAGTCAACTCTAACCGGTATTATAACACAATTCGATTCACAACTATGATTTATATACCTTCCAATGTTGCCGAACAAGCTTGGATCAACAAATGTTTGTATTACAATTCCGTTAACATGTTCATTTAAACAAAAAATATAATTCATTTTGTTATGTGTTTGATTGAATTTTTGGCGACGTAAGGCTTCTGATTTTGTTATGACCTCTCCGGCATATTCACATACAAATGTTCCTTTGGGGATAAATTCCCTTGTAAATAGCCCTAAACCTTTTGATACATCTTCACAAGTTGTAACAAACAGAGTGTCTATGGGTCCATTCTGTACAACCCTATTTCCACACGTTTCTGAACACTTGCAATGCTGACTGCATTCAATTATTGGATAACAATGCAAACCTGTCTCCTGTTCCTTTACTTTAAATATTTCTACATATTGTGAAACGATATGTGAAGTATAATTTGAACCACCAGAAATTTTAAGACAACTACAATAATTTTCTTTACATTTAAAATTACAATCACAGCTATGTGCAAGTTGAGAATTAAATTTTTCTATCAAACTAATATACTCATTAGTTTGATCCTCAGGGCCCGGTATGTTCTCGTCAACATAGTCAATGCCATCTTCCTTATGTGAATAGTTATCATGCATAATATACAAAATATTGTATCGGTCTAAGTTATTACAATATTTATTTATCAAAAATCCAAAATTACAAGTAAAATTAAGAATAGAACCTGCTAAACTGTCATAAGTCATAACAAACGTTGACAAATAGCAATTTATCATTTATGACACATGAAAGAGACTCTATGGTTCGATATTTTTGTCTTTCCAACTTCTAAGACAATCTAAATGTATAAGAAAACTAACTATCGAGTTTTTAATAGAAATATATACAGTAATTATACTGTATAAATCTGGAACACGTGTAATGGTGAATTAATTAAAAAAAATAGGTAAATAGGTCAGATTTTCTCATTTTTTGCCTTTGAAAAAGACAAGGCTGTTGCTTTCTTTTTTTCAAATTTCTCTTAATTTTGCGTCTTTTAAAATTAATTACAACTCTTTAATTTAGCATTCAGTTCTGAGTTCAATTTGAACGTTGTGTAAAATGTTAAAGTTGTGGTTTGTTGTTGTTATAAATTGGATTATATTTATTTTTTTTAATATTTTTGTCTTTAAAGTTTTTTATGCCTTCTTATAAAATCAAATTAATGATCTTACTTCAAATAATTATTAATATGTAACATATTCCGCCGTGGGTGCAGCATAATTCCTACTGTATTAGAACCAAATTATTTATGAAAGAGTTATAGCATGACACCTAATAGAGACAGAATAGTCGATAAGGCATGTCCTTATATAGGATATAAATTTACGTTGACACACTGCATTCATTCTCATGATTCTGCCAAATATTGCGGTTCAAATAATGACTTTTTTAATGATAAAACGGGCTGATAAAATATTTTTATTAGAGACTAGTCCACACTTTTTATGACCTAAGAATTGGCTTCTACGTATCGTAAGTATTCTAAAATACGAGACATATTTTCTATTTAAATGTTTGTTTATTCTGTTTTTACAGACACATTAAATTACAACCAATCATAGACAATTTCTCTATTACAACCATAAATTTTCTCAAGAAAGTTTTTGTATTAATGCAACTATTTAGGTATTTGGTTTAATTATTCCTATTCTGATTATGAATCTGATAATCGAAGCATTATTTTGTCTATACTTTCATGATTATAAACCATGGACAAAAGATTGACATGGCTGTTTGTCACACTATAATTGTCAGTTGCTATAATGTATCGGCTGTCTGTCCATGAATCTTCTACCGCGCAGGCGCAGTTATGACGTGACGTAATTGTCCATTCATACTTTTTGTTCATTCAATGAGACAAATATTTTATTGACGAAGTGTTGTGTAAATCAAATTACAACTGTGACTGTCCAAGTCAAATCTAATATGAGTTATATTTTGCTTTATAATTCAGTGAAGTGAATATTTGTGTTAGCAAGGCGTAAAGTGCATTCATTGATAAAATAAAGTGCACATATTGAGCACATGCGCAATGCAACTAAAAATTCATTCGATTTTAACTGTGCTTCGAATCCTGAAGAATGTGGGGAAATAAAACTGTTTACATATTTTCTTGTGTTCATATCGGATCTGCCCAGTTACTTAGAGCTTGTTAAAAACAGGCTCAAGTAGAACATTACGACACTCCGGAAGTGGCGGGACAAGCCGGCCGAGGGGCTCGTTCCGAAAGAGATAACAGCGGATGAAAGAGATAAACAGTTATGGATTTAACATGGCGGACGAAACGCGTAAAGTGCGAGTAGAAGAAAGATTGAAAATTAAGATCGGTACGTACTATTTATAAGCCATTTATCAATACTGGTGAAGTTTTTATAGTGAACAAGATTACCTTAAAATAAATATAACCAATCAGATTTGGTTTCGAGTGATACGTGATTTGTTGTCAGAGATGAACAGGTGGTAGGTACCTAAGAACTTTGAGATTTCCTGTCCAGCTAGCATACATGGATGAAGTTTTCAGAGTAGGTTAGAGATTAGTACAAGGTTGGTACAGTTGTAGGTTACTAAGTATCTTCTTAGACAAGTTAACAGTATCAGACGGCCCTTTGTTTTTGTCGTTGATTACTTTGACAGTTCGTGTACAGTTTATGAATGAATGCCGTGAACACAATGAACTCGTGCTTAGATCATATTAGATTAGATATCTCTTGTATACTATTGTATTAGTAATTTATTATCACATCATCCATTTTGCTATACTGCTAATGTAATGTTTAGGTTTTGGATATTTTCGAATGGAAATAATTGGCTCAATAACATATTTTTCTGTTTTTTAATTTAATGTTAACTAAATATATAACTGTGTACATTTAACTTTATGAATAAGGTTGTCATGTGGTAAAAAAAAAAAAAACGTTTTAAAATTGTACATAATTAAGTTTGACTAAATGTCAGTGATTGGTACAATGAATTGGATATAATTCAGTTTAATTTTTTTTTATGTACTCTGAAGGAAACCCTTGTGAAGAAATACTATCTTTCATAAATTATTATACAAGCACTATTAAAATTGCTTATTTTATTTACCTATTCTGACAAAATTTATAGTGAGTTACTTCTTTTTATGAGAGATTTACCTAAAAAAAATATTTTTTTCTGTATATTACAAGTAAACTAAATTGCACAATGATTCCTGTAATCAAAGACCTTAACTCAAAAAATATTAAAAGGAGCAGCTCCACCTCAATTTTAGTTAATTAAGAAAATAATACCAATGGGTTGAAATATTTAAAACAAGTGAAAGCAATATTGGTGTACCAACAATTTACCAGTTCTAATTAACTTAGTTACATATTGTTATTGCTGTTGCTACAATAATGGAATTCAAATAGTAGCCAATAAACCCACATTGCATTTATTTAACTTACCCAATAAAAAGCGACTGTGCAGTAAACACTTCGGCCTGCTAAGTATATATTATATTACCATTATTAGTATGATTTGTTTTACATTTGAGAAGTCATTAATATACAAATGTAGCCAGTACTTTATATCACAGATTATCAATATTTATTAGTAGTATTCGACACACACACAAATAAAGAACTCACTAAATAAAGCATGGAATGTAGTTAAAACCTTAAACCAGTTTTTTTTCTGTGATATTGGTACATCACATAACGACAGACATTTATTAATTGAAATATATATAGATAATACTAGATTGTATTGTTACAAAAAAAAAGGGTATATAAAATTGTAGCTCAATCAGTTGAATGGAACAGGCTTAAAATTTAATTGCAAGATTTGACCCCCAAAAAAAACTACAAATGAAGTTAAAGCTTAGTATTATCATTTTAAAATAAATTAATGAATGATGAAATCTACATGACTGTGTAAATTATGTATGGTGTATTTAAATACATTCTTATGACAAATATTGGCATAAAAATAAAATATCTGTTTCCTCAGTTAAATTGCATACTATGAAGGAACAATTTTAGTATAAATAAGTTGCAGTAGTTGTATGTGAATGATTGGGTGACATTTTCTTAAGTTAACAATAATTAATTATGCATCTAGGTGTTAAGTATATCTAACATAGTCTATATAAAAGGAACACAAGTTCAAGCCAGGCTCGGTTGAGTTAATTATTTCAACCAATAATAATGAAATAAGATTTTAAGAATTTTAATATTTTTTTTATTTAGTTACCCAATTTTTCAAATTTCAAAACAAATTAAATTAACATTCAAAGTTAAATATTTTTTTAAACAACCTTCTTTCCGAATGTAATTAATTAGTGTATAATTACAATATTTTTTTAACAGGTATTCACCAAATTGCAAAAAAATACTGATTTTAGTTTATTTATTACAAAAAAAAACGATTAGGTTCTTATGATTTTTAATTTAAGGGCTTATAATCATTGAATATTAATTTAATAAATTATCCATTGCATTTCTCATTTTGTTGACGTATAGCCATGTTTAAAGTATAGACGAGGGTAGGGAGGTATTAATATCATCTGTATTATTCCCATCTAGTAGGGAAATATAGTGATTAAAATATGACCACTGTATACTGAAAAAAATTAACGAAAAAAAGGCATATCCAAGTAAATAATTTTTAAGATAATATTTAACCTTTTTTTTATTATAATCGCTTTTATGTGTAATCTGTTTAATTTACAATAATTCTTGTTTATCTGGAATCTTTTATTACAAGGTAAAACATAAATAAATTTCGTTTTTAATGTCTGTAATTAATGCTTTCTTTTAATTTACATTTTATTATTATTTTTTCCTTTTTTTTACTTGGCACACATAAAAGCTCTCTCCAAACTTAATGAATATGTTTAATTAAATTTAAACAATCTAACACAATGTTGCATCAGTACATCATTGTGTAATACCATAGCTCATTAATTTGAAATAGCAACAACTTATTAAAGTGTAGTAACTGTGCAGATGATTGATTTGTGTCGGTAGCGGCGCGAACACATAAATCCAAAGATAACACAAAGTGTGTCTGACGCGATAAGGGTGCAGTATGCCTTCCGGGGCGCGACCCTAGACCCTTTCAACTCAACTGTTAGATATAACAAACAATGAACCTTATATAATATTTATTTTATCAAAATACTATACGAGTACTAAAGCTAAATGTTTCATTGTAATAATATTATTTGGTACGGATGTAACTTGAGGTGATTACGACTCGCGACTTCGCCTGGAATTTAACTGTTTTCATCGAGATGGTACCAATGACGTGTGTACTATGAAAAGTATGATGTGTAAATATTCGCTTATCATATACTTTTGTCGTCTTCCTTCCTGTAGGATTATATTAGATATATGTAAAAGTTTATATACTCCAAGGATTACAAATAATCACGAACTATGTGTAATCTTCAAATACTAGTAATTAAAATATTAAATTAACATTACTTATTTCAATGGTTATCGATGAACTAATATTTGCAAAAATAAACTCGGAGTTTATTCCACCATGCTCTTAAAATTCCGATTTGATACCAAAGGTAATCAATAAATCACCATAAATAAAATTAGTATCTAATTTAAATACATATTATTACTTTTATTTTGTGCTAATAATTTTTGTTTGTCTTGTAACTCTACTAGCAATTACCAGCGATAAATACAGCGAATATTTGCTTATGGTAACTTCCGCTGTGTCTGAACCTTATCTGTACTACACCTTTGTTCCTCGCCATCGCTTAGTCCGGCTATCCAAATGGGCAGTTAAATGAATACTATTATAATAAATGAGTACATGTACTAGTATTATTATATAAGAAATATATAATTTCGCATGTATGTATGTTGCATGTATTTTTATTAAATAAGATCGCTTGTTCAAGGACGTATCCGATCCGTATAACAGGATCTTAAATTAACTAAAACTTATGTGACTTGACAAACTTCGTTTTCATTAAAAAGCGACCAAGTGTGAGTCCAGAGTGAAGAGTGAGTGTGACATTTATGTGTCTTACTTTCCTACGGTTCATAAAATACAGATACCTTTTGGGTACGGAACCCTCAAAAATCATTTAGTCATGTCAAACGATTATTAAATAGTTTGCGTAGAACTTAATCGATACCAGTTTTTATATCAAATTAAGATAATGTATGAAACCATATGAAATTATTCTTAATATTGTATTCTAATAGGCGATTGATAATTATCTGTTATAAAATATGCAATATTATTTTTGCCTACATACTTTATCATTCTTTCATAATATTGCCATTGTTGTAACCTTTGGAAGGGAAGAAGGGTTGCAAAATAAATCTTGCTTATGAAAGTAGTGGAATGTGGTAATGGAAAGAATATTTACGATATTATATTATGTTTATTGTGCTTGTTTACTAGTGATGTGAGGTTAAACATAGGCACTTAGTAATTTGTAGTGATAAAACGAAGTATATTTGTCTGATAACGATGCAAATACAACCCGTTACTTATTACGGTTATATGTTATATGTTGTAGTATTTGTTCCGTTTGATTGTTGATTTATTTATTTTTATTATTGATCATTTTATTGATTAGTTCCAATTTAATTGCATATTTTTATTTTATTTTTTTTAATTCGGTTCGAAATCAGCCGATGAACAGCGCTTTGTAAAGTATCCTACACGTTCTTTATAGGACTCATATCGAATGGCTATGCAGGCCAAGGCTTGACTGAGATATTAGCCTACAATAGTATTAAACGTTGCGCTAAGCTGACTATGCGACTAGTATCAAAACTCACTGTCTAACTACCTCACTGATATTCAGTGTTTTTTAATCGAACGTTTTTATACCTAAAATTTGTCATATCTGATCTTTGTATGGAGTCGGTTAAGCTTAGACAGAGGGTTCCTAATTTAATAAAGATGCAGCTACTCCGACTTCCATCCGCGCCTATGATTAAGATGACCGCCCCGGTTTGGTCATAGGTTTATTTACAGCGAGGTCCTTTTCTAGTTGTTATACATTCTGAGCAGAGGTCCGTAGTCAAATAAGAGCATCTTTAAGACTGAACATTTTGTATTCTTATATCAAATATACAATGTTGTCTGTCTCGTATTATATACTTAACGCGATGCATTTTTAGGTAAAAGTTTTATATGTATCGGCTTAATGAGGTGACACAAAAAAGGTTTCTCTGGTAATAAAGATAAAACTGTGACTACATTTTGACAGAATTACAGAGTTATGGTTGGTTTTGAAGTTTCTCATGGATACTGGTTGTTATATATAACTTAACCTGTGATAATTTTTCATTAAATTAAATCGTTTAATATGACTCTCTAAAAGTAGAATAAAACCCTACTTGCATTAAGGCCTTGATTTTGATCATTTGATATAGTAAATTAACAGCCAATAAATTTCTCACTACTGGGCTAAGGCTTCCTCTCCTATTTAGGAGAGAGTTTGGAACATATTCCACCACGCTGTTCCAATGCGGGTTAGTGGAATGCACATGTGGCAGAATTTCAATGAAATTAGACACATGCGTGTTTCCTCACGATGTTTTATCATTTGATATATTTTGGTTTTAACGACAAAGGCTAATTTGGCTGTAGTAAAGGATTCATATTCGAACGTTCGTAGTTGATCTAATTTGCTTACTTACATGTACTTTGTACATATATAATTTACTTTAAGACTGAATTGTATTATTGTTTAACGAATATATACTAAAGTAGTGAGTTCTAGTAAACAAAAGAGAAAGAGTTATTAATTTGTAAGCGTATCTTTATATAACTGTAAAATTGTTGATTGATTATTTCTAATTTGTATCTGTATTACTACTGTATTGTATTTTATTTTACTAAATACAAAAATATTACTAAATATTTTAAGAATAATATGCCCAGGTATATGTAATAAACATTATGTTGTTTAATACAGTATGAGCAATCTTTCATAACACCACTATCACGACATTGATACTTTCCGGTATATTTGATCACTATCGCATGAATGCTTGAAGAAACACGAGTTGTAATCAGCTAGCATATCCGCAGGGATATTTTCATCGATAATTATTTATGTTAACACAACCCAAACCACTTTCCCTTGAGGAATAAGTTGAAATGAAATTACTATTTCACTAACGAAAGTACGTCTTATTAATATTTACAACATTGCGTTTAAACGTATCTTGTTCATTTGTATGCCAAATTAATGATGGTAGAAGGAAAGAAGTCAGTGTATGTAATGAAGGCCATTAGCTCTAATCAAAAACTACAAATGTCCGAAAGTATTCGTAGTGACTTGCATGCGTATCAAGGTATGTAGTTCAGCTTCAGAGGCGTAACGTAACGTATTCGGTACAGCATAGTGCGAACTGCGAACCGACGAGTGACATGAAGTCGTACGCGCGGCCGAGCGGCGGGCGGCAGGCGGCGCGTTCATAGGCGTCGTGCGCTGTGGTAGATATCTGCGACACGCCACGCTCCGTGAATGGGGCGAACTAGCGTTTTTCATTCAGCGTACCCATTCATGGAAACTCGTCGCTCCGTTAATGAAAAACGCTCTCATTAATCTTTATCGATGCGCGCTCTCGCCTTGACGATTCCTCACGTGTTTCACTATAATTCCATTCAAAACGACTATCAATGATAAGATTACGGTACACTTGTTTATCGAGCCGAAATATCGTTAGCTCGATGCTCCTACAATTGCATGAATTAGCGACTGGTATTTGCGAAATTGTTTTTGTAATTATCTTTGAGCGGGCGTGCCTCACGGGGCAACGGCCTCGATAATATATACGCAGTTATTACTAACCGAAATGGCTTAGTGATGAATTTACATCGAAGTGGAGAGATTTCGTTTTCACACATACGCGTTTTACATGAAAATAAGTTATTAAAGAGTGTAAAAAAGTTGCGTTCAGTTACGTATTGCCAACAATAAAACTTACGCAGTCATTGTAGATCTTTATCGGTTAGATATCATCGTTTGTGTCGCTTTTTATCAGTTCTTTATAAAAAAACACTAATATTTTATTTTTAATTGATCTCAGTACACCTTATTTTTTATTGTAATTGAAATATTTATGTAACTCACCTTTAGATTGGGCCACTTGCTATACCTAATCATGTGGGTGAGGACCTAGATTCAAACCTGACTCTTATGTGGGAGGGAACTTTAGGTAGGTATCTACTGTATAATATTTACATAACTTTTAGATTAAGGATACATACTTTTATGATATAAATCAATTTTCTCATTAATTTATTAAAGACTTAAATGATCTTATATGAACTGTAATACACAATATTCTAATAATTGTTGAATTTAAATTGGCTCGGGGGCGAGTGATTAATTTATAACGTCATCGTGTGAAGTAGCAGACAATATATCCATATAATCAGCAATAGCCTTTTAGGAAATATGGAACTTTGCTTAATTTTTAAAAAAATTTAAATTTTACTCTTAAAGAAATTATTTGTCCTAATATAAACTTTACATGTTTTATGAAATGCAAGCATTCGTTATTTCGACAGTTCGTCATTTGAAACATTGCGTGCTCGCAGTTACGATACCGAAACGACTGTCTCTACAATTATGTAGCTTCGAAAATATTTGACTACACATTACAAACTCTCGATTTCGAAAGAGCGCGAGCTACGCACCAGTGTGGAAATATCATAATGACACTCGCCATTGTTGCCACGAAGTACAAAGCAAGTATACGTTTCCTCAGGTACCCATGGCGTTATTCAAAGGTCCCGTTTCACTCCCACGGCCCAGTTCGATGGCGTGTGTTACCGTCTTGGATGATGATGACGGTTGTTTTTGCATCAACAATTATGTACAGTTTGTTGCAACCAGCTAGTTTCTCTCGTAGTCCAATTACGAATTTGTGGGAGTGTTCAGTGTACCGACGGTACAAGGTCTTTGTTTTGGCCCTAACAATCGCCGTAATCTCTCTCGGAGGCAGTAATTACGGGTGTAATGATGAGTGGCAATTTAGTCACAACGTTTAAGTGAAAGGCCGACTTTGTTATACCTATATACTTTCCCTTCCCTACTTGTTTTTAATTTTATCGAGTTTATTTATTTGCTCAAAACGTAAAACAATGCCATAATAATCTTATAATAAATCTATTTTAATCATCATACTGATACAATTGTAGTATACAATACAATATGTGTATTTCGAAGTTTGAGGTTTATTTCACTTATGTATAAAGTTATAAACAGGATTTTTTTTTCTCTCTACTCTTATCATATTTGTTTTCGGACTCAATGTAGGTACTGTCTATTATAAATTATTATAAGTCTCTGTACTTACTTTCTTGCCATTGAAGTTATTAATACATCTAGTTTGAACAATTCAATAAAACGTCCACCATCTTGTTTTTCTTGTTTACTCTCATTCATTAATTCTTTATCAATTGTATTGAATCCTTACGTAACATACAAATATATTTAAATATATGTACATATTTATGTTTACCTATGCCATAATATGTATTTATTTTCTTGACCTTAATGATTGCTGTTTGAGATCGTTTCTTCAATGTGTATTACTGACTATCAATGTATGTTCCATACAGTACTCTTGATTGTATCGTTAGCGGTGTGGTCGCCACTTTTAACCTATATTATATATATTTTCTTTAATATGCAAAATATTTGAGTGTTGCCGATAAACAATGCTTTTGTTGCTATTTAATAACACTGTATGTACATGATATGATGTGCGATATTTGTAAAGCGTGAACTATAATTGTTAAGTAGTTATCTAAATAGCATTACGTAATACTAGTTCTCAAATAGGGCTTACTATAAAAAGAAAAAGTCAAAGTCCCTGCCAACGTTCCATGGACATATTGTATGGGCACGATGGTCACTCCGCCTCGCTTTGCCGTATAAAGCTATATCTGACGAGGTCATAGAGTGCGCACCGTTGCACAACGAATGGACCTTCTATTTTATAAAACTCGATTCCTTAACATATAAATATCGACCTTTAATCGAACAATTGGAGTTAATTACGCCCGTCCCGTCATAACATAACTCATGGGCTTGCACGAATATGACAAAATTTATTTTTATAAAACAATGGATTAAAAAAAAACGAGAAAACAACACATTAAATCGAAACTGTCAAGGCTGCGCACACGCGTGTCAATTAAGACCTCTAGTTTGCAAGCTCATTAGTTTTATTCGTATGTGGCCTGTTTTAATTGCTTTGACAAATGAAATAACAATTTTATTTTTTTATTAAAATAAATTGGACACGGAATGGCTTGTAGAAAGTATGAAAAGGGAAATAGCTAAAAGTATGTGCATTGTAAAATATTATGTTTTAGAAATAATCTATAGTAATTATAAATGCGAAAAGTAACGGCTGTTACCTCTCAGCGCTTAAACCACTGAAATTTAATAGGGAGGTAGTAATGGGGGTGATTTGAGGTAACCGTTTGTGTGCAATTAACTACAAATGCCCATTTATATAAGACTAGTAGCCGCCCGCATCTTCGTTCGCGTTTTACGGTGTTGGTTGTCATGTTAGACAACAAATGTAGACTATGTCCTTTCTTAGAGTTCCAGTTTGCTTTAATATCAAATTTTATCAATTTCGGGTCAGCTGTTTGGTCGTGAAAGAGCGACAGACTGACAGATTTACTTTCACATATATAATATTAATATACTAGTTCATAGTCAACTGTATTGAGTTACAACTTGCTCGACTACTGCATATCTTGTACTAGAAGAATCTAAAGAAAAATTCCATCCAGTAGGTACTATAGATACGTTTTAATTGAATTATGTTTTAGTTGAAGATAATAGGAACGTAAATGGATGACGACATGCAAACCAAAACGGCAAGCCAATGGCGCATCGAATCAGAGACACCTTGTTAGGTGACGTTCGGCATCGTATGCTATATGAGTTGGTGTCGTTTTGTACGCGTGCTATGAATGAATTGCTTTACTATTAGTTACGATATGTAACCTACACGCCGCTATAGGCTATTCCAGTCACAAAAGGACAAATGCCAAAGAAATAAAATTTGACTTTGAAATGCATCATTGGTTGAAACTCGAAAGCTTAGATAATCTATGATGAGCAGAATGTTGTATTATGATTAAAGATACTTTACTTGGTGGTAGGGCTTTGTGCAAGCCCGTCTGGGTAGGTACCACCCACTCACCAGTTATTCTACCGCCAAATAACAGTACTCAGTATTGTTGTGGTCCGGTTTGAAGGGTGAGTGAGCCAGTGTAAATACAGGCACAAGGGACATAACATCTTAGTTCCCAAGGTTGGTGGCATATTGACGATGTAAGGAATAGTTAATATTTCTTACGGCGTCATCGTCTATGGGTGATGGTAACCACTTACCATCAGGTGGCCCATATGCTCATCCGCCAACCTATACCATAAAAATAAGATAAATTAGTCAAGAATTGTTAGTAGCACACAATATAGCTGTGATTATTAGGAAATCGCGTGGCATAGGTAAATCAAAGGTTTGTTTATATTTATTCCTAATTCAGTTGGATAATACCTATTACGACTCGTTTCATAATAACGTTGTACTCGTGCATTAGTTATTCGTTATCACGTATTCATCATACATGTATACCCTGACAGTTATTACGTACGGCATCTATAAATAAATCTATAGTGATATTCTCCAGATTCGCCGAAGTAGGACGCAGGCTGTCGGTCTTGAGCCGGATGATTAAAAAAATATATTTGCTTTATTATTTTTTGATTATTGCTAAATTTAAATATAATATAGTCACGAAGCACATGAGTGAACTTTTGATTAGTTTGTTTTTTACAATAAATTTAATTAAATGGACATCTCACTTTCTACCGCCGGGTGGGTTTGACTAATGACCAATGTAATTAATGTTATGGCTAATTTCACGCGTTTTATCATTGGTTTATTATTCTTATCAACTAAAATGTTTTTACCTATTATTGTTATTGTATAATATTGTATAATATTAATAGAAAAAAAACGAAAGATTTTGTATTAAAAAAAAGGAAAAGTGTTTATTTAAATCTCAGAAGGAATAAAGATGAACTATTTAGATTACTATTTAACTTTTAACAACTTATTATAAAATTTAAGTTTTGCTTCTAAATTTCAGACAGCAACTTCGTCGACAATTGAAACGTATTTTTCGCAAATCCCTACTAATGAATTATCATGATTATTCAGCTCTCGACCAATCATATCGCGTCAATCCAATATCAAATGTTGTTTATTTGTATTTTGTCCTTCTGTGATTGGTTAAGACTGTACGAAGTATTTGCAAATATATTATAAGATGTTTATTTGTTACAGGTGAAGCTAAGAACCTGCCCGCTCGCAACAATGGCGCCGCCTGCCACCGTGACATATACTGTGTGCTGTCACTCGACCAAGAGGAGATATTTCGCACTTCCACTATGGAGAGAACACTTAAGTGAGTAACGTATATTCTTTTTGCATATATTTTATCCAAGTGATCCAACGAACATATTGGTAACCCAATGAGAAGCCAATGTATACCAGGCTTTATATTACTCGAATGTAATGCCAATCGATGTATATTAGATATCGTGTCCATTTAAATCAAAAAGACAACCATCAAATCAATAAAATCTAAATAGTACTATTCAAATAGACTTTTACAGGAATTGTTTAATCATCGAACGCGACCATTAGTTCGAAATGTTTTAGTTTTTAATTACAAATAAATATATATTACAAACTATTAGTTAATTCAACTTACATTCAATTCTGGTACAAAGTTATAGACTAAAATAATGAAATAATCAATAAAGGTGAAAGGGAAAAGAAATGCAGACTATTGAGGTTTGGCTGTATAACAAAGGATGCATGATTATGTTACTATTATCTGTGACATACTGGATATCTGTTTCTGCAGTCTGTTGTCTGTGTCTAAATGTGCGAAACTTACGTACATCAATATAGTTCTTAATTTAAAAAATCTAAATATGAAATTAATTATTATGAAATGTTTTTGAATGTATTATAATGAATATGAGTTTTCAATATCTGTCGAGTACGTGCATAACGGTCGCTCTGTGCTGCTTCCGGGCACTGTTCCGGTTTTATCGGGTGTGAAACGTTACTGGCACATTAAATTTAGGGAGCAAACACGAATACTGGGTCAAGGTTCGCGTCGTTGTGAATGGTTGTCAAATTATACGTTAGGAGCACTGAATTAAGAATAATTAGAGTACGCTAACGTTTCCCGCCGCGTCGGTGTGTGTGTGTGTGTGTTTGTGTGGAATTTGGCACACTATTGTTTTCATTCTTCCTAAAATATATGTCATTTGCAAATGTACCTGGCGTCCGTCCATAACCTCAATTGTTTATTAATTCGTTTCGCGAAGTTAGCACAATAACGAGCTTATTGTATCTTTTTCAACGTCTTTAGCGACGATTACTTAAGTATTACATACTATATGTACATATTTACTATATGTATTGTAAACAAGAACATTAAATTTACTTCAATGCATTGTCACGTCAGTTGTTTAAAGCGAGTTAAAAAAAATTAAGCGGGTAAATTGTGAAGCACATTAACGTATATAATAATAGTATAATCAAAAAGCCTATCCTGATTTGGTATAATTTTTAAGCATGTTTGATTCGTATTTCTTTCAGCTAGGTATTACATAATAACGCCTCCTCATTATTTACTTATTGGTATTGATAGATATTTAATTATATTACTTTTCTCGCATTAAGAATCAATTACGAAATCAAATTTCAGTAAAACACTTCTATTCATACGGATTTGCTCGTATTTTAAATTTACGCTGTAAGAAGACAAACATACTGATTGTTTTTTTTTTTATTATTTACATCATATTATCACTCATATATCTTTATTATATCGAAATTTCAATTACTACGTAGCACGTTACTTGCAATCTCATCTTCCTCAGACCGTCGGGGTATATTTCTTGACGAGCTCGCCAATATATCTAGATTACAGGATGTAGTCGACTGTTATCGTCCGTCGTTTCCCTTTTCCTAAATCTATTTGAGTGTAACGAATTTGATTCTCGAAAACAATAAACTTTGTCGCTTTTACTTTCGTTGTATTTATAAAGCATTCATCGTCCATGCGAAATTACTTCCGTTCCTTGCATATGCATTAAGCGGTGCGTGTAAATTGCAGTAAATAGCAACATTAAATATTGCGCGAAATATTAACTTGAAAGCGTTCTCCATTTTTTTTACTTTTTGTTAAACACGAATTATTTATTGTTTTTTCTCTTATTAATCACTGCATAGTATAAAACAAACTCGCTTTCTCTGTCTCTATATCCCTATGTATGCTTAAAAATTTAAAACTACGCAACGGATTTTGATATTAACTGAAAGCGTTTTTACTTTTTGTTAAACACTAATTATTTATTGTTTTTTCTCTTATTAATCACTACATAGTATAAAACAAAGTCGCTTTCTCTGTCCCTATATACCTATGTATGCTTAAAAATTTAAAACTACGCAACGGATTTTGATGCGGGTTTTTTTATAGATAGAGTGATTCGAGAGGAAGGTTTTTGTATACGTGGACAATAAACATACATACATAAACATATTCTGTAGTACATTTAGTATTAGCTTTGCACACGAGCGAAGCCAGGGTGACGGTTATATAAAAATAAAACATGATATAAAGAATGTTTTCAGATATTAAATCGCGCTAATATTTATATTCCTAATTATATTCACGTGACTAATGAGCTCGTAGGCCGTGCATTCATTCAACGAGACCATCGCTACGTCTGAAACTTGACATTCATATTTAAATTAACGTTAAAATTATAACATGTCCACGATTTACAATCACAGTAAAAGTAAAGTTGAAATTAATGTAATAATTGTAACCGTTAATGTCAACCTAATTATCATAACCGCTGTTTATAATAAAAGTCATCACAGTATCATTAAACTTTATTTAACGACAACAAAGAATGCACCCCAAAACATGTGAAACTGGATTGTAAAGGATTGAGTAAATTATATGCGTGCGATAATTTTGGAAAAGGGAGGGTTCACGCAGCCGACGAGGGCGGTGCGGCGTCGCGCCACGTCCCGGATGCATTTCCGGCGAGCGTGCGTCGGCGCGGAACGTCCCTTCCGCTACACCCCTCGCCATTCATTTTTGGAAATGAATGAGACGCTCTAGCCGCGATCACTACTATGCACTTCACATAAAAACCCCATGCGGGGGGAAGTAACTGAATCACAATAAACATACATCAAAACCTGTTGCTGTTGGTTTTGATCGCATTGTTATCGCGTTGAAATGCAATTGTAATGTTTATTATCTGTCCGTAATGTAACACGTATTGAATAATGCATTAATTATAGAAGAAGCAATCGCTTATCTCATATTTGGCAAATACCAATATATCTTTAAATTGAAATGTTAGGTGGAATTGAGTGATTTAAAATAATTGACATTTCTATTTCTTTAGTTACAATTAGCTTTGTATTTTTGTTACGGCTAGTTTTCTACTCACTTTCATATTTATTATTGTTGACAGTTGTCAAAGAAATGTATCGTTGTTAATTGATTAAGCGGAAGCTAGATAATGATTTGTGACCCCAAAGGTGAGCAGGACGCTGCGGCGGATATCGAAGGAAATGTCACGTCACTCAGCGAGAGACTTAATGGGTTCTTTGTCTCGTGATACCTTATCAGCTCCGACTTCGAACAAGCGACTGTGTAACACTGCGGTGTATGTAGGGCCGTTATCACAACGTTAATGATCGGTACACCTCCAACATAACGCCCATTGATACTTTCTAAATTCATATTACTAAGTGTATCATATAATTGCGTCACATAAAAATATTTGACTCGAACTTTCATGAAAAAGTATGTTAAAAACTTCGTCGCTTTACTGAAAAGATATGAAAAAGAAATGAACGAACTTAATCCTATATTTAACTTGAGCATTCATCGTATGAAGTCATTTCCAGAAGCCGTTTCAGCTCGAGAACGTCATAAAAACCGATCCGTTCAAATCTCATAGTGTTGCTGCATTAGCGGAAGCTTTTAAGTGATAAATTGATGCCGGAACCTCGTGGCGCGTAAAATGATCATCGCTGCGTCAAAACGGACGGCCGGCACCGGCAGTCGGCGGCTTTAAGTGCATTGCTCTGTTCCACGTACCGTCCATCCTTTTTGATTATTGAGACCGCGCTAAGAGGTGTAGGTGTGGTATGTTCCAATTATTGCCTGTCAGACGTGAGAAATACTTGTTAGCTCGCTTTAGGATGTTTCACTTAGCGTTTCGTATGTGACTCCTGACCAGTGCCCAATTATAAAATCAAACAATTAGGCCGACGCGTGGACTTTAAACTTGTATTCGTTTTATCCGCGTTAAATATTGTCAATTTCTATTACATGAAAATACTTTCTTGATTGAGTTATATATAATGTCGGACTAACAATCTGTATTGTTAAATTTAGCAGCAATTTACGATGAATCTAAAAAAAAACTACTGCATTAATATATCTTTATAATATGCGTGTAACATGTTATTCTATAAATCATAGCCGCTATATATTGAATCACGTTCCTTAACTTCTAATTGTAATAAAAAAAGAGCATGCGTGTGCGTTGCGCCTGCGCCGCCCCCTCTCAGCTGGTGGCAGTTCCGCCTCCGGTTTATAAATATTAGTGCGGCGCCGGATGCCCCAGCGAGCCTGTTTTATTACACTAGTATGTTTCATACTTATTGCAATACAACGATATTTAAACATGTATTGTATCTTGTTCTTACAACAAATACTGTTAAAGAATATTATATATAACACGTAGTCAGTTTAGATCAGCTGTTGATCGCTTCAAGTACACTTCAAGTACGCTGTTACCAAAATGTTTGACTATTAATTATTTATCAACGTCAAGTTGTCATCCGAATGATCGATTGTGATGCACGTCGTCTCCGCCTTGCCGTGTGATGCATGCGAATTTCATAATTAAATTAGTAAAATCACAATAAGCATACAGGGCCACGCGCGTTAAATCTTCGCAATACTGAACTCGACTCGGTACGGAGCTATGGACAGTGTAAACAATTCGTCATACTTACATTGTTACATTGGCGGCGTTAATTTTCATAATAGTCTTTGTGCATTTAAATTTCTGTGGTATCACAATAAAGGCGAGTGTCGAAACTTTCACCTTTGTCGTGAACGATGCGAGCCCACGCATATCCGTGCCGCGATGATTATCATGTTCACATTGAAGGGATAGACTGCCATAAACACTTCTCACTTGTTTGCTTTCTAATGCTTCCTTACATAGAAAAAATGTATTGTTAATCGCACTTCAAGATACTAACCATTTGCTTGATTTCTTGCATTACATATATAGGTATTTACTTGATATGTAATTAGGTGTTTCCTTTTGCCACATATCAATGAATACGAAAATAAAATTTAATTACTTACGAGGAGACTTTTGATTGAAATCTAATCTATATCGCTAAAGACTTAACTATATTTGTCCGATAAAAGTAAGATTACGTGTACTTTAAAGGGAAGCGCCAGATATGATACGCTCAAAACATTAAATATTGATAAATAAAAGATCATTTTTTTTTAACGTTAAAAAAGTAGTATGAAAACATAACCCTATGTAATTTTGTAAATATATAAATACACGTAACGCATCTAGTCGATTAAATTTCCATAAACGACATAAACTATACCTATATTATATAAGTGTATCATTTATAAATATAACACTTGTTCGATACCGATAAGAAGTTAGAGAACTCACTTCGAACAACAATCATTACATTTCAATAACTCTCTGCGTTTAGTTGGATCGCAGTACTTCTGTTATATGTTTCTCATTGAGCATCTTGTTGCAGCCCATTTTTCGGCGAGGAATTCCAGTTCGAGGTACCGCGAAGATTCAGATATCTGTCCATATACGTGTTCGACCGTGACAAACATCTCAAACAAGACAAAGTACTCGGCAAAGTTGCAATCAAACGAGAGGATTTGCAGCGATACAATAATAAAGACCACTGGTTTGCTCTGCGGCCGGTGGACGCAGACTCAGAGGTACAGGGGAAGGCCTATATTGAACTCACTCTCGAGGATTCGAGGAAACGGTTGCGAATGGATCCGAAACCGCCCGACCCAGACCCGAATGCCGACAACTTCTCGACGAAGACGAAAGCCAATAATCTCACTAGACTATCGGAATACTGCAAAGAGAGCATGAGGTTCGGATCGTGCTCTAGCTCAACGAGCAAAAAACTTCTTAGTTCCGTTTCGACGGAACCGTCGCTAGCCCTGTCGCGGTCCGAGAGTTTAAAGGATCGCGCACAGTGGGCCGTGCGGACAAAACCCCCGATGCATGCGATGTCGGAATCCGATGCATCACCCACACCCACCGCCGCCGACTACTGGTCGGACCCAGAAAGACATTGTGCCGCCCGCGTAGGACCTGACACTTTAAGACTCCGAGTATTAGAATGTTCAGAACTTACTACAAAGAACGGTCAATGTGACCCCTTCGCTCTCGTTACGTTGTTGTATTCAAATGGACGACGAGTCGAGAAACGCACAAAACCCAAAAAGAAGACGGTCAATCCGCAATTTGACGAAATTTTTTGTTTCGATCTCGTAATGGAAGCCGATCCAAAAGATAAAGATGGCTCGCAGACGGTAAGTTCATTGATCTGATGTGACTATTCTAACAGTTTAGTGGTGCCAGATTTATATTAATGAATCAATTCCTCGTCAGGCCGGAGTAGCTTGTGAAGCGAGGGTGTCGGTTTGGCACGACGGGGCTACACCTGTGTTCCTCGGCGAAGTGCGATTACAGTTGCGGCAGCCTGCACCCGCACCCCTCTGCGCCTGGTAAGAATGCGACACTTATAAAATTGGATTATATGTATATATTTATTATGAATTATAAAGTTATCGTGCTATATTTAACTAAAGGATAGACAGACACGGTACAGTGACGATATACGCAAGGCGGCAGGCAGGAGCTGGATGCGAGTAGCCGGAGAAAGACCACAGTGGCGTGCACTGGGAGAGGCCTATGTCCAGCTGTGGACAAAAATAGGCTGTTGATGATGATGATGATGATGATGATGATGATGATGATGATTTAACTAAAACCGTGTGACTTATTTTCCGCTGCAGGTTCTTCCTGACGTCTCGCGCGGGCGGCGCGCTGTCCCGCGGCGCCACCCCGCCGGGCACGCGGCTGTCGGCGGCGGGCAGCGCCACGCTGGGCTCGCTCCGCCTGCTCTTGCAGTACACCGTGGACCACGTGTTTCCGCTGCACCACTACACGCAACTGGAGGAACTGTTCCTCAGGAGCGTCCATCAAAAGGTGAGGACACTATTTAAGATTAAATGTTGCAACAACAAGATGGCCCAGTGGTTAGAACGCGTGCATCTTAACCGATGATTGCGGTTTCAAACCAAGGCAAGCACCGCTGTTTCATGTGCTTAATTTGTCTTTATAATTCATCTCGTGCTCTGCGGTGAAGGGAAACATGGTGGGAAAACCTGCATGTGACAAATTTCATTGAAATTCTGCCACATGTGCATTCCACCAACCCGCATGGGAACAGCGTGGTGGAATATGTTCCAAACCTTCTCCTCAAAGGGAGAGGAGGCCTTTAGCCCAGCAGTGGGAATTTACAGGCTGTTGTTGTTGTTGCAACTTTTGTCATTTTCCATTTCGATTGTAAGGTAATTTATATGCTATCTATGTCATAATAATTATTATAATTGTTTAGCCAATCACGACGTCGGCTGTTTACATTCTCGGTGAGATAGTGTCGAGCAAGACGGATGCGGCCCAGCCGCTGGTGCGCCTGTTCACGCACCACGACCTCATCGTGCCCATCGTGAAAGAGCTCGCCGATGCTGAGATATCAGTCCTCACGTGAGTTTAGATGCGTTAATTTATTATGTGTCTACTGATGAGTCGAGATGGCCCAGTGGTTAGAACGCGTGCATCTTAACCGATGATTGCGGGCTCAAACCCAGGCAAGCACCGCTGATTCACGTGCTTAATTTGTCTCGTACTCAGCGGTGAAGGAAAACATCGTGAGGAAACCTGCATGTGACAAATTTCATAGAAATTCTGCCACATGTGTATTCCACCAACCCGCATTGGAACAGCGTAGTGGAATATGTTCCAAACCCTCTCCTTAATGGAAGAGGAGGCCTTATCTCAGCAGTGGGAAATGTACAGGCTGTTACTTTACTTTACTTTTTTTTTACTGATGAGGTTATGTGGATAGTTGCTCGCTTGAGTTTGTTTTGTGGCTTAATTTGGTCGAGATCATCTTAGGCCAAACATCGAGGCAATGATGGCTTTATATATTGTCAACACCGTTTAGGCTTGGCAATCTATTATAATATGTCTAATATATCTTTATTAAAAAAAAACTCCAATTAATTACGTATATAATAATTAAAGTAAGGAATAGTTACATATTTTATTACCACATAATTTAAGTTTTTACAAAATATCTGGCATTTCTTAAATTAAAAAAACGTTGCAATAAAAAAGAGACTTAATTAAAAGTAAAATTGGTCCTGAAAAGCTTTAAAATGACACTTTGCTTTGGGTACTTAATTGCTTTTTCCCTTATTCTATATTCAAACAAGAGCTTTATTGTGAATTCAATGTAATTTAAGGTGTCTCCACATATTGCGACATAGTGTCGCTTCATTTATTCAAATAATTACGGCAAGGTTAATAGTCTTACATTGCCCAATAGTTTAATAATACTGTTCATACCCACGATCGTAAAAAGCTATCGTCACAAGATAATCACTGTCGTTATTACAATCTCAAAACAAATATATTTGTGCGAGCCCGTTCTCAGGTGAGCTATCTCCTAATGACATATCATTAAGCGGCCGATGTGTATCTAGTAGGAGAAATAAACTTTAATGCCCATAATAATTATACTCATGAAGAAATTACGACAGCCTTCACAATGCAATGTGACGCTTTTGTGAGAATTTTTCGGAACATTTTGGTTACGGCAATAATTACCTTGACCACTTACCTTTTAACGATGTATATTTCTCGTTCGAATTTCGTATTTGGAAATTTTTACCGTTCAATTATTTACCTCGTGTATAATTTTCAATTTTCTTTCTCGTATCTGTTCTACCTATTCATTAGTCTTATCTTTATTATTATATTGCACATAATGTTGTCTTAAATTTTCGCGATTATTACACATTTAAATAAAACTAATTATAACGGATGAATCGCGTATATTAATTATTTTTAAACATCCCGACGTTTCGAGCACTTTGCAGTGTTCGTGGTCACGGGTAGACTAAGATGGCATTTGTCTATTTGAAGAACAAAGGAAATATTATTAACAACTACCGCCAACGATTTCTCAATTGATATCTTGACGTTTGAGCAAAGTGCTCGAAACGTCGGGATGTTTAAAAATAATTAATATACGCGATTCATCCGTTACAATTAGTTTTATTTAAATATATTGCACACGTTAAATAAACGGAGCATTTTGCTTCCGACATCCATTCGCAATCATAATAATTCAACAATACACGAACATGAAATATAAACTGGTGTGATGGGTGCGGTCTCCAGCGACGCGACGACGATCTTCCGCGGCAACACGCTGGTGTCGAAGATGATGGACGAGGCGATGCGGCTGACGGGCGCGTCGTACCTGCGCGGCGTGCTGCGGCCCACGCTGGCCGCCGTGCTGGCCGAGCGCCGCCCGTGCGAGATCGACCCCGCGCGCGTCAAGCCCGCCGCCGCCGTCGCCGCCAACCTCGCCAACCTCAAGGACTACGTCGAGCGGGTGCGTGCGATCACTGACACGTCTGCATTTGGCATTTTATAGGATGTAAAAATTCAAATTTATGAGACCGAGCATTCTATGTTATTTAGTTGAAATTTAACTATTTTGCAATTTTTGTTTATAACAAAAAATTAGGTTTACTTACTTGGTGGTAGGGCTTTGTGCAAGCCCGTCTACGTAGGTACCACCCACTCATCAGTTATTCTACCGCCAAATAACAGTATTCAGTATTGTTGTGTTTCGGTCTGAAGGGTGAGTGAGCCAGTGTAACTACAGGCACAAGGGACATAACATCTTAGTTCCCAAGGTTGGTGGCACATTGACGATTTAAGGAATAGTTAATATTTCTTACAGCGTCATTGTCTATGGGCGATGGTGACCACTTACCATCAGAAACCATAAAAATAAAAAAATAAATAAAACACATTATATTCCTGGTATATGATATTCTACATACATATACTACCAATAAAAAAACACGTTACAAGACTAAGTATAAGAAAAATATGAAATAAATGTGATAACATTTGTTTCATATTTTTCTTATAATATATCTCTATACCCTGCTGAAAAGCGGAGCTTCTCGAGACTTCCAAGGATAGAGATAGATGGCTTAGGAATCATAGTAGTATTACTGTCCGAAGCAACGATCACGAGTATGGGTCATATCTGATCCCGAGCGCAAGATTTCCCATAAGATATTGCATGGTAAATAAGTCTATGGGCAATGTTGTACCGGTGGTCGTGATGAGACATCGATGCGACGATGGATCCAAGTCGGCAGTAGTCGCTAACGGTCGGTCCGGCAGGTGTTCGCGGCGATCACGTCGTCGTACGCGCAGTGCCCGGCCGCCATGTGCCGGCTGTTCGACGCGCTGCGGCAGTGCGCCGCGCGCCACTTCCCCGCCAACGCGGAGGTGCGCTACTCCGTCGTCTCCGGGTTCATCTTCCTGCGGTTCTTCGCTCCCGCCATCCTCGGACCGAGGCTCTTCGATCTCACCACCGAACAAATTGTAAGTTTTGTTATCTGTACTAGTATCATTTTTATGTGAACCGTACCGATTAATAATCATTTTTCTCCTATCTGTAAAACCCACAATATTAAAAAAAAAAGAAACTCAATACAATGTATTAAATGGTCAATAATCAAGCTGATTCATGGTACACAGGATCCCCAAACGAATCGAACGTTGACACTAATCTCGAAGACGATTCAGTCGTTGGGCAACCTCGTCAGCAGTCGCTCGGCACAGCAAGTTTGCAAGGAGGAGTATATGGCCGAACTCTACCGCAGCTTTTGCACACCCAGACATGTTAGTATATTATGATATAATCAAAATTATTATAATGTCAATGACGAAATAAAGCTAGTATTGCAAAATTTTTCGGCCTCCGAAAAAAAGTTTAAATGTACTAAAGTATATGATTTATTTTATAGATTTGTACAAGGACACATCATTTATTTTAAAAAAACTATTTTATTTTATGAATGCTATACTAAAACTTTATGCATTTGTGTTCAGGTGCAAGCAATAAAGCAGTTTCTGGAAATAATCTCTACGAGCTCGGACACGCAGAACAATAACGTGCAAGAGACGCCTGTTCTTCTCAAAGAGGGGTAAGCATTCACACACTATCCCCTAACTCCCGCTATAATCAGCACTTCATTTTGTCTTCTGGAATGTTCTATAATCGAAATATTATCGTTTTGTTTATGCATCATTCGGAAAAGTTATGGGTATGTATCTTTGATTTCGATTCTTTATTATCAGCTTGATTTTGCAAGCCAATATTATTTTATTGATGGAATAATTTTATTGATTTGTCATTACTCTTAATTTATTAGCTTTACTTTCTGTTCTATGTATTACATTATCTTTTGTAACGATTGGTTTCCAATTCGCTTACTTTTCATATTAATTAATACATCAAGAACAAGTCTGTACAACAGATTACCGTTGTATAATAAGTATTGACAGTATAAAAGAAATATTAAAGTATAGCAAATTATTGGTTAAAGTGCGGTGCTTATAACAATAACTATAAAAATGGGTTTTCGTACTCAGGACTATGATCAAGCGGTCGGAGGGCGTGCGCGGCGGTGCGGGCTCGCCGCGACGGCGCTGGGCGCGCTCGGCGCATCCGCACTGTAAACGGAGACATTTCCGACTCACCAGGTATATTATATATATAAATATATATATTATGGTATAGGTTAGCGGACGAGCATATGGGCCACCTCATGGTAAGCGATCACCATCACCCATAGACAATGACGCTGTAAGAAATATTAACTATTCCTTACATCGTCAATGTGCCACCAACCTTGGGAACTAAGATGTTATGTCCCTTTTGCCTGTAGTTACACTCATTCACCCTTCAAACCGGATCACAACATATTGAGTACTGTTATTAGGCGGTATAATAACTAGTGAGTTGGTGGTATCTACCCAGAAGGGCTTGCACAAAGCTCTACCACCAAGTAAATTATCATTTGATTGAATAAATTATTTTCAGGCGGTATTAAATTATATTATCTAAAAAAAATGTACGTTAATTACAGCGGGGAGTTGTCGTGGTCACGCTGCGGCGCCAAGGGTTCAGGCGCGCACCGCCTGGCGTTGGCCGGCGTGCTGAGTGTGGCGCCCGTGGACTGCCCGCCGGCAGGCGCGCCGCTCGACGCTAACAACATTTTCCAAATCGGTGAGAATTACATACATAATGCATTAGGGGTTGTCCATTAATCACGTGAGGCTTGAAAGGGGGGGGAGGGGTTTGATAAAAATCACGAAAATAACACAAGGGGGAGGGGGGGGTGTAGTAAGATATCTTGTGTATTTATTTTTTATATTGATTATAGTTTATACCTGTATTTAAATTAAGATAATATTCAGAAAATTTTAAGATTCGTTGTAGGTACTAAAAATACACGTGATGTTGAGAAAGGGGAGGGGGGGTGGTCTTAAACCTCACTACGTATCACCAATGGGGGAGGGGGGGTTAAAAAATGCTAAAAAAAGATCACGTGATTAATGGACAACCCCTTATCATGATAATCTACGACATTTTTTCAAATTTTATCTTTTTATATATATCGCATCCTCCATACGACCGCTCTTCCTCCATTACTTAATTTTTAAAAATAAAACCGTTAACGGATTTCACAATATTTTATTTTCACGGAACAAATCGATATTAACAAACGAATGCTTGACAGCTACCAAGAACGCAGTATTGTCGTTTTGTAAAAACGATTTCATACCAGTGTCAACTTCAAGAATTGTAGTAACTAGTAACATCAAGACATAGTTCTTGATCGTATCGAAGGCGCTGCTCATTCTTCGACATATATATTTTTGACGTAACAACGTCTTATAAATTGATTTGCCGGGTGACACTTCAAGAAACTGCGTTACGCTCCGCTCACGTTATGCGCTCACAATGAGAGCGAGTGAGAGGCACGCGTCCCTTCCACTCGGGCATGGTTAGCCCGCCTAAGAGCGAGAGAGACAGACATATTTTACCACTCAAAGTCGTTGTCACGTAAAACTTTCGCCCGTATACCGAATTTACAGGCAACCAATTTTTTTTAAATTCTGATATAAAAAGAATAAGTATAGATGAAACAGTAAACGAAGTATAAAGAATATTAATATTATATAATTTACTTTAAACATAATAATAAAAATAATGGAATCGACTTGTCCGTCAGTGCACCGCGAGCGCGTGTTGTTCGTGCAGGCCAGCAACTGCGTGGAGCGCGCCGAGTGGCTGCGTTTGCTGTCCGCGCTGTGCCGCCGCTCGCCCGCCACGCTCCACGCCGGATATTACGCTGACTCCAAGTGGACCTGGTAAGACAACATCACATACATTACTCCGATCCCAATATAAGTAGCTAAAGCACCTGTGTTATGGAAAATCAGAAGTAACGAAGGTACCACAAACACCCAGGACCCAAGATAACATAGAAAACTAATGATTATCTGTATTGACTCGGCCGGGACTCGAACCCGGGACCTCGGAGTGGCGTACCCTTGAAAACCGGTGTACACACCACTCGACCACGGAGGCCGTCTAAACATATAAACATTGAAGAAAACAATCAACTTATGACATAAAACAATTTCCGCGTAAATTGCTTGTAAATAATTTAAATATTTGGTAAATTGAATCCTTAAATGGTGCTTTATCAACAGCTGCGGGCGATCCGAGCCGGACGCAGAGGGCTGTGGTAGCGGCGCGAGTGAGAACACGGAGGGCGAGCGCGACGCCCCGCGGGGCACGGCCGCGCTCGCGCTGCGCCTCGACCCCGCGCGCGACCTGCAGCGACTGCACGCACAGCTCGTTGCACACGTGCACCGACTGGACGAACGCCTGCATCGCCCACCAGGTCAGTAACCGCGTACAACCTGCGCATGCGCCTAATGTCTATGTCGCGGCCTATCTGCGAGTGAATACTCATAAATTGATTCCTAACTTTTGACCATGTGATAAAGTTTTGCCATGTTCTTGTATTACAGACGATACGAGTCCGGAAGAACGCGAAGCTGAAGCGGTAACTTTACGTGAATTGCAAAAAATTATGTTTGATCTCGAACACCGCCACTGTATATATCGAAGATCGTTAGCGAGAGAAACAAAATATGGAAGCAAGTGAGTGTTTGAATAAATTGTACTTTAATTGTTCACACAACAAATTAAATAAAATATATATCAATGGTCAATGTCCATTTTCAGACAAGCCCCAATAGGAGACGATAACTACCTTCACCTAGCGGGAGCCGCGAATAACGGCGATAGCGGTTCCTTTTTCTGGCGACCGTGGCGTGGTGATTCTTCGCCTACAATCGATTTAGATGGCAAAACGCTCCCCCTCCAAACGTCAAATGACATCTGCTCAAGTACTGAGTCATTGAAACTAGCACGACACGGAGACGAGCGTTCTTCTGGCAAATCCAATAAGTCCACTGGAAGCGGGTATCTCACCATGTCCTGCATCAAACATGAACCGTCCGAGGACAGCGATGCTTCGACTGAAAAGCCGGCTCGGCCTCCCAAACCCGCGCGCCTGTCTCCCTCGCGCGCGCCCCTCGTCTCGCCAGTCTCGCCGCTTTGCGAGTACGTCGATGTCGAGCTAAAGCCGCCGCTGCGGAGACCCAAGCCAGACCTCACGCCTTCTAAGCGACCTGAACACGACATCTCCAGTCGTTGTAGAGAATATGAACTAATGGCCAACTTTATGAGCCACGCGCATACATCCGACGACGATGCGCCGCCTGCTGTACCTCCTCGTGGAAATACGGCGTCTCGAGTGCGTTTGCAAGCCAAACCATTAGAAATCGATGTTACGAAATCAGATGAACACGCAACTTTCAGACACGAAGTTGTATGTGGATCAACCACGAGTCTTCCTGAAGGTACCTCGGAAGAACGAAGAAATCCCTCGGAGGGCACTGATGTTCGGCCAGCTAGCAAAATTGATACCGTATCAAATGACGATAGCCTTCTTGATGAATTGCAACGAGATACATATTGTGTTTTAAAGGTTTGCGAAGATGAAGTACCAGATTTCGACCCATGTGATATTAAACCGGAGGAACCTATCGATATCAAAGAAAAGGAAGAATATGGGATGTTTTCAAGAATAAGCTTGCAACGGAAATCAAACCCTATTAAAACACAATCGAGCTCGATAAAGCCTTTAAAAACTTCAAATTCCACGTCTAACGTACAAGACGCTGGATCTCATTCCTCTCGCCCTCTCACTGAAAGACTTACGCCGTTTTTTTTAAAAAAGAAACCTAAGCCACCGGAGGATTCACAAACCTCCAGTAAGTGTACGAGAAAAGAGGATAACCTGATCGGAAGATTGACTCCACGATTTGGACAGTCTCGCTTGTACAGCCGTGGCCAGTCGCTGGAGCTCGCGCCGCCGGAGAGTCGGACGAAGCGCATTGAGCGCTCTGCCACCACGGTCAACATCCCGACGAGACCTATAAACTCGTCGATCGTGGCCAATCTTAAGTTTCTGACATTGCACCGGTACGGGGCGCAGGACGACGTGCAGTGTCACGCGTTTGTGCGCACGGCGGAGCCGGAGGGCGGCGGCGCGGGCGCGGAGGGCGACGAGGACACGTGGCGACGCCCGCGCGGGCCGCTGCTCGCCGCCACCAGCGACATCAGACTGTAGCGCGCTCGTAGTGATCTTGCGAGGGAATTATCTCCGTTTATGTTTCTAGTGTTAACTCAAAATGGTGCTGAGCGCGGTGATGCGGTGATGGTGCGATTGTAAATTATTTGAACTATGGTTGTATTTATTGCTATATTTTTCGAACTTCTTTTCGTCGACCTGAAGTATGTGCCTCCTCTAGTTTGTAGTAGTATTTTTTGGACGAGTGTATCGATATGGTCAAATAAATGATATGATAGCGTTAATACTCAAATGGTGCCAAGTATTTTGTGACCCCGCCCTATCGGCGGTTGGACTCTCATTCCTCTAGCACAGTAATACTGCGGAGTTAAATATAAATATACTAAAGAATTATAATAGTTATTTTTTCTGTGATTGGTGTTTAGTACCCAAGATTGAATCTATTGACACAAAGTACCATACTCTATGTATTTGTGTATTATATTTTATGTAAATTTTAATGTAGTATAATAGTATAGAGCATCAAAATAAAGATTCCTTCCGAGCACCGATTACTGTAATATAATTAATTACATTTTACTAAAAGCTAACATTATTCGAAATAAATAAATTCTTGTGTAGTCAGGAATTAAATAAACAGTATAATTGTGTATATGTGATATATCGTCCTCTCTTAATCTTAGATTAGATCATTAATAGATTTGTATTTGACATTGGTTCAACATATATTGAGAAATGAAGCAGTTCAGTTAAATGTTCTTAACTTCTGGTTTTAAATGACACTGCTCATGAGAAGTCTTGCACGTCAATTTAATGTACTTAAAGAATTGATATTGTTAACTTTGCTGTCATGTAACTAGAAATCTGTTAATTGTATTGAAAATGAATATTCTAAATGTTATGATATGTAACGGCCTTAGCATTTCAATCATGCCTGCATCAATGGCCTTTGGGAACACCACACTTAATCTGTGATTCACTTTACAAACTCAGCTGATATTTTATAGTTATGTTTATTGTACAAAAAGTTACTTTTTATTAAAAAATAAACTATGCATTTTATTTGACTACGAAAATGTCAATTTTTATCTGGTTTAAGCTTAAATATTAATAACAACAAACAAAACTAAAAGTTGTTACAAAATTACATTGTTGTCATATGAATTTAAAAAAAAAATAATTATAAGAAAAAATATGCAATGTACAAATTAATATTTCTTTAAAATATATTATTATGTTATTTATTTCACCTATTTCACTTTGTTAATAAAATTACAATATAAGTTCAAATTTATTTCTGTGTAATTATTTCTTAATTCTACCACCAAACAACAATTTTAAGTATTGCTGCGTTCCGGTTTGCAGGGTGAGTATGCCAGTGTAATTACAGGCACAAGGAAAGTAACATCTTAAGCTCCCAAGGGTGGTGAAGAATTGGTGTGTTGAAAGGAATAGTTACTATTTCTTAATCGTCAACGTCTATTAGCGGTGGTGACTAATTACCATCAGGTAGCCCATTTGTCCACCCGCCTACCCGGTACAAAAAACGAAAAAAAAAAAACATTTTTACCAATATAAACAATATTTAATGCAACAACAATTCAACTCTTATCCAACATTTTAAGCTTGTTAGTTAAATACGGGAGGCGAGGTAGCTAAATGGCCTAATTCAACGGCGCCGTCGAGACCCATCAAAATCGAAAGATAAAATAATTTCGAAAAGAAAAGCTCGTATGATAAAAACCATTTTAGCGGTGGGTTTGGCGTGTACGGTTTTTTAAAGATATTAAAAAAAAAAAACAGTTCCTTGAGCATTCTCGAGATTCATACTACGTATGCCCCAAGTGCCTCTGATAACAACGGTACACTAATGTGCCGGTTTGCGTGGTGGGGGCATATAAAGTAGTCAAAAATGCAAAAAAAAAATTTACTCGAGCGCGTCAGATTTTCGAAAGGGGTGTTAAGTAGGCCCCAAGGAAGCTCTCTTTAAAAAAACTGACGATTTCGTCGTGACGAAAAGCTACGATGAACTTTTGAAAATGCAAAAAAAAGTGTTTTTTTGAAATATTCGAACGCGTCAGATTTTCATATGGGAGGTTCATCTCGGTATCCTGAAAGCATACTTTTTTTAATTTGACGGAAAATGTTTTTTGGTTTTATTTTTTTCCTTTCTTTCTCCTTGATAAAACGGGGATCAACAACATCTTAATCTTATTATTAATCTTTTATGTTTTTTTGTTTATTTAAACTTTTTTTTTTTGTAAAATGTATCGTTTTATTATGGCAAGTATTTACCAACACTCGCACTAAATTTGCGCTGTAAGAACCATCATATAACCATCTCTTGCATCAAAAATACGCCGCCAACCTTGGGAATTAGGATAAGGTGGGCTTAGACAAAGTATGGATCAAGGCGGAGTACAAACGGCTTTATGTGACATAATATTTACACTTGATTGCTACAGTCTTATAATGTTATAAACTAGACTATTTTAATAAAGTTCCTCAATGTTTCCCTGTTAAGTGGCAAATAAATTACACTTATTTATTTATAGATGGATTTTGGCGCTCGTTTCGGTAAAAAAATATATTCGATCTCAAAATATTTTTAGTTTTAACGTGTTACAAATACACTGTATGCACAATGCACCATTATTGTCAGCACCAACAACAACCAACATACGTAATCCTACTCAATAAAGAAAACTATGGTGAGAAAAATCTGTTTAATAACACTCCATCTAATTTTGGTATATTTGATTTTTTATTAAACATTTATATTTTTTTGTATTAAACTGTAACAAACAAAAAGTCCTCCTTTTATATATTTTATCGTGAATAATGTATACAACAGTCTATTGCCAGTTACCATATTTGATCTTATAGATTATAAAACTGTTTTTTACTCTGTACTAATGTGGTTTTTGTGTATCTGTATGATCTGTTTCTGTATCCGATTTTGGATAAGCCGATGACTATTTTAGGCGGAAAGTGAAAATTGTAATATTTTATTTGAATTAAGCATTTATAATCTAAAACTTAAAAAAAGCATATTGTTTGTACACATTATAATACCGACCTTTTAAATATTAGAAATAATAAGCAATAAAATGAGCGACTCGGTAAATATGTCACTTGGTAAGCAATTTATTTGTTTGTTATAAATTTAGATATCTGGAAAATCAGATACACCGTAAACTCAGACCTTGTATAATTAATATTAATAGTTTACCAGTTAATTGGTTCTATTTGTTTTAACTTTATAATTTAAAAGTAAAAACTTCAAAGTGTCAATATTAACTACGGTTGTGAATGACGCCTCTATTTAAAATAGACTATGTAGTAACATATGGTTTGACATATTTTAATTGGTAAAATGTTTTAGATGATATTATCAAGCAGAATAAAAACAGAACTAGCCGAGTTCGGGGCCGAGGTGGTGGCAACGTAAGAGGACGTGGTGGTGGCCGCGGTGGTCGTAGAGGGCGCGTGGGTCGCGGAGGAGGATCTGACCGAGGGAGATCACAGTCACGGGGCGGAAGTAATAACAGGCAGGGTCGATCTCGCTCACGATCTCGTGGACCCAGGGGCAGATCACAGTCACGTGGACGTTCGGAGTCACGGGCAAGATCAAAATCCCAACAAAGACGCTTCTCTTACCCTAGAACCAGATCAGCTTCACGTTCTCGCTCGCAGTTACGAAGTTTGACTCCAAAGGCAAGGGCAGGTTTAGAGAATGCAGTCTTTCAAAATGATATGCCAGCACTAGTGCGCTCAAACAGAGGAAACAGAGGTAAATGGCTTTACATATTTATAACAATAGTTTAGTTTAAATATACGTTAATTTTATGGTTCTGTATGTAATATTTTGTTTACTATTTCGATAGGAGGACCTCAAACAAGATTTCGACGCTTAAATTACAATCAACAAACACAAGGTAATGTTCATAGCAGACTTGGATTAAACAGTCGAAGAGGTGGAGGAGGGAATAATACCTTTAAGCCTTTAGCAGTAGCCAAGAGAGGGATTTCTAAACGGGGTCGTGGTCTTACCACTAGAAATCGATACAGTTCGGTGGGCTTAAGGTCGGACCAAATCTTACAAGAACGTCAGAACTTGATACAAAATAGCATAATAAAGTCACAGACTTTCACACGCTCTAGAAACAATTCACTAAATGCAGCTTCACAATTAACTGTCAGTGTAGCTAATGATTTTGCCAAAAGACGCAGGAATAGTGTTGGTAATGCAGGCTATTTGAATAAACAAACTCTTGCCAAATTAACTAATGATTTTGGTGGATACAACACAAGAAGAGGACCTGGAAGTGTTAAATCAGTGGGATCAAACAGATCTAATCAATCCAATTCTAGTAGACGATCAAATCAATCTAGAGGAAGAGGCCGTGGAAGAGGTTCTAACCGGGGAATAGGACGGAAGTTTGTAAATAAGCAAATACTGAATCCAAAACTTCAAAAAGAAATAGCAGCTATCCAGGGTAAAACTTATGGTACACCTAAAACAAACTCTGAAGCACCAAGTGGTGTGAATTTTGCTCCTACCCCAGCTGCTACACAACAAACCCTACATCAAAGATTCGCAACCACATAAAACTTGCTTATAAGTTCTGCATAACGTAGTATGTACATAAAATAATATTTAGTTTTAAGGAACTATGGACTATTTTGTTTTGTATAATAAATACAGTATCATTATAATTACTTGCAATCTCAAGATTGATAAGTTTTATTGAATTTCATATGTTTAAAATTCCATTAACAAAATTGACAGTTTTTGATTTGGTATTAACTTTTAGCTCTTAGGTATGGTTAGAACTAAGTTACTTGCAAATCATCTAATATTTCTAAACTTATTTTTGTTACTTTGAGTTAGTGAGAATAAATTTTCTTTATGATAAACAAAACAGTTTTTTTTTTATGTACACTTTTTTTATTTATAATATTTCACATTGATTTATTCAGTCCTGAACAATTTTCAAAAATTTATCACATTTCTGCTGTTTTAATTAAAATTTACATTTTATACATTTTTGGCATCATTATAAGTGAGTCTGTAACTGAAACAAAAGATAATATTAACTATATAACTTAGTATAACATATTCAGATAAAGTTAATTTTACATTAAATGTTACTTACAATTTTCTCCAAGTATGTTACTTAATATTAACCCATGAAACAAATGAATACTTTCATTGCTGTCAACAGCCTTTGCACCAGAACTTTCAAAAGACCATCCTAAATGCTGTCCACAATGAGGACAGGTACAAATATTCCATGTATACCCAGGAAACCATGAGTCGGCTCCTTGCCGCTGAAGATTTAATAATATTTAAAAAAATATATATATAAAACTTTAATATTCTATGTGAAAGACATTAATCAACATGGCTTTCATGTTAATTTATTTTGTTGTTGTTATCATTCTTTTCATTTTTATATTTTTTAGCTACATTTTACTTACTGGTCCTATATTTTTACATCTTGCTTTTTCAGCTGTGACAATATCAAACTTTACACCAAAAGGATTGATTAATGTCTGAACTGTAATATTTTGTTTGCCAAATAAGTTTTGCTTCTCAATTTTCTGTGCTCCTGGGCTATGTTTACTAATTAAATAGTTTGAATCGGCTACGTCGGCGCCACATTTTCGACATAAAAGTAATTCTGAAAGTTACATGTATTTTTTACTTTATTTACAGCATAAGTATGAAAAATAATACTTGTAAAAACAAACCATATACCTTGACCATTTTTTTGAAAGTAAGGATTTGGTTCTGCATTCGTATATCGGTAGCTTGAAGCATATAATAGCAATAAATAGAGCACGTAAATCATGCTTTTCAATCAATTCAAATCCAAATGATAACAACTTTATTGGTGTTATACCAAATTCTATTTGTTTTTATGTGATGTTAATAGAAAATTAAATTTATATTTTGATAATGCTGTCGTATTCTGCAGTACACAATTAAGCAATTCATATATTAATTTAAATAAATATTAGTTTTTGTATACAACTATTATGAAACTAATTTAATTATTGTAACATAGCTACAACTTTCAGTTTGACAATCATAAAGTGAAATTGAAAATATATCTGTGATAGCGATAGGTCTAAAGAGAATTTAGACAAAAATATCAGAATCATAGACACTCTTCGTTACAAAGCTATTAATTACTGAATGTCTGAAACATATATTAGTATTACGATTGATATTTGATAGCATAATGAAGTTTTACGGCACAAATTAATGAATTGGTTATAAGAAAGAAAGTCATTTTAATTTTATTTCTTGATAGTTACAACTTACACTCATATAGTCAGAGCTCACTTTCCATTTGACAATAATTGACATTGACATTTCGTACTAATATTGTTTATTATTATGTGTTAATTGTGTTATCAACGATAAATAAGCAGTTTTATACTGCGGAGTTATCAATAAAGTGTATTGTTTTTTCTAACATTCGATCTTTATAAGTAGTTATTTAAGATGTCGTTTTTTAAGAATGTTACATCAAGCTTCGCAATTCGCAGTCGTGATACAATTCTCAAGGAGTCTCTTATAAATAACTTATCAGAATGCGTGAAAGACATCCAATACAACAGTCAATTTGAAGAAAACTTTCACAGTGTTCTAGGTTCTACAGATTCGACGAATACCTTGTGTATGGCTTTGGAAGCTGTTTTCCTTCATGGTTTAAAAGATACATTTTTAAGAAAAGCTAAAAATGCTATATCTGGCGATCCCGACTACCGTCCTCAATCAAGTTTTTGGCCTCTCATACTTGTGCTATCACATAGGCAAAACATTGATCAAATTTCATCCTTGCCGCAGATTAACACCGAAATAGGCCAATGTCGATCCTGGCTTAGAATCGCTCTCAACGAATGTTTATTGTCATCTTACATGTCCACATTATTAAAAAACATTTCAGCAGTAAAACCATTTTATAACAGAACTGCTTTTGTTTGTGATACAGAAATACTAGAAGTAGCACAAAAACTAGTTCAGGGCTTGGAAACCTGTGTCCAATTTAATTTACCTATAAATTCTAGTTTATTAAATAATTGGCCAGAGCAAGTATTAATGCAAGCTGGTATTTGGGTACCTACAATGAGAGTAGCGCCAATCACTGCAGGACTAGATGTGGCCAGTACTTTATGTGATGAATCTAAACCAAAACTGGTAACAACTCCATCTCATACCTCAAGTATTACAGGTTTGGGGAGAATGTTATCTTTGAGTGAGGATGAAGCTTTGAAGTTTATACTTTCTAAAGACACAAATGAAATACAGCACAAGCACAAAATATCAGAAGATAATAAAGAGAGTAAAAAGGATGTAGAAACAGAAGTTGAACCTTCTTCTAGTTCAATACACATAGAACAGCCTGCAACCAGCCAAGAGCCAGTAGACTCTGGTCAGATATATTCCTCATCTGTAGACTCGGGAGAATTTATAACAACATCTGATGCAATTGTAACAGGAAACTCCCTGATTGGAAAAGGATGGTCAAATGATGGTCAAGATGAACTGAATACATCAATGAATTCAAATTCATCACATGGCAGCAGTATGATAAAAACACCAGAAATAAAAAGCCTGTCATCACTCATTGATAACTCAAATACTTACAGTGAAACAATATCTAACACACCAAATTTAAGAGACATCATGAAAGATATTCATAAAGAATTGAAATTAACACCGGATGACAATGAATTCTGTGAGGTGAAGACAGAAACAGCTCTTCCTGATGACCCTACACTACAGGGATTAGATTTCGAAGTAGTACCAAACTCGACAACTGGGTCTTTTACTCCTCAAGAGTTGCAGAAAATGGTAAAACAGTTGGGGACATTGTCACGAGAGAAGGGTCTTGATTATCAAAACTATCAATGCAAGACTTGTCAAGATTTATTGGGCAGCACCATTTCTAAAGCAAGAGTCTGCGGCTACACTGGGGAGTATTACTGCTCCAATTGTATGGATCCTAATGTTTTCATTATACCATCTCGAGTCATTCATAATTGGGATTTCAAAAGATATCCAGTGTCAAAGAAGTCAGCCCTATTTTTATTAGAATTTCAACACCATCCATGGATAGACATGAAAAAACTAAACCCAAAGATCTACTCTGGAGTTTCAGATATGGCTCAGTTGCAAGAATTAAGAATTCAACTTAATTTTCTACGAGCATATATATTCACCTGTCGAGAACCAGTCATTGAAGAATTGCAGAAACGAGTTTGGCCCAGAGAGTATTTATATGATCATCTCCATACATACACAATATCTGATTTGGCACAAATTCCAAATGGTTCACTGGCTTTACAACTTGAAAAAGTTGTACAATTTGCAAAATCTCATGTGCTAGATTGCTGGCTTTGTAGTCAAAAGGGATTTATATGTGAAGTTTGTCGAGATCCTAAGATACTATACCCCTTTGAGACTGGCTCTACTTACAGATGTGATGAATGCTCAAGTGTCTTTCATTCAAAGTGTCTGAATGAGAACATACCTTGCCCTAAGTGCAAAAGGAGACAAGATAGAACCAGTGATACATCATTGGTTGATGTTCTGCATAGCCATTTTAATAAATGATTCATATAATATTGTTAATAAATTACACCAAAACAAAGAGATAACATGTTATGAATTGGGAGTGATTTGATTTCACTCGTCATAATATCTGTCGTAGGCCATTAGACTACAAACTTGCTATGCAGCAGATAAGAGTAATGTGCTGATATTGTGTGCTTTTGCAATTACTATTGTTTCATAATATAATTTATAATTATGTTGCATCATATTTATAACAAAAAATAATGTCCTTGGCACATGCATTGGTAGCAGTTTAATATATTAATTACTTTAGATAATAGGATAAATTAACATAGATTCCTATATTACAAATAATATATAACATAGAGTTATAGAATGATCTATAATTTTATTATTTAATAAATGGTGTATCCAGAATATAGGTGATATATATTTTAATAAATCTATGCCATAAAAAACATATTTGTATATATATACTCAAAGGTCTTACATTGGGATCTTAACTTGCATGTTGCATAATTGGCTTGATATACATTTACTAAAACCAAAAAAAAAACATATCCTATTAAAATAATTTTTATTTAAGCATCATTAGTATTGTATTTAATTCACACAAAAATAATATGTTTAATATATAATATGGTATTTATTTATTTTTTGATTAAATCTTTTTGATCCTGCATATCAAATAAGATTCACGTTATTGGCGATAGGATCAGGTTCAAACATAGGCACACTTCAAGAATTTTTATTGTGTTTAAATGATTCAAATTAGAAAACTTCATAAAAATGTTGCCATTTATTTTCGTCGAATTATATCGGATGTACAGGAAACTCAGGCTGTCTAGTGCAATCTCTAAATTGTGATAAATAGGAAAATCCTAAGTAATCGAACTTTTGTATGTGTAATTTCTTTAATGTTTGATTAAAAATAAAACCAAATAAACATCAAAATATGTTTCATAACATTCCTCATTATTTTTACAGATTCACGGTTCTGATAATTGCGGTATTAATGTTAAGTCCTAAACTAATTATTATTTCAATATATAATGATCATTGTTACATTATAATGAAGTGGTTTAAGTAAATAAAATATTTTAATTGATTCAGATACTTTATTTTTACTTCCTTTTTTGTTTCATAGGCTTTCATTAAAACTAAATAGTTTTAATATTATTATCGCCGTGATATTATAGTATAGTACGTATAAAGATACGTTAGAAAAAATAATTTAGAACAATATACAGACTTGATATTGAAATATTTCATTGTTTTATGTCACTATAACACTATTTCCAATCCATGAAAGATAAATAATAAGAATTTATTCAAAATTTGTATTGCATCATTGATTGAATATTTTCGTCACTTTCTCTTAATATCTACTTTGGTTCACCTTGGAAATAAAAAGGATAACATTTTTCAATAAATAATCTATCAACATTGGATTAGTGGTTTAAAACCTAACAGACAAGTAGCCCTTTGTAGTGGAATATTTACAAACTGTTACACATTATGAAAAAAAAAACATATAAATGATTCTACATTATGTGTGACATACCCGCGGATGGACTTAATCTTAACATTTCTAGGATATTTAATGTACTGTCCTATGTTACAAGTATGAAATAAACTGACTAAGATGACTGAGCTAATACTATCTGGTTCTATTTAAATTTAATATGTCACTAAGAAAACTATCAGCGTCGTTATTTTTATTTCTATTTTTATGATTTTTTGGCGTTCTAGCGTTATTGGAATCATGAGCTTCTAAGGAGTATTCTTCAAAACACTCATCCAAGAGCTTGTCTGGTTCCTCTTGTTTGCCTTTCGTCTTCTTTTTCGCCTGGTAACTCAGAGCGTCTTTGTCGAAGTCCAACGGAACTATGCCGAGGTCTCCGCTGTATCGATTTTTGGCAATTTGCAAGTATTTTTTCCCACGAACGGCTGTTAGTCTTTTATCCTACAAATAGACAATATTTACTGAAAATTAGTATATCTAGTACAAAATAGTATAAGAGTCTTAGAAGGAAAAATAAATTTATTACTTGAATTATAAGAACATTGTCGGCTTCTTGGGACGCTTTGGCGCTTCCGAATATGGAGCTGGTTGACAGATCTTCACTTTCACGTTCCTGCGAATTCATTATGAAAAGCTTTATATTATATACAATGTACATTTAAATAAGCCTATGTTTTACACGTTCAACGTTCAATTATCTATCATGCATTAAAAAATAGTAGCCAGTTATATGACGAATACATAATTATCCCATAAAAAAATTTAAACACTGCTATTTGAAAAATGATCTGAGGTATTTTTAAGTAACGAGATACACAGATGCTAGAACTTTAATGTCAGATCTTGTTAATTGAATTGATCTTAACGAACCTAACTGTACGAAACTAAAAAGAAACTATGGCTACAATACCCACTATTATGAAATCCTGTACGTATTTCGATCACTAAAGACAATCTCTAAGAATTGATAAATTCACCGAATATTATAGTCTCTTTATTAAAAAGTAACAGCCTGTAAACTTCCCACTGCTGGGCTAATGGCCTCCTCTCCCATTAAGGAGAGGGTTTGGAACATATTCCACCACGCTGTTCCAAGGCGGGTTGGTGGAATGCACATGTGGCAGAATTTCAATGAAATTAGACACATGCAGGTTTCCTCACGATGTTTTCCTTCACCGCCGAGCACGAGATGAATTATAAACACAAATTAAGCACATATATATATTGGTGATTGAATGGGTTTGAACCCGCAATCATCGGTTAAGATGCACGCGTTCTAACCACTGGGCAATTTCAGCTCATAGTCTCTTTATTAACTGACTCTAAATATCTAATAAGACGTTGAGCCGAGGCAGTTTATTCATCGATGTGGGTGGGGAGGAGTTGGTCAGCGTACCTTCCTGGGGTGCATGACGAGCGTGACGTGGCAGTGCCGGGCGGTGGCGAAGGTGCGGAAGGCGGCGATGACGGCGTCCTGGCGCAGGTAGCGGTCGCCGTCGCGCTCGTCGCCCACGCCCAGCATGAACTGCACGTTGTCAACCACCACGTGCGCCAGGTCGTGCATGTAGCGCGCGTGCTCGACCGCCTGACCGATGCGCAATGACACACGCGTCATGCTCCCAATAAGCAGGGCCGTATTTAGGGGAGGGCAACCGGGGCAACTGCCCTGGGGCCTCCACATGAGAGGGGGCCACGGTTTTCAGCAAGTTAACAAATACCGAGATATAGTCAAATTATAATAATGTTACTATTTAATATTTTAAAAGTTACAAATAAGAAACAATTCATAGCTTACTGATTGAAACAAAAAAAGAAATTAATTCATGATAATATAATTATTTGGGTGTTCACGCTTCTGTTTGTCTAGGGCCCCACTGCTTTGTGGCCCGGGGGCCTCCACACCTTTAAATCCGACTCTGCCAATAAGCCAAGTTGGGTACTCCATTTTCGTTCATTATACAAATAAATAAATATGAGACAACATCACATACATTACTCTGATCCCAATGTAAGTAGCTGAAGCACTTGTGTTATGGAAATCAGAAGTAACGACGGTACCACAAACACCCAGACCCAAGACAACATAGAAAATTAATGATAATCTACATGGACTCGGCCGGTAATCGAACCCGGGACCTCGGAGTGTTGTACCCATGAAAATCGATGTACACGACACTCGACCACGGAGGTCGTCTAATTAGTTAATAATAGACTGAATTAGAAAAAAATATAACACCATGATAACTGTATATTGAACATTCCATCTCTAGCGAACGGCCAATGCCAAATGAAATAAACGCCAACGCGTCAGACTAATTTATGACCAATAATAGTCCAACGTTGGCTGAATACATTGGCCCAACTGATACTTTACATGAGGTACATATTGGTTATTTAAAATAAAGAGTAATGCCATACCTCCATGACGACTTTAATGGGTTGTTGTCCGTGAAATGCGAGGTAGTATATGGGTAACTTTTGAAAATCGTCGGCAAACTTCGGAAACTCTTGAAGGTTCTGCTCGAGCGGCACGCCCGCGAACTGCTGCAGCATCGTGCGAGCTAGCCGGGAGTTGCGAATCTCGAAACTTCCCCATAAAGTTGTTACCTTGGGGCCAGAAGTAATTTGAATGTTTTTATTAATAATAATAATAATAATATTCTTTATTGTACACCAAGATAAGTATAACACACAGGAAATAAATATAACAAAATAAAGCATGGCACAAAAGGCGGCCTTATCGCTGAAGAGCGATCTCTTCCAGGCAACCTTGGGGCAGAGGAAATGGTCTATTAACGGCACAATATAAATTTTATTAATTTTAATATTAATTTTTATTTACGAATTCAATTTTAAAATCATAATATCAATATGTAAGTCATATATATATGTAGATTATTTATCTTTACAGTCTCTACCTACTCTACTTAAAATAAGAGAAAGATTGAGAGCAGTCATTATCATTATATAGTATAAAACAAATTCGCTTACCGCTGTCTGTCCCTACGTATGCTTAGATCTTGAAAGTTACGCAACGTATTTTGATGCGGTTTATTTTAATAGATAGAGTGATTCGAGAAGAGTGTTTGTGTACATACATGGACAAAATAGTAAAGAACCAAGAAAAAACCATTACACACGTTAGAAGCCGGGACTGGCGCTAATAAGTGAATTCATTATAGCATTTCAATTTAATCTATATGTATCAAAAGTAGCTTACCGCTTTCTGTCCCTAGGTACCTATGCTTAGATCTTGAAACTTACGCAACGTATTTTGATGCGGCTTTTTTAATAGATAGTGAATCGAGAAGAGTGTTTGTGTATAATACATGGACAAAATAGTAAAGAAACAAGAAAAAATATATATTTTTAGTATCACCATTGCACACGTGCGAAGCCGGGGCGGGTCGCTAGTTTTTTTATTTATTTATGAGACAACATCACATACATTACTCTGATCCCAATGTAAGTAGCTGAAGCACTTGTGTTATGGAAATCAAAGTAACGACGGTACCACAAGACCCAAGACAACATAGAAAACTAATCTACATGGTCTCGGCCGGGAATCGAACCTGGGACCTCAGAGTGGCGTACCCATGAAAACCGGTGTACACACCACTCGACCATGGAGGTCGAGTTATAATCTATATGTATCATTGGAGCGACATACCCCCTGCTGTGCGAGGTCTAGCGACATTTCAGCGCAGAGCGTCGTCTTCCCGCAGCCCGTGGGGCCGGTGAGCACGGTGAGCTCCCCGCGCCGGTGGCCGCCCAACAAGCGCGTCAGGCCCGGGAAACGGCGCCACTTCACGCCTCGAACCTGCCGTATTCAATATATTATAAATGGGAAGGTAATTCTGTCTGTCTGTTTGTATGTCGCTCATTAACGATGATGACGCTGAACCGAATTTGACAGTACCTCGGATTCTTCTGTCTTCACCTAACCAATGAAGAAAATAGATAACCATTAAAACGTACACTTATAATATAGCTCGCCCGCCCGTAGTAGTAGCCCGCGGGTACGCTCGTTTTAGGATGTTGGGTGTTCCAGGCAAAAAAGTATGTATGCCTATGTCCTTCCTTGGAGTTCAAGTTTTCTTCATACCAACAACAACAAGAACAGCCGGTAAATTCCCACTGCTGGGCTAAAGGCCTCCTCTCCCTTTGAGGAGAAGATATTACACACTAACATATTACACGTTGTTCCAATGCGGGTTGGTGGAATACACATGTGGCAGAATTTCTATGAAATTTGTCACATGCAGGCTTCCTCACGATGTTTTCCTTGACCGCTGAGCACGAGATGAATTATAAAGACAAATTAAGCACATGCATCAGCGGTGCTTGCCTGGGTTTGAAGTTCATACCAAATTTCATTAAATTCGGTTCAGCGGTTTGGTCGTGAAAGAACGACACACAGACAGTCAGAGTTACTTTCACATATATAATATTAATATAGATAACAACCTTATCGATATTGGTAAGTTCAGCGTAAACATCATCTCGCAGAGCTGCGAATGTGGTAATGGATCTGTGGGCGGCCGGTTTCGCTTCCGACACCAGAGTCTTTAGGGATAAGTTCGCGACGGCTGCCTCAGTTGCTGTCACTAAACCATCTGTAGGCCTGTAACAAATATATTTTACCACCAAGCAGCAGTACTCAGTATTGTTGTGTTTTGGTTAGAAGGGTGAGCCATTGTAACTATAGGTACAAGTGATATCTTAGCTCACAGGGTTGGTGGCGCATTGGCGATGTAGGGAATGAATAATATTTCTTACAACGCTAATGTCCATAGGCAGTGGTGACCACTACATCAGGTAGTCCATTTGGTCATCCATCTAATCATATCATACATACAAAAAAATACATATATGTGTGATGCAGTTGTAATCTCTTCGTATGTTTGAAATAACTCTTTAAAATACTTCAATACTTTTTGTTCTCACAAATCATACCCAGCAGTCGAAAAAGTCTAATGAAGATAAAATTGAATATTAATATATTTTGGTTAAAATGACATAAAATAATATATAAAATATAATATATAGTAATAAATATGTTTTACCTTACAAATCTACATCTTTCTTCTCCTAACTTCTCAGCTACGGCCCTCATGTTGTCCCAATCACCCCATAAACATAATCTTTGGTAGTTTTCCAGGCAAGGTAACAAGACTGGTGGTAGGCTACAGTTATTGAGCCAAATGAGAGTACCTATAAAATTTTGATTAATATTACGGACAAAATTACATGAACAACAAATTTATATAAATTACATGAGTGAATAAATTTTAATTCTGATCCAGAATGTTATGTACCCCAAATCATCGAAAAAAGCAGATCTCAGTCCCCTATGATGTTTAAATACTACTAGTAAGGCCCTAGACCTCTACAAGGGTGTGTCAGATAAAATAATTGAGTAATTTATCTATGGTACCTGGAACTTTTGATGCAGCTAAATGTAGGACATCTTGTATAGTTGGCACTAGTATGGCTTGGTCAGTGCGACTTGTTTTACTGGCTCTACAGTGGAATAAGCCAGCTACATACAGACCACAACTCTGAGACTCCTCTTCCCTCCCGGCTTGTACTTTACGGTATCCCACTACAGTATCCAATGAGTTTTTTAAAGGGAAATATAATACTGTATGGTCTTCTGATACTCTTACATCTGATAACACTTTACTTGCTTCATGATGGTACTATTTTGGAATAAAAAATAAATCAGTTGGATTGCATAAGGTTTTTCAAAATGTGATCATATAAAATTTAGCTTACTGGATATTCAAACAAACGGAAAAGTTCTAATGTTTCATTTTCACTTAAATCTAATATTGATGTTGTGTTTTCTAATATCTTTGTCCAGTCATTTTGAAAATTGCTTAATTTCTGCTGCAAATCATCAACATATTCTTTAATCGTACCTTCCAGTTTAGATTTTTTCATTAATCTTTCAAGTACATTCCATTCTCCGTGTATATTGCATTTAGGACACAAAAAGTAACCTGAAAAAATAATTTAATGAAGTAGACCTTCATTGTACGATAACATTATTATTCCCAACATTGATTTTTATAAATGTTTATTATCAAATTATAGCTTAAGATATTTTTAAATTGTTCAATATGGATCAACAATGGCACTAAATTGATTTAATACAGCAATAAAAAGACTATGCACCCTGATATTCAAGTAATTTCATATAATTGTTTTGGTTATTACACACCTGTGGTTTTATTAACAAAAAGTTTATTTTCGGTCTTCTTTTGTTCGGTTTTTTCATCTATACATATTGTACATTTAGTTGTTAGAGACGTAAATCCATCCTGAACGGGAAACCCTTTTTGTCGTAATAATTTCCTAATATTAGTAACTGCTACTTTAGAAATATCGCTAAGATCTACATTGTGTATTTTTTTTATGTCACTTATGATATTAAGAAAAGGTTTAAGCCTTAATTTGTTTATTTTCAAAGTATGATACATATTATTTATATAAAATTACAAATATAAACATGTTAAAAAGATAAACATAACCTCAAAAAGCGTATTTGTTTATATACTTATCGGCGACCGACTTTTGACTTTGACGTTTTCGTAAGCTTTTAGAAATGGTTTTTAATATTACTAATAATATATTGCACAGTAATCATTAAGTGGTTATATATTGAGTTAAGTAGGGTAAAAGTTATCTAAGAATAAGTCTGATGAATGGCATTATTTGAACTTATAATTTAAATTTATATAAACAAGTAAATTTGCAACAAGAGTTTTGAATGAAATTAAGAAAGATTTTCTGTTCCTCATTTTTGTACTAGTAGGCGCCCGCGGCTT